>NC_046361.1:25814233-26414233 GCF_011125445.2 Fundulus heteroclitus | reverse complement strand
AACTTTACCTTCTGAAATACATCAATTAGGAAATAGATTCAGCAGGAGAATGAATTGGGTAAAAACAACCCAGCTTTCAGCAGAGTTTTCAAAGTAAATGTATGAAATATTTTCACATTCTGTCAACACCTCTTCCTACTCCATATCATCCAGACTATGTTTGTTTCATGCCCCGTTATCTATTTATTTTTATTTTTATTTTCCAAGTGTTATTTGGCCAATACTAGACCTTTTATACCAACTTCACAACCCTTCTTTTTGCTTTTCCCTTTCAGGGTCGCCACAGTGAATCAGCTGTCTCCATCTAACCCGATCTTCTGCATCTTCTTCTCTCACATCAACTACCTTCATGTCCTCTTTCACTCCCTCCATAATTCTCCTCTTTGGTCTTCCTACGGATGTAATTAATTCCTGATTTTATCCATCTCCATCACTCCCAGAGAGAACCTCAACATCTTCATCTCTGTCCATCCTGATGGTGTTTACTTAGCCCTTTCTGAGCCAGAATATTTTTTAACAGTGCCGTGGACCTATCAGAAAGCAAGATGGTGACAACTGACGGAGCTATGTAAGAGCCAGTAGACTGGTCTGTAGAATGCCTCGCAGTAAAGTGACAGCTCGGTGGAAAAGAAGACCAACCCAACAGGGTTAAGGCTACTTTTTCTTTTAACACCTCCACTGGGTATTGCTGACTCGCTCAACTCCATCGCTCATCGTACGTCCAGTCACGTGGTCTTGTTATGGTAAATATACACACAAACACTGTGTTTACTAACAAATAGAGCAAAAACAAAGTGTAAACACAGAAACAAAATATGATAAGCCAGCCGGGACTCAGGAGAAGCCATGTCCATTACCATGGCAGAGGTCACCAAGATAGGTAAAATGCTTGGCACCTTGAGGGGACGAGAGTCGCTGCAAGATGCTGGTCGCTCTAGATGTTGTTGGACTGTCATGGCTGACGCTTCTCTTCAATGTTACATGGAAGACGGAGATAATAGGGACAGAATTGGCTCCACAGCCAAAAGCATCCACGTGTGTGTAAAATGTTAGATTTCTCTTTCTGTGCTGCTCTGTTAATGGGGTGTATCCAGGGTGTCTCCTGTCACGATTTTGTTGTGGATGAACCCGGACACAGCACGCACACACAGAGTAATTCTTTAAGACAGTTTATTGCAGGTGAATGGTGGTGACAAGGAGAACCAGAGTTTGTTACCAGACGAAGGTGAAGGATGCAGGAGCTGGCTGGCAGGTACAGAGTCCAAAAAACATGAGCAATAATCCAAAGTCAAAGTGGAGCTGGGCTGCTGCGGAACGAGGAACGAGACCAAGACGAAGTGACCAAAAATTAGCCAAACAAAAACCAAACCTGACAAGACAGGAACCAAGGCGGGGAAACAGGTGCAGACAGGCATGATGGTCAGGAACAAACACTACGAGCCAGCGACGAGGAAACAAACAAGGTGAGCTTATAAAGGGAGCCTGACAGGTGACGGGAATGAAGACTAATTAGTGTCCAGACAGGTGTGACTAATTGCTGAGGGAGGATGAGCTGAGTGAACTGCAAAAATGACAAGAAAAGAGACCAGTCAAAACCTAAACCATGACATTTCCTTTGTATGTAAATTCAATTCAATTTAATTTATATAGCGGCATTTCATGAAACATGTCATCTCAAGGCACTTTCCAAAGTCAAATTCAATCAGATTATACAGATTGGTCAAAAAAATTTCCTGTATAATGGAACCCAGTTGATTGCATCAAAGTCTTGACAAGCAGCATTCACTCCTCCTGAAGAAGCCTAGAGTCACAGGGAGAGTCTTCTGCATTGTCCATGTCTTTGCAGCAATCCCTCATACCGAGCAAGCATGGAGCGACAGTGGAGAGAAAAAACTCTCCATTAACGGGAAGGAAAACCTCCAGCAGAACCAGGCTCAGTATGAACGGTCATCTGCCTCGACCTACTGTGGGTTACAGAAGACAGAGCAGAGACACAACAAGAGAGAAAAAAAAGCACAGAGGCAAACATTGATCCAGTAATCTGTTCAACATTAGATTGTAATAGTGGGTGATCTAGTAGATAATAATAGATGGATGTAAAGATTGTGCTTAATGGTATAAAAAGAATCCAGATTAACTGAGTTCATGCAATAGATCATCTTCCATGTTTGTCAAGAAGCATTAACCAGTTGGATATGAAAGAGCTAATGGAAGAATGTGTTTATGGTCAGTTATATTGAGTAATTCAAACAAAACACCCCTGTTTAAATAATTACATTTCTTATAGTCCTGTGCTGTGTCCATCTTACGAGCAGTGCACAACTGGGGCAGCTCTGCATTTGAAGAAATGCTTAACCAACTTCCCCCAAAGTTTCATTCTTTGTTGCCTCCACCCATTTCCTGTCGGCTTTCTTTTGTAACTCCTCGCTCATCCTTCAGTGAGTGTGCATGAGGTACAGATTTATAGCACAGTCACATCCACATGGCCGCAGTCCAACTAGACAGAGCGATCCGTTCCGAGATTACGGACAACAGAGAGAGAACCAAATAATGAGGCTGTAGAGGGATCATCACTGTGTGTAAGACAGAGAGAGAGAGAAAAAAACTGGCATCCTTTCTGAAGTTGTCTCTTCTTTCTCTGACAGGGTTGGTCCAACGCATGCACCACTCAGCGGCACAGAGAGAAATCTCATCTTTAATGAGGCTCTGGCTTTGAGATTAAATGGTGTCTTGGAATACTTCAGTGTTTCGGGAAGTTCAGTTAACTAGAATAAAGTTTGTTTTATGAGTCACGCTTCTGATCAAAAATCTCTCACAGAAGCAGCATTTCATCTCCTGCGTAGAAAAGGGCCATATATCCAATATCCCAATTCGCCTGTCCATTAAAAGCATATTTTAAAATGCTCATTGCAGACACAAAAAGAGCCCTATGAGCTGCAACCCCAAACTGGTTATGCATTTTCATATGGGTGGTGTTGGAGAATATGTCACTGCACAGTCTGCAAATTTTGCAGGGTAGCCTAACCTTAACTACCGGGATGAAGGTAGTTTGGACTAGCTGGTCTGTGAATCCCGACCTAGGATCAAAAGGGTCCTTCCTAGATCTCCGGTGGTCTGCAACCAGCAGCCCAACAATCACCTGGCTCTCCCTGACACCTTAAACAGCTTCTTCACACACTACGACTCTCCAAGCAGCAGGGAGCCTGAACATCTTCCCCAGCCAGAGGAACACCACTAGCCTCTCGTCCTGCAGCTCCACCAAGTGACCTCTACCCTGAAAAAGGTCAACACTAACAAGGCCGCAGGTCCAGACATGGTGTCAGGTCGGACACTTAAATCCTGTGCTGACTGGACATCTTCAACCTGCCAGTCTGAAATCCTTCGTCATTTCCAAGGCAGGTGATGATCAAACCAATCATCATCCGCCTTGGTGACTATCGTCCTATTGCTCTGACCCCCGTCATCATGCTGGTTCTGAAGCTCCACAACACGGGATTATCCACACCTCTCTGTTCCTGGATCAGTGACTTCCTCACCAACAGACCCCAGGTGATGATAGAGAAACACACATCTGCTCCACTGATCCACAACACAAGAATGCCACAAGGTTGTGTCCTCAGCCCTGCTCTCTTCACCCCTTTCATCCAGGACTGTTCTGCTGTCCACCCCACAAACACAGTCTCACACAGTGGTGCTCCAGGAACAACCTGATCCTGAACACCAGAACACCAATGAGGTAATAATAGACTACAGGAGGTCCAGGAGGATTAAACACACTCCTCTCTACATACAAGGGGAGGTGGTGGAGCGTGTGGACGTCATTAGGTTCCTGGGCATTCACATCTCCTCCGACCTCTCTTGCAAACACCTCCCGCCTGGTGAGGAAGGCCAAACAACGACTCTTCTTCCTCAGTAAACTGAAAAGGGCTGGACTTTCCACTAAACTGCTAAAGAACTTCTACATAACTACCATGGAAAGTGTTTTATGTATCAGCATAACTGTGTGGTATGGCAGCTGCACAGTCCAGGAGAGGAAGGACCTAGCACAGGTGGTGAGACCAGCACAGGTGGATTGTGGGATGCCATCTGCAGGATCTAGACTCAATTTACGCAGAACAAGTCCAAAGAAGGGCCAGACGCATCTCCACTGTTCCCACCCACCTAGGTAATGCACTGATTGCCCCTCTCCCATCAGGTAAACGCTTCAGAAGCCTCAAAGCCAAAACAAATAAGATCAAGAGCTGTGAAGGCAATCGCCCCCCCTGATGTTAAGACTACAGTGCAACGTTCTAAAATCACCCCCACTTTTACTAGCCTGTCATACGTTACAATCACCTTAATGTTACTGCCTACTTGCACACTGTCATTTCTGAATATCTAAATGCACACTCCCGTAAATGAAGCCTCAATTATTATTGTTCAATAAGCACGGTACTACCTCATTATCTGTTATCTGTGACTTTCCTGAACGCTAAAAAAAAAGGAACCCTTGCTCATTGCCTGTTTGTAAGTTCTTGCCTTCATTATGTGTAACGTGAACCACAGTGTCCAAAGAGAAATTCTGCCACAGTAACACGCGGTGACAAATCGAATATTCTATTCTAGCGTGGCTCTTTTCTTAGACTTCCTGTGTGGCCATGTACAGGTTGCAGTGGGCAACCTTATATCAACTTTAGGGTTCGGCCTAGCCAAAGGAGACCGCTCCGTGCCGTCTTGACTCAGCTTTCCTGCAACAGCTGAGAAAGGTTACAAGCAGATTATTTCCATGGCAGCCTGCTGGTTACAGACTTTACTCACCTTGGTCCACTCTGCAGATGATTGGGAGTCTCCAAAACCCATTTGGACCAAGGTGGCTGTCTCCTTAGTGCGAATCACTCGTCATGAGGGCTCACACGCAAAGAGAAAGATAAATCTGAGGGTGCTTGGTACATAGCAGTGTTGGCATCCCCTGCTGTGATGCGCAGTTCCCCGGGGGCCTGTAAAAGTCTCACATTTCAGTGGCTTTAAACTTCTTGTCTGATTTTATCCCCCATGCCTGGAAGCACAACAACAGGAACCGTGTTCAGCAGGTTGGATGCGTGCAAAATGGATTCCGATCATGTTAATTTCCTGATTCCAGGAGGAATATAGTATTGTATTTCAGACCACAAGGCAGTTTCAGGGTGGGAAGAGACCGTGAACTGGAAACCCGAGAGCCTCATACTGACTGTAACCGTGCTTCTTCCTGGAAGCTGAACACAGGGGAAGTAAGTGAGAGGAGTAACTACCACAATGAGAGTGAGAACTATCAGAACCAGCGTGTCGCACTGTGTTAGCTTACCACCTATGTCCCCTTTCACAGGTCACATTTCTTGGTGAGCAAACTAAAATGTCATGTGGATGCTTCTTCAGAGGAGAAAGCAGGCGCTAGTCATATGAACTCTCTTTGTGTGTTTGCGTTGCAGAATGTATAGGGAAGCCTGGATGGAGGAGAATAAACCGGAAGGCATCGGGAGGCTAAACTGTACCCGAAGGCAAAAATGCACCGTTGCTGTAGCAACACTGAGGACTTGAACAATTTCGGCCAAATAGTTTCCAAAGTGTCCTTAAAGTGCTTTGATCTTTTCCCCCTCAGCATCTTCTGAAAGAGTCTTGTTTTTTTTATTTGTTTGTTTTTCCGAATTCCCACCAGACTAATACGCTTAACAAAACTGAGCACTTAGTATGATTGAATAGAAAATTGTCATTTGAGGAATGTGGTCACTTTGATATGCAACCCTATTGCTCTAACACAGCGATTATAAGCATGTTGTAATTGTTTTCTAACAGCTTCGGCTGATGGCACAACAATAATGAGAATAAATTAATGTAGAACCTTAAAAAAATGTATCAAAGTCTCCAATCATACTAGAAATGTGTAAGAATATTGATCGGATAATCAGGGATGTGTCTCTTCTTTGTCAAAGCATGAACTCTGTCCCGCAAGCCCTTGATGCTTTTTCCAGATCCGCTTGAGCTTTACACTGAAGATCACTTCTGCTTTTGGGGGCAAGATGAAACAAGGAACCTAAACAAATGAGGCTTTGTTTTTTTTTTTGTGGTTTACTATCAATGTCAAACTGACATCCATCATGAATGACGTCTGTCAACACCTGCAGCTGACAAGGTGCAGGAAGGAACGCTTCAGAAGGCTCGTCCTCCAATCAGCAGACAATAAAAACCCTATAAATGCACCATACACCCAGAAACATGAATGTTTCACCTCATTTATGTGTCTTTTTTCAATATTATATTTTTCATATTGTGTTCATATTTGTTGCATATTTTAGGATGTCGGATTTTTTTTTTTTTTGCATGCTCTAGTTGCACTATGTTTTTATTAATAACTTAAAATAACCTTTAAATTATCTCCCTGGATGTGCAGCTTTTACTCTGTCAGACAAAATCCTGTTACTGCTGTCTGCCGAAAGCTGTACGGCAAAAGACGGAAGTGAGAGAAGTAAAGGGAAGTGACAAACGTTTACATACATAATGCAGTGAAATGGTGTTTAT
Source organism: Fundulus heteroclitus (assembly GCF_011125445.2). NCBI lineage: Eukaryota > Metazoa > Chordata > Actinopteri > Cyprinodontiformes > Fundulidae > Fundulus > Fundulus heteroclitus. The sequence continues at coordinate 26,407,702 of NC_046361.1, read as the reverse complement.
TTAGCATAGTCATGTATGGAGAAACAAGTGTAGACTATCATCTTAACACTTCTACTTAATTTCAGTGAGGATGGCAACTATTCGGAGACTAAACTGGTTAAAAACGTTCAAATTAATGATGTATAGGAAAACTACGGTGCCTACAAAAGTTATTTCAATCCAGCTGGACTTTATTGGACGGTCTCAAAAAGGGTCGTGACATGGAAAGAGAATGATATGTGACTTTGAAAATGTTTGACAAATCAAAATCAAAAGCTGCTTAATTTGTCCATTATCTGTGTTTCCATATGTGTTCAGGCCCTGCTGGACACCTCTAACCAGCTTCCCTGTCCTTGCTGAAGAGAAGCATCCCCACAGCATCATGCTGCCATCACCATGTTTCCCAGTGTGGATGGTGTGTTCGGCTGGGGGGCACCTGCAGTGTTTGTCTTCCACCACAATTTTTTCCACACAGACCAAAACCTTCAGTTTAGTTACTAATCTGAGTAGAGCATCTTCTTACACATGTTTGCTGTGTTCCTATACATGACTTGTGGGAAATGTCTCAGTTGCCCTGTTATCAGATTGTACTGCCCTAAACTGTGGATCTCTGCATCTCCTCCAGAGTCACCATGAGCTTCTACACTGCTTCTTTGGTTACCACTCTCCTTGTCTTGCCTGTCAGTCCGTGGGCTTGTAGTTGTGACTTGCTGCATTATTTCAGATAAATGATTTAACCGTGAGTTGTTTAAAGCTTAGGGTGTTGTTTTAGCACCCGATGCAGCTTTAAACTTCTCCACAATTATATCCCTGACCTGCTTGGTGTTCATGGTGCTCATATGTTCTTTAATAAACCTCTGAGACCCTCACAAATAAGCAGAATTCGTATTGAGGTTAATTACACTAGAATTGATTCCGTATAGGGACTCCTGAAGGCATTACTAAAGGATGCACCTGACTTTATTAAGAGGTAAGTGGTACTGAATGCAAAATGCCCGCACATTTCACTATTCTGCGTTACTTTGCGCACCGTGTAACCCTTTTTTTAAATTATGGGAATCTCAGATTTCTTCTAAATGCAGACGCGTGAATAGCGTGTCTCGCATTCTGACCGATACTCCGCTGTTCACCCACGGCCTGACCAACCTGACACAATCCACCGACTCATTTCTGCTTTGGTTGACAAGGTCTCGACTGTTCATCCGCTTGCGCGACAGCAGCTTCGCAGCAACGCGCCGCCCAGACTGAAGGCACAGCGAGACCGAGTGCTTCGCAGGAAGGGCTCTCTGTGGCTCACGATCTTTATCACTCGGAGATACTTAACGATACGGGAGTTTGGACCACTCACGAGCAGCAAGTGTTTTACGTTTCTTTCTTTAATCTGGCACCGGGCTCAGAGAGCGCTGCTTTTACGCACATCAAAAAGGAGAGCGGAGTGTGGGCGCATCCGCCTGCCGCCACCATGTCCGCGGCCACAGCCTCAGTAGCAGATGTGAGATTAGAGAATAAAGAAGACAGCCGTACCCGCAGCGACTCAGGTAAGACAGACTGAATGGTGGACACAAAGACGTCTCTATGCTTCTGGAATACAACGTTTTGGATTGATAGGACGCTAGGGGTGGTTTTGGCACTTTGGTGTCTGTTTCTTTCTCGTTAGGCTTCCTGTTCGCATGTTTCACCCTAAAAAGCTGATTTTAGGGCTGAATTGTACTTTTATGTTTGTGTGTGTGTGTGTGTGTGTGTGTGTGTGTGTGTGTGTGTGTGTGTGTGTGTGTGTGTGTGTGTGTGTGTGAGAGAGAGAGAGAGAGAAAGAGTGATAGCGAGTTAAAGAAAAAAAGAGGAAGTAAAAAGGGTGGTATGAAAATGATGCTCAGCTAGACACCCTTTACCAAATTTTAGTCACGCATGGTGCACATAAAGCCATTAACTTTGTAATTGCATCTAGAATGTGTCTTTGTGTTGCATAAATGTAGACGTGATGAGGTCAAACTTCTGACAGTCAACATGGGAGTGGGCCTGTTTTATCCCATCTGTCCCATTTTAAGGTCTGTAGTCGAAAGCGTGTGCATGCTCTCTGTTTGTTTCCAACCGACCTTTCTTCTCAGTTGTCTTCTGACTCAGTTTCGCCACATGCAGAGCCTGGCAAAAGTTTCCATATCTCTGCAGCCTTTTCACAGCAAAACCACCAAACTGCAGTGTTTTATTGGGATTTTATGATTTTACAAAGTTGTGTATGATTGTGAAACTAGGAGGGGAAGGATAAACATTTTTTTTTTGCGGTTTTTACAAACTTTTATAAATAAAAAAAATCCAAGAAACTTTTGTTTCTTGGATTTCTTGTGCTGTTTAGCCCCGTTTGCTCTGATACCCCTAAAACCCCTAAAAGAAATGATCCAGAAATCATCTAATACGGTCACACTGCAAAAACAAAACTAAAAATAAGTAATTTTTTCTCGAAATTAGTGCATTTGTCCTTGATTTGAGCAGGTAAATAGGATTATCTGCCAATGGAATGAGTATTTTGACCCCTAAAACAAGATAATTAGATATAATGCACTTGAAATAAGGTGATGGAGATGAGTTCTTCCTGTTTTAAGTGCAAAAATCTTATTCCATTGGCAGATTATTTTATTTACCTGCTCAAATAAAGTATAAATACACTCATTTCAAGAAAAATTTACTTATTTTTAGTTCAGTTTTTGCAGTGCAACCTGTGTAACGTAATCCCAGTATAAATCTAGCTGCTCTTTAAAGGGTTCAGAGGCTTGTTAGAGGACATTAATGAACCAAACAGCCTCATAAAGACCAGGAAACATTTAAAACAGGGATATGTATTAACAATTATCCCACGGCATAAATCAGTATGACCCTAACTGCAAATCTGCCGAAACTGACAGGCCAAACAAGGAGGGCGTTTTTTTCAGTGAAGCAGCTGTGCTAACTCTGGAGGAGCTGCAGACCTTTTCAGCTCAGACAGGACAAATATTCAACATCCACTTATCACATCGCAGTGATCGCACCAATTAAGAATATTCCAAGCAGCCTACATGCCATGCGCAGTCTGTGGAGGAAACAAACACCTCACACCAACTTAAACACACCCTTCCCTCAGCAAAACATGGTGGTGGCACCATTGTTCTGTGGGGAGTCCATTTTCTCAGCAGAGACGGGGGAAGCTGCCCAGAGTTCATGTGGAGATGGATAGAGCTAAATCCAGATCAGTTCTGGAAGAAAACCTGTTAGCGGCTCCAAGAAACTTGAGACGAGGTTCACCTTTAAGTCGGACAATGAACTTAAACAGCCAGAGCTTCAACAGAGTAGTTTAGATCAAAGCGTATTCACGAGTTAGAAGGCGTCAATTAAAGTCGGGATCTAAATCTAAGTGGGACCCAGGGGTTAAAAGCTGATTCAGATATACCATCCATCCAACCTGACAGATATGAGCAGAAATCTTCTCCGGGATGTACAAACCCACTGCGTTAGACCTGCAGTTGTAAATGCGGTGAACGGGTGTTCTACAAAATATGGTCTCACTGGGGCTGAAATAAGAAACGCACGCCACACTTGTCAGTAAAAAAAAAAAAAAAACACATTGAAACCTGTATGTCATTTCCATCCACTTAACCAGTTAACGCTATTTATGTGGGACCGTCTCACCGGTTTCTAATGAAACACGTTAAAGTCTGTGGTTGTGGTGAGACAAGATGGGAAGAGAGTTTGAGGGCTATGAATAACTGTATTTTAAACTACAAATGCAGCCATTACTGTCCCATCCCTCCGTCGCCCTCCGTTCCAATGTTACATAAAAAAAAAAAAAACAGTGTATAGTTTCTCGCAGTTAACAAGACGACTCTGACGTCTGCTGTGACAGATCCTGCCCTGGAATCGCTCTGTTTACCGCTCACTAGCTGCTTTCAGGATGAAGTCATGCAGTAGGTGGTTCATCATAGCATATGCCGGAGCAGCCTGCCGCGTACCGTGCCGCTCTGTGTGACAGCCAGTTGTTTGGGTTCCAGATGGCCTGTGAGTTTCCACCAACCTCAGGGGCCCTGCGTTCAATGATTTATCACACTTCCTGCTTTGATACAGTTGCAGTTGATTCAGCATGCATGAGGCTGCTGGATGGGTGGGGGGGCTGTGTTTTGTCACGTACCGCTGTGCAACCCTACAGGGCTCCAGTGCTGATAGCTGTGGAGTGGCCGCGCTTCTGACCATATGTTCCGCCCTGAACCGTCTCAACCTTTGAGTGAACTTCTTGCGCATTCAGGATTCGCAGCATGCACCCAGCTCCATCCCAGAAGCTGCGTCTTGTTGTGCAGAGTCTAGTTCCTCGCCAGCTGACCTCCAACTCTCTGCTTCAGGTCGTGCGCAGGCTCAGTGCACGCCGAGGCCCCTGCCGGCCGTGGGCACCCAAAGGATCATCCAGGGCAACGGGACCAATGTGGGCACAGTCATTTCCCTGCAGTGTCCGGCTAAACACAAGCTGGTGGGCAAAGATCTGACGTGCATCATGGGTACCAACAGCACCCGATGGGTGGGGGAGACCTTCTGTCAGCGTGAGTAAAAACAGAGAAGTTAAAAACCAAAGTCTAAAATGGCAGCTGATGCAGAAAGAAAAGGAAATGGCTGTTAGTTACCTGCAAATAAAACCGACAAAAGATTTGATGATACAAAAGATTTATCAGGCAAAAAAAAAAAAAACATTACATGAACTAATTAGTGTTACGCCACCTTTTAAAAGTAGGAGAGTTGATGATTAACTTTGTTTTTGCCTGGATTATCAGACTTTTCACTTTGGACTGAAATTAAAACAGTAAAAAATGCTTTTAGTTTGTTTTCCCGCTCGATGAGCTGGCACAGACACGGTCTGAAGATGCTTTTAAATCTGCCGTCTTTTTATGGAATTAGCAGTCAAATCCTAACGATGACGCTAGGACAGGGTGGTGGTACATGTCACGTTATTCTCAACCGATGCTAATTGGATTTTCCAAGTGCACCAAACCAACCAAAAGGGATAAATGTATCCAATCTTTTGTCACGCTCCAGCTCTGACCCCCTACGAGGACTACGGTTTCCGTGTGGCCGTCCTGGCGTCCATCATAAGCACGGGAATAATCCTGCTCATGTCTGTGGCCTTCATCACCTGCTGTTTGCTTGACTGCATTGAAGAGGATGAAAACAAAAGGAATGGAAGGTGAGGGGATTTATGGCCATTTCATCCAGTCGCGCTGTTACACGTGAGCGCTGGATACGGTGCAGGTGTCTCCATTTTCACACCGCAGATAATAAATTTGAGTAACTTCTCCACGTTTTGTCAAATTACAACCACAAGAATCACCTTTTGGGTGTTTTAGGTGACAGAGCAACAAAACGGATGCTTAGCCGTGATAAAGAGGGGAAACGATACATGGTCTGCCATGTCTAAACGCATAGATCTGAACAATGTTGCATGCGTTTAATCAGCCCGACCTTACTCTAATTACCCCTACATAACTGAGTGTAACCTCATGCCATCAGAAGTCACCTAATTAGGAAATATCTAGCTAAAAGCGTTTCCACACGTCATGTAGGGGACACAGCAGATGTGTGGAAGAAGGTGTGTAACATTCAGTACTGTAAATATGGTAAATAACATAATACCTTATAGTGTTGGCCATTTTAACTGTAAAAAAAAAGTTTATATCGTAATAAATTGTCAGCAGTTGAATAAGTAAATTATTTTTGTAGAATTAAGAAGAAAAATTTGAGAATGAAATATTGGAGCTGATAATAGTATTATACATAAACAGGACTGAATTTCTAGAAAATAAAAGATTTTTCTTGCAGTTATTTGCAGTTTGTCCATCAAATATTAATAATATTTGTATTCATATTTGACCCAATATAAGAATTTTTTGCCACACTTATTAATTTTTAGGCCCTGGTGTTGTATCACCCCTTTGTTCTGCATGAAACTTTGAATTAAAGCTTCTGCTTTGTACTCTGGTGTCTCCGGACGATTGTTGACAGCGTCTCCAGTTTTTCCAGTAGACGTAATAAAATATTGTTGAGGAGCTTTTGGAGATAGCCATAAAACTTGTAAAAGCCTCAACTTCACCCTGTTCCTTTTTCTGTTAACGAATAGGTTTAAAGAATTGCATTTTCTAATGTTGTAAATTTACCAAAAATAAATAAATAAAACGAATCAAATCACTTGTACAAGTTGAGATAGCGCACATCATTAGTTTCCCTCAACGGATTAAATTAATTTTATGATGCCAGAGAGCCTGACGGTCATCGCTGGGAGGGTCAGGACCAGCGGCAGCGGGACAACGGGTCTCATTACGGTCACAAAGGCCGGAACAACAACAATAACAACGCAGAGGAGAAGATGCTGCCCTGGAGGGAAACTGCAAACCCAGCCCTGAGGGACAACATCCGGCCCTGCAGGTATACGCGCATTTCTAACTATAATAAAGTCAAATCAATCCTGATTTGCTTGGCAGCCAGAAAGCAACGTGAGTATCTCCTCGTTCACAGGTGCCAGCAGCAGTACACCCACAGTACCCCTCTGCCTCCACTTGCTGCTCTTCCTGGACAGGACTATGACCAGCCTCTCTTAGCCCAAAAGCTGTCCACTTGTCCACCCGAGTACCCTGGACCTCCACTCTCCTCCTGTCAAGCTGCCAACTCTGGACAGGTCCACTTCTCAGCGGTGGGGCCGGGGCTGGTATGGCAGTATGGCGGACAACGCTGCGACATATCTGAAGTCAACCCAGCCATCGCAAGGAATATAAACACAAACGGGAATATAAACCCTAAGGAGGTTTCCATCAGGATCATATCAGTGTGAGGATGCATTGCTGACTGAGTAGATCTGAGGACTTTATTTTGGCCATTCATGTGTAAACCACCTTCAGCTCAAATTTTGTGCAAAAAGACTAAAAAAAAAAAAAAAAAAAAAACACAACACTTGTGCGACAGGTATACAGCATGTGGCGTAAATCAAACTGCGATAGCACACTGCCCCCTGGTGGAAACTTGGAGTCAATGCACTTTTAGTACACCTGCCATGCTGGAGAGGCAGACTTGTTGACATCGAATGATGAAAAAAAAAGCAACTACTTCATGCTTGAAAAACAAAAACCCTTACTCTAAAGTTAAAGGTGTTTACTGGAAAACAACTCTCAACGTACTGGACTCAGTTTTGGAGATGTGCTGTTTTCTTTTTTTAAAACATGGCTGCAGCCGATATGTTAATAATTCCAATAAAGTGAATAATTTTCAAAATGAGTGGTGCAATTAAGTATGTAGGGATTCGACAGTATAATTGGGAACATGTTCCGGTGTCTGAGCGAATCAGTGTTTGCAGCTGAAAGCTGCAGCCTCCCTGCAGCCGTCCGGGTGTAATCTACCATTATCCTGCCGTGGAGGTCAGTTGGGTCGCAGCGTGAGACGGGGCAGCAGAGACTGTCTCTCCGGGGACTTTAAAGGGAATCGCACACATGTCGTTTTTTTGGTATGGCACGACTGACAATCAAAGGTAAGATGTTTGGACTTGTGGACACTCTATTAGGCAATTTTATCCCTGCTGAGCAAAACCGGACTCACTGATTACCTGCTGAGCTGTGTTACAGCAACGTGATCCCAGAGGAGAAAGTGTTGGCAGGAATAGCTCTACTGTATTAGATAGATAGATAGATAGATAGATAGATAGATAGATAGATAGATAGATAGATAGATAGATAGATAGATAGATAGATAGATAGACAGATATATAGATAGATAGATAGATAGATACATAGATAGATAGATAGATACATACATAGATAGATAGATAGATAGATAGATAGATAGATAGATAGATAGATAGATAGATAGATAGATAGATAGATAGATAGATAGATAGATAGATAGATAGATAGATAGACAGATATATATATAGATAGATAGATAGATACATACATACATAGATAGATAGATAGAAAACCTGAACAAGGAGTGGTTCAACTATTTTTGCTGCATCTGTATTCACTTTGCTAAATGTGGTAATAAACCTCTTAGTAATTTATTTCCAGAGCACAGCTACCACCAGGGCCAGATTAACTATTTAAATCGAGACATCAAATCTGCACCATTCAATTAGCCGCACGCTATCACTGAGCAGCTTAGTGCATCATGCTAGTGCACAGTTTAGGGCGCTAGTATGATGCACAATAAAATGCATCGGTACAAGCTACCAAATGTATTTTCCAGTCTTGCATAAACCAACAACCAACATGTGTAGAAAAGTGTTTTTATGCACAAAGCACCGGGCTTTGATTAGCTTTCTTCTGTCACACTTCAGAAAGGGTTTTTGTTTTATAGGTTTGAAACAAACACAGTCGAAACCAGACACAAAAACTTGACAGAGGAATGAAAAAAAGACTAAACACTTGCATAAAGATGTCTGTCTGTCTGTCTGTCTGTCTGTCTGTCTGTCTGTCTGTCTGTCTGTCTGTCTGTCTGTCTGTCTGTCTGTCTGTCTGCATATATAGATGTGTGTATATATAGATGTGTATATTTATATACAGATTTGTGTGTGTATGTATATATACACACATATATATATAAATATATAGATATAGATATAGATATATAGATAGATTAGATTCTATTGGACTACATGTGCTAAAAAGATAAAATCAAATAAAAACTGCCACCATACTATACAATAAATAAACATCAAATACACATGTTGCCCATCACACCACAGTACGTGCAGAAACAAAAACATGTACTGCACAATAAAAACATAAAAAACACCAGACTTTGTATATACCAACAACCAACACAGCAAACCAAGTCATCAAAGCAGCCATCATGTGTCCACACACTATATGCCTACATTTTTTTTATTAGTCTGACGAAGGTAGGGATGAATGAATATTTAAATCTATTAAGTTTGCAAATGGGCACTCTACCGTTTACCAGAAGGTAGCAATTCATATTGTGAATAGAGGATATGAGCGGCATGAGACGGTACTCTCTGTGTGAGCCTGAAAACGGACTCCTTATAAATCGACCTCAGAGAGGAATATTCAGTCCTCCCCATGACCCTCATTGCTGTTTTGACCAGATGATTAAGTTTAGACTTTAAATGCACAGAGATATTACACCATAACAGTTTAAAACTAGAAGCTGGTGATTTATACATCTCAACTTTGTTCTTTTCTTCTTTTTTTTTAGGAGAGCAGGTGCCAAAGTTCATTTATTTATCTATGCATTTATGTGTTCAAAGGTTTATATGTCTTATATTTGTAAGTACTATCTGGCTTGTTCTAGACTGTACCATAAATTTACCCCCAGAAATTTAGAGTAAACGTTTGTAGTTAAAATAAAAGTCTATGTAAATAAATCATAATGGAAAATCCTGAGCTATGAGCATGGCTCTTATGTCCAGCAGATGCCCCTCTTGACTAAATGTAGAACCCTGGGCTTCACTTAGTTATTTTTTATTCTCATTTAAATGTATTATAATAAAAAGACATTCAATTGTAAAAAAAAATTATCCCAACATTAGTACCACAGCTGCTCCACAAGGAGCCCAAGTACCATCTGTGGTAAATGTGCAAGTTTAAGAACCGGGGGACTGGGGGTCTGTTTTTGTGCTGACTTAATTATATTCATCAATGTCTTCTCAATCTGTGTTGACCAGAGACGGAAGGCTATGATGAGCAGCTCCACAGCGATACTCAGTATCTGTGCTCTCATCAGGGGATGGACACTGAACTGGTCGACAGACTGGTGCTGCAGCTCAACAGGACCTACCCCCAGATACTCAGTGACAAGGAAGCCTGCAAGGTCACTCCATATACTTTTAGGCATATTTAAACATGCAAATGTATTTGCACTTGAGATACAGAACAGTTTTGAGTTTTTCCATCATTCACCTGGTTTTTATTTTAACCATGCACATGTGTAAAAACACCGGTGGTGTTAATGTGTTGAAGCAGGAAACGTGTGATTGTAATCTTACAGATGACAATTTTTTAGTCTTTATTTGAAATATTCAGCTATTTCAGAGTCCACAGTGTCGTGAAGTTGCAAGGTTCCCAGAGTCTTCTGCATCACAGATCACGCTCAGCAGTGGGCATTCAATTCAATTCAATTTTATTTATATTGCGCCAATTCATGATACATATCATCTCAAGGCACTTTCCAAAGTCAAATTCAATCAGATTATAAAGATTGGATCAGATTATACGGATTGGTCAAAAAGTTTCCTATGTAAGGAAACCAAGCAGATTGCATCAAGTCTAAACAAGCAGCATTCACTCCTCATGAAAGAGCTTAGAGCCACAGTGGACAGTCGTCTGCATTGTCCATGGATTTGCAGCAATCCCTCATACTGAGCATGCATGAAGCGACAGTGGAGAGGAAAACTCTCCTTTAACAGGGAAGAAAACCTCCAGCAGAACCAGGCTCAGTGTGAACGGTCATCTGCCTCGACCAACTGGGGGTTTGAGAAGACAAAGCAGAGACACAAAAAGCAGAGAAGCACACATTGATCCAGGAATCTTTTCTATGTTATATGGTAATAGCGGAGGATCTGTCTTCCCTGGATGATGTCACAGCTAACAGAACGCCAATATTAGGTACATATTCATAATTTGTTTCCCACCAAACCTACCAGGAGTGTTTTTTGTTGTTGTTGAAAGGCGTAATCTTTGTCTAATTTGGGCTGTGCACAAGATTCCAGTTAAAGTCTGAGTTGAGTCCAGAAAGCTTTATGATTTTTGAACAAAAAAGGTATTTTTTCCCTTGCAATAAAATCAGACTATAGATAGGCAAGTAAATGGCCTCTAATGTTAGTTGAGGAGATTTGTCAACCTCAAGGTGGCGCTCTTTCCTAAGGTTCTTTCACAGTGAAGTTTGAAGATGTTTTACCTCCCTCACCATCCTTCTGAGTGTTTGTGGTAGAAAGACAAATATGGGGCCTTATCTAGTTCAGGCTGAGTAACCAGTGGCAAAAACAATTAACGTTATATTTGTAGAATATAACGGGTGACAGAAACTCATAGATTACTAAAAATTATCAAATGCTCTGATCGGAGGATTTTTCTTATCTTGTATCATGTTCCCTTCCTTCTTCAACACAACTGCTTTCAAGGCCAAAAGGTTCATAAAGACACGCAGAAGTAAATCTGATGTGAAAGAACTTGACTGGCCTGCATAGAGTCCTTACCGCAAAACGTGATAAAACACAACTGGGATAAATTAGAGCGGAGACTTTGAGTAAGGCCTTTTCTTCAAACATCAGTGCCTGACCTCATAAATATGCTTCTGAAATAATGGTCATAAATTCCCATAAACTCACTCCCAAACCTCATGGACATTTTTCCTGGAAGAATTGAAGCTGTAATAGCTGCAAAAGGTCAGATGACAAATCAAACTGAACCAATAGAGTTATCGCGTGTGTGTGAGTAAATACTTTTGACAATATAGTATATTTCTCATAGTGAGATGAGCCTGAAGAAAAAGTTGTTATACAGAATCTGTCTCTGCTTTCTTGTTTGATAAGGGTTTGTAGATAAGAATGAGGAAGGCAAAGAATAGCTTTACAAATTAGAACGTGCCAATGTTAAAGTTAGCAAAAATAAAACAGATAGTGGATTCTTATAAGCACCTGGATGTTCACCTGAACAATAAACTGGACTGGAGTCACCAGATTGTTGCTCTTTATAGGAGGGGGTGTCCTCAGATGCCTCCTCGACCCAGGCCAGGTGGTGGGAGACAGAAGGACTCCAGCAAAAATAACCTCCCTGTTGGACAATATCTCCGTATGATGTAGTAGCAGAGCTGGAGGACTCATTTAGTGACAGACTGCTGCATCCAAGGTGCACAAAGGAATGATATTGCAGATCCTTCCTCCTCCCAGCAGCTGTTAGACTTTATAACCATCACTGCTCCCAACAAACTCAGTAAATGTTGACATTATTGCTGCTTTTGCAGTTTTTTTTCATTTGCTGTTTTTTATGCACATATAAACATACACAGTTTGACTTTTTTTGTTTATCAAAGTAAGCAGTTGGACGTTTCTTTAATAACTGTAGATTATTGTTTTTCTGATGTTGTAAATTTGCTCTTACTGTATAGTCTGTTTTTCTCTTTTTCTGTTTATTATTTTTATTTTTTACCTTGCGTGCGTATCAGCTACATGCTACTGTTTCCTTCCCCTTTTTTTTTTGCTGGTACACCTACGTTTCCCCACTGTGGGACAGAAAATGATGTTTCTATTCTATTCAAATCAGAAGATAGTATGCAGTGGCGAGGATTCATTGTTCGTAGTAAACCTGTGTGCTCTGTGTAAACTGTATTACGGGCCATCTGAGACCATGAAGAGGTGTTCAGAAATAACATGTCCGTAACCCAACATGGATATAAAAGTAAAAGAGAAGGGTATTTTTATTTAGCCTCAAAATAAACACATAAATTGACCCTAAAAAACAACTAAAAACACATTTACCCATCATATTGTTATTTTAATAAACTAAAAACATATTATATTCAGATGATAATCTGATGAAGATTACAGACATAAAGAATATGATAACTGAAAGAGGTGCACAGACATTTCCTCTGACTTGCACGTCTGTCTCTCTGCAGTTCAGAAGCCTGAGAATCCCAACCAAAGCGCGGCTAGTCGAGCTGCTGAAGGACCTGCACGGGAAAGGTGACGACGCATGCCACGAGTTCTACAGAGCTCTTCACATCCACGCCGAGGACGTGTACGTCAGCTTGCCCACTAGAATCAGACAAAGAGGTAAAGGCTCGAGTGACATTCCTTCTCTAAATTGAGGTTTTTACAAATTGAATGCTAGATTTTGAGAGCCACCCAAGTGGAGAAATGAGATTACATGGAGCAGAGATAAAGTGCGTGGAGTCACAGGCCAGAGTGTGGAAAAGAGGTGGAGAAAAATGTCCAAGCAGGTTGGACCGGGTGGAAAAGAAGCGTTGGGTGTGTTGTGTGATAATAATATCAGCAAGAATAAAAGGAAAGGTGTAGAAGACGGTGGTGAGACCAGTGATGTCTGGTTTAGAGACGGCGGTACTGAGGAAGAGACAGGAGGCAGAGCTGGAGTTAGCAGAGATGAAGATGTTGAGGTTCTCTTTGATAGTGACAAGGATGGAGGATCAGGAACGAGTACCTTTGAGGGACAGCTTGTGTTAGATGTTTTATAGATAAAGCCAGAGAAGTCAGACTGAGATGGTTTGGACAGTGAGTACATTGGCAGGAAGATGCTGAGGCTGGAACTGCCAAGCAGGAGGAATAGAGGAAAGGAAAGAAGAGATGAATGGAGGAAGTGAAAGAGAACGTGAAGCTGGTGTGACAGAAGAACAGGCAGAAGACATAATTGGATGGAGACCGATGACTTGCTGTGGAGACCCCTGAAAGGGAAAAGCTGAAAGAAGAAAAGGAAGATGCTAAATTTTTTATAAGATACAAACGGGAACAGAAATGGTCGAGCAGATTGTGGGAATGACGTCAGTTTCCCGAAAAAGCCAAACATCCTGTCTGTCATAGTGATGCATTCAGACGCCTCATCGTGTTGGCTTCAAAATCTGACCTCCGGTCATAATTCTGTTACAATTACACACACAGTGTCATGAAGTTTCTTTTCAAGCAAAATTTTTTTGTGTCGAATGGCATTTGATCAAATGGAAGAAGAGTTTGATGGGTTTTTATTTCCAGGCGATTAAATCTGATAAATTGTTCTTATGTTGTTGCTGTAGGTTGGTCCTGTTTCAGATACACTCCAGACTGTCGTCTCGTCTTCAGCTTGGAGTTTCCGTACAAAATACGTCTGGTGCTTGTTAACCTGCCTGCCTCTCTGTTTCAGAGATGCCTGACGTGAGAAGTGCTATGACTGAGACCGTCATCCCAGAGCGATACGTGCTCAATGACAGAGGTAAGTCCAGCTACAAGCTAAATATAGAGAACTGTGCAAAAGTATCCACAACCCTGCACCTTTTTTACTTTTTGTCACATTGCTACATTACAATTACAAACTTCCACATATTGTAATTGGATTTAAGTAAAAGACCAACTCAAACTAGTACAAAATTGTGCATTGAAAGAAAGAAGAATGCATACTTTCACTTTTTTTTTAAAGACAAACTTTGCAAATGGTGCAATGCATTCGTTTTCTGCCTCCTTTTCTCTGATGCCCTGAAATACAGTTTATGGCAGACTGCCTATGTATAACTGGATGTCATTCATATGAACACCGCAGCCTTGTGATAATCCAGAGGTTTGTTATAGAACTTCAGCGAGCAAAGAGCATCAGGACGAACAAGGAACACAGCAGATTGGTCAGGGATAAAGCTGTGGAAAGGTTCAGGTTCTGTTAGGTTAGGTTGCATGAATGCCCCAGGTTTCGTAAATCTCACAGAACCCAGTATAATCACCTGCCGGTCTACCAAGATACAAGGAGAGCGCTAATCAAAGATGCAGCCAAAAGGCCTACGGCAACTCTGGAGGAACATTTTAACACTTTTTTTCTATTACTCGACCACTTCACAAATTTGGCTTTCATTAAAAATGGCAGGAAGAAAGCCCTTTGTTGAAAGAAAGCCTTTTCCCACAAGGGATACAGCATAGTGAACACAAGCAACATATAGAAGGTGCATGGGTAAGAGGAGATCGTTTTGCCAGATTGCAAAACGATATGGGCTCATAAAGCCATCACCACAGTGAAATATGGTGATGGCGGCGTCATCCTGCGGGGATGCTTTCTTCAGGAGGGATCTGAAAGCTCTTCAGAGCTTATGTGAAGATGGATGGTGCCAAATACAGACCAATCCTGAAAGAAAACCTGTTTGAGGCTGCATGGAAGCCCAGAGGTTCACTTTCAATAGGGACAAAATGTATAGCTAGACTGAAATGGTTTAGCTCAAAGGATAATGGTCCGGTGAAAGCCCAGAGCTGAACTCATCTGAAACTTCATGCTCACAGGCACCATTCAGACTCTTATTTAATGGGGCTAAGCTGTTTTGCAAATATCAATAAACGTTTGTCATTGTAACTTTACAAAATGTGAAAAACGTTCTGGGGTGTAAAAACATTTGCAAACATTAACTTATTCCAGAAGCAAGGAGCTGCAGCCATAGGCAGACACAACACACACCTCTGGTAGACCTTTTTTTTTTTTTTATTAAGAGAGACATTACTGTTAATTAGCCAAGATAAGACTTTAATTTTGTCTTTGGGCTCCCGCTGTGGGAATAAAACTTGGCTACATGCCTGATGGGGTGTTTTATTAATGTAATAACCTTCCAGTTTGTGTTGGTTGTGGATTCTGCTTCCCTTCATTGTTCCACACTTAAGCCCTGTAAGCTCTGCAGAACCTTTTAACCCGTGTAGCGTCAGAATGTGGGGCCCGCTTTACTGCGCCGCGCCACCATTCATCATCCCATTACATGCAGGGCTCTGGTTTCAGGGGTCAGTTGAGTCCATGTTTAAAGGGGGTTTCCTCTGCCCTGCACCGAGACATTAAACAGTTAAAACATGGCTCTGATCAGAGGGATGGGGCTTTCTCCGCGCACCTTTAAACTCCCAACTCTTGACTATTGTTTATGTTTAAAATGCTTCCTGTCAAGGATGAGTAATTTATTTATTTCCTCTTGAAGGACCATTGTTTTTCCTGAGCTGCTTCAGCTTGGCGGTTGGCTTCGCAATTCTCTATTATTATGGAGGTGAGTCGCGCAAAATGGCAACTTATTATTTCCACTGGACCTTTTGTGTGTATCTGTGACCCTTTTTCACCCCTTTTTTCTCTGCAGAGGGTCGGAGACTCGTGTGCACAGAAGCATTCCTTCACTGCTCTGCAATGAGACTTAGTAAAGATGCCAAGGACGTTTTCATTTCCTACGTGGAGGTCGGAAAGCGGAGATGAATACGTCGAAATGCTTCAGAAGAACGCGCTGTGCGACTTTACTTTGCCGTGCCAAACCAGTTTTACATCTCCGTCTCTGAGGAACACTCTTGTGGTGTATCTGCTTGGGTTTGTTGTTAAAAAGAAACAAAAAAAAAAACCACAACCAGAAAAAATTGAAAGTCCTCCAGATAGACCACATTTTGACTGAAGAGTACATCTATCACCAAAATGGATGTGGCCTTCATGAGTCTGATGGCTCTGCGGTTTTTTGATATTGAAAGCATGTTGGATAACACAGATAACAATGTCTTCAGCTGACTTGTGGCTGTTATTTCCTCAAATGCACCGCGATCATTTTGGCACAAAGCAAAAGGCCAAGCTTTGATCAGTTGACGTTTATTCAATCTGTCTTTCTCTCATCTTATTATACGTCCGTGTTCTTCCAGTTGCCTATCTCCAGTAAAGCTTTACTGTTACGGTGCTGCCTTTGTTTTCATGTACGAAGCTCTTTTGAAAGAGAAATCTAGCAACTTGTTAGAGATGCATCGATCACCTGGTTAGATTTGAA
This sequence comes from Fundulus heteroclitus, assembly GCF_011125445.2. Taxonomy (NCBI): domain Eukaryota; kingdom Metazoa; phylum Chordata; class Actinopteri; order Cyprinodontiformes; family Fundulidae; genus Fundulus; species Fundulus heteroclitus. The sequence goes on along the minus strand of NC_046361.1, from coordinate 26,391,256 downwards.
ATTGGTGAATAAAAAGAGATTTCCAATCCCTTATTCATTAAAATCATCAAAACTAAGACGAACTCCCACTTTTTTCCTCTCCAAGCAACAGCGAGCACCTTGATAAACTTTTTATTTTATTTTAATAAAAAACAGAGAAGGATAAAAGCTGCAAGGTTAAGCTCCATAATATTGTAATCTCTTTTCTGTTGTATTCAAAAAATGCAGCACATTTAGTTTCTTTCTTTCTATATATTACTGTCCTAAAATCAGAATTGGCAGGTCAGGACCTAAAAGAATAATCAGAAAATGGAATAGGCTATCAAAAGCACGATTGGTGCATCTGTAGATCTTACAGAAGACTGCCGGATGTTAACACATGTTAAATGTCTTTTTTTTTTGGTAGATGGGCTCTGCAACTTTTCAATGTTTCCTTACAGATGTTGTCTCCTCACTGCATGCCTAAAAGCTAATCTAAAAGAGGCCCACCATCCTCAGTGGGCTGCAGTTTGACACCCCTGCTTTAATTTGTTTCATTAACAATAGGACTACTAGGGCGGGTTAGCTGTCTCGATGCTCTACTTGACTTTACTTCTATAGCTCGTGTCGCTCAATGTCCTTCAACACATTTCCTTTAATGCGTAACACCTTCCCTGTTAATTGTAGTGCCTTCTAATGATTTTCCTTAAAAGACAAGTGGAGTGTGCTTAACAATGGGGAAAATAAAGTATAAAAAAGATGCTGCATTTGGGGTTTTGAGTTCTTTTTCTTTTAGCAATAACAAATAAATAATACGAATAAATGTGGGTATTCATTTCTGCACATTTGTCTGCAACTCAACCTAAAGTGGTTCAGTAAAACATATATTTGTGGTACTGAGCAGTACTACAGTGCATACTTTTTTTCCCCTTTAAATCGTGTGGCATGGTTTAGGAAGCTGTTTCTGTTCACACCAGAGGGCGCTGCTTTTCATTAACAACATCACGGCTGCTGATGAGGGGGGGAGAGGACTGTCCCGGGCCCATGGTGCTGTTGGTGCTGCTCCATCCATCTGATTGAGAGAGGAGCTGAGAAAGGAGCGAGGGTGGCATGATCATACTGTAAATGTTTGTCACAGATTGTGCTTCTGCTCTTGCCTTGTGTGGTAAGAAATCACTCATTTGTATCATGGTTCTTAATTTGAATGCAGGTACTGTAGCTCTTTTTAATGTTTAATTAAAAAGACAACCAGCCAGGTGTAGAGTTTGTTGAGTTTTATAAATTGTATTTTAATTGCTATTGAATGAATTGTGTGTCTCGAAGTGTGAGGTATTTATTTCTTATCCTTTTATAGTTTCATGTTTACTGTGTCCTTTTTTGAGTTGAGTGAAATCTTTTTTGTTAGTCCACCCGGCCTTGTATGGCCTGTAGGTCAGATGACCCAGGAGTGTGTCTCGAAAGGGTGGACTGTCTACTTTTGTTTCGTCTTTTATGGCCACCTCCCTAATTTACACAAGCTGCAGTTTATAGCCACAAGCATTTATGTCCAGGAGACCTGACCCTGTAGCTGTAATTCATGTGTGACCTCATTTGGGGTCCTAAAGTTTGCCGCGATACCTGAGTGAGGCTGCATGTTAACGTTGCTGTGATTAGTAGGACAGACCCGAAAAGGTAACATTTGGAAGCTGCGATCCGTTAATGACTGCGCTGTTTCGTAACTTGCTTCAAATTGACCAAGTCATAACCAGATATGTCCTCACCGCTGCACACAGGATATGTGGCTGGAGTTGAGCGGATGTCAATAATACTGCTGTACAACCTCGGCTGTTAAGGGGAGGTTAGGCCCATCGCGTTTGGACCTCAAGCTTAAACAAGTCACACAAGCAGCAGTGTGAAACAAGAAATATTTGGATCAACCAGTGTGTATAGAAAGCCAAAGGTGCCACAATTTAATAGATTAAGAAATTCCTAAATTTTATATTTATACATGTGGGGAAATAAATAAAGATTTAATAAATTAACCTATCTTCATTAAATAAGATAGACATGGCAGCTATTTTAAAAAAAATTTCATGACGTACTGCGGCACAGGAATAAAATAACAAATGGAAATGTAAATTTTTTAAGTATGGTCTTACCATACTTCAAGTTAAAATTGAATGTATTTAATTGAGTGATAAAGGAAGATTTTTTTAAAGTACACTGAAAAGAGTATTTATGTGATACATACATACATACATACATATATATATATATATATATATATATATATATATATATATATATATATATATCAACACTGGGTGGAGGGTGGAGGGGGCGTTCAAGATTGTCTTGGCCCAGGCAAGGCTGTTAGCTGGCCTGCACCGCATCATTTTGTGAGACATAATGTTCCTGTCTGCCATATTGATGACAGTAAGAAGCAGCAGCCAGAGCACATAAATTAATAATGACAAAGTGGTGAGTAAAGTTAACTTAATGTAAGGCAGCATTAAACACATCGACTTAAATGCACAAGAGGGGCATGCATGAAGGATGCATGCGTTAAATGATGGATTGAAACACTTATTTCCTTGTAATACATCTTGTATAGACATGGCGACACGGGGGGCTGAGGAGGAGGGCCCCGGCACCTAATGTCATATTTCCTGCTCTCTTCTTCTCCTCAATTCCCTGCAAAGGGAGAAAGGCACGGATAACGAGGGATGATATGGGAGCATCAGTCATTGCTGTGTTTGATAATTTTAAACAATTATTTTGTTTTTCCTGGTTCACAAAATCTAAAACTCCTCATTGATCATCCGTCTTCCTGATCTTTGACCATCATAGAGTAACTTTGTTCAACTTTAAGCAAGAACAAGCACAGACTTGGCATCCAAATTTTTGGATTTACCCTTCGTCTTTTCTTATCTGCACAGGGTCATAGCAATACATACAGGCGCAAATATAAGCATAAACCCCAAGTAGTTGGAAAAATGTCCCTCAGGAAGTAGCAACTCAACCACTTGCTTTTTTATAACACAGAAAAAAAAACTTCTAGCGTAGTTCTGGCTGGATATCTGACCACTGTTGTCAGAATTGGATAATTTAAATTTGTTTGACCTTCTGGCCTGTAGTGTAAGAAATGTGTCCGTTGGGGAGGCCTTTCTAAACGCTTAATGTTGGCATCCTTTGTCCATTCCAAAATTATTTTTAGTGTTTTTTTTTTTTTTTTGGTGTTTGTTGGCGTTAACTGTTGGAACACCAAACTGTGTCAATGCCATCTTTAAAACATAGTGACTTTAGTCACTGTCTAAAGTAAAAGGAAGTCATCAACAGGAACTGAGTTGGTCAAACAATAACCACAGGCTTCAAACTCGGCACCTTCAAGTTTAACTGGAACTTGCAGCTGCTCTTTAGGACAAGCCAAATCCCCGACAAGAAATGTTTTTATGATCAGAAGAGACAACAACTGAGTACTAAGCTTGACTTCACTAGAAGAACATTTAGACGATTCAAGGTGTAACTTTAATTGCTCAGACTGCTGTGCCACCTGTCCGGCATGGTGGTGGCAGAATAGTGATGTGTTGCTAATAATTTACAGCTTCCTTTCAAATCAACAGTTGCATAGTCAAAGCCTGGACATAGTTTGGTGTTTTAAGAGAACAGTTATCACAAAAATAAATAAAAATTTGGAACCTCATAAATTTCCGTACCAAGAAACCAGACAATTTAAAGAAGGAAGTTAGTTCTGATTAGACAAGACGTTGTAAAATCTGCCAGAAGTTTGTATTTTGGGCTACAAAATGTGTGAAAGTGGGGCATAAACCGAATATTCATTAATGTCTATATCTGTTTATATAATTTCGACTCTGTTTTCATTACAAAAAATCCACAACACTTTCAAACTTTTGCATGCTAATTTATTTTACAACATCATTGAAATGGTTTGTTGTATAATCATTCCACCCTTGTAAATGAGTGGTTCAGAAGGCCAAAAATAACACAAAATTCAGCGCCAATAAGTATTTGAGAATTTCTAAAACCGTACATGACAATTATTTAGATAAGGATGTAAAGAAATATGCGTTTTCTTTTCTGTTTTAGCTACTGAAGTGCATCAAACGAGCACAGACTTGGTGACTTGTTGGGATTTTGGTGACACAGATGAAGCAGTCTAATTAGAGCCTCCACTATAACAAGCAGTTCTGCTGGGGTCTGAGTCGTGTTGACTCTGACTCACCAGCTGCTGCCGGCCCAGAGAAACGCACACACGCTCCATCTTTGCTCATTGCAGATGGATTCTGAGTAAAGATAAAGCTTTGTTGGCCTAATGAATCAGAACTTTGATGAAGATAAAACACACCCTGCACTTGTGCATTTGTCCTCCAGGTCTATCAAGCGTCCTGATCTGGGCCGTTAGCGCAGTTAAAAACTGATATGAGTTCAGTTTCTGTGTTTTAGAGCAGGAGTTCCCAAAGTGGGGGTCAGGACCCCTCGGGGCGACGTGAGAGGATCCAAAATATGATCCAAATTCCTGAATTTACAATGTCAGATATATACTTGTTTTAGTACAGCAAATTTGTACCTTTAATCGTACATTTCTTTAATCAAAAATTTGCTACTATTCAACAACAGAAAGCATCCGAGATTTTTCTTACAGATATTTAAATTAATTTCAAATTCTTTTATGTTTTTTGTGGAAATTTAATCCTCCGTGGCCCGTACTTTATTTATTTTTAATCAACATTGGCTGTAATACAATTTAAATTACTAGAATAAAGGCATTAGATTAGACTAGTTTGTTATTTTTTTCTTCTTTTTTTTTATTGCTAAACAATTGTGCGTAACTGTCTTTTTTTTTCGCCATTGCCACATCCAATTTCCCCATTGCGGGACATTAAAGGAATTATTTTTCTTATTTTTAATATTAGGCAATTTTCACAGTACACACAGGGGAAGAAAGCATTTTTTTTGTAAGAACTCCCACAAATTAATACCATATTCTCATAATTTTTATGCTTTTATTCTCTTAATTTCCAAAAAGAACACCCACCCTGCCAGTCTCTGGCGTTGTTATTTTGAGGGTCGCAAGCCAATAAGTTTGGGAACCCCTGTTTTAGAGCGTTCATCGAGTCTGCTTGAGTCACCGTGGGCCAGTTGCGGAGACAGAGCACAATCACATGCGCCCGACAGTTGTTGTGTCCACTTTTCTGTTTGTCCACCAGCAACAAACGTGTTGTTGATGCACCAGATCACCTCTGCCACCACGGCTCTTTCGCTCGGGTTCGCTGTTCTCTTGCTACGCCTGACGCCAAGCAGGACAATGATTTTCTGGTAAACTGGATATTGTTTTTAGCTCGTTGGAAACTTCCACAGCAGTCTGGAGTGGTCAGTGTGTATTTAGGTCAGGTAGACTAGAGGGAGTAAGCTCAGAGGTGCAGAAGACCATAAACGTGCTGACTACAAGATCACAAACGTGCTGACTGTGCATGGATGCAGTTCTGAGCAAACGGCACAATACGAGCAAACTGAGAGAAGAGGTTTAATGTGATAAGAAAGGTAAAAATCAAACATGTGATCAGACAAACATACTTATTTCGGTTGATGGATTCCCAGGGCGGTGATGAAGATGTTGACAACCACGATGATAAAAACCAGGCCCGTGGCCAGGTCCTCCATTAAGTTCAGCCGGCTGTGTTTTTGCTCATCGTTGAGGTTCCATCGCACTGCAGACAAAGTCAGGACATCTCACTAGACTCAAACACTCATCGGCTACTTTATTCAGGGACCAAAGCCAACTCGTTAGGAGAAGTTACTGTAAGTCATAAATACATTTATGGACTCTGCGTCTGTAAAAGTCAACAAAGATGATTAATGACCAAAGTTTTATTTAAATGTGAGAGAAATCAGACGTTGTCTCTAAGCCAAAATTAAAATAAAATGTCTTAAACATTAATTTTGCTATTGTCTTTTAATTATTTTGTTTTAGCTTTTGCTGTTTAGATGAAATGTCTGTTTTTTTTTTTTTTTTTTATTTCTCACCTGTGGGGCATTGCAAATGTATTTATAACCCTTTAAACTTTAAATTTTCTCAAATTTCAACCACAATCTCCAAAGTCATCTGAGAATTTAAGAGATGGGAAGGAAAACAATAAACATATAAATATAAAAATATGCTTTGCATTTGTTTTCAGCACCTTTAAGTATATAATTTGTAGAAGCAGAGACTGAAATTGTGCGAATATCCATTTTAAAGCCTTGATGAATTCTCAATTAGATATAGATCTGGACTTTAACAGGGTAATTTTACCACAATATTATGCATTGATCTAAACCATTTCATTGCAGGCTGTATGTTTATGGTCATTCTTCTGCTGTAATGGCCGCCCTGGTCTTGTCTTTTGCCTTCAAAAGGCTTTCTTCCAGAACTGCCCTAAATCTTTCTCCATCCATTTTCTATCTTCCCATCAACTGCTACAAGTGTCAGTGTCCCTGCAGAAGGAAGGCATCCCCACAGCATGATATTGCCACCGCCATGTTTTATCATGGTGGTCATGTGTTCAGGTTGATATGTGATGTTACTTTTACACCAGATACAGCGTTTTCGCATAAAGACACAGTTCAGCTTCAGTCTCTTTAGATCCAGTCACATTCTTCCATATGATGGCTTTATCTTACGGCTTCTTTGGACACCGGATTTGTTTAATGCATGACAAAAAGCTGTCCTGTGGCATACTTTCCTACCTGAGTTGTGAATCTCTATGGCACCTCCAGATCATTTTTCTATGTGTGAATCTCTTGTACCATGCCTATCAGTTTAGGTGGCTAAGCTAATGTTTGTAGGGCTGCATTTGTGCCGTACTCATTGCTTTAAAGTTCTCCAAAACTTGCTTCACACCAAGAAGGGTTCTATTAATTAATAAGGTAATTTCTGAAGGCATTTGGATTTTATTTAAGGGTATTCTATAAAATAAAAAGGAGGGGTGAATAGAACTGCACAGCACACTTTTCAGTTTTGTATAGTCAAAAGTGTAAAAACCATGTACCATTTCTACTTATTTTCCCATTCATGCATTACTTTGTGTAAGTCTATGACAACACTGCAAAAAGAGAACTAAAAGTAAGCAAATATTTCTTGAAATTAGTGTATTTGCCCTTATAGCAGGCAAATAAGACAATCTGCCATTGGAATAAGATTTTTGCACTTAAAATAAGAACAACTCTTCTCCATCATCTTATATCAAGTGCAGGATTTCTAATTAGCTTATTTTAGGGGTAAAAACACTCATTCCATTGGCAGATAAGCTTAGCTACCTGCTCAAATCAAGGACAAATACACTAATTTCAAGAACATTTTACTTACTTTTAGTTCCGTTTTTGCAGTGAATGGATTGCAATGTGTTACATCAAAAGTTGTGGTTGTGATACAAAAAAACAATTGAATGATTCAAGGGTCTCAATACTTTTAAAATGCACTGAATAGATTTAGTAAAACAAGGCACAATCAAAAAAGGTCGCTGTCTTTGAAACGTCGGGTTTTATGCGAGAGCACACAGCAAGCCACCTGGTCTGCAATAGGCTTTAAAGATAGGTGACTAGCTAAATATGACATGTTATGTTATGCGATAAGCGCCATGATTTATAAACTGGGTCAAAGTGCAGAAGAGGTGATAGAAAATCTAAATACAGGCCATGATTCAACAGCTTGCAGAACCACTCTTACCAGTAACAACTTGAATTGTCTTCTCCATGATCTTATCTGTGTCTTACATCGCTGTGGAGGAATTTTTGGCCCTCCTCATCTTTAGAAAGTTACCTCAGTTCAGTTGAAGTTTACAGAGATGGCTTTACGCAGGGTTTTATGAAAGTGGTCCCACGTTTTTTGTCAGATTGCTGTCTGGACTTTGTTTGAACCATTGTAGCACCTTGATTCTATTGTTTGTCAGACGTTCTTCAGTAGAAATTTCTGTTGGGTTTGGGATCATTGCCCTTAGTAAAAGTTTAAGAATCGCCCACCGTTACTGTGCTTAGGAGCGAAATGAGCTCACAGAGCTTTGCAACAGAACTCTGACTCCTTCAACCTTTTCCACATTGTGTCAAATAGCTACCACAAACTTTCATTTATCATATAAAGATTTTATTGTGCATCCATAGAAAAGTGAGATGTGATGAAAACATTTTTGGAACTTGCATGCACCATTTTTTCTTAATGGCTTTGGGCATCTGGAGATAGGAACTTTGGCTCAGTCTTCTTTGCAGCATGGCTCAAATTCAGTCAGATTTGATGGTTTCTCAGTGATATTTAGATTTGACTTGGTCATTCTGGCACATTATTGTATTGATTCAAGCATTTCTGCTGTAGCTCTGGCTGCATGTTAAGGGTTGTTATCCTGGTGGCAGGTGAATGTAAAAAAAATCTCTGTATGCATCTTAGCTTTTGAAAAAATTAGAGGTATGGATACTTTTTCAAGGCACTGTATATGCTACTGAAGTTAGCGCTCCAATGCTATTTGATGAAAATTGGATTATTGTTGCAGTTGGAATGATACAACATTTTTTTTTGTTATACATCTAAAGTTGTGGGAGCTTGTTAAGGTCCAGGTAACTTATGCTGTGTCCTACCACATATAATGGTGGTTGATGAAGGTTGTTTTTTTCTTTAACCTTGACTCTGACTGCAAGTGCAATCTCTGCAACGTACACTGAGCCGAGGCAGAACAGCGGATCCAAATATGTCACTCACGCAAGCAAAACAAGATTCACTTTTATTTTGCGCATGGCGAACAATGCAGAGGAAGAACAGAAACCAGCAAAGGGAAGCTTCTATTTCCTATATCACAAATATCCTTTCATGGTTGCGTTTTAGGACATCGACTAAACCGTGTTACAGTGACATAACAGTATTGTTATCTTCCTCGGCACTGGGGGCTAGCTTGTGAATAATGCTCATACTAACGTGCGCTGCCAGAAATGAATCTGCCCATAGATAAAGACCGTGAGTGAGCATGCATTCATAATTTGTCGCCGACCGTCAAAGGTCAAGCAGTGCACAAACCCGGCTTGACTGTGTGCCGTCTGACGCGGGTGGGTGGGGGCTGGAGAGGGAGCTTTATGTAGGCCACTCACATCACGCACCACTGGCTCCATTAGACTGGCTTCAACCACGGGTGGAGGGAAGGGGAGGGCATTCCAGGCTTCAGAATAATCAAAGAAAGTAAAGGAAGAGGAGTGAAAAGTGTAATGAGAAAAGCATGCAACAACGAGAGGGTTAAGGGGGGGGGGGGGGGGTGCAGGAGATGTGAATGAGGGCAGGGGATGAGGGTCAGAGAAGGTCTGATGACTCTCACTTTGAGCTTGAGTATTGCAATATAGATTAAGAGTTGCTGTCACTTTAAATGCTATGCAAATTCACAACCTAAAAATAAAGCATGCTGCTGTGTATGGAGTTTGCAGAAAATAAATCATTTCAGTCATGAGCATCTGTCCTGAGATCCTTTATTTGTAGGTCATCACACCGACTCAGAGGGAGGAAGATAAAGAAGTAATTTCTATATATGGAAAATAACAACGTGCCTCATTTTATGTGATCATTCTGGTGGAGCCGACAACATGACCTCGTCAAAGTTCAACAACCTGCTTTTTGACTTGCTGGAGCCCATCGAGTCTAACCGGCAATCCAGAGTGTTTTTGTTATTCAATCTAATCTCTTAGCGCAGTTGATCTAGCTTTTCAAGCCTAGGTTTTACTGTTAAAAGCAAGCAATATGAAAGCACCTGAATTGATGTCACCAACTAAGTAAAACACAATAAAAAAAAAATTCTGAAAAAGTGAAAATGTTTGAATGTTTTAAGATTGTTATTGAGTTTGTTTCTGCAAATGGCTCAGATGTTTATGGCTCAGAGCTAACGAAAATCCGAAATTTAGCTTTTCATGAAACTGGACCCAGTCGGTCGAGGCAGATGACCGTTCATACTGAGCCCGGTTCTGCCGGAGGATTTTCCTTTCCGTTAATAGGGAGTTTTTCTTTCCACTGTCGCTTCATGCTTGCTCAGTATGAGGGATTGCTGCAAAGCCATGGACAATGCAGACGACTCTCCCTGTAGCTCTACGCTTCTCCAGGAGTGAATGCTGCTTGTCGGGACTTTGATGCAATCAACTGGTTCCCTTATATAGGAAATATTTGACCAATATGCATAGTATGATTAAATTTGACTTTGTAAAGTGCCTTGAGATGACATGTTTCATGAATTGGCGCTATATAAATAAAATTGAATTTAATTGAATTGGATTATTACATAAGACAGAAAAAGGGCTTTAAGTAGACAAAGGTTATGCTGTGCCCTACACAATCATAAGGAAGAATGACTTAACGGCAAGCCATCCCTGACAGCCTCCACAAGGAGGGTACACAACAACGGCCATTGCTGAAGAAGCTGGCTGTTCAAGTTAGGTGAAAGGAAAATGTGTTAGAAATGCGCAACAGTGATAACAGCATCATTGAGAGGAGTGAGAATCAAACCCCGCCCAACAGTTTGGAGAAAATTTCGAAAGGGGCGTCAGCGCTTCAAGAGGCACCACAGACGGATATATCCTGGACAAGTGCCACTCTGGCTGTAAAATGAAATCTCCATAACGTTGTCTGTGAAGCAAAGCATGACTTGCTCTAAAAGTTCCTTTTTGGCAGCTGCTCTGACCTCAGGGAACTTGGATTCTGTGCCTTTGCACTCTTTTGCACCTTCGTTTTCTGATACCAGCTGCAGTCCTTCCCTTTGGAATCTCCTCCAAACTCCCGAGTTGGCTTGTCTTCACAATCCTTTCAAGGCTTAGCGCCTGCTCACACTCCCAAAAGTATCAATTCATGCTTTAACCACCACAACATCGCAGTGCTTAATTAATCTGTGGAGTTTTGTCAACGGGAAGATGAGTGACACCAGAGCCAGTAATGCAGATGAGCTGCAGGCCGCTACTACGGTAACCTGGACTTCCTTAAAACATCAGCCAAGCAAGAAGCTAATCACTTCCATGCTACAGTGCATGGATGCAGTAATTCATGCAAGCAGAACCCCAGCCAAGTATGGAGTGCTTATATTGCACAGTACTTGGACAGTTATTGCAGAAGGCAAACTTTTTTTTACATTGAAAATCATATTTTTATTAACTTGTATGTTGTATTCTAACTCTGAGAAACTGAATTTTAGGTTTTCAGTTGCTGCAAGCCAGTGTATAACCAAACTTTCTGCCCAATGGGCCAAAATCAACAAGTTTAAATTACTCTTGGGCCATAAATGTGATCAATTAGAAATTCTAAATTATTTAATATTAAATTATTCTACTAGAAAAAAACTTAATGTTGTTTGACTTAATAATAACATTTCTGTCATTCTTACCTGCAGTCAGGGGCCACTCAAAATTATTCCAAGGGCCATAAATGGCCCCAGGGCCACACTTTGCACACCTATGCTGTAAGCCATTATCATCAAAATTAACAGTAAGAACTTGAAGTATATCACTTTGTTTGATCATTCTTTATATATTTTACTTTTCTAAACTGAATTTATTGAGGCGCACAAGTATACAGTGCTTTGTTTTTGTTTTGTTTTTTTGTGGTAAATTCTGCTAATTTCAGCACATTTGCAGACACTTATTGACACGTTTTTACCACGTATGCCAAAAGGTACTAAAGCGACCTCGCTCCTTTGACTCCCGTATATGCTGACGGACTAAAACCACGTGAACCCTGACCTGGTTACCATGGCCACAACAAAAGACTAGTTGCTAATGGATTATTTGTCAGGAATCGTGGCCTTGACGTTGGTGCAGGTCGATTCTTTGTGGAAGCAGAAAATGGCAAAATAATAGACATTGATCTCGCTGAGTAAAGGGTGAAGGGGGGTTTAAAGGGAAGGGATCTAGAGAAAACAAAAATGCCTCCGTAAAGCTTGGGCTTTATCTGTTTTCTTACCTGTGAAGATTAACAGGATCCCAACCGTGACCTGCAGACAAAGAGAGATGGCGATAAGGACAACAACGGGGGTGTAAAAGGAGATGTTTGGCCCCCGCTCCATCACGGCTTTAAGCTGGGAGGCATTGGCCATCAGCAGAGCCAAATCCAGCATGCTCTCAGCTGCACTCTTCTTATTGGCATAGTGGTTCATGTTCAGGAGGGGTGGTCCACCGGGCCGAGCGTCAGGATGGGTGGCCTGAAGTGAGAAAAAAATCCAGCCAGGACAGAAACAAAAATGTTTACGAGCTGGAAACACTGTATCTGAAAAGAATACATGGAAATGAACAGAAAGGCACACAAGGCTGTGTTTTGGTCTCTCGTCAGAGAAAAACAACGTGTTGATGGGACAAGCAGTAATGTTGTGCTTCCTGTGCATGGACGTCAAGGATCTGGTTGCTGCTCTGAGCTAATTGGAAAAACAAGCAGTCATTACCGAAGAGTGACCCGTAAAAATGGGACCATTAGTGCAGCAAGAAGAGTCCGGAGCAGAGCCGAACAAAAGTAAACCTTGCTTACAAGCAATTTAAGCCGAGTTAAATCGGAGTTAAATAAAAAAAAATCTGCTTTACTTGAAATTTCCTCTATTTATTTTTTTTCCAGACACTCAGACGTCACTTCCCTGTTTCTGTTACCCTGAGTTGAACTCTTCTGCTGCATACTCGGCTGTCTTTACAAATCAAAGCAGCGATGAGTGACTGTCCTGCGCCTCTAATTAAGCTGGTAGTCTGAAAAGACATATTGACCATTTAGTCATAACCTGCTCTGACTGAACACGATTACAGAGTTAGCTGCAGATCTGGGGCGAGTCAAAATCTAGAGAGATTCATTCTGAGTAACATACCTCATTTTGAACATTTTATCCGTACTTAACACAGAGCAGGAAAACAAAAATGCAACGAACAAACTGTTCACGCTGCTCTAAATCCGTACAGTGCCATAAAGATTCATACCACATGAACCCTTTCACAATTTGTCACAGATCAACCACAAACCACGTTGCTTTTTGTTAGTTTATGTGATTATCTTACACACATTAGTACATAATGGTGGAGTAAAAGGAACATAACATTTTTTCATAAATCAAAATGGGAAGTGCTAAGTCTTGACCATCCATCTAAACTGACAGGCCAGGAAGTTGTTGAGAAGTTTTAAGCTGGTTATGAAGCAACACCCCAAGGTTTGCGATGGACATCTCCCAGAATACTGTTCAGTCCACCATCTGAAAATGGAAAGAGTAGCCATGCAAACTAAACTGGTAGGATGGGCAAGAAGAGCGTCATACAGAGAAGCAACCAAGAGGCACATGGCAACTCTGAAGGAGCTGCAGGAATCTCCAGCTCAAATGAGAGAATCTGTTGAGTCAATTATTAGTTTTGTACTCCACAAATTTGGCGTAAATAAAACGAAAGCCACGAGAAGTCCAGTTGTTTAAAGCTTTGTGGGGAAGCTATGTGGAAGCAGATGCTCTTGTCAGATGTAACATTTTGGCCATCATCCAAAACAAACCCCGCACATCACTCTGAACATTGCCACAGTGGAACTAGGTGATGGCTGCATCATGCTGAGGGGAGGCTTTTAAGTAAGCCATTTAGAGTTGATCGGGAGATTGCTGAAGTTAAAAATAGGTCTGTGGTGGGAGAAAAGCTGCAGTTCACTTCCAGCAGGTCAACCATCCTGAAAATGCAGCTATACTGCAACACTAGACTACACACAACGATGAATGTACATGTTTTAAAATGGTCCAGACCTAAAGTTCAGACCTAAGTCCAATCGAGAATCTGTGGCATGACCTAAAGATCGCTCTTCACAGATGCTCTCTGTCTGATCTGACTAAGTTTTGCCTAATTTTACAAAAAAGAACAGGCAATGCTGGTGGAGACTGAAAGACTTGAAACTGTAAATTCTGCAAACTGTCGTCCTACAAAGGGTTTACTAGGTGTGGCTGGAGACGTCCCACTCTCAGATTTCATGACACATGCTTTAAAAATATATTTTTCATAAATTGTTATATTATTTACTTGAAATTGTTGAAAGACCATGCATTATTCGTTTTGTGAACACTGATGTCACAATAATAATAAATGATCAATAAATCAAGATTTTTTTTGATTTCCACATTTTAAAATGAGATATTTGAATATTGCTCACTGCTCATATGCCTACATGTAGTTGTTTAAGTTAGTAAATAGTAAATTATATTACAGAAATCCCCTTGATTATGTCTGATGTTTTTGACCGGAGGACACCATGGGTAAGGGGAAGCTTTGAGGTATAGTGCCCAGGGGTACCACATTGTCTTAATATGGGCCTGGTCTATTACACAAAACATTATGCACTAAGGTTTGTGGTTTAAAAGTGGCATGATGTGAAAATGTTTCATGGATATGCACACTTCTACAAGGCCCTGGATCCTCTCTATGAATGACCGGCAAGTATCCTGACATGTGCTAGGTTTCCACTGAATTGATTCTTGTGTGGGCAGTGATTACGCAACATGATTAGCTCGGTTTTTGTTGCGAGTCCACTCCATCCTAGTGGACTCTGCACTCCAAAGAATACATTGTACAGGGTCAGCAGGTGCTAGATTACCTTGTTTGCTTACTGAAAGCTCAAAAAATGCTTTCTTAAAAAGTAAAAACGGAGCTCAGTTTCTTGATTAATTTCCATTAGGGTCCTATGTTCACCGACACCTAGCAGACGGCCATCCAAGCCCTAAAAGCAGGCGATTTCTCTGACCATTCAGTAATTAGCAGCCACCCCCCCCCCTCCCTCACCCCCATATTTCCCCTCGTAACAAACCCCTGCAGCTGCAGAAAGCACAGCTTGTCAGAGATTAACCAAACCACTGCACTTGTAACAACTACCTTCCTTCTGCTCCAAGGACAAAGAGACAAGAAGAGCAGCACCCTCTAATTTGCCACAGATCAGGCCACAGCTGAATAACAGTGCCTTTAGGTTATTCACAACAATCGGCTGGCATTGGGGTTGAGTTGATGTTTGAGGGGGGAGAAAATACAAAGTGAAAGGAGTGTGGTTTCAGGAGTCAGAAAAATTGATTCTTATTTATTCTGATTACTTTTAGGACAGTCCTGAAAAACAGGCCATCTCAAAACCCTTGTCACGTCAGGTTTTAAGACCTCGCCCCACGACCCATCACAACTCCCTCCGAATGTTTCCCTACATTCAACTGCAAACAGTGGGATGTGGTGCAGAGGGCTTGTGGCTGTGCATTTGGGGCAAATGCCACAAAAGGCTCGGTGTCGTGACGTGTCAGGGTCAACAATTCTGCTCTCAAACACCGACACCAGCGTTTCAAAGACAGGCCTTTATCCTAGAGTCAACAGACCACAGTGCGATAATGCCTGTTGTTAGATCAGAGGTTGGAAAACATGGAGTCAATGTGTCTAGAAGAACAGCAGCTGAGGTTTTTTTTTACCCCTCACAGAAATTACAAAAAAGTCAAAGCTGGGTCCCCACTAACATTCACTTTTAGTTTTATATAAGAACATTAAAAGACAAGAGGTATTGTCTCTGGGGCTGTCAGTCAAGGTTTTTGTCAAAACAGCAACTAAAACTATAGTCTAATGAGGGCATTTTGATGAAGCATTTAAATGGGAACTTTTGTTCATATCACAGCCATGCTGAGGAAGAGCAAGGAGGTTAAGGTGAAGTTTAAAACAGAGTTGGGGTACAAAAGATCATCCAAAATTCTGCTCAGTCCATCATATGGGGAAGAGATCAGCGCAAGTATACGAACCCAACCAGAGTTAGTTGTGCACTGCATAAACCTGGTCTTTAAGGAAGAGATGCGAGAAGAAAACCTTTGATGTCCTATTTCATTTAAAACCTGGGCAGTAGTTCACCTTTCAGTAGGACAGCACCCAGGATGGCAGCCAGGATTTGCTGTGTTTAGAGTGGCCTAGTCAAAGTTCAGCCATACATTTGGACTCTGGCTTGAAAAATATGGTTTTCCAGCACTTCCCATCTATTCTGACTGAACTTTTGCTTAGAAAGAAGAAAAGGCAGTCAGTTCCTGTATGTGAAAGCTGGTAAACACACCAATAAACACTTGCAGCTGTAATTTCAAGAAAAGGAAATTCTGCAAAGTTAGGGGCACAGGTGCGCTCAGTACAAACGCATAGCACATCTTTTTGCATTTTTATTATTGAAAAAGATGAAATCATGAATTTGCTTTACTTCCATTTCACACTGATGCACTACTTTGCGTTGTTCTAACCCCCAAATCTGAGCTAAAGAACACCATAGTTTCATTTCTCATTAAATAACGTTACATAAAGTTAAAGTGAGACGATTATTCAGAGTGCACAACATGGAGGAGGAGGTTAAAGCATTTCAGTTCCAGAAACTGAACCCAAACCTTGATGACCTGGTGAAAACATTGATTTCTTTGTGTGTTCAGAGGCCCGTTGAGTTTTGGCTGACTTCCCCACAATAGAACTGAACTCATGAACTTGCACACCTAATCCCAAACCTGTCTCCTCTTCCCATGTTGTCACACAGATTTACACACTCTAATCTAAATACCTGCATGTCGGTTACTGAGAAACTATGCTCCAGGTATCGCTTTGTGCCACTAAGCTCTGTGCTCGACATGCAGGAGGCTTTCTACAGCAGGCACCGGTCCTATACACTCTAAGACCCCCGCATTTATTATTTAGTTAATCGAACCAGCTGTTGAAAGACCAAATTAACCTAATTGCACGGGTGTGTCTTTCCCTCACTTTCCCCTCATACTTAAGCACTTCTTTGGTTTCCATCCATCATGTTGCGTCAGCAGGCCCTCTCTCCTCACTCACCTCAAACTCTGGCCCTGCTCCAGAAGAAGATCGACCCAGCTGTAAATCTAATTTCCATGATTCTCTGTAGAGCTTTTAGTTTTACAGCCTTGCGCGGAGCAACGCAAACATGGCTGTTTCAAAACACGGCTTTTTTTCCCTCTCCGGCTACTGCAGGAGTAAAACGCGACCTTATTTCGGAAGGAAACGAAGGAGAAAAAAAAACTAAAACAAAAGCTCTTGTGTGTTTTTGCTTCGACGCAGAATCTGATCTAAATTAGATGTCAGTGCAAAACTGTCTCGGATATTAAAAGCCTGTGGAAAGTCCGCACATAGGATCTCCACCCCACATGACAACCATGGATTTGTTCTTCCTTTATAGATCAATGTGGGTGGGAGACGCATTGTAAATGAGATCACTTGGTCATTTTATCGAGCGTAAGGGTATTACATTTTGCATCTGCTGGCTGAGCCCTGACAGACGGACGGAAGTATCTCTGGCAAGCCAAGGTCTTCCTCCTGCCTTGTTCCCCAATCAAAAACACACAGAGAGCAGCACACAAACACGCTCGCATCCATCCGATATTAAAATTGACCCACAGAGATCGGGTCTGCAGATATGGCATGGAGACGTCTGTTTCCCTCGTGTGTAAAATTGGATTCAGCTTTGGGCTTCGGCGCATTATTACTTGTCAAATCTTTAATTGCCTTATAAACCATAGGGGTTATAAACACTCTGCAAGATGTCCGGTTTTACAATGTGCAAGTGTGGCTTGAAGCGTCATGGCCTTATGGAGCATTTTATATGTGTTTGGCCTTTTTTATATGTGCATTTAGACCAATGAAGTGGTAACAAAGCAGG
The DNA here is from genome assembly GCF_011125445.2 of Fundulus heteroclitus. Classification (NCBI taxonomy): domain Eukaryota; kingdom Metazoa; phylum Chordata; class Actinopteri; order Cyprinodontiformes; family Fundulidae; genus Fundulus; species Fundulus heteroclitus. Next base: position 26,373,654 of record NC_046361.1, on the reverse strand, counting down.
CCACCCATTATTTATAAGGTCACTTAGGATCACAATGACCAGAATGTCACCTGAGCCGCCATGCTTGCAGATCTCACTTGAATTGCTTCGGAGACTGACCTGTTTTATGTGGGCACATGAGGCTACGCGGCATTGCACATGCACAGCAGTGCTATGCTCTGTACCTTGCAGTACTTGAGATAATATAGAGTGTGAAACGAAAACAACAGACGCCACAGGTAGCGGATACCTTTTCATGATCATCTACAGTAAAAACAGCGCTATACCAATGGTTTAAAACGTGAACTAACAGCAAAGACTGCTGCATTGCATTTGCCCTTTTTCCAAATAATCTAAGCACCTTTCAGTTCTTTTATATATTTACATCTTGATTGCATCATAAAATGTTCAAATTCTAACATTGCTTTCCTCTTATTTTTGTAAGTATGCAGCTTGCAAGTAAGATCATCTAAGAGCTTCATGTTTTTTGTTGTTGTTTTTTTCTACGAAAGATGATTTCAGATATCTTACCTCGGCTCCAGTTCCCCTGCTGCTATTGTTGTTCATCGTGTTCCAGCGAGCAAGCTGCTGCAGACTGAACTGTAAACCATCCAGTGAAAGGAGAAGATGTAGGACAGTACCTGCAACCATATACTGGACAGAGCAACAGCTGTATATTTAGATTTACTTGTATGGTGGCAAAGCATCGTGTATTTGTGTAAAAGGTACCTTTTACAGCAGGCTATCTATCTGATGGGTGTAAGAAACATTTAGCAAATATCAAGCTTTTGGTAAAAAAAAAAAAAAAAATAAAAAACTGTGTGGTTGTTATAACCAGTCTATTATAAAATTTGCTAAACATCTTTTTAGAAAACATCACAAAAGTTAAGGAATTCCTGCTAAAATAGCACAAAATACTGGTCCATGCTTTTGTTCTTAGTAAGCTTTGGAAAATTTAACACCCCCACCGACAAGTGGACTCTGTTTACTAATTAGATTACTTCTGATGGGAATGGTTACACTTGATTTTATCTAGATAATTCCACTGACAAATGAGCACCGGAATTAAAAACCCAACTGGGTAATGCAGTGTGGATTTTACAACATTCAAAATGTTTTTAAAAAGTAAACGTGCATTATAAAAAAGCTATTCCTGTATGTATTTGCTTTGGGTGACATCACAAGAGACACAGGAATTGGAGCGATTAGCCGGCTTTAGCAAACATTGTGGGCAAGCGACTTTTATCGATTTCAACATAGATTCTGAAGCATTCAAGGTGCATTTGAGGTGTGAAGGGGTTCAGTCTTCCACGTCTGAGTCAGAGTTGACCCTCAAGCCAGGATGGATGCTGACATCGATGGAGAAGCTGAAACAAAAGGTGATGATTACAATGAGCGACTTAGTTTAATTTGTATGAATCATTTTATCCTCCCATTTAATTTTTTTCCCATTTGATCGTTCCTGGGCACATTCAACACTTGTAAAATTTGTAAATCTTGTATCCGGCTTGTATTACCCTAAATTTCCATGCAGTGTCTTACATATGACTTTTTTTGCTCTAGCTGTGCAGAGTACAATTAAATGCTTTCAAATGGGGATGTCATTAAAAAAGCATGCAAATGACATTGAAAAGAAAAAGGAAAACTACCAATGGACATATTTAAAAGTTGCCTAATCTGTTGCCGCATGTCACAGATGTCAAACTCCAGTCCTTGAGGGCTGGTGTCCTGTAACAGATGCCTCTCTGCCTCAGCACAACAGTATCACATTGTTAGTTTGTTAGCAGGACTCATTAGTAGAACTTGAGAGTGTGAGGAAGTAATTCAGTCATTTAACTCAGGTGTGTTGGGCTCGGCACAAATCCAAAAGTTGCTGCAGACCTGCCCTCCAGGACTGAAGTTTGACACCAGTGTGCCTTATGTCAGGGGTTCCCCAAACTGTTCAGCTTGTGATCCCCAAAATAACAGTGCCAGAGACTGGTGACCCCCTGTTTGCAGGACGGTTATTCTTTGGGGAACTTGAGAATGAGGAATGGTGAGCATCTTGTAAAGTTATACTAGTTTCACAAATAAGGAAATTCTAAATCTTTTTAGCACATCAACATCAAATCATCCCAAGACCACCCAAGAGGTGTCTTACGACCCCCTGGGGGTTCCTGACCCCCGCCTAGGGAACCCCTGCCTTATGGGATGTCACTTGAAACATACAGCACTATTCAATTCGATTTAATCATATAGCACCAATTCACAACACATGTCATTTCATGGCCATTTATAAAGTCAAACTCAATTAAATCATACAAACAGAGCCACAGTGGACAGTCGTGTGCATTGTTGATGACTTTGCAGCAATCCCTCATACTGAGCATGCATGAGGTGACAGTGGAGAGGAAAACTCCCCTTTAACAGGAAGAAACCTCCAGCAGAACCAAGCTCAGTGTGAACGTCCTTCTGCCATAAGATAAAAGCCACCACACCTTCCGAATTACGTTGTTTTTTTTTAAATATGTGGTAAAACAATGTAAAGCATATGAGATATAGTTACCCTATATTAAGTATAGCCTATATTTGTGCACTTATACTAACTATAATCTGTGTTTGAAATTAATGAAAATATCATGAAACGTTAAAATGTACTTTATTTTGAAAAACCAACTCTGCCTGTTCCCTCAACAATTCCCTGAGCGCTGTCTCACAGGCACACCATAGCTGCTGCTGCCTCTTCACATAGTTTTTAAAGTAGTCTTCTTTTTTCTTTTCTTTTTCTCAGAAACTGTCGCACTAAAATAATTCTCTGAATTTGATTCGCACATAGCTCCAATCACTTATTCATCTTGTTCACTTGTGTGTCTGTGGTAACTGTCCTTTTTGGTACTGTTTGTTTTATGCAGTGTGGATTCGGGCGATGTAATAAAATCCATAAATTATCTTGTAAAGGTAATTTTTTGTACAAAATACACTTAATCACTATTTTCTTTAAATTTTTTTGTCTTGGCAAAAGGTCTCCTACAGCCTGGGTCACAACTGTATGTAAATATGCAAATCAGATGATGACATCACCCCAATGATAAATAAATAAAAAACACCACCATGGTTTAAAAAAAAATCCTGGAGGACACCCTGGACTGCGGGTTAGAGAACACAGAGCCGAGACACACAAAAAATCACAGAAGCACACATTTATCCAGGAATGTTTTCTGTGGTAAGGGGTAATGGCTGACTATATGCGCTGCTGGATGGTGTCACAGCTAACAAGACGCCAGACCAGATGTATCTACTATAAAGAGAAAAAAAAAAGACAGAGAGAACATAAAGTGAAGGTTCAAATAACAACAAATAATACATCATTGGAGAGCAGTAGGAGAATGCAGCAGAGTGAGAGAAATAGATCTTGATGTCCCTCGGCATCCAGTACACGAGGCGACACTTTGCTTTATCTCGATTAAAATAATAATAATTGAACTTTATTGATCTCACAATGGAGAAATTCACTTCTTCATTTTAACCCATCCCCTTGGGGAGCAGTGGGCTGCCACTGTATGGCGCCTAGGGAGCAATTGGGGGTTAAGGGTCTTGCTCAGGGACCCAGAATGGCAGCTTGTGGGAGTTGAACTCAGAATCTCTGTGCTCTACCACAAGGCCACCACCTGTGGCGGTTCTAGACCAAATTTACTAGGGGGGCCAAAGTGGGGGCCAGTGTTTTTTCACAGGGGCACAGAACAAAAAAATGTAAAACAATAAAATGGCAATATTTAACTGTGTAATAATATTAAGTGAGCCACTTGTGGCTCTGGAACTGCAGGTTTCAGACCCCTGATCTAGCAGTTGAAAACTTTGCCCCCTGCTCAATACGGCTAAAGCTAAACGTGAAACATCTTAAATTTTAAATTCTTTTTAGAGTAAAGCTGTATAGGTAAAAAATAATATTGGTCAAAGTGACCAATCAGTTATGTTTTCTTTGCCATTGCAAATAAATAATTATGAGAAGTTTATTTAACATCATGCTTTTAGTACAGGGGCCATAACAAGGGCCAGGGCCATTTCTACAGGGGCATGGGCCCCTTTTGGCCCCTGTCTAGAACCGCCCCTGGCCACCACTCCCCCAGTTTTCCACAAAATAGCAAAACAAATAGAAAAAAAAAATGACCTCCACATGTGGTCCAAGTAAGTTTGATAAATTAGTAGAAAAGTCCATCTAGTTGCTTTAACTGAGGGTGTACATATAAATCTGCTGTGTAGGGCAACGCTAAGCAATTCAAGTGTTTTAAATTGAACTTTCAATACTTGTTTTGTGTTCAAACTTTAATATAATTCACAAATGAGTAACGAAATCCATCATTTTGAGTTGAGTTTTTTTTTTGTGCTATGTGCGTTCTTTTAGTCTGTAAAACGCTTTGATTCGCCTTTATATAAATAAAATAAGCTTATATTGCTTATAGTCGTCCCAGTGTGTAGAAATACATATTTCGCTGTCTCCCAGCCAAGCAGTCGCCGTGTTTTCTATCTGCCTGTCTGTCTGTCTGTCTGTCGGGAAGGTGCAACGAGGATGTGATGAGTCGGCTGTCTCCGCGGTCGTCCCAGCGCAGCGTCTGATTGGACCGTCCCCGCGGTCGTTACTAGGGGCGTGGAGCCAAGCGACCTGAATGGGAAACCCGTTTTTAGAGCCTCGGCGGCGCATGAACCCAACGTCGAAGAGCGACGATGACGACGAGGGAACACGGTTGTCCGCGCACGGTACCTGCCGGGGAGATTGCAGGAGAGCCGAACCCCCTCCAAGCTGGGCGTTGATTTTACCTGCAGCCTCGGCGCGCAGCCGCGACGGAGGGACGGAACAGCCGCGGCTGGGAGCCAGAATTCAGGTCTGCGAATATATATATAGAGAGAGGGATGCGAGGGTTTGCCCTGAGATAAATCCACCGCATTCGTCATTTGTCCAGCCAGTATTGCGATTGTGATTAGTTGGCGAAGCCCCGGACGGAAGCTTGGATCTAACCGGCGTGTTGGCGTCGCTCCCCGTGGGGGGAAACGGGCATAATATTGAGGTAGGGCGTTCAGAAAGTCCACCGTTTCTCTCTTTGCTGTGGACAGTCGGCTAACGCCTGCGAGGTTGTGTGGTTTTTTTTTTCTCTCTTCCAACTGCGGACCAGAACCATTCTGCAGTTTTATTTATTTATTAATATATATTTTTTTGGAACAAGGTAAGCAATTTAGTTATCGCATGGTTATATGTTCTCGTGTCACGCGTGGGGGGTGCTGAGCGCGTGCACACACGGCTAGCCTGTGAAGACTAAAGTTGTAGCTTGCTAGTTTCTGCTGCGCCTGAACGAACATGGCCCCCTGCGAAACAATAAATAATTAGCCCTTATTCTAAATCACACCTGCTGACTTTTTTTTTTTTTTTTTAACATTTTTATTTTATTTTATTTATTTTATAACTAGGGCTGGCCGTTCGTTGCACGTTATAATTTCTTGTATTCGCCGCTCTTGTGAATGCACCGCTAAGTGTCAACGTTTCTCTTGCAGCTTTTCTCGCATCTGATGAAATCTCGCCCCGCGTGTCATCCCATCCCAGCGCTGTTTCAGGGCCTCTGCTGACAAACTGCGTCACCGGGTGGGCGCTGCAGGTTTATCATCCGCAAAGGGTGGAGGGGGGGAAAAAAAAATAAAAAATACAATAAAAATCAGCAAAATTGAAGCCATGCCTGAGAGAACCTGGAAGCCAAAGTGACTGAACTTTAGAAGTCACCATGGAGCCGGAGGCTAACTCAAACTCTGGGGCTCTCCAGGAGCCCAAGCGCTCCTCTGTGCCCAAATCTCAATGCAACCTGGGCATACATGTGCACGGGCCCATGGGAGACGCCAGTGTGACTCTGGTGGACTCTGTAGTGAGAGGTGGAAGTGACCCTTCTTCTGTTTATCAGAGGAACGGGCATCAGAGGTTCATCAGGAGGAGCCTGTGGTTTTCAGACACCGACGAGCAGTCCTACGAGGCCCCCGAGACGGAGAGCAGGAGCAAAATCCTGAACATCAACTTGAGATCAATAGTGGACAGGACGCGGGGGACCAGCGGCGGCGGCGGCGGGGCTCAGGAGAGCTCCAGCACCGAAAGCCAGTGTGGCCAGAAGGACAGCGCGACAGAGAGCGCCAGCGCAGACGAGGACAAGGAGAGGGTCGGACTGGCTTTCAGCGTCGTCGCTTGCAGCGAAGGTGGCAAAGTGGCCACCAAGGCAGCGAGCGAGGAAACCGAGGAGGAGGCAGAGATGAAAGCGGTCTCCACGTCTCCGGGAGGAAGGTTCCTCAAGTTTGACATCGAGCTCGGCAGAGGGTCGTTCAAGACGGTCTACAAAGGCCTGGATACGGACACCTGGGTGGAGGTGGCCTGGTGTGAGCTGCAGGTAAAGCAACAACCTCGTTAATGTTGTCCATACGTTCTGCATGTCTCGTTTAAAAATAAAAAAGTCTTCGCCTTTTTTAGAAAGGCGCAGGTTTTCTCCTCCTTAACTTTTCACAGGTGTCCTGTGCGGTGTGGAAAAGTGTAAAATTCCAGTTAAGTTTGGAAAAATATTCATACATATAACTTTAGTATCCAACCGTTCCTCTTTCTCACAGTCTGAAGGTTTTTGTTTTTAAAGCCGGACCAATGTAGCTCTGTAAAATTCATTGTGGGGTGTTTTTATTTATACTCTTGAAAATTGTCTTAAAGATGAATTAAAATCAGTATGTGATTTTGATGGTTCAGACATGTTGATATCCTTCTCTATTTTTGTTTTATTTTTTCTACAAAGTGACATATATTCCCGATACTTCCTTGTTTATCCATTGGAGCACACGTCCCCAACCGTCCTCTGATATTTATTAAAGTAGAGCTCAGGCTGTTAACTTGATGTGTTTTATAGACTGGAAATATTGGGAGTTCTTATTGTTGATGCATTCATTGCGTTGGAAAAACAAATTTAACTTTCTGTTGATGTAGATGATTTGCTGATCGCAGGTCAAAGCTAAGGGCTAGTTTTGATCTTTAGTTATTTGATTCATCTCTAGAAAGGATGCCTGAAACCTAAGAACAATTTTCAGATGTATGTCCTCCTTATCTACTCATCCTTTATATTAAAAACAATCTGAAAAGTATAAAAACAAAACTTAAAGTTTAACTCAGAAAAAAGTGATTAAAGTGGTGGCAAATAATGTTTTTTTTTTTTTTTAATTGTCATTTAGAATTCCTATAAATTCTGCATTCTTGCATCATACAAATGGGGAAAATCCCCAGTTTGAGATTGTAGAAAGGTATTAACTAATTATTTCCGTCCTTTGGAGACTGTAGCAGGGATTATCTCTGGCTCCCTCGGTCTCCCAGGAGGCTTAATGGGGACTTTAGTAGGCATGACTGACCCCTTAATGAAAGCAAACCTGTACCGTGTTTATTTTCTACAATCTAGCTAAATTGAAGGATTAATCTGAGTTATGTTCCACCAACCCTTCCTATCAGCTACAACAGTTTGTCTAGGAGACTGTAGTTACTTGAGTGGACAGTGCTGGAGGAGCAGGTTGTGACTGGCTCTGCTCCCTAAATCCACCCCCCCCCCCTCTGTGCAACAGGAGGTGGAGAGAAAGAAGCAGCTGAGGTGCGCTGTTGCCTGCTGGGAACTGTGCAGCAGTCGGTGGCCTTGGCGCTGTGACTGAGCCGATAGGACATGCTACACTGTATAGACACGAAAAGGGAGAATATAAGCCAAACCTTTTTACTTCTGACTATTTCGTTATGCAGCACGACATTACTCAACGAGACCTTTTTAAAGATAGGAATGAGTGAGGTTCGTAGCTTTGTTTGGGGGATGTGATGTCATGCCGACCGACTTTGATGTTCTCATGACTTCCTCAAGCTGACAAGCGGAACAGCTGTTTGGTTCAGAGGCGGATACAAAGTTCAACAGGAAGCAGATTTACCCCTATGAACACATTAGAATATTCTCTAATTGGCATTTCAGAGTAAATGTCCTGTTAAAAAGAAAGTAATTTGGTCATTAGACTTGCCACAACTTTAGCATACTTGTGTATTGGTGGTTTACCTGACCACTCTTCTTTTGCATTAGTTGCGCTTATCTTAACTCTCTGAACGGGGAGTGTGCAACCCCAGTGCTCGAGTGCCACCGTCCTGCATCTTTTGGATGGATCCCGGCTCCAGTACACCTCAATCAAAAGGCTGACTTACCCTCTTGGTTATGTCAAGACGTTTTGCACAGACGTCTGCATTAACAACTCATTTGATTTAGGTTTGTTGAAGCAGGGTTGCATCATAGGCCTGGACGATATAGAAAAAAAGCATGTCGATAAAATAGAAATCATATTGATCGATGTCGATAATTATCAACAAATTAAAAACATATATTTTAGGTGCAGCCCTGAGCATTTTATGCTGTTGCTTGGTGGCCAATTTTTAAATAAAGAATACACAAAACACTGAATTCGAACTCAAGCCTTAATTTAATTAGACGTTTTTAGATGTAGCCTTGGGGTAAACGGCTAACCTCCAAGCGCTCTTTCTCCTTTGCACCTCAGTGTATTGGAGCAGCTTGGCTTATAAATACAGTTATGATTTTAACATTGTTTTCGTCTTTTACAGCCATTTGCTCAACCGGTTTTACCAGTTGTTTTTACCTTATTTTAGTCTTTCAGATAGCAAAGTCAGATGGATTAAAACAAATCTTAATCATGGTTATTTCTGATAGTCATATTTGCAATACGATAATGTTTTGATATTTACACTTGCGGTTTTGTATAAACAAGCCAGTATCATTTTAGCTTGTATTATGGCACCAGCAAATTGAAAATACTTAGCCTTCAACAGTTTTTTTGTTTTTGTTTTGTTTGCTCTGTAGATCACTAGTCTAGATGGAGACCTTGCTCTTGTGGTTGTGCCTTTAGGTGCTGTGAGATCCATGCATTTTATGTTATTTAGTCAAGAAATCACTTCTTCGAGTCTTGGATATGTCTCCAGATAGAACAGGCGACCATTAATCAGTCGACTGAAGTTTGAGCTATTTTTAGTCAGAAAGTGTAGGGGCTCTCTGAATTGTTTGTTTTATACCATTTTTTTCTAGTTTCCCTTTAAACTAAAACAGTGCCACACTGCAAAATTAAAACAATTGAATTTGGAGGAAATAAATTATGAGTTTGATCATTTAAAATTTCTGTACAAAAGATGGATGTTCTAAAAGATTCTAATTTCTTGGAGTGTCCCCCCATACCCCCCCCACCCCTATTCTTCTGAATTTGGATATCCTAGATTATATGTTTAAGGTAAACTGACCAAATTGATAAAATCAGAAGCAGCGTTTGCAGATTAATTCACCAACGCCACAGAATCGCTCCTTAAGATGCTGCCTATCAAAGCTCAATCAGCAAAGTTTGCATAACTGGAACACCTCTTGTGTAGGGGTCACAACTATATGGCACTTTAGAGGACTAGACTCACTGAAAAATAAACCGAGAGAAAGCTGAGCTAAGGATACAATAAAACCCTAACATGAAGAAAGCAGTAAAAGGAAAATCTGATGGAACTCTGCTAACCCAATGACCCGGAGTTGTATAAATAAAGCTGCTGGTTGATTAAATGCCAGTTGTCCTAGGGAGTGCCCCATGTATGCTGACTGTTGTTTCCCCTCTTTATTTTAATGAAATGGACCAGGGGAAACACCTGAAGCTGTGTTCTTACGATGGTTTTTATGTTGTACAGTGTGGCTATAGGAGAGCAATCACTGCATATTCTGTCAATGTTTTAAAGTCACTTATCCCAGAAAAGTGATCATGACTTGGCAAGACTAATATATATATATTCCATTTGTAAGCACTTGCTTCATTGAGAGCAAATCCTGCAGTATGCAGCCCTTCTGCAGCAAAGGTGGTGTCAGGATCTGAAACCTGCAATCTAGTAGCTCTTCATAGAGGCGTCAGCGCTTGGACAGCAAGATTTATGGAGTAGGCTTTGGTCTCGAGGTCAGCAGTGTTGCCCCATGCAATGAAGGGATTTGTAGTTTCATGGCGTCTGCCAAGATGTGTTCTCTGTGCACAAAATGACAAAAACGCTGTCTGTCTGTGAGGAGGGCTATATATTAGGAAAAGTTGCGATGTGCGATAATATTGGGAAATGTTGCGATAACGATATAGCTTGCGCTAAATGCATTGCTTTGTGGTGCTACATTAGAATATGGTGTGCAACAAATTTGGCTTGTAAGGTTTTCGACTGGTAAATAGTCACATTATGCCTGCAACATGAGCTTATTTTGTTTTTATCTGGGTTTTTATTTCCCCGTCCTCTGCATAAAATATGTCCCCATAGTCCTTATAGGCTGTGGTAAATTGTATTTTGTTAATTTCCTGTATTTAGAAATTAGTTATTTGTGTTTTTTTTCTATATATATATGTACGGTACTCGCAGTTTAAGAACGCCACTGCACAAACAGGGTTCCCGCGGATCCTTAAAAAGTCTTAAAAGGCATTGAATTCTGTAATATAAAACTAAGGCCTTAATTAGCATTAAAATGTCTTAAATCAGTCTTTTTTAGGTCTTAAAATTGTTGCCAGGTCATAAATAGGATTATAGGATTATTTTTGTAATCCTTACCAAACAGTAAAATAATTGACACAATTATATATTTTTTTAATTTACTGAACGGCTCAATGTAACCATTATTGTTTCCGTCCCGATAGCGGAACCAATAAAAACTGTTGCGGCCGGACCATAGCTGCGAAAAAGAGTTGGCACTGATTATGTTGTGGTTTTTTAAAACTGATTTATAGTTTATTTTAGTAGAGAACAAAACAAAGTTTGTGAATTCAGTTCAGTAGTTGTTAAAAATATATCTGTAATTTGTGTTTTTTAGCTTTTTTTCCTATATGGAATGTTTTTTAAAATTTTAAACATGTCTACTGGGCCAGAAAGTAATGGTTGATGTTAAAATAAACATTTGGGGGAAGTGATCGCAACCAGGTTTATCTTGTATATCGTGAAGTTGGTCTTAACTTTTTATTTCAAGTGGCATTAAAAAGTCTTAAAAAGTCTTGAATTTAACTTGCCTTATGCTGTAGGAACCCTGACAAATTCACACCTCACCTGGCAGCCAAATCTTAAAACGATAGCCGAGAGAGGCTGGAAGCTATTTAGCTATTATTTGCTGATAATCAGGCGGTGCCCTGACTTGGTAAATTGATTGAAATGACTAACTTTATTAAAAAATTTTCCTTTGGCACTTATGCAGTTGTTCTCAGCCAAATCAAACCTGTTGTTGTAGAACCGTTGTGATTTACTGTTCTTCGTGGGACCTGTCTCACAGCTGTCGTACAACGATCACTTGGTGGCACATTAAGTCTATTGAGAGCCTAGTTGTCTGAGCCAAGAACAACCCACGCTACTCACAATCTCTCCAGATCTTGGTCGCATAACATTGTAGAGCACGTGCGTCAACAAGTCGAAGTCAGCTCCCAAGGAAAATATCATTCCTGTCATGCATGTTTCTTTTAACGTTTTAATGATGCCAAATTTACCTTGCCCAACCGTATTTGGTGGCACTTGGAGAACAAATGAGGCTTCTTTAGAAATGTAATAGGTCTGTAGTGGGTAATATGCATATTTTATTCTTTTTCACAATGATATCCTAACTCCCTGATGCATGCCTGTTTCTCCCACACCTCTGTTTTTAAGCCAGTCTCCTAGCCTAACACAGATGGCCTTGGCACAAGCTGCGATGTTAATCTGGGGAGGAGGATGCCAGAGTCCCCTACTGTTCTGAAGAAACATTTCTCATACTGCTGTCCGCTTTGTCCTTGCACATTGAGATCTGTTTTAAACCCTAAAAAAAAAAAAAAACTCCTGTTTCTTCAAGTTAGGACTCTGTGTGCAGATTATAATCTTGGTGTTGAATGCTATGTGCACTCTTCCAGACACAGTTTACCTCTGACTCCCTGCTGACATTTCTGTGGTATTTGGCACTGAGCTTTGTTTTCATGCAGAATAAATCAGATCCGCCCCCCCGTAAATGTGGAGCTTTTGATTATGCCATGATGGCGAGATTTGACCACCTTTCCTGGATGGTTTGGCTGCCTTGTGGCAAGCAAACAAAAAAAAATCCCTGACTTGAAGATCAGCCCCGCGTCTACATCTTGATTACAAGTTCTTGATTGCAATGTTATCTGAGATCAGATTAAAGGTCTGTCCACACGGTGCACATGTTTTTACTCTTTTGCAAACCAAAACATTTTCTGCAGTTTGGGTAAGGGTTATTTTTCCCCTTTGGAAAACGATTTTTATTGTCAAGGCATTAAAAAAAGTAGTGGGTATTTTGATGAATACTCTTAATATTTAAATTTATGATTTAACATTTTTTCCAGTTTTCCAGTTAGGGATATAGTAAGATAATAAGTTGTTTATTTTTTATATATATATATATATTTTTTTGAAATGCTTGTTTTGAAAAATAATAAAGTGGTGAGAGTTTTCCTCACTATTTCCGCTTTGCCCGGTCATACACTTCCCAATTGTAACTTGACCCACATTTTTAAGCATGGTTCAGGAACAGCAGAGAAATATGTGCAGTTTGCTTGGTTTCTACACATTTAAATAGCTGGAAAAAAACTTTATTAGAAATGTTATGTAAACTTCAAAATCAAGGTAAGGCGAAACTCTGGCTAATTTTGCATTTGACGAAGAGGCTGCCTGTTGGGTTCAACTTGAGTAGCTGTCAATCTTCACTGTAGAAGACTCCAAATGTGAAAGAGAAGTGTAGGGTGCATACATTTAATTTAGTCACTTTATGAGATACACCTGTTTAATTGCTTGTTGTGGCAACGATTCGGTGCATTGTGGCCCTCAGACGTGGTCGCGATGACTTGCAGAAGTTTAAAGTGAGCCTCAGAATGGGAATGATAGGAAAAAGATTTGGCTGTAGATGATAAAATGGTGGTCAGTAGAAGACTGACTGGTTAAGATAGCAGTTTCTGAAATGACCAGAAACTGTTGATTTACTGGGATTTTCACTCCCAAGCATCTGAGGTTTACAGAGACTCTTCAAAATGGTATGGATCTCTTCTGCCTTGTATCCTCAGCCAACTGGTGGTGGTGTAATGGTATGGAAGATATTGGCACGCTTTGAGCACTGTTTAACCACAGCCTTGTTGCTAACCATGTCAGGGCCATCATGACCACAGTGTGTCCATCCTCTGTTGCCTACTTCCAGTAGGATAGTGTATCATGTCATGAAGCTTTTATCATCGCAATCATAAGTTTGTTGTAGTCTAATGACCTCCACTGTCACCAGCTTTCAGCTCAATTGATATGGTTTTGCATCACGAAGGTGCAGCCACAAGAAATGTAGCAACTGAGTGATTCTATCATTTCAGCATGAGCATTTTTTAAGGAACATTTCAGACGGCTTGCTGAAGCTATGCCACAAAGAATTGGGGCAGGTATACCTGATATAGTGAGTAATGAGGGTTTGAGATGCCAAGTGTCTAATTTATTACAGACGTAAAGCGGCACAATGGTCAGTCTTGCCGTCATATTAGAATCTACCATCTTCGTACATGGCTGAGTTCCTGCGTCAGTCAGCCAAAGAGCTTCAGGGGCAAACCTGTTGGAGCCACAGCAGTCTTGCCTGAGGTGTAGCTCCAACAGGGATAAAGGAAAATTGGCCGTTAAAGGGGGGGGAATTAGGTCTGTTACACCGGAGACATGGTTTCAGCATGACTCGCACAGTCAGTAAGACTTCCTTTTTTTTTTTTTAAGCTTATAAAAGAATATGGTGATTGACAGACCCAGATTTTCCCTAAGGAAATGTATTCCAAGATTTTTTTGTAAATATAACAAAGGAATATCTCATTTACATACTTAGAGATGTATTTGTAAGGAAATGACCGTTCGTTCTTCCTCTGTACATTTTACAGACATTAGAAATTAAATGAAGGTGTATCAGGCCTGGCATGAGAGGTGGGGGGGTGAAGAGGTGGTTTGTGGCATGACTAGGACATGTCATTGATGGATGTTTAGTAGGGCTGGACAACATATAGCAGATTTATTGTTTATGCAATATCCGTGTACGCAGTATCTTAAAAAAAAAAAAATCAAAGACCTGTTTGGAATTCAATATACACTGCCTGGCCAAAAAAAAAAAAAAAGTTGCCAAGCAAATAGGTACGAGCCTCCCACTGGATAATCACTGCATGGGCGGTTGTTTCTGCTGGCAACAAGTTATTTAACCCCCGACTGGTGCCATGAGTTGCTTATCCTTTCTCAAACAACCGTGCTGAACGACACATCCCCGTGGTTGTGGAAAAGATGTCAGTCTGTTTCAGACGGGTCAAATCATTGGCATGCATCAAGCAGAGAAAGACTCTAAGGAGATGGCAGAAACTACCAACATTGGGTTAAGAACTGTCCTACGCATTATCAAAAACTGGAAGGATAGTGGTGACCCATCTTTGAGGAAAGACTGTAGCTGGAAGTGATGCCCCCATCACTCCTAGTGCCTACTGTACAAGCCTGTGGGGGCGGCGCTATGATCTGGGGTTGCTGCAGTTGGTCAGGTCTAGGTTCAGCAATAGTATGAGCTCAAAGAATGAGGTCAGCTGACTACCTGAATATACTGAATAAACAGGTTATTCCATCAATGGATTTGTTTCTTCCTTGATGGCACGGGCATATTCCAAGATGACAATGCCAGGAGTCATCGGGCTCGAATTGTGAAAGAGTGGTTCAGGGAGGATGAGAGATAATTTTCACACATTGGCCACCACAGAGTCCAGACCTTAACCCCATGTCAGAATCTTTGGGATGTGCTGGAGAAGGCTTTGCACAGCGGGGAGACTCTACCATCATCAATGTAAGGTCTTGTTGAAAAATCAATGCAACACTGAGTGGAAATAAATCTTGTGACATTGCAGAAGCTTATCGAAACAACGCCACAGCGAGTCCGTGCCGTAATCAAAGCTAAAGGGCGGTCCAACGAAATATTAGACTTTTGTTTTTGGCCAGGCAATGTATATTCACTAATCACACCAGGAGTACGCATTCAGGCTCTCTGTGCAGTTAATCTATTAGGTGATATCTATTGTTTAATCCGGTAAAAAACTGAGGAGGTTATGAGTATGGTCTGGTAAACTCATTCCAGGGAAAGTGTGTAACAAATTTTGCTTGCGTAGTGTAACTCAAAGGGGGCTGTTCGTCAAGCTAATAACAGTCTTTGTTCATGTGCTTCGGGAGGCTTAAAGCTG
The DNA here is from genome assembly GCF_011125445.2 of Fundulus heteroclitus. Classification (NCBI taxonomy): domain Eukaryota; kingdom Metazoa; phylum Chordata; class Actinopteri; order Cyprinodontiformes; family Fundulidae; genus Fundulus; species Fundulus heteroclitus. The sequence continues at coordinate 26,358,414 of NC_046361.1, read as the reverse complement.
CGCTGATACACTTTCAAGATCTTTACTGACTCTTCTATGTTGCTCTCAGACATCCATGTCGTACTGACCGTACTGGTCTAATTTTAGCGTAACTTTGACAACTTTTTCAGCGTAACGGTCCATTACTACCAAGAACCCTGGGCTTAGAATGAGCTGTTTAAAAATACATAGACTGTGGTGCACCCAATGAAAGATGCCATGTTGCGTCGCCATTTTTGTTTTTTAAAAATTCAAGTTTTTATTGAACTTTTCAAAGGCTTGAAACTAGGTAAACTTGGGACGTTTCTCCAAACAGAAATGGATATATCTTTGACAATTGACTCCAGCGACAATCTTAATACATTTTTGTACACGGGTATTAAAATGTAAAATATAATTATTACCTAATGATATCTATAAACATCCAGTGTTTCCCATATGTTGAGTACATACTTATGGTGGTAGACGGAGGGGAGTCGCTTCGTATGGTTCTGCATTGCATGGTGCCAGTCTGCAAATCACAAACATTCCTCATACTGGAAATCTCACACATCAGGTGAAAATGATCAGGTGAAAATGATTTACACTGAATATCGTGTAATTATAATTTTACATATTTGACTGTTGCATATAGCTCATGTCTTGCGTCTGCCTAGGCTAGACTCCCACATACTCGGGCGCAGACCCGGCGGCATAGCCAGGCATGTGGGGGCTGTGCCTGTCCTGGTCTGGAAGCTGTTATCTGGGTTTTGCTTGTTAATCGTGGCCAACTTTCCGATCGCCTACATCCATACTCTTTGCCCAGTGAGAGGGAAGAGAAAGTAGCCAAGAAAGAAAAACAGATGTAATAATCGGGAGAAAACAAGAGTCTATATTGCCGTAGCTGTTACCAGGTGGAGACAATTCATGAGGGAGCAGGGTGTCTTATCGGATGGGGAGGTTGCAGGCTTTCTGCTGGACAGGTAAGTTAATTCAATGTAACAGTCAAGTTTATTTTGGCATTATGTTGGAAACAGGGCAGAGTAGTGCAGCAACTACTCTGTCCCCCCCCGGCAGAGACGGCTCGTTTGTTTGTTAGCCAACACTGAACGAGCTCACCAGCAGGCGACCGTACGATTCTTTCGTGTTTCATCATTTATTTTGATACTTCAGCTTGTGCAAGATGTTGACCTGTCACGTGTATTACTCAGCGGCTTCCGTAGTAGTTATTGCACACTTAACAGCGTACTTTTCAGTCATTTGTAATTCATTTAGCACACCATTATATGGAATTAAATCTTACACGCTGGAGCTTTAAGAAACCATAACAAGGTGGTTTTGTTGCAGCAACAGCAAAAGTTCCAGTAGCCTGGTGTAACATTATCTATAAAGCCATTCTGGTAACATGTGAGGGTATTTTTCACAGTAGCTGGAGAGGCGACAGGCTTTTTGAGGTCAGGATGAACCCGAAGCACAATGTCTTTTTCTGTTGCAAGCCATCATCATAACAGTCCTCGACATTATCGCATGTTCCATGTTCTTTGTGCAGCTCTACTTGTCAGGTTTTATAGTTTTCCGTTTGATTGTTTATGGCCTTTATCTTAACCGCTGTGCTGACTACCAGAGATGACTGGTCAATATTGAATTACTTCTGTCTGGGCTTTCCCACAGTACATCACAGGTTCACCCAATTACACACGGCACCCTTGATTAATTATTTCCAGCTGATTTTAAAATCCACCCTACACCTTTTTTGAAGATTTTTTTTTTTTAAAAAGGAGAATCTTGTGGAAGGTTGTTCATTTGCATTCCCTCAACATGGAGAAAGTCTTTTGAAGATATGATGCTGACTGTTAGTTACACTGTAGTGAAAATATGTCTTTATACACCTTTTTAGCTATTTATTGCTGAGTAAATAATGAAATTTCCCTTTTGATATGTGAATCATTTAAGGGGCTTTCCAAATGCACATCTGGTTTTAATGTATCTTATTACTTGTGTCCCCCCTTTTTTCACCTTAAATGCTAAATTTCTCAGACTTTTTTTCTTGAACTGTACAATGACCGTTGACTATTAGCATAGGAACCAAGGGAGACGGGCACAATAAGTATACTGCGGATGACCAAAATACTTGTAGCGGGGCAGAAGCAGGAGGCTGCGCTACCAGCAACAGTCTGACCAGAGGCCTCATAACGAGGTAAAACACTCGTTATGAGGGAATGTTGTCATGAATATGGTTGGTTTAAATCGTTGTGTGGTTAGTTGGCATTTATATTTAGCAACCATATCTTTTGAGTTAAGTCCATTATTGAACTGCTAACTCAGTCAGAGTTCCCAAGTAATGTCAACACACCAACCAATATTTGTTTATTTTATTTATTTTTTTATCTCTCAGCAAAATGCCACCACCAAAGAAAAGGCCTAAACAACAGCAGGACTTTGTTTTCTTAAAAAGACTAACGATCAATATCAGGAGAATGATCAATACATAAGTAATGAGGCAGTGGAAGCATTAAAAAGTGGAGCGACAGAGGAAGCTCGGGTGAGGTCTTAAATGATTAGTGATTAATTAAATTAAATTTAAAAATTTAATTATACGAGCCTGGGGGAGCTTCTGGGTGTGAGGTAAAGTTTAAAAATGACATTATTGATAGAATAGATCCAGAAAGGAGAACTGGTGAGGACTGATGTCAGGTTGAGTTATTTATTTATTTTTAATATTTTTTTCAGTCATTATTACAGTATTTTCATAGTACATTCAAGGTTTGGGTCAGTTATCAGCTGCACTAGAACACCCCACAAGTGTTGTGCATATTGATATGATGAAATGTTACTTCATATTAATTTTGTTTTTCCCCATTTATTTTTAAAATATGCCACCTTTATGCTCAGGAGCTGTACCCTAGACACGCATCTCTAAAGTTATTTTGTATATTTTGGAGCAGCACAATTACAGAAAAAGAAGATGATGGTACAGGGCTGGGGGTGAGGTCATAAAATAAATCAGTGAATGCTTTTAATGTCAGGGTTAGGTTATACTATTAACAGATGTGACAGTAAATGAGCCTAAACACATCTGCAAATCAGTTTTTGAAAAGTCTTTATGTATAAGAAAAGCTTTAACAGAAGGTGCTTTTTTTAAAAATCTTTTTAAGTCAATTCCTGATGCTGTATATTTCCATATCCTTATGTGATGTTGTAATGCCATGCAGGGAGATCAAGGGTTTGAGGAAGGGAGTTAAAGTGAAGGAGAGACAGGAGCAGACCAACATGTAAGACAGAGTAACACATAACTGGAGATATTTTACAAGACTTTACATAAAGTCAGAACAATGGGATCACTTGCTTGTAATAAGTGCTGTTTCGTTGTAATATGACATTAGCTATGTTACATGCACAAAATTTCACGATCAGATTGAAATGTATTCGGATTAAAAAAACCAAAAATAACCGTTTATATGGGCACACATAATCAATCTGATCATGATGTGTGTTTATATTCACCTGGTTTTATTCAGAATAGAACCAGTTTGACAGGCGCAGTTATTAAATTTCCCTTAAAAAAACAAAAGAAGTACTTCGGTTTTGCTGAACAACAAAAACAGCAAACAAAGCAGTAGAGTACTAGTTGGTCTGTCTTCCAAGCACCCAGCCTGGACTTTTACCTCGTTCTAATTATCGTTGAATCGTTATTGAATAAATAATCTTGAGCTCTTGTAATGTTTCAGATAGAAAGGTTGTTTTGGGAGCAGAGACTATTTTGCAACTCAACGTATTTCGGCCACTCAAAGCAGAAATACGTCACGCTGACAGTGAACGCACATACACAACAGGGCAGCTTCTCACATTCGAAATAACTCGATCCTGACAAGCGTTAAATGCATTACCAGTCTGATTGCCAATTGGCATAAACCACCCGTCTCATTCGGATTACAATTTCGTTCCAATTGAGGTTAATCTGGTCTCAATATTCCACCCGGCATGTTTACAGGACGCGTTTCTATTCCGATTACGCTTGTCTGTGTAAACGTAGCTATTGTGGCTTTTGTTTGGGAATAGACAGTTGAGAGATTTAGAAGTGAGAGGACGGACGTTGTCAGAAAATTGTTTCTGCAAACACCAGTTCAACTGCCAGTCAATCTACATAAATGCATTTATGACCAATAAAACATGTTAAACTAGTTGGAAAACTTACCATCTGTAAGGTTTCCAACATGTTTAAAAATATTTTAAATAAATAAATAAAGCTTAGCCTGGTGTGGTAGGAGGTAAATAAACCCTGGCGGCCCGCCAGGCCTATAGTACGGGGGGGGGGGGGAACCCTGTTTCACAGAAGTTTCTTCTGAAACATCAGTTTCCTTGTTCAGAAGAAACAGGAATGACATGTCTTAATCCTCAGGGCATTTGTGATGTGACTTAAAGTCCTTCACCGTTATGAGTTTCCACTCTTATCTAACCTCTAAGGAAGTTGAGTTAAACTGGAAGAGAAAAACCAAAATAGCCTGACGTCCTGCCTGAACAAGTCTCTGTCACCGTGAATGGAGGAAGTACACTTCCAAAACATCTGCATTGGGGATTTCTTCATACAAAGCTGGGCTGGAGAGTTGCTTTTCAAATATTTTCTTTTGGTTTATTTGTTTTTGTTTTTTTTGCTCTGGAAAATCTTGACTGTTAAACAGTTCCAGATCAACATGTATCTGAATATTTCCTCATTGTTACCTCATTATTGCCACTCACTCAGTGATTCCTAAGCCTTCTTAGCCATCTACATCCTGTGACTTCCCGTCTTCTGTAATGGTGCAAGGTAACATTTTACAAGCTGTAGCAGAGATATGGGTCTGTTTTACAGAGAGACACAGAGCCACAAATTAGATACTTTAATTGTTTCAAGTGGAACTAGTTTCAGTACATCCAGGCTTACCCAATGGGTAACAGCATTTTTCTTTCTTCACCGTCTGCACCCTTCAGTAGTAATGCATGGGTGAGGGTTAACAACCAACCAGAATCATACTAGTACTTTAGTACAACGCTTTACCAGCAGTCTGGAAACACTTTAATGCAAGAAGACATCAATCAGCCAGAGATTGGACCTGATCGATTTCCCCTTGATCAGCTCTTGTTCGATGATCAACATCATAAATACTTAAACATTTTTTTTCTCCAATTCATTAAATGCATTACCGCTAAGAGCTTCCTACATTTTCTGTCTCAACACATCAAGGGATGGCATGTAATTTAGTGGCCTTTTTTTTTTTTTTAAAGGTTATTCAAAATTTGATTAAAGGTTGGCATGCTTTGGAGTAATAGGGTTTCTTTTGTATTTCATTCATTTTCTTTTGGATTCAAAACTACTTCCGCAACTCTTTTTCATTAATCTTGAGAAAAAAATAATCTGCTGACTTTTTGCTTTTGAAAATTTCTCATAAGCTTTAAAGAAATTGAAACTTTGTATCAGCCAAGAAGGCCTCCATCATCTTTATCTCTCTGGTGTTTCTATAAATAAAATGTGCATAAGAAGCTGTTTAAATACCTGAAGTCGCCTGATTGGTTCCTGAACTTGTGCTGTTAATTTTGTGTTCAGAAATGATGACCGGTCTTAGTTCCTGCTTCTCGCACAGCTCAATAAATGATCGGCTGATAAGGAAGAAATTGGACCAGGGCACTATAATGAACTTTTCTAAAAACTGCTTGCCTTTTATGAGCATTTAATCAGTAAAATTCAAAGCTCCTCACTGATTTTCTGCGAAATACCTCTCTGCGTTGGCTTACCGAACCTTTTGTCATTTATGAGAATCGGGCATTTGTAAATATTTGTCTCAAGCAGAGCGAATACGGGTGAAACTGCCACGGGGTGCATCATATCACCATAGCTAATTGTTTTACCTACCCCATGTTTTGTTCAGTATGTCTGGCTGTGCTGCCATTCAGCATGACGACGGGGGTGTGAGGAGGATGTCACCACCAGCTGTCGTGTCTCCCGCTCTGCTGGACACCTAAACTTATGCTTCCTTTGGTCTAATTTAGGCCTCAGATATTTTCCTATACATTTTTGGTTTTAATTGAACAAATCTGCATTATTCTCTTAATCACATTAAAATTCATAATATTTTGTGGATGGCTAAAGAAGTGCCTCGCTAGACGTTCTTCCAAAACAACTGCAGCTCATGTCTTCTATGATATTTTTAGTTTTTTTATTCTCTCAGGCTTTACCAACATTAGCTTACATTTGTAATTGTTAAGAAAGGAAAACGGATGGAAAATAACCCATAAAAATTGCCCTACTGTTTGGTTTGGTTTGTAGCACTGAAAAACAGAATTGACGTCTGCAAAGTTAGACCTCTGTCATAGTTTTTAAAATTCTCTGGAGTCGGTCACATCAGTTTTTATAAAACTTCCATTTTGGAAATTGTATTTTCCTGAGAAAATACAGGAAACCGTGTCTGTTTTGCGAAAACAAGATTCTCTGGACAGGACCTTTTTTAAAACTTGACTATGGAGATTAATACATTTCAGAATTAGTTAGTTGCTTCAGTGTGATATGGACAGGGACCAGTTTGTAGATATTTTTCAAAACTTCAGTTGTAGTGAAATTTTACTCACCTGTTCCTTATTTCCTGAAGGTTGATTTGATTAAAAATATTTCAATGTATCAGGTTCTTAACAGCTTAATAAAGACATTTTATAAGCGGAAGAAGATGGATGGATGGACATTTTATAAAAGGAATAGATTTATATGTCATTGTCAATGTGGTTGTGGCTCAGTTGATTGCTTTACAATATAATTTCATCCCATGTTTCCCTTTCAACCTTTTCTGCTGTTTCTTACCTGTTAATAAGCCGTTTCATACCCATGTATTTAAACCATTTCCTACAGACCCACCTAATCCAATGCTTATGAGTCTGTTTTTGAAATATGTAGAGAAACAGCCACAGAGAAGCACAAATCTCATGTTAATGTCATTTTATTCTATATTTTCTATAGTTATTTCTTTGTTTTATGCCCTGATTAAACCAAAACAAGTGACTTTCTGCTGGTAGATGGTATTTATTGGATTTACACCGACACATTTCCCTACTGTAGACGGTGTAGAATATAGGTAGTTACGTTAAATTCTCAGTTGGCACAGTGTGCATCGATTGTCCGCTTGGCAAAGTGACGCATTGTCGATATGAAAAGTCCCACAATAGACGACTCTAATATTTTTGTTGTTTCCAAAACGTCTAGTAGCAGCAAACATAACCGCAAAGATGCCAAATGGCGAACAAGTGCACGGCAGCTTGCTCGTCTGTAAGCCAACACCTCTTCCCTGAACACAGCCATGCCACACACGTTGTACATTTTTAATCCAGCTCATTGGTGTACCATTTTACATTGTTTGTGGTTTAAATGATCTGCTTGTATTTTTGTCAGAGGTTTTTGTGTGCTCGTGAATTACAAGCTTTAACAGGGAAGTAGTCATTATGACAGCCTGTTTAATGTGACTGTGTCTCTTGTTATGCTGCTGATGTTCCTGTGGTTGATTTTTATTCCTGGTGAGAATGTGCGAGATGTACTTAGCCCTCCTATTTGTCTTCTTTTTTTCTTTTTGAAGACAGTCTTTTGCTGCCATGAGAGCCGGTGTTGCTTTTTGCAGAGCCTTTGCTGTATGGGCAGAGCTGTAGCACTAAAAACGGGCGTAATGGCTGCAGGCACGTCTGCTGGTCGGACACAATTCATCTGCTGGCAGCGTGCTGGCTCAGGGCTCGCCCTGCACCAGCTTCTCTTACAGCAGTGGATACACTGCAGTAGTCACCTGTTGCACAAGCAGGATCTGTTTTCCATTAAAAAAAAAAACATCCGCAGTTAACAAACTGCAAACGTACGGCGGTGTCTTTTTTTTTTTGCAGCACTCTGACGTCCAGTAAATGGAACAGGTTGCAAATGGATCGATCCAGCATCACGTTCTTATTATGAGTGAGAATGAGCCTTTTTCACTGCAGCGTTAAGGTGCTTTCAGACCCATTTGTTCAGTGCATACATGGGGGGGGCTTCACAAGGTGAATTAGTAAATGGTACGTTCAGCAAGGAAATGCTTTTCCTAAGCTTCTTAAACAAATGCTGGGACATATGTTTTTCTGTATTTTTCTATAGTTAAAGTTGAGCCTAAGAGGTAGACAAATCCTTGTCATGCTAACACTATTAAATGTAAGTTTTGTTAAGCTACTTGTTGTTAATGATGTGATCAAGATCAGGTTTTCCATGAAAGGCTTGTTTTGGTACACAAAGTTGTGGAAAGAGATTAATCAAACATGGTACATGGTGTAGCTGACATAATTAATGCTAATGGACAAATGAGTTGGAACTCCCAACAAATCAGTGTCTCAAAACTCATATATTAAAATATTGGAATAAAACTTGAGGACTTTATTAATATGAGGTTCTGTGAAAGTGGATTTGTATTTTTAGCTTTACTGTAGATGTTTCCTGAGTCAACTCATGGTATTTATAGCATCTCTTTTTTAGATATAGCAATACTTTATTCTGTGTGCCCGTGAATGTGTGCTGATTTTTTTTGTTTTTTAGATTCAAGAATGATCCATCCTAACGCATTTAAGAGTTTTCCTCTGTTTTATTTGGTGGCTGCTGTTTACTAAAGTAACCAGGTCTCCATCGCCCATCCATCCATCCATCCCCATCTACCTTTTTTGTGGAAGTTAAGAGACGCCATTGCTCCATTGAGTACAGCTGAACAGTTAGGGGCTTTTAATCTCCACATCAATCAATTTTGGCCTCCCGCAATCAAATCAGCCCAAGTGGCCAGGATTGGTCTCCACGTATGGAACACAAAGCAGATCAATGCTGTACTGAGCCAGTGGTTGGCTTAGTCTGTGTCCATCAAAATATCAGACGAGATGATGTTGACCCCCTGTAGCCTCGACTCTCCTTCAATCCGTCAACACAGGGGGGAGCAGTTCGGTTTTCCTAATGGCCACATGGCTTATATCTTTAAAAAATATATTTGATAATTCATTTTAAATGGTATTTTTATTGCCTGGTGCCAACCATGCAACTGAACGATATGATGTAACACAATTTTATACGGAAAAACTTAATTTGCAGTTAAAAAACAAGACCTTGCATTTTTTTACCATGCTTTTCCAAAGCATAATTAATCATATAATACATAGTGTTTAGTTTGATAAACACTATTAAATCTAACAGCTTTCAGCACCGTGTTTTAAAGTCTTAACAACTGCTGGGAGGGAGGCTCTGCTAAACTGTTAGATTGAACAATACTCAGTTTTCTTTATATTTTTCTTTTACATGTAGAAATGCAGAAGAACACGGAAAGAAGATAATTAAATTAACATACCCAGAATCCTATTGTGCCCTCCCTCATCATCGTTTAACGTGATCGCATCTCCTTACAGCACACTAAATCACATGCAGCTAGATCATCATTGTGTAAAAGAAGAATATTCGTCTTTAATTTGGAGTTAGAGAGGACAATTTCTCTTCTTACTCAAAAACAGATGATTTTTGGACTTGGACAATTGAGATGATAGCCCTGGGCACATAGAGGTCATCCAAAAGGACAATAAATTTAATCAATATTCAGAATTTCTTTATCTATTAATTTTTTTTAATGTCTTTCAGAACACGCTTTACCTTCTTTAGCAAAGGTGGCTTTGGTTTAACTACAGTCTCATATTAAGAGAAGCATTTCTGCCTTATTTTGTGAGGTCACATCTCTTTAAGGTGGATTTAATCATTTACTGTTAGACTGTCAACAGCAAACCAGTTCATGTAGCACAAATCAGGCAATTCTTTCTTTTTCTTACTATATACTGCTGGCTGTCTTCTTTGTTGTAAAAATACTAGTAATTATTAATACATCTTTAGACAACCCTGCCGTAAAGCCCACGTGTGACATTAAGGACGAATGTTTAATTTCATCACACATACCCTCATATATCATCTATAAAAGTTAGCCCATTTGGATTTGCCTGTATCGCTAGCAGCGACGTCGAGCTAATCTAGCTGAACACGCAGACGTGTGAAGTGTCGCTTCAGAGATCGCTTCCTCCCGGTGTCTCCGTTTTGTGTTTTTCTTCCTGTACATGCAGCTCATTTTCTCCCTGTGCATGTGTTTGTCGTTGCCTCTGCAGCCAAACACCGACACAGTAAGCGGAGCCTGCACAGCCGAAAACAGTGTTGGTGAGAATACGTAAACACGAATATTGTAAGGAGAGGAATGCACCGACTTAAAAATGCCCTGATACTTACCGCTTAGACTCAAGAAGTGTTAGCGGCTCTGCTTAATGTGTATATTTTACGTTTAACTTATGGTAACCCTACACGCCTTTTGAGCAGCAAATAAAATGTTAGCTTTATTTAAAGCACTTTACCTCATAGTTCGCATGATTGCAAGCTGCAAATGTGTTTGTATTTTTCGACATGCAGCGAGCAACACCTCTGGGCTCGGAGTGCATGTGGTTTCTGAATAATGGAGAAGCCCCAGTGTCTGCTAAGAGGGAGACCGAAGTGAGGAAGCGAATGCAGGGGTGTGAGGAGTATTTAAAGCAGCGTGATTCCTGGGAGACGAACGGTGAGGCTAGGAGGGGGGGAGGCAAGGGGACCAGGACAGCAGAAGGAGGGTATTGCCTTAAAAGGATCAAAGCTGCATTTCTCATAGGTTAATCATGCTTCGAGCTGTCTTTTAAATTCTTTATCGTTGGCGCTTTAAGACATGTCTCGGATAAACCTCGCGCCGCGTGATGCTCCCGTGCAGGGAAAGAGCGCTTGGGGATAACCCAGCCCTCCTTTGCTCAGCTTGCCTCAACAGAGTTCTCCGCAGAACTGAATTATTCATGGGGCTTCAGAAGAGTGCAGTGAAAATCCCCCCCCCCCCCCCCCCGCACACTTGCACACAGAACCTGATATGCCACATTCTCTCACACATACTCACTCAACTCCTGGAGACGTATCACAGTTATTCGTCGCCGTTAATTTTTACGTTCTACATGTCAAGATCTGATTTTATGTCTTTTTTTTTTTTTATTATGAGAATGAGTTGACGCCGGTTGAGTAATTAACCAGCCAGCGCTGTGTTGTCTTCATTGCATTCCAGCGTCATTGTCGCCAGTTTTTTTTTTGTCGGGGTCTCGCTTCCATTAGTGTTTGCGTCTCCGTTATGCAAGGTGTTAGTTTGGTTTATTTTTGAAGGAAAATGCACAACATCAGCAAGGTGCTGTCAGAATCCTCTTTACAGAAAAATGCAGCGAGACTGTAGTGAAAGGCAGGGGCTGTGGAGGATGCTTCAAACTATGAAGAAGGGAGTGGTTGATGTGCAGGGAAGGGGATATGAGGCAGAGCGGGGGGGAGGAGGAGGGGGGATAGGAGCAGAAGATGGTTGAGAGAGGGAGCGCACATGTGAATCAGGCCGAGAGAGATGGAAAAGATCAGTGACATAACCTTTAAGACTGCAGCATGATGTGGGTGTGACAAGGAGCACATGTAGGTTTGTTCTGCTTGGAGCATCTCTGGGTTGTGACACTAAACTTTAAAGAGTCACTAGAAGCTAGTGAATTGGAGCTAGGGCTGAACAATTAATCACATTTTCAATATAATCGTGATTTAAAAAAAGAACGCAATTTCCAAATCACAGAGGTCTGCAATTTTTGGCTATGTAACAATTAGTGAATCAGACACGTCCATTAGGTGTCAGTAAAATAATAAAAAAGTGGGTTTGCCTCCACATGGAAGGGAAGACAGTTGCAGCAGTCAGATAATCTAATTTTATTACTTGTTTTAGTAATACATAGCGTTAAGTACTGGTCAATCAGTTTAATACATAGACTTGCTTGTTGGTTGGACTTTGCACCTTTATGTTCAAGGATTGATGTTCAATTAAATTAAAAGCTGTTCTCTTGAATAATATTCTGATCAATAGAAACATTAAAAGTTCATGTTTAAAATAGTCCTTGTTTATAAACATCTTTATTTAGAGGCCATTTTAGTTGCTTGTGGTTAATGCGGACAAAAGTCAAAATTGCAATTTTTGATTGAAATATATCGTAGGCAGTACGCAATCATTACTGCTTCGAGTTTAGACGCTGTGGTTCTTTTAGCAACTAATCCACATGGCAAGGAAACAAATTGATTTGTTGTTTGTATATATTTTAAAACACATTATAAATTAAACTGGAAAAAAAATTGCATTAAATCGCAATATTAAGAAAAAAAATCGCAATTAGATTATTTTCCAAAATCGTTCAGCCCTAATTGGAGCTAATATGGGAATGCTGTTAAAAAGCAGAAATGTCACGTTTAGATATATCGAGAATCATTTGGCCTAATTTATTTTCTTTTTAAAGTTTCAAAATATCTCCTAATGGAGATTCCTTACCATTTCTTGGGGTTATCAGCTTATACTGGGTCTGGTTGTAGATGTATACATGAACTAGGGTATTCGCAACACTAAAATGTCACTCTAGAACGATACTATGAAAAGTACTTGATACCATCTTCAATGTATTGCTGCAACTTTATTTTTGTGGGCACAGGGATCGGTCTAGTTAAGAGAAAAAAAATTGCAAGATGACAAACTTTAATTACTGTTTTAGGGCAAAACCAATAAGTAGAAGGACAACCCTTTCAGTCTTCATTGAAGGAGATAATTTAAATCTCCCTTGTTTGGCATAAGTGTTTATAGCCTTAATAAGCCACTGTGGGTCTCCATTTTCCTGTCAATTTGCTAATGATGCAAATAAACGTTGTGACTGAGAAAAAAATTAAAGGATCAATCTAAACTAAAATAAATTGTTTCAAAACAACAACAGATCTGCTGCATACAAAACAATTTTTACAGTGTAAAAAAAATACCTTAGCTCTTCTGGACCGGGCAAATGGCTCTTGTTGTATGCAACTATTTTACTCCATCATAAAAAGCTGAAATCAGAGACATTTTCAGGGACAGATTTGTCGTGGACAAGTCAAAACGGGGACTGTCCCAGGAAATCAGGGCGTTCGGTCACCCGAAGCTAGCATGTGGCATCGTTCAGCGTTTCATTTTTTTCTTTTCCATCTGACTTAAATGGAAAGTTCCTACAAACAACGCTTTTGTGTTTGTCTTGACAATTAAAGGCAGTTTTTTATTTTTTTCCAGAAATGCGAGTAAGAAATGCAAGCCCCATTTTTAATAACTGTGCATGCAGCTTTTACCCATTACCTGCTCTTCCACACCTGAGGGGAATGCCGTAAAAAAAAAAAAATCTCCCAAATCCACTCTAGTCTTATTCTTTCTACTGAGGCTTTCCTCCTTTTCTCATAAATTTGTACTCTGTTTGCTACTTGCAACTCTCAGCCATGTTCAAAGTATACAGTGAGAACAGCGGAGCTGCAATGAACAGCTAACACCAAAGCGAACAGGATACAGAAACACTAGAAGTGTGCATGTACAGCCTGCAAGTGGAAACTATGGAGGAACGAGCACTGGCATTACGTGAGCGTGTCAGAACGACTGGCATGTGAGACAACCAATAGATGAGGTGATTCCCCCGAGACTAAAGAGACAGAGAGGAATGAGAGCAGAACCATAAATCTGAATCTGAATTGTTCAGTTTTTACAGTCCTGCAGCTCTTTAAACAGAGGTTTAATTTTTAACCTCCTTTTTCTGAATGCAGAATAAATTGACTACTGTCAGGATGGAAGGACCATTTTACCCAGTATAACAAACAGTGTTTCTGAACAAGATTACCAACTATAGTTTTAAAGAGTGTCGTAAATGTTTTTCTGGGTGAACTTGACATGTTAGATTTAAACTTTCAGCAGCAGATGACTGTTGTTGCACTGCTGCAGTCAGAAGAAGTGCGACAGTTTAGGCACATGTGAACGGTTCAATTTATGTTGATGTTTGACTCAAACGAGTATCTTTTAATGCATTTTTTTTGTAGAAATTATATCGACCAATAAACATATACCGGATACACGGAAATACTTTTCTGTGTGCTAAATTTCTTTATTAAAACAGTTTTATTACATTCATGTAATATTGTGAATTAAAAAAAAACTAAATATTGAGTTATTACTTAATAGTAAAAAAATTGATTAACAGAAATACATGATCTCTGTGTTATGAAGCTGTGGAAGAGTTTCATTAAGTGGAATTAACTTTTTGAGGAAATTGATGAAATTAATGAGTAATGAGGTGCCAGTTTTTGTTCAGTAGGAGGAGCACATATGAACTGACACAAAGCGTGTTCTTATTCAGTTCCACTTGAATACTTGTCTCTTCTTGTCAAGCAGCATTATACAGGACTTTGTTTATGTTGATTAACTTTTTTACCTTAGAGTTGATTATTTCTTTTCTTGCTCCTTTTTTTCTCCCTCAGGATCGTAAGCTGTCAAAAATGGAACGTCAGCGCTTTAAAGAGGAGGCAGAGATGTTGAAGGGTCTCCAGCATCCCAACATTGTCCGTTTCTATGACTTCTGGGAATCTCCTCTTAAGGGAAAGAAGTGCATTGTTTTAGTGACAGAGCTCATGACTTCAGGAACGCTAAAAACGTACGTTTTCATAAAGTTTTTTTTTCTCCATCAAAGGTATTAATGGGCAGTCATATACACCTGTGTAGTTAATTTGTACTTGGTACCAAATTTCTCTTGTTTTCACAGCTACCTAAAGCGTTTCAAGGTAATGAAACCCAAAGTCCTGAGAAGCTGGTGCAGACAGATCCTGAAAGGCCTCCACTTTCTTCACACCAGGACGCCGCCAATTATCCATAGAGACCTCAAGTGTGACAACATCTTTATTACTGGACCTACAGGATCAGTCAAGATAGGCGATCTAGGATTGGCAACACTCAAAGCTGCCTCCTTTGCAAAGAGCGTCATAGGTATGACATTTGGGTTATAAACCATGAGGCTTGACACCTTGAGAATTCAGTCTGATTATCAAGGCGCTCTGTTTTTTTTTTATTTCTAGGAACTCCAGAGTTCATGGCCCCAGAGATGTACGAGGAGCATTATGACGAGGCCGTAGACGTCTACGCCTTTGGCATGTGCATGCTGGAGATGGCCACCTCGGAATATCCCTACTCCGAGTGTCAAAATGCTGCTCAGATTTATCGCAAAGTTACCAGTGTAAGTGGACCTGCTGTTAAAGGTTGGCAGACAGGAAACAAGACGATAATGAAATGTTTATGATTTAAAGCAAATGATTGTGGAGATTATGTAGTCCCGTCTGTTGCAATTCCTGGGAGTTTAGAAAAATAATACAGTAAATAGTATCCTTGGTTCAGTTAAGAGCAAAAAATAAGATAGAATAATCAGTATATTGATGTAATAATTACAAATAAACTTTTTAAAATCTACTTATTTACAACAAAATATAAATTGAGACATTTAATCTTCCAAAGGGGACACACAGCGTCCCACAGCAGTGCTTCACACAGAGACACTCAGCCCATCACCTCACAATAGAGGTTCACCTGAACAATTATGGCTGAGAATCTAAACCGAGCTGCTTTTGGTAGTTTAAATCTCCATAGAGCTTTTGGGGGCTTCTTTAGCGTCGTCGTTTGAAGAAATGTTGCCCATAAGTCAAAGGAACAGGGAAAACCAACTGATGGCATGATGCAGATTAGCCCAGATGTTAGCACCACAAACCTGGCAAGGGCCGACAAACCGACATTTAGAGCAACTTTAAAGGGTTCGTGAAGGTCCTGTATCTCAAAAACAGGAGTATTAAAGGTGCTGGATGAGATCCATAACTGATTTTCTGAGGTCCGCCTTCAAAACGAGTGTTTCCCAGGTGTAAAGTTCAGTGCAGTGATCTGTTCTTATTGTGGGTACCATTTAACACAGGAAAATGTCCGTCAGCAGATGGACCAATTGGCTTCCATAAAAAGGGCAGCAATGAAACAACTAGGCCCTCCAATACTCCTCTGTACTGTAGGAAAGGAATTTGTGCCAAATGTAGCTGATAATAAAACAAGTCAACTACAGGTTTACAACAGCAGGCGTACAGGTTAGGAGCTGGCCCCATTTAAAACTACTAGGTTAAATAATAATCATTTTAAATTATCAAAACTTTTCCAAATTATATGTGGTAGTCCTACAACCAGAAATTCATGCTGTGTTAATGAATAAGGATAATTAAAAACAAGAACCAGGCTATGTTTAGGTTAAAGCTTCTTTTTTTCCCATCTAGGGTCACAGAAAAGCCGAAGCCAAACAGCCACTTTAGATTTTTTCGTATGTCGCCATTTCTTGGTGCCGCATAATCCAAATTTTGATCAAGAGTATTGATTTTCTTTTTTTTTCTCTTTTTTTTTTTTGCTCTCAAGGTCCAAAGATAAGCCGAAACATGACCACTGTACATGCTGCTGATGCAGAGCGGCTCTTTGCTCCCATTAACACTAGAGAAGCTGTCTCTAGATGCTGTTTGCTCTATGCTAAAGTGGGATATTAATTTGAGATTGACCAAGAGCAATACTGATGTCATTTTACTTCCCTAATAAAGATGTGGAATCATAACTGTGAAAAGATAATCTAAAAGATGTGTCCACTCATGTGGTAAATCTTATTTTGGGTACATTAAAGGTCTGATTCATACACATTATTATGTAAATGTGATTCATTATTCCAAATGCGTTATGTTTGAAACAACAGCTGTTTGGAGGCTTTCGTTTAGGCCTCCAAATATTGCACTAACTTGTTAAAAGGGCACGGTCATCATGTATAACTCGATTCAAAATAGAGAACTTTGAAAAATGTAAATTAAACTAAAGAATTTAAGAAATTTGAAGTAAAACTTGTCAGTACACCAGCAAAAACTGTTCCAGTTCTTCAGTAAATCCGTCAGACTAGGTGATCTTCCATTTGAAATGTTGTTTCAAGGGTGATAATTGTTGCCCATATGATGTTTTGCCTTTTAAAAGTGACAACTAAAATAATCTGAAATATTATTATTTGAGCACCATTTATAGATGCTTACCCGTGACCTTATTCGTATTGAAAACTTTCTATGGATGTTTTTTTTGGGCTGTTTTGAATCTTATTGTTTCAGTCTGACCATAAGATGTGTGTAAGGATGCTTAAAGACAAGAACTGTTGGGTTAAAACGCGCAAAAATACAAACCTTCACACCCTTGTGCTGTCTTTCTGTTTTCATCATTAAAACTTTCACGTTTCATGTCCATCGTGTTGATTTATGTTGATTTTCTCTTTCCTCTCAGGGTGTAAAGCCAGCGAGCTACAACAAGGTCATGGATCCTGAAATCAAAGAGATCATCGGCGAGTGCATATGCCAAAAGAAAGAGGAACGGTAAAAGATAATTTTTTTTTTCTTGTCCAATGGAAACCAATGGTGCCTGTTAATTTTAGAAGTATTGACAGTTTCAGCAGCGCAGCAGTCTTATTTCTACAGTGTTAAAGTTTGGTTATTTATTGCGTTTCCCATAAGCGGGCCAAATGAGCCTTCAATAACATGCCGGGCTTCTTTTGGGAGAATCTGCTTCAGTTAAATTGGAAATATTTTAATGCATTTACTTTATAAACCTATGTCACACATTTACTACATTTATCTTCTGCTAAGATCTGCCACTGTTCCTTTTTTATCAATCCTCCAATTCTTTCAATAATTTGATTAATCTAGGCCTTTCATTTTCCTTAAAAGAAAAAAGCTTTTTTACATATTTTGTAGCAGGCAACAAACATAAAAGATGATTGTAAAAAAACAAAAAAAAAACAAAAAAAACAAGGTGTAAACAACAAGCAAGTAAGAGGCTTTCTATTCAGAATGTCAAAATAGGATGAGATTAAACTGGAAATAAAGGCCTCAGTTCAGTCAGGATTCCGACACGGTCAGAACAAACAAACAAAAAAAAAACAGTTCCCATCACTTGTTAACCTCAAATGTTGCAATAGAGACTGTAACATAGATATTAACAGTCACACGATGTGGTTAAAAAGAAGTAAAGTAAAACGGATTTGATCTGTGGCATGTCTGAACTCGGCTCCTTGCAGGCACAGCGTTAATCAAAAGCTCGTCTGAACATTTCCTGAAACGCTTATTCAGCGAGGAAAATAGCAGAGAGCTTTCAGCAGCTTTAAAAAGACACACGGTGGCTTTCACTCCTCCGTCGGCTGCTCGGTAGCCCCTGGGAGTCGTCTCTTCAGCTGCTCTTCGTGCCGGGTGCCTCGTCGCTATAAAGTCACTTCAGCTTTGGAGAACTTTTGAAAAACTTTTACAACGAGGCTCATTTGATAGCGAAGCAGACGCTTTAACTGGCTGCCTTTTTGCTTTTGAAGCTGTAGCTCCGACTGAGCCAACCAGTGACTGGAACCAAGACACACAAAAAAATAAAAAAGTTTACTGAGAATATGTCGGCTCATTATTGTAGTTAATGCTAATGTCATGTGGTCGTGGGAGCCCAACTACTTCCTAACAAAGTCATGGCACTGAATTATTTTTTTGCTTTTCAAGGTATACCATTAAGGACCTGCTGAACCACGCTTTCTTTGCCGAGGACACTGGTGTGAGGGTGGAGCTCGCAGAGGAGGATGATGGGAAAAAACCCACCATAGCGCTCAAACTGTGGGTGGAGGACCATAAGAAGTTGAAAGGAAAGTACAAGGAGAGTGGAGCCATTGAGTTCACGTTTGACCTGGAGAAGGAGGTCCCGGAGGTTGTGGCACAAGAAATGGTTAGTTGATAATTTAGCACACAGTAATTAGAGGAGCCGTGACTCGGTTTGCTTTTGTCTTGCAGGCAATGTTTACGTTTGAAAACAGGCTTAATCTGTTCGTTTTTGCCTACTTGCTTGTTTCGTGTACATTAGTCCTGAACATTAATGGTGGTAAAAACGTGCCTTGCTGTTCCAGGAACATGTTTATAGGGTCATAAGGTTTTATATGATTCGGTTCCTAGTGGATGAAAGATGAAAAGAGTATTTTTTTTCTGTGTGGGAGCCTCCATAACTTCCTCAAGTCTCAATAATCACTCATCTAACATTTGCTCACACCTCAGAAATGTTCTTAAAAAGGGTTGCGGTTTTATCTCCTTTTGAGATAACTGCACAAGGAGAACGTAAACATTCTCATTTTAAACCTTTGGAATTTGGTGGAACTTCCTTGTGCGTAAGAAAAATAACAATGACCAACCTATATTTTGTATTTCCTCCTCTATCTGCTTCCTCCTATGTTTGTTTTGTGCTTTGTTTCCTTTAATCATGCTAAAACAATACCATACATCTACATCTACACTAGATTTTTCTAGGAATGTCCTGATTAGCACCTTTTTGTTTATTCCACAAATCTGAGGCATTAAAACAGTTTTAGATGCTTCATTGAATGTAACTTTATATAATCTTTTAAATAAATGCTACATATATGCTTAATGACTGTTAAAAGCTCAGTAGCTTAATAATTCACCTTCTTTCCTTTGTTTTTCTCAACAGTGACAGATATTTGTGTACCAACTGGCGTTACTGCATAACAACTAAATATGCTATAGCCTACTTAGCTTTCCCAGTTATTTCCAGAGATCCATCAGACTCGATGCATGCAGCTACTATCTTCAGTCAGCTCGTGTCCTGCTGATGTGGATGACGTCTCCATAGGGAGCAGCCTGCTGGGGTGCTAGGCTAAGATTAGGATCTTGGCTCTCTGCTGTAAAGTGACTTCTTGATTATTTGGCAGTGTGGTTCCATTTAATCTTTTGCAGGAAAAACTTGCAGAAAACTTTTATTTAAAGCAGCACTGTGTAAGTTTTGACCCAAGTATTATCTTAATTTGAGATATATGAAATGATTTTTCTGGTCAGTATACAGCACTTGGGACGTATGGATGCTCAGTGCAGGCTGCCCTGTTCAAAGACTCGTCAACTTGAGAGGCGCAGATCCGGCTCTGGTCATGTGATCTAGAGCGCCGCTTTTACGGCAGTCTGAGCTCCCCTTAAACACGAGAGCTAAGCTAACATGCTTCTACTTGTCTTATCCTCCAGTCAAAGTTTGTCTTGGCCATCGTTATTTCAAAATACAGTAAATATAGTTCACAAACCTGCATGTCAGCTCTTCTCTGTTGAGGTTCCTGCTGCCTTTGATAATCAGATGATTGAGCCTGATTTTGTCTCCATCCTTCTTTTCCACGGCTCCTGGAGTTCCCCCTCGCTCACTCTCTCTCCCTCTCCCTCCCTCCCTGGCTCTGCCTCGTCCTCTTCCTCTCCGTATAAATGAGAATAATCTCTTAGTTTAATCTGGAGCGGTCCAAAGTGTTCTGCTATCAGATTCCAAAACACTGAGACGGTTTAATTTGGCGACAGTGCAGTGTTTGCCAGTGGCCTTCAGCGGCACTACACCTGAAAGTTACAGGTCTAGTGTCCCTTCGTGGTTAAACGTTATAGTGTTGTTTTTAAATAACCTAAGCGTAGTGATATTTAATGCTTGGTGTTTTAGTTGTGCTCTGAGCAGCGCTCTCTCTCTCTCCACATCCTCCGCTCCTGTACTTGTCCGTTCCAGACCACCTCCGTGAGTCCATGAAAAACAGAGCTTACTACATCCACAAGCAGAATGCAAATCTGTTCAGAGAGGATTACGAAATTTTGAGCACTGAAAAAAAAAAATCTCATTTTATTTTTGAAAACTATAATTATTGAAGAATAAATCACTTCAGGTTTGGCATGCCTTTATCGTCTCTTAAATAAACATTTAGATTAGCTGATTTAACAAGTTATTGATTTAATTCACTGTGAGAATGTAGTGACCTGCACACCTCTGCAGGCTGGAAAGTCTGTGGTAAAACCCGAGAAAAGGTGTGGGCACCAAAAAGCAGAGATGGATTAAAATATTTGTTGGAAAGTGTAGAAAATTGATTAGTGGACTACCAAAATAAATGTTAGTTGTTGCCCTAATGTGAGCATGGTGTAGAGCTGGTCACATGACTAGAGAGACGTGGAGCAGCAGCAAAAAATAAAGTCACCAAATATAATGTTTATATCCTAAATTACAGTTTTGCTCACTGTCCTTGCAAAAACATGCTGATTGTTAAAAATTGGTTGAGCAATAAGCATCCCAAGTATCATATAACGCAGTGTAATTTACTACAAATAACTTTGTAATTTTTTTTTTAAATATACAGAAACTACTCCCTATTTTTAAATGCCATTTGTTTCTAACATCATTCTAGTTATCTACATTTGTGGATGTGCAAATCCTGCCAGCTCTAATGTGATAAATGAGCCAGACACCAACAAAGGGAATCATTTCCCGCAGCTCTGACCCCTTTAAATAGCTCTTCTGTTCCTTCCTCTTCTTCCTCTGCTAGTTCTCTTTCTGTCTGCCTCCCACTCTCCCATTTTTAAATCACGATGTCCTGCCTCACGTGCTCGCTGCTAAAAATATCGCTGAACTGATTCTTTCCCCCCTTGTTTTTGTCAGGTGGAGTCGGGCTTCTTCCACGAGAGCGACGCCAAAACTGTGGGAAAGTCGATCAGAGACCGCGTGGCGCTGATAAAATGGAGAAGAGGGAGGGCGGCGTCTATCGTAGCTCCGCTGGATCAGGGTGACAGAGGGCAGAAGATTAACATGGCGTCATCTGAGGGCACGTCCAGTCCACTACCACATGTCGTACAGCCTCTGGTGATAGAACCCGAAGACATGGATGCAGACCAGCACAGCAGGCTACACAGGCTGCCAACCAGTACCACTTCAGTGACATGTAAGAGATTTCGCTCCCCCCCCCGCCCAGAAACGCCACATAAATCTTTCACTTTCTTATGTAAGGGCTTTTTTTTTGTGTGTGTGTCTCGGCAGCAGACGGCACTCTCGACAGTGGCATGGGCTCTACCGTGTACTCAGACTCCCACAGCAGCCAGCACAGCGTCCTCTACCAGTCGCTGCTGGAGCCTATTACTATGGCAACACAGCAGGTTTGTATCCGTTTATCCTGGTGAAACGTGTACATTAAGATTAATGAAAACAAGTGCAAACTTTCTGACCAATCCTCGTCCACGTGTTCCCTAATATCAGCGTTTATGCTCTATTTCCACTCTGGGATATATTCAGTTTTGTGGAATACAAATGCTGCTCTCTAAATTAGATTATTGTCAAATAATTACTTTTTTTTGGCATTTGGTGGCTTACCCTACTTATTGAAGGTGTCAGTGACACCATGATTCCCCATGATTATTTAGGCCATGCCATACATTTTTTTTATTCAATGTGTTTCATAGGTGTTATATTAAAATATTAAATATTTTTGTAAATTTTATGTATTAGAGTTATTCAAATCAATTTGTGGTTATTACCTGTAAGCCATGATTATCAAAATGCCTAGAAATGTTCACGTTTGTCACTGTTTAATGAATCTAAATTAATTGATTCCTTGAAATAAAGTAACTTTTTTTGATTTATATAATTTAAGATGCACCTGTAAATACAACCATTATGTTTTTATTTTATTTTACATTCATGTCTTCATGCACCTTTTTTTTCTGATTTTTGTTTTGTTCATCTTTGAGTAACACGTTTTGCTTTTGGGTCGTTCTTCATCAGCACCAGAGCGGCAGCCATTTTCTGACAGACCGACCTCATTCCTCTGAAATCGGTGAAGTTTGGCGGGCGCCACTGAGTCCGCAGCTCAGGGCTCGACTGGGAAGTGCAGAACGAAGGGGAAGTGCCCCCGTCATTGACATTCAAAGGGCCAGCCAAATAGCTCAGCTCCATGCTTTCATTCAGGCCCAGAGATCAGTCAGTCCCATCCCTGTTGTAAGGGAGGACACGGTGGAGCTCAGCCCCAGGGAAGCCCATCCTCAGCCTGCCTCCGAAGCTGAGGGTAGGCTTCCCTCTCCATCCACTCTGCCCGTGTTTCTTCTCTCCCCTCTTACTTCACCCACCGAGCTCCGTCGCCTCAGTGATGCCGGTGTCAGATCAACGTCTCCAACGACCAGCGATAGTTTGGCTCCCCCGCTGCAAAGTCCACGCCGACACTCCGACATCAGTAGTCTTTTTAGTCTAACCTCTAATGAAGAACATCTTTCTGCACTGCATAAAACCTCGGAGTGTCAGGCCTGCCTTTCTTTGCTTCTGCCAAAGTCCCAAAACGGCAACCACCGTCCCTCCGCCGTCATCTCGCCGACGTATCACTGTCCGTCTGACATGCGGCACCACCCTTTATTCGTTGGAAAACTATCGGCCTCTGGTTGCGGACATCCGAAAGGATCGTGTGATTATTCAAACTTCTCCATGCTGCAGCAGTCCCTGTTTAATATAATCAACCGGAGATCAGTTCCTACGGTTGTGGCGCCGGCCCAAACCTCCTCGCTGCACCCCCCAGCAGCCCATAGGCCGTCCCACAGCGACGGAGAGTGCTCCCCAAAAAGTCCTCCACAGAGCGACGGTTTGTTTGAAGACCCTGAATCCCCCCAGGACTGCAAAGAGAGACATTTTTCCAGAGAACAGCCAGCTACCACTGCCGTGGAAGTGGTAGGTTACAGTAGCAGACGAGTAAATTAATTTCCCTGTAATGGAGCCAACACCTGCTTCGCAGCTTTCTCCCAGGCTTTACCAACTAAATCTGTCATTCTGTCTGAAGCTGGACCCGTCTCCTCTCTCCTCTTAGGCTTGCTGCCTTCATAGACCTTCAGCTCTGACCGTGCTACGATCATAAGCTTGCTTCTGTTGGGGGAGTGTAACCTCTGACAGACCACCCTTCTGATTAACCTTAACCTAGATTTTAACATTTTCCTCTCTACTTTGGCAAAGTAACACAGCGTCTGTCCATCCTTGGCGTGCCGTGGATAGCTGGGTTCTGTCTCAGGAACGAGGGATAGCTGTCTAATTTCCATTCTCTGTTTATCCCATTTCTCCCTCATTTTTCCTCACACCTGTCTGCTCTTGCTTTTTTTTTTGTAAAGGGTGTTTTAATTAACTTACTTTTGACCTGTTTTGACTTCAACTTGCAGTGCCTTGCAAATGTTTAACCCATGTGGATATTTTTAACACGAGTTGACATCACATATTTTCATATGACAGACCAACAAAACATTCATAGCTGTAAAGTGGAAGAGAAAATATTAATATATAAATAAGAATCAGAAAAAGCATGATGTGCATTTATATTTAGTTCCCCTGAGTCGGTTCTTTGTGGAACCAACTTACTGCAATTAAGTTATTACGGCAAGTCTTTTGCAGTCTGTCTCCTCCAGCTCTACACATCTAGACACTGAAATGTTATCTTAGTTTCTTCTTTGTTAAATAGTTAAGCCTCAGTTACATTGGATGGACAGCATCTGTTAGATGAAACTTCAAGTCTTCCACAAATTTTTAAATGGACTTAGGTCTTAACTTAGACTGGGGCTCTCAAGCATTTCAAGTCATTGAGTTTTAGCTCTGGTTGTGTCTTCCTGGTGGAAAGGGAAGTCTTTTGCAGGTTTTCTTCCAGAATTGAACTGTATTTAGCTCAATCCATCTTTCAATTGATTGTCACTAGCAATTGCCTAGCAATTAAAAAAAATGTCAGCAGCTGGGGTGACAATCGTGTCACCCCAGCTGTGGATCTCAGCTCCTCCAGAGCTACCATGGGCCTCTTGGGTGGTGACTTCTGAAAGCCTTTGGTTACATTTTCAGGGTTTTAAATAAAAGGGAACAGAATCCACATATAAGCCAGTTTTCAGATTTAGATTTTTTTAAATAGATCCATGCATCTTTTTCTTTATACTTGTTTTATGCTACTTCGTGTTTGTGTCACATAAAGCGGCAAAAGTTCAATGGGTATAAATAGTTTTGCAAGGCACTGCACTCTACCTCATTATTATGATTGTCCAGCAAATTTCCTCCCCTGAAGATTTAACTTGGAATCCATTCTTTTTGTCTTTAGGCCAATTCTGCAGGTCACCAACATCAGCAGCCTGCCCAGGGCTTATCCAGCACAACCATGCCCGTACCTCAGCAGCCCCTTCAGCCTGGACACAGCTACCCCGCTGGACTGTATGCTGGCCACCCCAGTGGTGCTACATCCATCCCAGCCAGCCAGGGCTCCTTAAATATCCAGCAACAACCAACAGTTGCAGTTAGTAATGCAGCGTCGGCTGTGCCGCAACATTTTGCGCACAGCTATCACACTGCAGGACACCAACATCAGCCGGCAGCTTCAGGGTCTCCGACTTTTACCCTCCAAGTCCAGCAGGTTTCTCAGAACCTTGTTGCCACAACTCAGCAACAGACGCCGTCTGCAACAAGCTACCCTGCAGTTCAGCATCAGAATGCAGCCGCCATCTTTGCAGCACAGCAGCCAACGCAGAGCTGCCCTCCTGGCACAGTTTCCTCAGCGACGGCAACGACGACCCTCTGTCAGTCTGCACACGCCACTAGCACACCTCAGCAAGCTCAAGCCTCAGCCGGTCAGCCCGCTCAGCAGCCTGGCCAGATGTCATCCACACCAGCACTTTACAGTCAGATCCTCGTCGGACAGAATACCCAGTCAGCCGTACAACACACACTAAATGCTGGGCAAGTTTATAATCAAAGCCAAGAATCTGGGCATACCATTAACCACCCTGTGGCACCGCCACCAACGCTCTCCACACAAAGACTTCAGTCTCCTACTCACCAGGTGGACACGCCAACTCTTATGCAAAACGTGGTTCCAGGGCGGAGTCAGAATGAGTCCTGCAGCTATGCACATTCTGCCGTCCAGCAGGCCGTGCCGGGTCAGAGCCAGTACCAGCTAGCACAGCGCGTCGCCGTGGAGGGAATTAATCAAGCATCGTCTCCTAAAACCTTTTCGGTTTCCTCCCAGCCGAGCAACAGTGCACACATCCTGCAGCTAGTGAGTGTCCGTTTTTTTTTGGTGTATTATATTGAAAAAGTTTATGCACTTTAACATGGGTTGGAAACATTTGACAAATGGTTAAAAAAAGCATTAAAATTATTTCTTTGTTCTTTTTAAAAGAAGTCAGTTATAGTCGATATCCACATTTGGGTCGCTGGCATCTTCTGTCATTGTAAATGTAACGAACAGTTTTGTCTCAAGGAATGATGAAAGTCAACTCCTGTTGCCAAGTGTTGATCCACAGTATTTGGAGACCACGCTGAAGATTGTTCCCGATACTGATTTAAAAATTGAGAACTTCAGCACCTTGATTGGGAAACTGCTAAAAATTGTATTCGGTGCCATCCCTGAGGTTTCTCCTATCTTCGTGTGTTTCGTTTTTCAACAGAGTGCTGGTCAGAGCATTTCACAGCCTGGACAAGATGAAAAAAGCCATGCTCAGAATTTCAGCCAATCAGCTTCCATTTTACCAAGTCAGCCACCTGCTCACCAGGACTCGATTCCCCACACTGCTGTCCACCAGCAGCTCCAGCCCCTGCAGAGTTCAGCCTGTCTCTCATCATCTCAGCCATCCCAGGTAACACCAGTTAGTCAGAATATTCAGACCTAATTTTGAGATCTCAAATGTTTTGGTTTGTGAATATTTGTCCTGGTTTAAATTATAGCTGAACAGCAGTTCCAATAGTAAACAACCGCCCTGCCTCACCCCTCTTCATTTGAACTTTCTCGATCCTATGATGGTTTTCTTTCTTCCTGTTTCCTTCAGTTTCCTTCACAATACCCCACAGTCCAGGTGATGGCAGCTGTGGCTGACCCTGAATCTGCCTACCTTCCTCCCTGCACTGCTCCCCACCCTTCCACCTCCTCTTCCCTGACTCACATCTTCCTCTCTCCTGGATTTCCCGTCCCCGTCACCCCCTCCGTCTCTCCCCTTTCCCCTCTGCACATTGAAAACGCATTAATTTCACCCACCCCAGCGTCCCTCGCTGTGCTATCCCCCTCACCTGTGCGGGGTGTGGTGCAACCCACCTCACCACAACACCAACCCACAGCTGCTAGATCTGAGGCTTCTCAGATGCAGCCTTCGTTTATAGCGACACTAACTAGCCACCCTGTCCTCACAAACGCTGCTCCGTGCCAGAGCACACACCTTCCTGCAAATGGCAGCTCTCAGCCGCTGATAAAGGTAATTATGACGGATGCAGAGAAGCAAATATGGTGTTCTCACTGAAAGGGTGTGCACCGGAGTCTAAATGATTGTGTGCCTAAGGTGTTTTTTTTTTTCCTTCTTCTATTGTAATAATTTCTTAATGTATTTTGTGGATCTTTTGTTTTTAGAATGACTGATGAATAAAATGAATGTTTAATGTATTACGTTTTTAGGAATGAATATCAAGAAGAAGAATGACGGCAAAAACGTTTTAAATGGAATTCATTTTCTCACAAGATCATCTATTACTTCTTAACAATACATTTGTATTTTTTATTTTTTAACAGGTTCCTCAGCAGACCCAGGATGGGCCCAATACACAGCAGGTTCAGCATGCTCAGCTCATACAGCCTGCAGTCTTCCCCTCACCTCTGCAGACTGAGGCCGATCTGGCCGCAGCCACCGCGGCTAACCAGCTGGACAGTACTCATTCCTGCCAGGTACCCCCACAGAGTCGGGTACAGGGCCAAATCCCTGTGCTGCAGTCTTCTGACTCACAGAAGGCGTCCTCCAGACCCGCCTCTGGTTCTGCTTCCCAGCAGAAAATCCCAGGCAGCGTCACAGGAGCGGCAGGTCAGGGCGCATCAGAGATTTATGCGGAGGTATGGGCGCATGATCTTACTGAAATACATATTAGCGTTCTAGACCTGCACCTGTTACTTGTGAAATCTAACACTAGTTCTGTTGTTAAAGTTGCTTTTAGTATGAAATCAGGACTGGAACCGGGTTGTTTTCTCTACTTTATCTTTGTGTTCTGCCTTGTGTAGGAGCATCCTGCTGAAAAGCGCACAGGAGGGCAGAGCTGGGACAGGTACAAGCTTATTACCCCTCAGCTAAATTAAGTCAAGTCTCTGGTGTTATTAAATATGCACAGAGATGGAATTGAGTATTGATATTCAGTTGTTTTTGTTTTTATTTTATCTTTATTCATTCAAATAATATTCCACTAACATTAAAATGCATTTTTTTTCCAAGAGAGATCTGGCAGCAGAATATAACACCACTATTGGCAAAGTTTCGGTATTAAAAGAAAAGAAAAGGAGTAATGATGGTGAACAAAAACAAGATATGTAAGTGGATGGCTAAAAGCAAGTACATGAACTTCAATTAGTGGTCATTCTTATTACCACTAATCAAAACAGAAGGTCTCAATAAATCAGATTAAGGATTCAAAATCAGGTCTGATGGAAAAGGACCAGAATGGACTTCACCAGTCTCAGTGCAGACAAACCAAACCTAAAGCAAACGTGTAACAACTAGTGCTAATTCCTAGCAAAAGACCAAGTTTTGTCTTAAAGATGAGGCAGAATCAATGGCTGTTGGCTAATCCTCCCCTTTGGTATCGGCAGAGTCCACCAAATATTGCTTCAAAAAGTAAAAACCCAATTTTAGTTCCAGCTTTTTCACCAAGTTCTCTACATGTGGGGATCCTGGCCTAAGATTCCCAGATATTTACCCACATTATCCATCTATGTTTCATTGTTCTCTAAAGTGCTTACAGGGGGGCTCACCTGTAGCCTCCTCTTACAGTTGGAAAAGAGCTTCATTTTAGTATTTTCTGTGTTGAGAACAAGCTTCAGCTGAAGCAAAGAATGCTGAACTCTGTATAAAAGGATTCTTGCTGTATTACAGAGGCTTTAACAAGAGTTCATTCACAGCTGTAAGCAACTATAATTAGCTAAAAATACTAATTTGCACATGAAATCTCGAGAGCAAGTTTATTAACATAAATGATGAATAAAAGGAGGACCAATAACAGAACCCTGCAGCACACCCTTATGGACTGTAAGAAAATGTGTATTCCTAAATTAATTAATTGAAGAGCTGCACAACATTTTAAATAGCTGTTATTTTGACTACAACATACTGTGCAACAATTGGTAGAGTACTTTGTATCGATACTACAGTGTATTTGGCCAGTGACATGAACTGCTCCTACTTTGTACACTTGATGGAAGTTTTCAGTCCCCCAGATATTGATAGGGATGTTGTGTAATGGTAAGATTCAAAAAGTTGGGTTAAACAATATTCTCTATATTCAATTCTATAGTCTCCTGATATCATGTAGCCCAAGTGATTGACATATTATAAGATAAGATAAGATAGTCTTTATTGATCTCACATTGGAGAAATTCATAAAGGGGCGCTTGTAATATTACTGTTGTTGTATATCCCTTTGCAAACATGAAATGTTCCTCCAGAAAAAAAAATCAGTTTTCTTCCATCAAACATCTGTTTTATGTTGACTTACCCAATAAGTAAGAGGCAGAAAAAACTTTACTTGCATCTGTTACTATTTGGTGCAGTATTTTTTTTTCTAAAGTCTTATTACTCTTTCATAATTGGAAGCAGATAGCTAATCCTCCACTAATCTGTGCTTTTTAAGCTGTAAGCATACTTCAAACATTTTCTCTTCAGTGTGACTTGGGGCTGATGAGGCTTTTACCAAATCCTGCAACCTTTAGAGGGCAGAGATGAACCTTGTAAAACCTTTTACCTCGGTCAGTGAGAGACCTGTAAGAGTCATTTACCACTTTTTTTTTTAATTACCTTGAAAAATACTTCCTATAGTTTGTTGTCAGAAGCAAAGACATAATTGTGTTTCATTTGGAAGACCAAAAGGAAGTAGAACATGCATACTTTTAATTTCTAAATTCTTTTTACAAATGCAAATCTGAAAAGTGCGGCATGTTTATGCATTCAGCTTTATGCAGTTTTCCTGTCACTGTAAATTAAAGGACAACTTCTCAGATTAATATTGTCATTCTTGTCTGGTATGTTTTTCAGGTTGTCCATATTCTTTCCAGTTCAGATTGGGTCGATACGATATAATTACAATATCGATATAAACAAAATAAAAGCCTCAAAAAGACTGCAAAGAATGCCCACAACAGATGCCTGTACAAACGTATGACAATTATTTTACCATGTTTATAAAACTCCTCAAATATCACATTTTAGAAATATATGCTTTAAAAAATAAAATGCATAAAATAACATAAAACGCTGAATGCTGTAGTCATACACTGTGATGTATATTGAAATATTGGAAATATCATATCACCTTTATTGCATAAAGCTGTATTTCGATATACATTGATATTGAATTATTGTCCATCCCTAGTTCAGAGAATAAATTAAACATTGCCATTAATGTTTTGGATATTGTTTTAATATCGAACACTGCTATAAATCTCTCCTAAACGTCATCCCTGACTTATGTTACATGCAAAGCAAAGTCATTTAATAATTAGATTAGGTGGCCTCTGAAGGCGGTTTATTGCATTGGACTTTATTTAAGGGTTTAAGAGTAGAATGGAAACTTATTAGAGTTTTATTTGTAAGAAAATAAATACCTTGGGTTGGTCTACCACTTAAAATCCCCAATAAAATACATTAAAATTGTTGGTTGTAACTTAACAAAATTTCAAAACGTTTTTAAGATATTGTAGGTGATATTTTTTTAAATATTGAATATCTGACCCAATATAACCTCCCTTTGCCAGTGTTCCACATTCAAGCGTTTTAGCCATCTTTGGGACGAGTTTAGTCCTGTTTCGTCAGTAGATTTTAATCTTGAAAGCGTGGCTCCAGTGCCATTTATGTTCGTTGTTCAGGCATTCAGAGAATTTTTCCCACCCTGTATCCAGTGATTAATGCATGCGTCCATCTTTCTCCTCACCAGCATCAACTCTGACGTGACATCAGGAAGAGAGATGAGTGACGGCAACGAAGGGACACACGGAGGCAGAGGCGAAGGAAAACAGCGCAGACACCGCAAGTCCTCGCGCACTCGAGCCCGACAGGAGAAATGTGGCAAGCCGAAGCTCAGCATGCTCAACGTGAGCTCCATGAATATTTTTTTAGAAAAGAGCAAAACTTCTTGTAGCTCCTGTTAACGAAAGAGGAGCTGAAATGACGTTTTGTCTTGCTGCAGGTATGCAACACCGGGGATAAGATGGTAGAGTGCCAGCTAGAAACTCATAATCACAAGATGGTAACTTTCAAGTTTGACCTGGATGGAGATGCGCCGGAGGAAATTGCTACTTACATGGTGTGTGAACTTCAGTTGTTGCGAAGGTTTTTGAAGCATGCTTTGCCTTAGAAGCTGTCGCACCGCACAGAAGAGAAACTCCCAGTTGGTTTCAGCTGCAATGCAGCAAAAGAAAAAAAAATCTATTGGCCGTCTCTTGCTCTTTCTCTCTTCCCAAAAAGCCTTGCTTACGCATTAATATTGAGCATATTAACCAATAAATGAGTATTTAATGGGATGACTACGTCAGTAATTTATAGGGATTAATTTCATGTTCCTGAAAACAAATAACCTTTTATGGAAGTTGTTAGTATTTACCCAAACACAAAAGTAGATATTTAATTTTGTGTGGTTAATAAATTGTAGGGATGTATTTGACTAAAAAAACTAAAAGAGGGGTATTTATAGGAATTTTGATCTGTGTTTTCTCCTCAGTCTGCTTCGTCATTTCCACGCCCAGAACCACTCTGTTTTAGCTTGTATCTGTGCAACTTAGTTTGTTTTGTCTTAATCGTTCCATTCAGGTGGAGAATGATTTCATTCTGCCCCTGGAAAAAGAGATCTTCATTGAACAGCTGAAAGACATCGTAGACAAGGCCGAAGACATGCTGAGTGAGGACACGGAGGGCGAGAGGAACTCCGACCAGGAATGTAACAAACTGAGCGAAGGAGCCGGTGCGCTGGGATCGGAGGTGAGAAAGAAACCGTTTACATGTACAGCCAGGAGAACATATCCTGTAATCATAAGTCTGCTCAACTACAAACACATGACCATTTAGATTTTTATGGTAGAGTCAAAAATACAGAAATTAAAACCGATACAGATCGCGTACGAGTTTGTAATTCCTAAGCAGAAAATGACTAAGAACTTGGTGAAGAACTCATTGTTGGTCTGTAAATCAAGATAATTTTTTTCTTGTGGTTGGTCACTTGTGCCCGTATTCAGAAAGATTCTCTGAGTCCTCTCAGAAAGCTCCAATATTAGCCTAAAATTCATGCCTAGGAGTCTTGGCTTAAGAGTCATTCAGATAGCTGCTGATGGCGACTATGAGTAAGGATGACAGAAAACTGTATCTTAGTGAGGAAGTGTGGTTGACCCTTTTGCTAGGTGTGACGCAACGAGGTGATTGGCTGTGATTTATGGAACAAATGAATGAAATAAATAAAACATTATTAAATAATTATCTACTTTAATATATATGAAATTTAGCTAAATTAATTGTCACACAGCGTCAAAATGCTTGAACACTCCTTATTTACATCCTCATCATCATTTTGATTTGATTATTTATTTTTACTCATCAGTCATTTTACTACTTTGTCTGTTTGATATTAATGCACTGTCAGCGATATTAATGCGCTGTCAGCAATTTACTGAGATTTCCTGCTTGTCTAAAGTGGTTGTATTTGGCAAAATGACTGACATAAAATGGAGAAAAAAATGTGGAAAAACCCCCCGAAAAGCAGCACACCTGGCTCTGGGAGGAGAATAAAGGATTGTTGAAAGGTAAATTGGTCCCTGGATCACCGCGCAAAAATGCAGACTATGAAGCGTATTGCTGCAGATGAATGCTTCTTTTTGCTGCTTGGAGTGCGTGAAGCACTCCAAGCAGCAAACAAGGACATAGCCTCACACAAGGAAACTTCTAGATGACCATTTAGGCTATTAGCATTATCATGCAATACAGAAAATACCTTTTCATCTCTTTTATCTTTGTAAATTTCTCCACTCTTTATTCGTGATTATTCAATATTTTTCCTAATATTTATTTATCCTTTAATAAAATTATGCGACTAGAGCCACGCCTGTAACCTATCAAGCTGCTGAAACTAATTAATTTCCCTCTATGGGGATGATAAAGTTTATCTACATATTCATAGTTGTATGATTGTTATAGTTTATGTGCTCATTTCCTTCACTGTTAAGGTGGTGGATCAGCCAATCAGCTCTCTCTGTTTCCGCCACCTTTCCTGCTTAAGACACTCTTAGCCTCGCTAAAGGTCCTCCTCATTACTCCTAATATTCTTTCACTTTAGGAGCTCTCTGAAGTCTTAGGATGCTTTGTGAATAGCTTTTATCTTACCGAGGTAAAATTTTAAGAAAAATCTTGGAATTTGTAAAATATAAAAGGTGGGATTCTAGCACACTACTCCTTAAAGACTCCATACATCTTTACAGCTTTCAGCCTGATGCTGATTTCTTTGGCTTCCACCACAGATTTTTGATATTTTATATGACCCCAACCCTCCTTAGTGCAGAAAAACTGTCCTCAGTTTTTATCTCAGCAGATAAAAAAGCTGTGGATCATGATGCTTCCACCCCCATGCATGACTGTGCAACTCCCTGTTTCCTCCAAACATAAGGAGTTGCGTTAAAGCTGAAAGGCTCCATGTTTGTTTCATTTGAGCTGACCATTTTCCCCAAGCCACCTTCTTTGACTCATTGATGTTCTTTGGTGAACTTTAGACAGGCCTGTCCATTTATCTTCTATTGCATGGGGTTGTCAGTTCTCTGTCCTTGAAGGAGCAATTTATTTATTTGCCAATGAGACATCCCTTGGTCGTGTTGTAGGTGGATATTTCTTCTTTCACAGGCTTCTTATTAGTGTCCTCTCTGACATTCTAGCTTTGAGCTCTAAAAGAAGAGTAATAATTGGTAATTTTATATTTTATTTCCCAATAATTGCACAAACAGTGTTAACCTTCATACCGAGCTTCTTGCTGGTGGCCTTTGTCGCCCATTCTGGCCTTGTGCAGATCCATCTTTTCCCTGATTGCTTTCTGGCAGCACCTTGGCCTTGTCCATGGGGGTGGGGGATGGTAAAATAAATCATTACGCAGACGGGTGTGGTTTATACACACGAGTTGAGGTGAGGAGTTTCTGCAGTCATTGCTCCCACTGTAATGCTGCATTAGATTCGTCTTGGAAGTCGTCACTCGGATCTAAAAATAAAATCACACCAGAGTAGAGCACGCTCTAGGTGCGAAAAGCAGTGGGATTAGTGTTGGGTTGCAAACCTCTATAAGGAATACAGGTTGATGTATACAATGTTCCTCTTACCGCTGTATGCATTCAGACACAAAAAACATGTTCAGGAATAGATATTGTATAGCTCTTTGTGTGTTAATATATTATTAATAGAAACATCCAATAGTGGTAAAATACTTTAACCATACAACCTTTTCTGTGTGGATCACCCCAGACTCGCCGATCAGGGTGCGTTCTTGTTGTTTATCCGGGTAGGATCGCTGAGAATCCGACTTCCTGATAGAAATAGAACGCACCGTTAATGCTGCAATGGGGAAAGCTTTCCACAAGTTATTCTGCCTTTGATGCATAAAGCAACCTGACGCCACCGCCATAAGGCCTGAACCCGCGATGCTTCCCCCAGTTCTTAATATTCTGATCCAATTAAATGCATTTCTTTGAGCTTATTGTTCTGCTAGAATACAGTTTTAACAGATGGCCTTCAAATTGATTTCCATCCAGTCACAGTGTGTTCATTTCTTGTCTGTAAAGGCTTCAGAACCCATCACTCCCCAGCTGGTATATCAACAAAACGGTAAGTCTCATGCTTCTTCTTCTTCTTCTTCACGCATTTATCGCCGTTTAACCGTCTTTCATTCTACATTCTCAAGAGTTTAAAGCAGGAAAACTTTGTAGATTTAAAAATGTGTGAATTATCTTATTAAACTGTAAACAGAAGGATTTGTCTCTCCTTAAACTTTCCTTTGAATGTATTTTGAAGTATTTTTGAGTTTTTCCATCTTTCTGTGACAGTCCTGCACACTGGAAAGCGCTGGTTTATTATCTGCCCTGTGGATGAAACGTTCATGCAAGATAAAGACGGCACTTCAACGCACACCTTTACAGCACAGGGTTTGTAGCACACTTTAATGTTTCTTCTCCCCTCTTCTAATTAAGTATATACAGTTTTTTTTTTTACCGACAATAGTTTAAAGATTAATCACCCATTTTGTAAGATCAACTAAATATTTTACATATTATTTGCTGTTCCTAATTGAAAAACTGTGCACGCTTTTTGTGGCTCCTCCATTGGGGTCAGTTACGTAAGACTGGGTCTGCAGTGGTTCCAGCCTGAAATGAAGTGCAGGCTTTTACCCCAGCACACAGAGGCTGATGGAGGGGAAGCAAGTGATGATGTAACACTTTGGCAGCTATAGCGCATAGGTCCTCTTCTTTATAACTTGGCTGTTAACACTCTCAATCTGTTCCCTTTCTGATTAACTCTGCGCATTTCCTTTTTTTCCAGAGCATGAAACGTCTGGCTCGTTGTCAGCCGGGTCCAGCGGCACCACGGCTACTTTAACAACCCCGGTCACATCTTTACCGTCCCAAAGCCCTACCGCCTCCTCTGCACCCACCTTAGCGCACCTCCCAGACCAAACTATCAGCGAGTCCCAGGTCCAGCAGAGCCAGCCCAGTGTTACCAAACGTACCCTTACAACCGGGAGCATCAGCCATGACACCTCCTTTCCGGTGGAAGAACCTTCCCTCTCCGCTGTGTCTATGGTAGCAGACATGCCGTGTTGCCCCATCGTGCCTCCCATCTCCGTGGATGCTAATACCGCGGATAAAGAAGCCGGAGCCGACGTTTTGATCTCGTCGCTAAACAATCAGCCAAATCAGACGGCCAGCCCCGCTGAAGAACAAGCTCCTCAGCTGGCCTGCAAACAGCCTGTGGTCCTGCAGCAGCCTTATGCCACGCCCATCCAGCCCGGGACGGTGACCCCTCAGCCCCAAAGTCCTGCACATCAGAACCCGCAATCTTCAAGTCAGCAGCAAGGGGAGTCGGACGGAGAGGGGCCCCCCAGGGGGGAGTTTGTGGACCGGACCATCAAGACTTTAGATGAAAAGCTCCGAAACCTGTTGTACCAGGAACACGCGCCCTCACAGCCTTCCAGCACAACCTCTGAGGCCCAGTCCTCCAGCACAGATAGACTGAGCTCCTCTCCGGTCTCAGATGGGCACAGCGCAGAGACCGTGCCAAAGAAAAAGATGGAACCAATGGTAAGACCCAGTATTGGTGTTTATGAATGTGTTTATTCACTGCTGTACACTGTAATCTTGGAATACAATTTATATCTTGGTGGATTTGTTTGCGGAAACAGTTCCATGAATTATGGTCAACTCACCCTGGATTTCCCCCCAAAGTGCTTTTACTCACCTATAGGCATGCAGAAAGCCTGTGAACCAAAACTTCAAAGAGCTTTTCACGTAATATTTCTAACGTGCTTGAAGATTTTTAGGCACTATTGTTTTTGTAGATGGCAGTATATGGGCTGACAAATTAGAATCCAATCAAAATTGCTCAAATGTACCATCAACACTTAGACATGCACACATAAAAAAGCAGATTTTGAAAGCTGTCCACTGTAGAAACTGCTAGCATGAAAGGGTTGAAAACGAAGACTTTTAATTTGTTGTAAATCATCCACTCCGCCCACTAAAAGGTGCACAACACCCAAAATCAATTAGTTGTTAGCATAGCAGAGGCAATATTAATATATACCATTGCTCCAAGCATTGCTTGGGGAAATATTGATCAGTGTTGTAAGACATGAAAGCTACTGATATTGCAGTTGGCTGAAACAAGCAAGCTGAATGCTTTCTTTTTAATAAAAAGGAATATACTTGTGTTGTTGGAGTCAAAACGTTTGGATGTTGTCAATTTATTAGCTTGTGAGTCATTCGGGGAATTATAAAGCCAAACCTTTGCTCTCTCATCTAGTATTCGTAATGTTTTAAATGCGCCACCTCTCGACTTTATCCAACCTCTCACACACCCACAACTTTTCCTCTGCTTCTCTGTTAGCCACAAATTCTTGAGCGGACGGATTGTGTGGGTGCGTCAAGCGACTCTGCAGCGGCAGGTTGGTCCATTTGATTGTGTAATGCCACTTTATCATCATGTACCAGTTTGAAATGGTGTTTTGTTGACTTTAAGTTATCCTCGCTTTAGCCTGCAGCACAACAAAAGACACGAAAACAGAAGTGTGTGGAGGCTCCAGTTCACACAAGCCCAAAAGCCATTTTCAGGTAAGAAATCTGCAGGAAAAATCAAAAATCATTGGGCTAGCTAATTTTGATTATATCGCTATTGGATATTTGTCGCCATAGTTTTAAGATAATTTTAGTTAACTTTAATTTGGTAACAACTTTGATTTCTTGATCTTTTAGATCATCCCCACACCACCTGATGCCATTTGCTGTTCGGATAAAAGCAAAACAAGCTGCAGCTCAGCAGCACCCTCTAGTGGTTCTGACGGGTCTCGCAGGCAGACTCAGGGCACTGACGGGAAAGGCAGCGGCCATGGGGTGGCGCGCAGGACCTCGATGACGTCTGCACCTGCTAATAAGAGCGCAGGATCATCCAATCCCCACAGCGAAAGCCGAAACTCTGCCCCGCCAAACTTCGGTCACACCACTCCCACTTCCAGTCCCGATACCACGCCACATCACATCCCGCGAGCCCAAACTATCGACGCAACAACCCACCGCCACTGTCGTCCCTCGCCTCAGTTTTACTCCGACTCCGCTGACGAAGACAGCAGCAGTATGGCCCTTCCTCCAGCCCATGCCGCTCCGCCCGCTCACACTGAGCACAGCGGAAGTGACCTCGTCAAGAGGGCCGTCGCCTTCTGGCGGCGCTCCGGGCGGAGCAAAAGCGAGCAGAGCTCTGAATCACCGAGCTGCCGTCCTGTTGCCATGAACGGCCACACTCCTTCACCTTCTGTTGGACATTTCCCCCCTGCCATCAGCAGCGACAATGACTCAGAGTTTGAGGACGCAGATATGAAGAAAGAGCTCCAGAAGCTTAGAGAAAAGTAAAGTATCATTCTCACACTCACCGCAGATAGACGCTTCTTTTAATGCACACTTTGAGTTTATTTGTCCAATTAACAACAATTATATGGATGCAACTGATCTGAAAATGGTGATGAACAGATCACGTGATGTCCTTCCCATCTAAATCTTTTGTTTTATGAGAATGTTTAATTTCTACTAGAATAAATGCAGAAATCAAGAGTTCCTATTTATGTATTGACTTAAGGTTTAGTTAGTCATACAAAAAATAACTGCTGAACTACTGAAAAAAAGGGTTCAGTTTTCATAACAAGTTTGTTTTCATAAAATAATTACATTACAAAAGTAGTTTTTACCATTAAAGAAGACTAATAGTTAAAATTGGAAAGCTGGTAGACAGGATAATTTCAGACATGGTGACTTTTTTTCTCACCTTTAATGAGCATTCTTGACAGGGTGTTGTTTATTTTATTTATGTATTTTTGTATTTTTAGTGTCCATGTTTTTTAATTAATTTTAGGTGAAATGAGCATGAGTAATTTTAGATTTACAGGCTGGCAATTTCCAACAAAACTTAATTAGAAAAAGTGACAATGCAGCAGAAAGTCACTAACCCAATCAAAAATAATATATTTTTGAATCTGTTTTACAGATCATTCTAGTAATTCTGGGTATTTGGTATGAATTAAACCAATAGTGACAAAACAATAATATGCTTTCATAACTTACATTGAGTAAAGTATATAACTTGCCGCAGATTTTGCCTTCCAGATACAAATATTCACCCTCATAATATTAAAAGTTCTCAAATTATCATTTTGTTGTATCCACTACTTGTGAACTGCATTAAATTACATTACAAAGTTGATTAATTTAATCCTGAAATTCTAGATTCACAAGGAGTGAAACATTAATGTAGTAAGTTCTAAGTTTTTTAATTTGGTTTTATGTTTAATTTCCTGAGAAGCAGCATTTTTGGTTTTCAGTAGCTGTAAGCCATTGTTTTTAAAATTGGCACAATTTGAATTCAATTACTAAAATACACACTGCACCTGTATTATTACTGTCTATCACTTTCTTTAACAACAGTCATTAGCGGTCTGTGTGAACAGTTTCTTATGTCTTTGTCTTGTCATGATAGACACGTGAAGGAGATCTCTGAGCTGCAGGCATTGCAGAGGAGTGAGATTGAACGTCTGTACAAAGAGCTGGGAAAGACGATACCGCCTCAAGTCGGCCTGCTCCACGCTGCTCCCCCGACCGGCCGGAGGCGCAAATCCAGCAAACACAAACTAAAACCTGGGAAACTGCTCAATCCGATGGTGCAACAGCTCAGAAACAACCCCAAAAGCAACAGCGGGGAGAAGAAAGGTGTGTGGGTAGACAGTAGGATGATAAACAGTTTGGACATTTTTAGTCTCGTAGAACACATTTTGTGTTTGAAAAGACAAAATTGCATCAATTTTATAAAAAGGAAAAAAAAAGTAGGCGTGTGTGAAGCAGTGACTCAGCCTGACTCATCCTTTTATTTATTTGTGTTTTTTAAGGAGAAAGTGCTGCCAGTTCATCCAGCTCCCCGGCTAAAAGTTCGCTTCTGTCAGATGGTTCTGCCCACTCCAGTTGCAGCTCCGCCTCCAACAATCAACCCAGCAGAGGCCAAGAGCAGGTTCACACCCAGCAGCCCTGCTCCCTGAAAGGCTCTTTCTCCTCAGACAACATCTACGCCGGAAGACACGCCGACGGCACGGCCAACCGAGCTG
Organism: Fundulus heteroclitus; assembly: GCF_011125445.2. Classification (NCBI taxonomy): domain Eukaryota; kingdom Metazoa; phylum Chordata; class Actinopteri; order Cyprinodontiformes; family Fundulidae; genus Fundulus; species Fundulus heteroclitus. The sequence continues at coordinate 26,318,812 of NC_046361.1, read as the reverse complement.
GTCCTGGCCAAGGTACTCATTATTGATTCTAGTTCATGGCAGCCTGCGTGCAGCAAAACAGAACATGCGAATAACAAAACTAAAATCGGCTTGAAGTGTAAAAATCTAAACACATTCGTCAATTTAGACAAACTAAACAATGAAATTACCACTGAAAGTGCAAACAATTCATTTTGCCCTAAATTGTTTTGTCAATTTAATTAAGAAACAAGTTGATCCCAGGCGTTCACTGCTTATAGTGCCAGTAAGAATTATACAGTCTCTGAGGCTGACTTTAAACCAGATAAAGGAGGTTCAGCACAGATTTTACTGTAAACCACGTGTCAGACATAAACGTTTTATGCAACAGGTATTGGCAGAAACAACGATTAATTCAACAGTCCAGGATGGTTCAGTATTCAGTAAATGTGTTGGGAACTTTATCTTCAGGTATTGATCAGCCATGAACATGTACCTGATTTAAATTTAGCTCCTCTGCACATAACAGGTTAAGATAGTTTGGTTTCTTCATACGAGTTCAGGAGTCACTTGGCTGCATCGCCCACATTCTAATTATTCATTACATAACAAATAGTTTATTTGCTCTTTCGGAGAGCATTGGCTGTTTTCCTGTGTTCTACCATGCTCGCCATCATTTCTTAGAAACGGAACGGTCTCATGACTAATAACCAGTGAGAAGGAGGTTTATAAACACGGCGTTCTGTCATTTCAGTCACAGTTTCAGGTCCCCGTCACACAGGATCAGAACTACCTTATAGTCCCCTAAAACTGCAAAAACATTGTATTCTTGCTGGTTTGCAGCAGATTTGGAAATCATTTTTGGCAGACATGACACCTTTGCTATCTTAGAGCTTTGCACATAGTTTTTCCCCTTCGTGCTATCCTGGCCAATAAATCACTGGACTGTCACCTCAGATTTAACATCTGGGATTGCATGTTTCAAAATAACCTGCGTAATTAGGAAGTTTCTGCACCTCCGCCATCAGTTTCAGCCTTGCTGTGGAGGAGGGAACACCATCAAATTTCAAAGAGCCGTCCAAGCGTTCTGACACTAGTTTGGTGAAGTCTTTCTGTACAGACGCGTTGCCATTTTGCACATTAGTTTTAACTGTGTGCATATATTAGCAAGTGCAGTCGGAAGGAATCATACTTGCAAAATCCGTAGTCAGTGTTTTTCACTGATCACTTTAAATAGTCAAAATTTTAAGCGTTATTTTTTTTTTTTCTCGATCCAGCTCCTTTTCCTCATTCCTCCCAAAACAGGGGGACAAAATTAGTCCAAAATGATTCATATCTCAGGCAGAGTTAGATATGAAATTATTTTAATGCAACCAACAAGTTTGTTCTCGATAGAAAATGAAACCGGCATCTCCTAAAAGCAAATTTTTTGTTGCATTCAGATCGGCCATGCTGTCAGAAGCACACCGGAAGGGACGAGCTGACTGACTTTTAACGGGCTGCCGTGGTCTTAATCTGGGCTGAAGGGGGGTCACGCATCTTGCTTTTAAACTGATTTCTCTATGTTAGCAGAAAAAAGTGACAGATAGTTGGAGAGCTGTCTCTTAATTTTCTTGTTTGTAAACTAAAACCCAAATCACAGTAGGCATAGAACATCTGAACAAAAATCCTTTTTCCCCTTTCTTTGTCTCTGTGTCACGATGCACCTCTACAAAATTTTTTTTAACATTTTATTTAAAGAAAGCCCACACACGCTTACGCTTCGGCAGCAATCATCTAAATCAGACTTTAACAGTTTATCCCTGGACCCATTTTGAAAGCTTATCATTATTAGCTGCATTTATTTAAACAAATGGTTATCCTTTCGTTTCTATTGCCTTGGGTTGTTTGTTTCTTTAGGATTTAAGGCATCTTTGAATGCTGTAGTTTGTTCCAAACAACCCACTCAGTGTCCTGTTCTCATGCTTTTCATGGTGGGGGTTTCTCATACCAATCTTTGTGCACTTTTTCAAAGTGTTTCTCTTGTTTCTTCTCTTCTTCTTCCCTCCTATATTCATCTTTACAGGCTGGACGGTTTACCACCAAACGTCAGAGAGAGTCACCTATAAATCTAGTAGCAAACCACGCACTAGATTCCTCAGTGGACCTGTGTCTCTGTCCATCTGTTTGTATTTGTTCTTTTCTATTCCCCTTTGCTCATTTTTTTCGCACTTATTTTAACTTGCCTTTATCTTCACTTTTGTGTTAATGAAAATACGTTTAGTCGCTATTATTTTTCCACCCTTCTTGCAGGCTTTCCCACCTGATGTGTATCACTATGTTTTCCTTTGATTTTTATTCTTGCATATCACACCTGGCCTCAAAACCTTCAAAGGTTGCTCTGCATCAATCCCAGGATGTCAGTGACATGCATAAATCTTATTGGTTTATCTATAAAATTAGTTGAACCTGACTGATAGATGATAAGGCAACAAAATGTTTGTGTTTTAGCTGCTGAGAGAAGGTGGTCGTCCTTTTTTTTGTTTTACTTATTGGCTTTTTCAGATTCTTTAACTGGTGTTAGATCTAACATTTCTGTGGAAAACTTTATAGGCGACCATAATAGTAAGAAAGAAAGATTTTCTTTATTTGTGATGTCCCGATCAAGATTGTTTTTTTTCCTGATACTAATTCAAGTCATTTAGGTTGGACATCCTGTCCAGTAGAACATTGAAGCGATGATTTGGAAACTCTATTGTAAAACAAAAAAAAAAATGTATTACATTTTCCCCCGTATTAAATTGTCTGTGTTAGTGTTGTGATTGTATCCCCAGTTTACTCAGCAAGGAGGACACTGTCGCAAATGTTTATTTTTTATTTTTTTATGGCATCATTGGATATTTTGGCCCAGGTTCCGTGGGACAGCGTTAAAATGCTGCTTCAACCTGGGTCGAACTGGGTTAAAACTTGTTAAAAGCATGTTAACTCACCGTTTTGATACGATTCGTTGACGATTCGGCCGGTGAAGTGTTTTAATGTGTTTCCAGCAAATTTTTGAGGTCAGAATTGACTTTGTTCTGTTGCTTTATTTAAAAAAAAAGAGCCTTTATGCTTTGCTTTGAATACATTTTAATGATTGGTGTCTCTCTCCCCCACGCTGACCGCTGTCTGAGCACCGCGCATAGAGAAGCTCACATGACACTGACAGACTAAAAGATGCAGCAGCGAAGACAGGTCTAACCTTTACTGTGAATGAAAAGGTAATTAAGGTCAAATCTGGCTGCATGGCTCGCAGTCGTTACTATGGATGCAGCCCTAGTAAAATCGCAGACGGACCAAGAAGAGTTCAGGACATGAGTTTGATTAGGGACTCATTTAAAACCTCCTTTATCGGGACATCTATAATGCCTTCAGGCATCAAATACGTCTAGTGTTATAAGTCTAATTTCAGCCCTAAACTATTGTTTTTAAGCTCTTAACTGTCATACATGCGTGGCTTTTAATAGCCAGGCTGCCGACTTTAGTGTAACAAGACATTTTTATCATTAAATGACCTTTTTTTTTTTTTTTTTCTATCCTCTTGCAGTCATCCATAATTCAAAGAGCAGCAGTGAACCGTTCATAACTATCATAACTTGGGAATGTCGCCGCCTTCTCTCCATACAGTTGCTTAATGCAGTGCTTTTGGCTTAGATCCAAACACGCCACACAGATAGCAGAGACGGCTCGCGAACCGCTAATCCTGTCCAAACATGAGCTGCAGGTCAGATCTGATGCAGATTAGTGGCACCGTTTCTACAAGTGTCCGTGTGTGCAAGACAAATGACCCGTTTTCGTACCCTATTAATTTTTCTTCTGTATGTCCATCCACTTCTTTTTTTTGTTTTGTTTTTTGACTGTTTAACATCCCTTAAGTAAAGGCACTTTGCCCCAGCCTGCATACAGATGAAATCCCTCAGCAGGTCCCTAGTGTTGGCAGGGCCCTTTGCTCTCTCTGTCCCTCATGTTTGGATGGAGAAGACGTGCATGGTGCAGGCGCCAGACAGGGCACTGATGGAGACATGCTTCGCCACATGAAGGGCTGTATCATCAATATTGTTTGTTGTTCGTTTGGGTTTTTTATTTCCCCTCACTTATCCTGAGTTATTTGCATGTTTATTTGTGCTGATGAGTTTCCAATATTAGCACTGTGCTTTTTAAGTTTTATTTAGGTTTCACATGTCTTACAGGCGTTCTCCCATGGACAGTGATCTTTTTTGTTTTGTTTCTAATACGGTCTTCCTTTGGTAGTGAACAGTGTTGTCTGTCACCTTCTGCCTATCAACAGATAAGATTATTTGTATTTATAGTTTATATGAGCATACTGAAAACTCTTTGAGGTATTATTTCTTCATCCTGACTAGAATTACTAGCAGCTAGGTGTAATGGTAGGCAGTTTTTTTTTTTTTCAAGTGATCGTCCAGTTTAACGGGGACAACTTGGCTCTGTCTTCCAGTTTTTACTCCCAGATTTATTTTTAATTCCCCTTTTCCTCTTTCTCTCTTCCTGATTGTTTTAATAGCTGATTGTGCTTTTGAAGCAGCTTGTCCACGTCCTTGTGGCGTTCAGTGTCCTGGCCTAACTGTTTCTGTCTTGTGCTGTTTTACCTTTTTATAGGGTCCACTCTGAAACGACTATGTCTAGGCAAAGAGCGCAGTAGTAGTAACTATCTTATTTACTTCCTTTCTCTGTCCCCACAACATTAGTCCTTATGTTGTTATGTACACTTTTTTTTGTCCTTATTACTGTTTTGAGTCTTGAAAAATCGAGTACTATATGTTTTAAGACAGGCATCCTGACTAAATATTGTTTCACTGACCTTTTCTTTTGCATGAAAATGTTCATTGAGTGTGTGGTTTTTTTTTTTGTTTTTTTTTTTGTCACTGCTTGAATATCAAACATAACATTTTTTATGTTATCCTTTGGTTGCTAGGTTGGCAAATGAATGTCTATGGCTCTCTATGCATTTAGCCTGTCTGGCCTCACTAAAAGCTGGCTTAGCAAATTGTGACACAAGTTCATTGTGCCATACCGCAGCCAACTGGTTTACTTGTCATTTTTAATGTTTCCTGTGTCAGAAAGTTGACCAGTTTTTGTCTTTTTTCAGGGTCCTCTCTCAACACCACCGCGGCACAGGCCGCCTCGGGTCAAATTCAGCCATCACTCACCACAGCAACACAGTCGACCTCTCCTCAGCCATTCGCAAGGCTCGCTCAGGTCCAGACCAACAACAGCAACAACAAGAGAGGCACTTTTACCGAGGATCTTCACAAACTGGTGGATGACTGGACCAAGGAGACTCTGGCGGCCACGCGGCCACGAACCTCCCTGAACAGGATGAGACGGCCGACCCGCCAACAAGCCACAGAGGGCAGACCTGCACAGATGGGTCCAGTTGCATGTGAGGTATTTGGGTTTGAGATATGGAAGTAGTGATGAGATTTCTGTGTGTGTGTGGGGGGGGGCTCTTATACACCAAGCCAAGCATCAGCTTTCACGAATGCTTGCGTAGTCTGTGAATGTTCACTTCTTTTGTTTTAATGAATGTAGAGAGGTGCCAGTTCCAGTTTTCCAGCCATTTCCCCATCTCTGGAGTATAAAACTTAACATAATTAATGGCATTTAGAAAAAAAGATTCCTAGTCCTGCTAGAAGCCCCGCTGAGCATTGTTAGTCATTTGTCAGAACCTGTTTGGACTTGGGTCTGGTGTGTTTACTCACTCAAAAAGATCAGATTTATTACAATGGTCCAGTCAAATATCACACAGGGTCAATTGAAAATTGGCCGATGCCAGTTAATATATAATATAATAATCTTTTTTGTCATTGCAACATACATTCCAATGAAATTTGTTCTCTGCATTTAACCCATCCCCTTGGGGAGCAGTGGGCTGCCACTGTGCGGCGCCCGGAGAGCATTCTGGGGTTAACGGTCTTGCTCAGGGACCCAGAGTGGCAGTCTGTGGGAGTTGAACCCAAAACCTACGGGACACAAGCCCAATGCTCTAACCAATAGCCCATTTTCCAGCCAGATTTAACATCAGATTTGTAAGCAAGACCGATTTTAAATGATTTAAAGTTTGGAAACTTTAAAAATTGACATGATTTCCATTTTTAAATGCATGGAAATGGATCCAGTTTCAATCAAAACAGGATTTGTTTTTTTAAATCTAAACACATAAAATACTTTAACTGATAAAGTCTGAACTAAAACAACCAGATTTTTTTTCCTTGTTTCTACGTATTCCTTAAAAGTTTTGTTCTTGAAAGTTGTAATTTAGCACAGGCCTAGATTTTACGTAATGCTTATCAAACTAGGTGTAATGTTTGTGGTGTGTTTAGGTGCCATTTTCTGCCTAATGCTAGCATTTTGAGCCAACATGAAAAAGGGCATGTTGTCTTATAGAGGTTTGGTGTATAAATGACCTCAGACTCTGTGGTAATACATTGGGGGGCCTCTTACAGTTTTAATTGTACGTCAGATCTGTGTAATATTTTCTAAAATACCTCCATTTTATTCCAGATGAAATGCCACAATGTTCCCAGCAACTTGCGGCTACCTCTCTCATGCCCAAAGACTGCCGCTTTAGGCCCTAATATGCCTGCAAATCTAGCACCAAACTCTTCCACGGTGCATCCTCCTGGCTACCATGTGCAATCAGACTCCTATGGTGGGATGGCACCCGCTTCTCTGTATTTGCAGCAGTGGCCTGGGATGCGTAGTCCTGTAGCGTCCGTGGTTCCTGTACGATTGCTTGGTGCGCCAAGAGCAATTCACTACGCCACAATATCAAACCCAGGGATCCAAGCCTACCCGTATGCCATGCACAACCCTGAGAATGGGCCCTTCCCGAAAACCACTAGGACTACCTGATCTGCTAATCGTTGGGTTGGTGTGTCCTCAGGACAGACCGATTTTTGCTCTGCTTTGTGCACCAGAGCCACACATGTACATAGTTTGGACCCTGTACATGTCATGCTAAAGTGTTACTATTCTTTCTAAAAATGCATATATGTGTCGCTAATTGTGTATAAGTATGTGTATGTTATACAGTATGTGTTATGTCTGAATACCTACTGCTTTTTTGGCTTTGTTCTTAGCTAAACTCAGCCATACAAGACATTTTATCTGCACTCACAATAACCAGTTTTTACTGCTTTTTTTTTTTTTTTTTTTTTTGTCACGTTTGCCTTTCTGTTGAAACACACTGCATTGGAATCCAAATACTAGTGGCTTAAGAGTCAGCGAGAGGACAGTATCTTAAATAAATGACATTTTTTGCAGGAATGTAGTGCCTTGAAAATTTATTTCTGTATATATTTTCTTTCAAACCAAGCATTTCTGCATCCAAGTTATTTCATTTTTTAAGGTAGCTTGAGTGTATATTTTCTTTTTTTTGGTTTGGTTTTCATATAAATGCCCTTATTGTACTGCACTAATACCACAGTATATAATCTTATTTAAACGATAGAAATATGGTTTGACTCTTGTTTACTTTCCACCCCATTGACAAACGGAATGCCATAGCGAGGACATGATCTGATGCCTTCAGAAACAAATGACCAATGTATGATGAGGTTAGGGGAAAGGGTAGAAGCCAGCGTCCAAATCCACTTAATTCAGGTCAAATGGTTCAGCTGGATAAAGCCTCTTTTTTGTGTTTGTTTTTTGATTGGAGAACCAACTCATTGGACAGCACAGGAGCTTCCAGTGTTCAAAGGAGAGCCAGTGTCCAGAGCCATATAATACTGTACATAGGTCTTTCCACAGTAGATGCCTCTGGTAGTTTTGTGAATCAGAATGTAGCAAGTAATGTGATTTCTTTTTTGTTTATTTTATTTTTTGAGGCTTAAAAGTGCAATTCAACCCCTTTCCACAAAGCTTTGATCGTGGCCTTGCCACAAGCCTTATCTTTAATGTGCGCAAGAGGAGCAAGCTGAAAGGTTGAACAAATTTCCAATCTACCAAACCGCAGTCAGCAGTTACCAGACAAATTATCAATATCACAAGCCACCCAGTAAACGATGAATTTATCACAGCTTAATCTTCGTTCAACTTGCCTAGTACTCAGCATACATTGTATGTTGAGTATTTTGTGCAATCACCTGTTTAATTTGATGTTTTAACCTGTTTGATGTGTTTAAGTTTTTCCCTTTTTTTATGCTGCTATTTATCAAGGTGATTTTCGCTGTACAGCTAAACTTTTCTTTCCTGTTTGAGGGTACAAAGGAGATGCTCATAAAGCAGTGTTATTGCCTTATTAAAGGACTGGTGTGTTGTTGTTTTTTTTTATGACAGCCTATTTAATTTTGTCTGCATTTATTTTCAGTAATTTCTTTTTTTTTTTCCTTCAACATTAAACTGAAACTTGATGTCAGAGATTTGCACAACATATGGTCTGTCCTTTTTTCCTTCTGTGTTAGAAGTTCCTTCTCTGTATATATTAATGGGGTTTCATCACTGACTAGCATGGCTAATGTTTCATCTTTTCACAAAACGTAGAAACAGTACAGATAGGTTAGAAATTTAACATCTGCACAACCCCGGTCCTGCCAAAGCTGTGAATTGTAAAGTTTTTTTTTTTTTCTTGTAGCTTGTATTTGTACATTTTATTTTGACTCTTAAAAGTGTGTGGAGGGGGGGGAGGAGGGTGCTTTAATGTATATTACTCCATCAATTCGGTTTGAATTGGATTTTTGTAGGATATTATGCAGAGTCTTCTGCTTTGGTGAAATACTTCCAATTGTAAGAGATTTCTGTTCTCTGTCACTTGTATCTTGTATGTTCTACTTTTCCTAGCTGCTAATTTGTGGCGAGCATGGGAGGAGGTAACCAATACTGGTATATATTTGGGAGCAGTGATCAACTGGGGTAGTTAAAAGTGCACAGAGGAGAAGGAGCATCCCAACACTTTTTTCCTCTGCACATCTCTTTTTTTTTGTCTGGGAGTACCTGCCCCTAGGGATAATGCTCCAGTTGTGACTGGCCTGTATTTGAACTGTGTGAGATTGCTTTGCCTGCTGTAAGTCCCATTGCATTACCCCACCCTGTCCGGATGGACTCTTAATCACAGACTGTGTGTTGAGAGAGAAATAAATATTTTGTGCTTGATTAATTGTGTGCCTGTCATTTCCACACGTGACACCTGTACAGTCACAGAAACGGTCATTTAACTTTAAAAATGGTGAAAAAAGTATTCCTTATGACGCGCTAGGTTTGTTTTTGTTTGGATATTTGTCGTGTCGCGCTGCAGGATATTAGGAAAGCATGCAGTATCAGAATCAGCTTTAAGTGGCAGATTGGTAACATTCAAACACAACTTTGACCAAAATAAGACATTAAGTGTAATTATTAAAAATGCAAATGAATACGTTTTTTTTATGCAAAGCTGCATATGTTTTTTTTTTTTTTTTTTTTGTCTTTACAAAGAAGATCTGATTGGATTGGTGCAAATACTTGTTCATTTTATTTGAACCGGTCCTGTTTTGTGGATGAACTGAACCAGACATTGATGGCCGAACATAGGATTGACTGAATAATGGCAGAAGATGACCAGCAGCTCCAAAGGTTCTACTACTTGATTTGCTTCAGGAAGAATAAAAGTAAAAAGCAATAATGTCGGTGAGTGCTGCAAAAACGATGACTTGCGATAAGCAAAGAAAGTTATTGATCTTGTCTTCTGTTGTTTGGGTTCATGGCAAATAACCATCCCAGGTATTAAGCAGTCTGTAGATTGTTTCCGTTCAGTAAGCTTTTATTGCGAAAGGGTGCAACTTTTTTGCTTGTCTCCATTCTGAATTCTGATTATTTGTCTTGCAATGTGCTAAAAAACTTTGCAATTAGAAGCCCTCCTTACCGTCTGGTATTTAATCTAGTAACATTTTTCCCGTTTCCCGTCAGAACTACCAGGGATATTTCTGTTTGCTAAAAGCCAGAATCGGAGAGCACGGAAACCTCACAGAGCAAAACCAGTCCAGTTTTTGGGGTCATGTCATTGTTCAGTCTATTACACCTGTTGTTAATTTTAATAACATAAAAACTGCTGAAACTGATCAACAACCTCTTTTATCACAATTTGACATTATTCTCTGTTATTTATTTTTTTAGCAGTGCATTTTAAAGTAACCCTTGAAACACTGCTTTTCATGATGTGGGAGAAACACTGCTTTTCATGATGTGGGAAGCCTCTTTATTTTCCATTCCAGCCCAACTTATTCTACATGTCCAATTCTCCAATACACAGGCATGGTCTGCCCTCTAGTGGTAATACATGTAATTCAATGCATTACAAACAGGTTAGTTGGTCTCTAGATTGCCTTTAGGTACAGTAGACCATAGACAAAATATAATGTATATATTATATTATGTCTATGCAGTAGACTGTGTGCATGGTTGTTTGCACTGTGATCTACTGACCTTTTCTGGGTGTACCCCGCCTCTTACACAATGACTGCTGGAGATGGGTCCCAACACCCAATGGGTGTTGGGACCCATCTCCAGCAGTACATTTTCACAGGTGTGAAAATAAGTGGGTATAGGCTAGGATAGATTATACATAAATGAGTTGTAAACTAGCTTTAGAACTAATGCTTTGGAGCAGGCGTCAAAGTTTCTGAACTTAAGTTTCATTGAAGATTTTTAGCTCTATCCACTAACTTAGTTGCGCCAGTTGCGTCGGGAGGAATAGGCGAATAATTATTGTTTGAAGAAAAATAGATAAAATATAGTTACAAATTTGTAAATAACCCGAAACGGTTTTTAGTCTGACGTAATGTCTGACAGAGAGAAAATGAGCATAGGTCTTTAATGAATATCTGGTTTCAAAGAAAGATGCCGTAAACAGCAAGAATCTGTCTGCGCCTTTTTGGATTTTATCAACCAATGACAAAAAACCTGTTCCATCTCCAACGACCAATCACAGAAGGAATCCCCGCCCCTTGCGTCACCACGTCTCGTCCAATGTAAAATCGTTCTGGTTCGCGTAGTGAATGTGTCAACACGCGTCTGCAGCGAAGCAGCGTTACAGCAATGGTTGTCCCCCCTTTTGTTCATCCGGGTTCCTCCATTATTGCACAAACAATGAAACTCTCTGGCTGTTTTACTGTTTCATGAAACATTTCAATGCGTTTACGCCTCCCGCGCCCTCATCTGGGATTATCCAATGAATTAAAATCGACCCGCAACCCTCCGGAGCTGCTGCGAGGTGTCCAAAGCACGCAGTATTTCCTGAGGAACGTGGAGTAGTAAGTGTTTAAAAATAAACCATTAGTCTGGCTATGTTGTGTTGACGTTGAAAGGTTACTTTTATTCTCGTTTTCTCTGTCAGGGTCTTGCTGAAGTTGTTATGCTGTGGTAATTATTGTAATCCACCATAGCCCACTGTGCCCTGGGAGGAAGAGAAAAAAAAAACACAGGGACGCGGGTAGCTCCCTTATTATGCAAAATAAGCACGCCAGCCTTTTTCCCACACCAAAGCACCAAAGCATATTAATGCGGGAATAGGACGCTCACATTAATGTAGTCAGGATCCTCGGTTAGATTAAGGAGTGGACCTAACCGCACTCACTGCTGCTGTTTGCTAACTTCATGAAATCGGACGTTTGCTGTCGCGTCGCTAAGTATCTCTGCACTCCACAGGGTGAGGTCATTATTGGAGGGAAAACGCTGGGTCTGAATGTTTACAACCAGGCTACTTTGCAGACGCCGTTCTGGGATTTCATTCTTACCGTTTCCTCACCTAAACGGCCCCGTAAACGGCGGCGTAACGGCTACCTTTGTGTGGCTAACGTCCGCACCGCGGTCTTTAGCTGACGCGCGAGCGTTAAACGTTACGGAAGGGGAGGACGTCACAGAGCGACGGTTCAAAGGGATTCTGAAGGTTTGGTTCGTTCTGTTTTGTTTTGTTTGTTAAACCCTGTAACGTACTAGTTGGCGTGTTTATCGACGGGGAGCTGGTACGTGTCGTTGCGCGCTAACTGTCGTTAGCAGGTCGGCGAGAGCCGCCTTGCTACTGTAGTTCATTGTTGGGAGAGAGGCAACAGCAGAATGCTACTGTTAGCTGGGTTAGCATGCTTTAGGGTTTTGTGGAGTGGTTGCCTGTGTTTTTCCACCGCGTAGCCCTGAATAAGGTTTATTTTTTTCTGTCATTAGCCAAAGCTTGAAGTCGTGTCCCAATTCGCAACATGTGTTCCTGTTTGTGTAGTTGCTCAAACGTTTTATTTGTTGACCTGAGTGGCACCTGTCACTGGGTAACAACATAACAATTTGTTTTCCTCTGGGAGTGTTTTTCATTCTCCTTTTTTTTTTTTAAACAGGGGTATCTCTGGTGTATAGAATTTGATGGTTTTCTGCTGTTTTACATACAGCTGAGAAGGAAATGACAGAACGGCAAAAATAAGGAAGCTACACTTATTGGCATTACTGTAAACTTTGATGTTTCCATGGTAACTGGAGGGTATTCCAGCTGTCAGTGGGTCTTGGATCGGGTCATCTGTGCACCACCACGGCCTCCCCAGCAGCAATCATCCTGTGAGCCCGTTTTACTTTAGTTTCTGTCTTAGTCTTCTGACTAAAATGCGATTTTAGTTTTGAGTCACAGTGCGCCCATTTGTAGTGATGAAACATTACTGGATCAACTACAGTTACAGTAAATTCAGCCGACTCAAATATGTAGTCGAGGGTGCAACTGTATTAGATTTGCCTTTTTAAAATAAACTCTAATATGCTAATATTAAGTCTTGTTTGGCACCTTTTACGTCTTCCCACACCTTTCTACACGACTAGAATTAGAGCTGATTGGACTCGCTTCTTCCTGCTATAGCTATATCACGTTAATAGCTGATTAAATGTCAATTGTTTTTGTCGTGCAAGTATTTGTTTAGTTAGTAAAAATTGTGGTGGTGTTAGTCAACTAAATTTACACTGAAAAGCAATAATTAACACACAAAATTCTCATTTTAACACCCTTAGTTAACTAAACTCAATTAAATATTATCGCGTCATGATAATTAATATAAAAGACTTAGAATACTCAGGAAAGTTATGGCAGTATTCATCATAACATGACAGGATGTTATCCAGGTTTTGTACTGCCCTTTCTTCCGTTTATTAAGTCATAGTTACCATTTGTGCCTTTTTTTCCCTTTAGGATGGAGCTGGTCGAAACGAGTCGGCACACCTTTGCTCCTCTGCCCAAAAAAAATTCAGACTAATAGCAGAGCTTTATGACAGCCGCTCAAAAATGTTGACGTCTTCTTTCTCAAGTCGCTTTGTAGCAAATTTGTCAAAATGTTTTTTTGTCTTTTTGGAAGACCCATTTCTGCCCAAGCTGATGTCTTGAGATGCTGCTTCAGTGTTTCAATGAAATGCTTTTTCCTCATGATGCCACATATTTATTTTTTCCCCCTTCAGATGTAAAGCTGAACTCAAATTGTCCCTGCAGAGGTTGTTGGCACCATGGGGCTGGATTTTGATGTGAAGACATTCTGTCACAATCTTCGGGCCACAAAGCCGCCATACGAGTGTCCCGTGGAGACGTGTCGTAAGGTCTACAAGAGTTACAGCGGCATAGAATATCACCTCTACCACTACGACCATGACAACCCGACCCCAGCTCCAGCTGTGCCGCAGAAAAAGAGGAAGGGCCGCCCTCCTCGTGCCTCGCTGACTGCCTCGGGGGACACGGACGACGGCGGGGGCAACGGATGCGGAGGACTGGGTCCTGAAACAAACGCACCTGGAAGCCCCAACCGGTCGGAGCACTCTCACTCTCCGGGGAGGGAGACTATGACCTACGCCCAGGCCCAGCGCATGGTGGAGCTGGAGATTCAGGGACGCGTTCACCGCATCAGCATCTTTGAGAACATCGATGTGGTGTCGGAGGAGGACAGCGACGCCGAGGACGCGCCGGCGTCCGGAACCGGCAGCTTCGGAGGAGGGGTGTGCAACGGCAGCGACAGTGGAGCCGGAGGCAGCGAAGTTGGAGGAAGCGGTAAAGACCGTTCTGATATGCCGTCCTCTAACGGCGGCAAAGCTACGCCGAAGACGGGGAAGCACAAGAGTAAAGATAAGAAGAAAGACGGTTCATCTCATCATCACAACCCGCAGTCCGGTCTTGCTGTCAAGCTTCCAGAAGCCGTGTTTAGAGAACTGGACCAAGAGCGACCCGATGCCCCTCCTCGGACTTTATCCTACTACAGGTGTGCAACTAGGATTCTAGTTTCAATAATTAATATTTAGATAGCTCCATGATTTTGGAGTAGGGACAGATATTTCAGAGTCAGCTTTATTTGCCAGGTATGTTTACACATACGAGGAATTTTGACACTGGATTATACAATGCTCACGATGACTTACTTATACAATAACACAATAATGCAGTGATGAAGATTTCTGTGTCCATTTATCAATGCACACCAGCTTTTTGCCTTGGTAAATGGACAGGGGAAGCCAGATATTTACACACGCTAAGAAACGTGTTTCATTGTCCGACATTAAGATCTGACTCAAATTTTCCTTGTTTAGGTATGTTGGGATACCAAAAATGATCTTATTCTGCAAAATTTCAGAAAAATTAGGGAAACATCAAATCTTTCAACAAATTTCCTTGAAATTTTTGCTAGAGTTGCCTTTTGAACTGTGTGGTTTGAGTATCCTTCCACGCGCTTCTTACGTTAGATTTCTGGACGTTTGGCTCATTCCTCAGGATGGAGCTGGTGGAAACGAGTCGGCACACCTTTGCTCCTCTGCCCAAAAAAATTTCAGACTAATAGCAGAGCTTTATGACAGCTGCTCAAAAATGTTGACGTCTTCTTCCTCAAGTTGCTTTGTAGCTAATTTGTCAAAATGTTTTTTTGTCTTTTTGGAAGATGCATTTCAATGAAATGCTTTTTCGTCATGATGCCACATATTTTCTGAAGTACACTTGTCCCCAACTGCAGCAAAACACCCCTGCAACAGGATGCTGACACCACCATACTTCAAGTTGGTATGCGGTGGGTTTACAAGCGTCCTCCTTTTTTTTCATGTTCATTATGGCCAAACACTCCTGTTGGTGATCCGACCTAACCTAAGACGAGAAAAGATGAGCGTGATTTAGTGAAAGGGAGAGGAAAAGCGTTGTTGTTGGTTTTGGCTGTTGTGTGTATTTAAATATCTGATTATTTGGTTGTTTTACTTGGATGCTTTGGACTTTTCTGTAATCAGTTTTTATTTATGCCCACATTTCCGCCTAACTCTGGGCTTCAGGTACATCGAGAAGTCTGTGGAAGAGCTGGACGAAGAGGTGGAGTACGACATGGACGAGGAGGACTACATCTGGCTCGGCATCATGAACGACAAGCGGCGGCGTGACGGCGTGACGCCGATCCCCCAGGAGGTCTTTGAATACCTCATGGACCGCTTAGAAAAAGAGTCCTACTTTGAGAGCCACAACAAGGTACCTGAGCCCACATGCTGCAGATATTACAACCATTCCCCTGCAGCTTTCACCCGTAACTTATTCTGCCGCTCGTCCACTCAGGCAGACCCCAGTACGCTGATCGACGAGGATGCCGTCTGCTGCATCTGCAATGACGGCGAGTGTCAGAACAGCAACGTCATCCTGTTTTGCGACATGTGCAACCTGGCGGTGCACCAGGAGTGCTACGGCGTTCCCTACATCCCAGAGGGTCAGTGGTTGTGCCGGCGCTGCCTCCAGTCGCCGAGTAGAGCGGTGGACTGTGCTCTCTGTCCTAACAAGGGCGGCGCTTTCAAACAGACGGATGACGGACGCTGGGCCCACGTCGTCTGCGCCCTTTGGATCCCCGAGGTAGCGCGGTTCTTCCACGTGCGACGGTTTTTGATTGGCCGCTTGGTTCACGTTGTCCCGATGATTAAGTTGTCACTCCCAATTTTGCAGGTCTGCTTTGCAAACACCGTCTTCCTTGAGCCGATTGATAGTATCGAGCACATCCCTCCGGCCCGGTGGAAGCTCACCTGCTACATCTGTAAGCAGCGCGGCTCCGGCGCCTGCATCCAGTGCCACAAAGCCAACTGCTACACCGCCTTCCACGTCACCTGCGCCCAGCAGGCGGGCCTCTACATGAAGATGGAGCCCGTCAGAGAAACGGGGGCCAACGGCACCTCGTTCAGCGTCCGCAAGACCGCGTACTGCGACATCCACACGCCGCCGGGGTCGGCCCGGCCTCTCGCCGGGGTGGGCGGGGCCAGCATGGGGTCGTCGAACAGCGACGGAGATCTGGAGGACGACGACGAGCCCAGCCTCGGCCAGGACGAGGACTCGAAGGGCTGGAGCTCCGAGCGGTCCAAGAGGGCAAAGGCCAAATCCAGGCTGAAGATGAAAAGGGCGAGGAAGATCTTGGCAGAGAGAAGAGCCGCCGCACCAGTGGTGTCTGTGCCCTGCATACCTCCCCACCGGTAGGCACACGCTGCTTCTGTACTGTTGTAAATATGCATGCCACTGCACACGGTGTCTTCCAACAATACATTTTATGACATTACAACCACACGTTTCAGCTTATTCCATTGGGATTTTATGAGGCAGACCAACACACTTTAGTGCATAATTGTGACGCGGCTATAAAATGATACTTGGTTTTCAACAGTTTTACAACTAAAACCTGAGACGTGCAGCGCACATTTCAGCCCCCTTTACTCTGGTACCCCTAAAAAAACACAGTACAACCAACCGCTTTCAAAAGTCATGAGACTGTAGGGTCGACCTGTGTGGGATTTGATTTAATTTAATATAAGAGCAGCCGCTCAGTGAAACCCCCAGAGGTTTGTTGCAGGACATCTGCCGGCAAACGGCATCGTGAAGATCAGAGAACAAGTCAGAGGAAACGAGGGCCGGGGGCAGTTTAGAGATCTTAGAGAGCACCGATGAGCTGGACAAGAAGAGCATTAATCAGAGAATTAGCCAAGAGAGCCGTGATAACTCTGGAGGAGCTGCAGAGATGCACACCTGAGACGGGAGGCTGTAGCAACTATTAGATCTGTACAACACAAATCTGGCCTTTTATGGTAGGATGGCAAGAAGAGGGCCACTGTTAAAGAACGCCGTGACAAGTCATGTTTGCAGTTTGCCTCAATCCATGCAGGAGACGACGGCACAAATGTAGAAGCAGGTAGTCTAGTCCGATGAGACCAAAATGTAATGCAAAATACTGTGTGGTGGGAAACTAACTCTGCACATCACCCCGAAGCACACACCGTCGCTACAGTGAAACACGGTGGTGGAAGTGTCTGGATGTCTTTCTAACGTAGGGACAGAGAAGAATCCCTGAGTTGATGAAAATCCAGATCAGTCCTAGAAGAAAACTTGTTAGTCCGCAAAAGACTTGAGACTGTGGCGGAAGTTCAACTTCTACTGGGTCAGCAACCCTAAACCTACAGCTGGAGCTACAAAAGAATGGTTTAGATCAAAGCATCTTCACTGATCCAGACTTTGATCCGGTTGACTTGACGCCACCTGTCAATGCCGGAGGCTCGTCACCAACTAACCAATCAACAATGCCAGTTTCACCCAAAGTGGAACGTCCCTTACCTGCAGGAGCTCCAGACTCTTTACCTCTGAGAGAATTGTCTGTATTTTACATTATGAACACCTTGTGGTCAGAGATTTTGTAAAAACAAAAAAAGAAAATCAGAAGAAACGGTTAACGTTGCCAGTGGGGAAAGTGCAATGTAGATGGTGAAATACAGTACATTCATTTCCGTATACCTGAAAGGGGTCTAGATAAATGTAAAAGACGGATAAAGGGATGCAGCCGACATCATGAACGGCTGAACACAACAGTGATTGACTGGGAACTACTGCAAGTTCGTCTGTACGCAGGCAAATGTTACATTTTTGTTCATAATTACTTTGTATGCTTAGTGTTTAAATTAAAGGGTAATGCTTTTCGGTACTTCTGCTGGGTTTTCTGTATTTTGCATCTATGTGTGTGTAGCAACTTCTTGTTGCATAAGTTGATTCTTTGTTGGCAGTTATCGGTTAACAGGACTTTTAAGTGTGAAGTAGTAATGTAATGTAAACCTTGTGCTACTAATACAGAATTTCACTGGCGATGGCAGCATGAAAACATCTGCTGCTGTAGCTGTTGTAAGTTACTAATATATATTTAAAGTTGGTTTCAGTTTGGTAATTTAAACTTGGGCTTTATCCTCTATTTGTTCGCGGTTACACTGAAATGACTTCACTGACTTAATGTACGACTAGTTTGAACATTTTTCTCCTCTCCTCTTTGCCTTAATGTTGGCAGATAAGGCAGAAATCACTACGAGTTTAACCACCGCCGCCGTTACAACGTCTTTGTCGGAGGTCAGATCGGCCTGGGGTACACTTCCGCATAGGCAGAATGATCTCAGAATTTATGTTCACAGACAATCTGATCCAATCTGACTAAGCTTGAGCTGTTTTGCTTAGAAGAATAGGGAAAAAAAATAAGTCTCTAAATGTATAAAGCTGCAGTACAATGTGTTTCCACAAAGGATTAACTCGGGGAATGAAAATGCCAAAGCCTTCTCATTTCTATTTGTTGATAAAATTAAAATCATCTCACATTTTTCTTCCACTTCACAATCGGGCTCCGCTCTGTGTTGGTTAACAAAATCCAGAAAGACATTAATTTTTGTGGCGGTAACGTCACAAAATGCATGTATGACCCTGTAAATCACCAGAAACCTTAAAGTATTCTCTGCCTCTCTCCAGACTCAGCAAAATCACAAGTAACCTGACGGTACCCAGGAAAAGCCAGTTCATGCAACGACTCCACAGCTACTGGACGCTGAAGAGGCAAAGTCGCAACGGTGTTCCCCTCCTTCGGCGGCTTCAGACCCACCTGCCCTCTCAGCGCCACGTCGACCCGCATCCACCGCCTCCCTCAACGCAGCCTCCGCCTGTATGACTTTCCCACCTGTTGCTCTCTGTTTTTATTTGTCCCATTTATCAAAATGACCCCCCACCCCCCTCCTCCACGATGTTCAAGATTTTCTTTCACATTTGTGTTTTCAGAGGGACAACGAGGAGAAGCAGACTGCGTTAAAGGAGCAGCTGAAGGCGTGGCAAAGACTGAGGCATGACCTGGAGAGAGCCAGGCTGCTGGTGGAGCTCATTCGCAAGAGGGAGAAACTCAAGAGGGAGACGGTGAGACGCGGAGCGGATATTTTTTTTTTTTTTTTACACATTGGCAAAAGTCTGTTTACTCGTGCAGCTGACAGGTGTGCCGATGTGTCTGTTTAGATTAAAGTGCAGCAGATGGCGCTGGAGATGCAGCTGACTCCCTTCCTGGTGCTTCTCAGGAGTACGCTGGAGCAGTTACAGGAAAGAGACACAAACAACTTTTTCACCGAGCCCGTTCCCCTTGAAGAGGTAAATATGCCAACATAAAAACACACAGCAAATGTTTCTCTTTCATATCTCAGAGCAGCCGATTTACATATACGGCTTCTTTTATGCTGGATTACTGTTGCAAGCTCAGACGTTGTAATTTAGCCAAATGACGCTGGTGGAGACGTTTTAAAAACATTTTCATCAGAATCCTCCTGATAGGGCCTCAGTCTGATCGTGTCTCTTGGTCCCCCAGGTGCCAGACTATCTGGAGCACATTGACACTCCTATGGACTTCCAGACCATGTGGAACCTGCTGGAGTCCCATCGCTACCTCACCTTCGAGGCCTTCGAGGCCGACTTTGGCCTCATCGTCAACAACTGCCTCAAGTACAACGCCAAGGACACGGTGTTTTACCGCGCCGCCCTGCGGCTCAGGGAGATGGGCGCCGTTGTCCTCAGAGCGGCCAGGCGCCAGGCCGAGCGGATCGGCTTCGATTATGAGACCGGCATGCATCTGTATCGCGAATCGAGCCCGGAGCACCAACGTGAGCCTGAGAGAGACCGAGAGCGGGAGCGGGAGAGGGAGAGGGACCAGGACAGGGACTTGGACAGGCATTTGTCCTCTAACGAAGATGGTTGGTGCTCCTCTTTTACTTTGATTGGTTGGCCTAATGTGACCAGAATGGTTTCAGTTTCAATGAAGAGGCTAAATGCTAACTATTCTTTTTAAAAGTGCTTTCTTATAGACCTTTGATTTTCACTTAAACATATAACAGATTTTCTCCCCCTCATTACACTGTACCTAAGTGGTCTTTTTACTTGTTCAGATTGTTTATGTATTGATTCCATTTCCTCTGCAACTCTTTTGGCTTTCGTGGAAATACATAGTATAAGGCTAAAGACTTAACGTTGATATGAGAATATTGTTCTCATGGCATAGAAAGATGACCAGCAGGTGGTGCCTGTCTCATTGCTTTGCAAAATGTTCCTGCTTGAAAAACTTAAAATCTCACCCACTACAGCTACAGAGACTTCCAGTCTTGACTGTCGCTGGCTGAAGGGGGTGCAGGCATTGCTGATGTTCTCAGAATAAACAAACTCATTAAGATTTTACGGTTTATATCTCTGCTAACAAAGTTATGTTGTTACGACCAGCTGTGGCCTCCCAGGCCCACAGGTTGTAGTCATACCTCAGAAACTTTGTCACATCAGAACTTCCAACTTCAGTTTCTTATTTGGCTTGGATGCTGTTTGACAGACTAAGACAAAGTAGTATGGAAGGATTTTTATGTTTTCTTTCTGTAAACTAGCTTAACCTCGGTCAGGTTGCATTGCGAGCATCTGATCGTTACTTTTCAAGTCTAACAGATCATCTACTTAATTTAGTTCTAGACTTCGCCCGGGCCTTTGTAACTCACAGATGAGCGCTGATCTATGGCGTCTGTCCATATCTGGGTCAGTGAAACTCCACCTCAGTCTCAAGTCTTTTGCAGCCGCTAACAGGTTTTCTCCACATCCCCTCTGCTTGATGCTCTCGCCACCATGTTTCACAGTGGGGATGGTGAGTTCCCACCGTTCAGATTTGGGCAAACTGCAACCATGACCTCTTTTGGCTTTCTTAGAACAATGGATAACCATGTCCCGGTAGCTTTGCAGTAGTCCCGTAGTCTTTCCATTTTCACGAGACTGATTGAACGGGGCTCTCTGTGGCCTTCACAGAACATTTGTATTTATACGCAGAATAAATTGCTTACAGCTGAAGGCAATTGGTTCAGGGTTCCCACGGGTCCTTGAAATCCTTGAAAGTTTGTGAATCTGGAAAAAATAAATTCAAGGCCCTTGAAAGTTCTTGAAAACAGCCAAAAAAAAACACCTTGTCCTTGAAAGTCCTTGAATTTTTTTGTGGGGTTGAAAGTTCACATGGATGACGACTCATGTGTCATTATTTTACTACCACACAATCTTTTAAAATTATGTTGATTCCGCAGACTTTTAATTTGCAAAAGTACGTTCGCTCTTCTTAGTTAGTTGGTAGGCTACGGTTTAGGCCTACGTGCGTCCAATAGGTTACATTCACGCAGTGTTGCCAACTCAGCGACCTTGGCGCTATATTTAGCAACTTTTCAAAGTCAAAAACTAGCTTAATCAAAGATGAAAGTAAAACAAATTGATATAATTCTGAACATCTCAATGCTGCACTTTTTTCCATAAAATTCCATGAAACGGTAGGCTAATGTACATCCTATATGTAATGTAGTAGGGCATAGCCATGTACTGTGGATATAAATGTAGGCTATGAATATGATCAATATCAATGTAGGCTATAAATCCATAAGTCCACTTTCTTGCATTGCTTCTGACCCAACAACTTCTATGCCGTTTAGTCTTTTATTGAATTTGCATTGTATTAAAATATGATAACCTATTTAGCGGTCACAGTAGGTAAATGCCGCCACGTGTGGTCCTTGAATTTGAGGAAATTGGTCTTGGAAAGTCCGTGAAAGGTCCTTGAATTTGATGTTCACCAAGGTGTGGGAACCCTGTTGGTTGCACTGGATTTTATTTAGGGGTATCAGAGGAGAGGGGTCTGGATATAAATATACATGCCAGGTTTTTCAGGTTTTTAGTTATAAAACATCTGGAAATTTCCCTTCCACCTTGCCATTATGCACTACTTTGTGTGGCTCTATCACATAAAATCCCCATAATATACATCAAACCTGTGGTTTTAAGGGGAAAAAGACGTTTATGCGCCATGACTACCTTTATAAGGGACTGTGTGTAGGCCATCGGTTGTGTTTTCACTGTATTATGAAAATTAGGATCTGAGTAACATCCACTACCTGTTTTTGTGTACGACCAAAGACGTTGACAACTTGAAACAATTCCCATGACGCCTTTTCTTTAGGTGATGTTAGATCTGAGAGTTTTCATATTCGCTGGATGAGTGTAATCTAAGTGTCGCCCCCTTCGCTGCCTCTCACAGACCTGCTCCTGCCAGAGAACAGGCGACGGCTGCCGCTGGACGAGCAGCTGCATTACCTGCAGGCGCGCCTTGATGAGGTCAGCTCGGGCAAGCACAGCATTGGCCAGTCTCGCCGAGCCAAAGCCCTGAAAAAGGAGATCAGCGTGATCAGGAGGAAGCTGGCGCACCAGCGGGAGGGAGGCTCCATCATGGGGGGCCGCGAGTCGGCGGGAGATCGGAGCTCTTCTCTCCCTCATCACTCTTCGTCGGCGGGGCACCATGACGAGGGGGGGGAGAGCAGCAGCCAGGAGATCGGCGGGAAGGGTGTGTCTAGAAGAGCGGATTATTATCGATGATGTCTAGTTTTTGGTAACATGTTTTAATTTGATCTCATTAAGAGCGGAGTGTGTTGTGATCTTCCTCAGCTCCCGAGGTTGGCCGGCGGACTTCTGTGCTTTTCTCCAAGAAGAACCCCAAAATGGCCGGACCTCCCAAAAGGCCGGGACGCCCGCCGAAGAAACGGGACATGGGCTACGCCGGGCCCGGGGTGAGCCAAAGCCCCATCGGCCCCCCGCAGCTCCCCCTGCTGTCGACGGGCAGGCAGAGGAAGAGGCCCCGCAGCCCCCGCAGCACCTCCAGCTCTGACAGCGACAGCGACAACGACGACCTGCTGCCAGGTGGAGCACACGGCGGTCTTTAACGCACCTTTAATAATGGGGAAATACCCCTGTCGTCCCGATCTCACCTCCTCCATCTGCCACCCCCAGGTCTACCGAGCAACGGCTTTGATACGGGGAACCAACCCGTAACCGAAAGCTTCCGCGTGTACAGAAGCGAGTCTCGCCTGCCTCGCTCCAGCTCGGACTCTGAGTCCACCACCAGCAGCAGCAGCAGCGCGGCCTCCGACAGGACCAGGTGATCTCATGCGCCAGCGCCTCTGATGTAAAATGTCTGCGATCCCGTGTGTTGTTGCTAGACGTTTAATCTCACTACGGCAGGGAAAGTCAAGGTTCTTATCTACAGAAACAAAACCACAGATTATAGAGCTTTGTCTGCTGAGGTATTTGCCTCGGTTTTGCTTTCACTGATGAAAGGCCCGTTAAGTCACAGCTCAGATTAGCGTTATTTTCCTTTTTTATTCCTCCCCCAGCACAACGCCCTCGAAGCAGGGCAGAGGAAAGGCGTCGTTCTCTCGTTCCACCTTCCACGAGGACAGCAGTGAGGAAACGTCTGGCACAGAAAACGAGTCCTACTCAGTCGGAGGGTCCCGGGGCGTTTCGCACCGTAAGCACGTTCTCACACGTCGCCAGACTCTGCAAAGCACATGAGAGTGTTTAACTTTAATGCCTAAACATTGGTTTAAATTTTTTTTTGCCTCGTGTTTCATATTAGTGACTTGATGAAGGCATTCATCTGAGTCTAGACCACATTTCAGATTTAGTCTTCCTCAACTCGAGCTGGTATTTTGCTTCACGCCCACAAGAGTCCTTTCACCCAACTGTTCAGAAAACCATGCAAACCATATACAGTGCATTGTAAAAATATGCAGCGCAGCACAAACTGTAACCTGGAGGCAAGAGGATACACGATTTTCCACATTTTCTTACAAATGAAAATCTGAGAAGTGCGGCCCGCATTCGAATTCCCACCTCTTCACTGCTACCCTGAAATAAAGTACTTTTGAATTCACCTAATTAGTAAATAGTTCTAACTGTTCTGGGAAGTATCTCAGAGGTTTGTTAGAGAACATTAGAGAACTAAACGCATCATTATGAGCAAGAAACACAGCGGACAGGCCAGGGACTAGCTCCTAAAGTGTCTGTTATAACTCTAGAGTAGCACTCCACAAATTGGCTTTTATGATACAGCGACATGGAAAAAAAAAAACAGTGCTGAAGACAACATATTCAGTTTACAGTTCGGAACAAGCCGTGTAGGTCGTAAAACTGAAATTGCTCCAGTTTCACCCTGAAGACACAGTTCTCGCCGTGAAGCGTGATAAAGCCAGCAACAGGCGTTTGAGATGAGCCCAGAAAAAAACAAAAAAAAAAACCTGCATTTGCAACTCAGCAGAAAGTGACTTAGAATCAAGAGGCTTGAATACAGGCGCAAAGCCACACTTTTCACATTATTTTTGAAAGAAAATGTTAGACACTATGGATCTGTTTC
Organism: Fundulus heteroclitus; assembly: GCF_011125445.2. Taxonomy (NCBI): domain Eukaryota; kingdom Metazoa; phylum Chordata; class Actinopteri; order Cyprinodontiformes; family Fundulidae; genus Fundulus; species Fundulus heteroclitus. The sequence continues at coordinate 26,294,369 of NC_046361.1, read as the reverse complement.
CTACTGCTGTCACATGAAAATTCAAGTTGGGAGGGTAAAAATATGTTTGCCAGGCATTTCATCTGTCTGAGCAGCAATTAAAATCATAAAAGCCTATATTTTTGTCTCTTACAGATCAAAGAGACGGGGTTAATTTTTAGACATGGGTATTTCTGCAGTGGGACGAAGTTTTTAAGAGCAGGAAACTGTTCAGTGGCAAGAACCACAGAATCTGGTTTGTTTTCTTGGGCTTAAAAAGTGTGAGTTTACAGAAAACAAGGCCTACCTTTTTTTATTCCTGTTTTTGATTGATGTATGGAAGTACGGCAGCTAGTTTTTGCCTGGACGGAGGAAACATGCCACATGTTCCTCCATCTTTCACTCTAAGAAAGGCCGCGAGTTATGCTGCTTCAATTAAAAGCAAAGGCCTTTGTCTCATCGCACAACCTTTTAATCCTCGAAACTGCTGCACATTACACAAAATGACCATCGTCTGGTAATTAAGCCACAAGATGACTCAGTCTTTTCAAACAAAAGAGACCGGTGTTGTAATAACCCTTTAAGTCAACGCTACGACATGCGTGCTTGTTGTATAGACAAAACGATGGCCCTAACGCTGGCTCTTCTTGCTGCTGTCAGTGGTGCGCGGCCGGGACCGGTCCGGCTGCTGGATGACATCTGACGACTACTCCTCTCTGGAAGCTCTGGATCTGGTCTGGGCCAAGTGCAGAGGTTATCCTTCGTATCCTGCGCTGGTGAGGGAGACACGTTGGCGTTAACTCTGAGGGCTGGATTGAAGCAGCTTGATGTTTGATCACCCTTCACTCCTCTGTTTGCCTGCAGATCATCGACCCAAAGATGCCCAGGGAGGGCGTGTTCCACCGGGGAGTCCCGATCCCAGTACCTCCTTTAGACGTGCTGAAACTTGGCGAGCAAATGACCCAGGAGGCCAGGGAGCACCTGTTCCTCGTCCTCTTCTTTGACAACAAAAGAACTTGGTCAGTGCTCTAAATCTTCTTTTACCCCCTCAAACTTTATTCACAGTAACCTCTCCCTCAACCTATTGCAACCTAATGCCCTATATTAGATCCGAAAATGTTAAACGTGTTAATATTTGCTGACGTTCGTTACCTTTCATCTGTCGCGATCAAAATTTGTTTTGCAAGCAAAACGGGCTTTTGATGTTACTGGATGTAGACCCGTGCATAACGCCGCTGCAGAAAACTTCAAAGCGTAGCTGCAGCTCGTGAGCGGAAAGGCGACAGAAAGCTCAGCAGAAATAGGCCATATGTGCATTTCGAGAATGCAAGAATAGGGAAAGAACGCGTTGGCTTTTAGGTCATCGTGTGCGCCGCTTTAAGTTTGAATGAAAGAAAAAGATTTGTGAGAAACATTGATAGCTGCATGTGCTGCATGAGGTCCTTCCTCGTTCTCCTCTTAGGGGATTGGCTGACGTTCGCCCGCTGTCAGGTCACACACCCTGTAAAGAATCAGGAAGCTCGCCTCCCGATGAAGGAAACAAAATGTCTTTTTTGTTTGCAGACAAACTTCAATTGCGCTGATATTGATTCTGGCACAGCGTACCACCTGATGTGTTTACAGCTGCAACTCTATCATTTAAAACGTCATCTTGATTTTTAGTTAGTTCAGTGTTCTAATGCTAAAAAATTAAGCCCATATTCTATTTAGTACACTTAGTATGAAATATTTAATGATTTTATTTATTCTCGTTTTGATGGTTATGGCTTGGAGCTAATGAAATCCTGTATTTCAGTTTTTATTAAAACCCAGAATATTTGATTAGGACCAGCCAATAAAAAACGTATTAAAACGTCGGCTGACGAAAAAAGCATGTCCATGTACTATGACATCTGGCATCACCAGAAAGTCCCCCTCAAGCCCGGGTTTTTCTCTTTTTAGATCGATTTTTTTTTTAGACGTGTAGAGTCTGTCTGTTCCTGCACTGCAAAAACTAAACTAAAAATAAGTCAAATGTTCTTAAACTGAGTGTATTTGTCCTTGATTTGAGCACGCAAATAACATGATTTGCCAATGGAATAAGATTTCTGCACTTAAAATAGGAACAATTCATCTCCATTATCTTATTTCAAGTGCAGTATATCTAATTATCTTATTTTAGGGGTCGTAATACTCATTCCATTGGCAGCTCATCTTATTTACCTGCTCAAATCAAGAACAAAGACACTAAATTCAAGAAAATTTGACTTAATTTTAGTTCTGTTTTTGCAGTGTGTTGTTCATCCATCCTGCTTGTACAACCAGTGGAGCTGACTGTTTTGTGGACAACTTTGTTTTTATTCTATTTTTTTCTTACGGAACCCGTGTGAGCGGCCACCTTAATGATGATAATTCTAATAATACATTTAGTTTTAAAAGCGCCTTTAAGTCACTCAAATACACTGTACAGTAGAAGACACAGTATTAAACAAGAGTTGGCATGCTATAAATTTACAGATTATTATTTCCTAAACAAGTGAATTTTGAAATCGTGAGTTAAACAAGTGGATCGAGTCAGTATTATAGTTGGGGAGCAGAAATGCTCTACTCCCCCTGCTGCTGAGACGGCTGAAAGGCCCGGTGAGGTGGATGGAGGAGGTTGACCAAAGGAAAGGGAACGGGGTGGCAACGTGCAGGAGGATCTGATAGATAAGGAGGGGCGGGGTTGCGAACGACTTAAATGTGTTCAGTAGAATTTTGAATTTTATTCTTGATTCAACCGGAAGCCACAGTAGCTGCCGGAGGATGAGGGTGATGTGGTGGAAAGAGGGGGGTTTCGGTGATCATGCGGGCTGGTGAAGTTTTGACTATCCGAAGCTCATGGAGCGATTTGTGAGGAAGAGCAAAAAAGAAGAAAGTTACAGTAGTCAATGTGAGAGGTGACGAGGCTGTGAAGAGGGATAGATGTGGTGAAAGGGGTTAGGGAGGAGTGGAGGCGGTTTATGCTGCATAAGTGAAAATATGCACAGCGACTGATGTTACTATTGCGAGCCTGAAATAATGGCGAGCTGTCAAGGATGACACCCAAACTCTTAATCTGAAGGGAGGGGAAGGAGCCGTCGATAGAAACGAGAAGGATTTCACTTTCGCCACTGTTTAATTGAAGGAAATTAGATATGAACTAATATTTTATTCCAGATAAGGAAGAAAGAGTGTGGAATTTAGTTCAGTAGAAAAGTAGAGCTGCATAGCAGTGGAAATGGATGTTAAATTTGCTAAAGATACTGCCAACAGGAAGGAGATAAATGATGGCCATTATTTTAAGATAAGCCAAGGGTTTGCAGATGTAAATTAGACTAATTCAGGCTTTTTTTTTTTTAACTCATCATTTGTCATGTCATGTGTTTTATTAAATTACACGGTCCCCTTTCAATTAAAAAATCAAATCAAAAACCACACTGGCACTGACAAACCTCCAGGGAACTGACGGTGAGATAGTGAACCCTGTGTGTGTTCACCTGAACAATAAACTGAACTGAAGTCAATTCTATAAAATTTATTTAGCGCCATTTTACAATACACGTCATCTCAAGGCACTTTTCAATCAAATCCTCCAGACAGATTGGTCTAAAACTTTCCCATCTAAGGAAACCCAGCAGATTCCATCCAGTCTTGACAATCAGCATTTACTCCTAAAAGAGCATGGAGCCACAGTAGACAGTCGTGACTCTGAATCTACCTGCTAAGGAGACAGAGGTCTTCTGGGGTGTTGACTCTGGTGGCATCAGTCATATTCTGTGGTTTATTTTATTGGAGCAACAGCTTATCTCCAGCTGATAGGAAACAATTAGTTTAGCTCATCAGGAAGGCCTGCGGTGTCCTGGGATGCCCTCCGACAGTGTATTATTATATGAGTATGCTGTTTTTAATAACTGAACAGTACTTTTTTCTTATGCTGTAAATTTTCCCTTACGGCACAGTTTATGTTTTTATATTTTTGCTTTTGTGTGAATGTGCTTGCTTCGACTTGCCTCTCACGTTGCTGCTGGTTTAATTAGATTTCCCCACTGAGGGACAATATAATAAGAGTTTTTTTAAGTACAATATAAGACAGATGGGAGCGGGTTCTGTTAGTAAACCCTAATTAGTTTGTGGATGTTTTCTTAGAAATGGACAAATTCTAATATGCTTGTATCATGTTCAACTTTTTCTTTTACATAACTGAGTTTTTGAACCATTGAGGTTATGCACTTTTTGTTAATTGAGTATAGATCTCTTGCTAGGTCCACTTGTCTTTAGTTTCAACAATTTGAAACATAAAAGTAACTTCATTGTTCAAAGGAAACAATTACTTAATAAATTAGTAAAAGGCAACGTTGTACATTTTGTTTATTCAATTATGATAGGCATGGTTTGTTTCCTTGTGTGTTACTTTTATATTTTATTAATTATTATTCCTTTTACTTTAACTGGCCTTTACTACAGCAAAAAAACAGGAATTAACTGGTCCTTCATAGAAATTCAGGTTCAATGTATTGCCAGAAGACAACAAGAATGGGAGTGGAGCAGGAGTCATTCTGAATGGGAGTGGGATGGATTTTACCAGCAGTGGGATGGGACAGGACTTTATTTTTTACTCTGGAACGGGACACAGTTTTTTTCTGTGGGAGTGGGATGGGACAGGAATGAAAATCCACTCCCGTGTCACCCTCTACAAGCTAGGACATAAAATCAGTATCTTCATGAAACTTGTCAGCAGAAGGCAGCATGAAGTGCTCTAAAGTTTCCTAGTGGGTATTTTATTTGTGGGACTATAAGGCACACTCAAGATCCTTACATTTTCTCAAAAATTTATGGTGCACCTAATATATGATCACCGTTGTGCTTATTGACCAATTTTATGCAGTACAATGCGCTCATAATGTGTTAAAATGTGTAAGTACAACTTTGGTAAGCAACAAAGCCGCTCCACTCAATGGATATTCAGAGCATTACGGTACACTGTGTCACTACCTGATAGGACCCCTGAGCTGTCTACAAAACTGCCTGACTGTAATGTCTAAACTAGAAGTGCATTCATGTAAAGGCCTCCACATATTCGGGCGTAGTTCACTCCGCGGAAGTCCACGTGTACTGGTGCGTGCAGAACTCAATTTTTAAGAGCTCTAGGCGGTAAGAAGTCTTTACAGCGAACTGTTCTAGTGACACGGAGCTTGATACACTGAGCTGCTCCAAGCAGGCGGTCTCAAGGACGGCTGCATCACAGTCCCTCTCTGTTCTCACGGACAGGTAGGAGTCTGCTGGAACAGAAACGGCTCTAGGTGCTCAGCTAGCTAATCACATTTTATTATTCGTTCTGCCGCTTTGTCGCACTGGCAGAAACTGTGGGAATTATAGGAATTTGACACAAGAAATGTAGACAACAGTACGCTTGAATATGAAGGGTAAAACATGCAGTATGCGCACAGTATATGTGGGAGCCTTTTAGGCAGCCTGCGCCCGGAGTGCATGCTAGCAACAATAAACCTAGTAAGTTAATTCAATATAAAAGTTACATTTATTTTGTCCTTTTATTTAGTGCGCCTTATAATCCGGTGTATCTTATATGGACAAAGACGCAGATAGTTAATTAGCAACGTTAACTCACTGTGCGCCTTATGGTCTGAGAAATACTGCTCTGACTTTGGACTTTATAAAACTCTGTTTTACCAATACCAGCTAATGACAAGACTCTCAGAATCATCTCTGAGAGTGAACACTTCACACTTGACCTCATGCAGCTTGGAGTCTGTACCTCTCCATTCTTGCTTTAGGTTTTGGGACTTCTATTTCTAAAAGAAATGCAACATTGAATTTCATCTGAAAACCAGCCTTTAGACCACTGAGAAACAGTCCGGTCATCTCTCCGCCCAGCCGCCTTCGTCTAAATCAGTACCTGTGGTAATACTTCCACCCAATCCATTCCTTACTGTCTGATTGTTTTTGTTTTTTTCCAGGTTACGTATTTAGACTCTCCACAGTAGAAATGTTGTCATAGATTCACATGAAGGTGTTTTATGTGTACTTTACACACTAGAAATTTCTAGCTGGAAAAGTAGAGAATATTGACATAAATAATTTTGGACATTGTTGACCGTTGTCTCCTATTTGTTTGTGTACATTTTTTATACCATTTTTCCCTCCACTCAACTTTCCTGTAGATGTTTTTTATTTGTATTTCTTTGCTTGGCAGCGTAGTAAACCAATGAGTATAAAGAACAATGAATTGTGTTTTAGGAAACCACCATTCTATTCTTTCTTTTTACACCTTATTGTCCATTAGTTGACTAGTCAGCTTTTTTAGTAATGATACTTTTTGGGCTTTTCCAAAAAAAAAAAAAAAAAAAGGCAATAACATCACAATATTATTATTTTTTTTACTTTTCCTACATAATGTGAAAGCAGATTTTGGGTTTTTTATTAGATATCAGATTTGTTTTTATTACTAAAAGAAATAAAACCCAGAAATATATGACTGTGACACAATTAAGTTTAATAAAAAAAAAGTACATTACTGAAATAAATGAACGTTTTCCTGATTTTCATGAATTGACTGAGATGCACCTGTATGTGTTCGTGTGTGCAGGCAGTGGCTGCCTCGCTCCAAGCTGGTGCCGCTGGGTGTGGACCAGGAACTGGACAAGGAGAAGATGCTTGAGGGCAGGAAATCCAACATTCGTAAATCCGTGTCGGTGGCCTACAGTCGTGCCATGCAGCACCGCAGCAAAGTCCAGGGGGACCCCAGCAGCGAGACCAGCGACAGTGACTGAATGCAAAGCGACGTGAAGTCTAATTCTGCAGAAAAATGTGGATTCCACGCATCATTCAGGGCAGCACGGCCCTACGTCATAGATTACACGAAACAGAGCAAGCAGGAAAATTAGTAGGGAGGAAAAGCCTCGCTGCTTTGGCCCCAAAATATACACATTCAGTCACACTAAGCCATATTTAATCAGACGTGTACAAATATTGTATTTAAGAAGATTGAAATTAAGGATATTGCTAATGATGATGAAAAAGAAGAAATATGTTCCAAATCATGAGCTGAAATGTTTAATGTTTGTCGTCTGTGTACGTTTAAAACACAAATGAGATAATGGTTTACAGGCTTAAAAAGTAAGCATTGTTTCACATTATGATGGTCCATACACAAAGTCTGCCTCCCCCCCCCCCCCCCCCCGTCTTTTCTTCACATACGAGCATTCAAACAGGTAAATGCATGTTTTTATGTGTAGATCAAACAAACGCGCCTCCACAAGACAAAAGAAGCACACCTGTGTGTGTGGCGTCTGAGGCGCAGGAAAGAGGGACTGTTGCAGCCTGACTGTGGGCAAATCAACGTTACTGTAATTTATTCAGTGGACTTTTTGACGGCAAGATCTTTTCATCACGGACTAGTCTGAGGCACTCCAGCTGCACAACGTAGGCCCTACTGGTGTTTCCATTTTCTTTTCTTTTCTTCTTTTTTTTACAGTTTTGTAAACGTGTTCCTGTCACGTCGACCTGTAGAGTCAGTCAGTAATGAGGACTAAACTGAAACACGATCGCCTCCATGTCTGTCCTAGTCTCAGGCCGATGGCTGTAGAACTTTTATATAACACAGATTGCATAAAAAAATACAGGTTTAATAAAAAAAAATAATAGTTTTTTTTCTGTTTGTTTTTTTTACTGTGGTATTTTCCTGTGGTTGCTGCTGCTACCCTGAGTTTCCTGCTTTATAGGAAGGAAACCACGGTATTGTTTTTTTTTTTAGGTCTGAAGAGAAACGCAGACCCTCCCATTATTCCTCTTCAGTGGAAGAGTGAGTCATTGCTCTTGTTATGGGTTTACAATCTGACAGGCTCCGCTGATGGAACGCCATTCATCATGGCCATCCATCCATCAGTCAGGTTTAAAACATTTTTTTCAAAAATAAGGCCATTATGACAAAAAAAAGTTATTCCCACTTCTATTTAATTACATTTTTTATTTTCTCTCAAAGGCATCAGCTGTTTAATGTCATGAAATCTGATGCCCCCGGTTGGCTAGCCCAGCACTCAGAGCGCTCCCTGTTGTGTGTGAAGGATCCAGTGGCATGTCAAACACACAAAGGGACACAGCACTTCCAGCTCTGGCTCTTAACAGGGTAAGGGAGCTGTCATCTTTTCAGCAGAAAGGTTTAAAGTTTCGTCCAGGCATCTGTCATAGAACACCAGCTGAAACCAGATTTTTACATGCAGTGTATAAATTCGGACTCATTTCTCACTATGTTAGACTAAATGTTCCTGTTTTAGGTCAGCCAAGATGAACGGAAGCTGTTTATTTGCGAAATGTCAGAATAATGAGAGCTTTAAAATCAAAAGTTTATGTACAGTGAGATTATTATGACTCATCGTGGCTGATGGGTCAATTTTCTACGTTTGAGTTAATAACGGCAAGCAGGCCTGCATGTGTATTTTAGGACGACGCCTAGAACACGCTGCTTCCTTGTGTGACATCATAGAAAAATTCAAAAGGGGGAAAAATCTACTAAGATATTGGGAAGAGAACCGTGTTCCTTCAAAGAATTAAGTGTGATTCATCCTCGGGTACAATTTCCAGACGCCTGAAGGAGCTACATTTATCTGTTTAAACGGCCACGCTGCAGTATAAACAGTATGGGACCATCCAGCCATCTGTTCAGGAAGGAGTCTGGTTTCATGTTGAGGTGGATGTTTTATTGCACAATATGCTTAACCCGAGAAAACAGAAAGCAAAAGATCGTATGGAAGTGTTGGCTGAGTCTGGTAAGACCATCACTCACAGAATTACAGTTTGCAAATGCTTCCAGGGACAAAAACCTTAATGTTGGGAGACATGTCCTGTCTTCTGATGACACGAAAATGATGAGCGAACGACCATCGTTACATTTAGAGGTGGCAGCATCATGTTGTGGGGTTGTTTTGCTGGAGGATGCTCTGGTCCAGTTCATAAAATAGTCGTCATAAGGAGAAGGAAGGTTAAGTGGAAATATTGGAAAAACGGCTCAAGACATCAGCTTGGAGACAGATCGGCCTCCCAAATGGACGATGACCCTAATTACACTTTCAAATTAATTCAAGAGGCTAAAAACAACAAAGTCAATCACACAGTTAAAAGTCCTATTCTCCTAAGTAAATGTATGTTAACTTTTTAAATTTAAAAAGTGAGAAAAAAAGCTGTAAAAAATTTTAGTTACCCTGCCACTTGGCAAATGGAAGTGATTCGACACGTTCGGTTGTCAGAGTGAGACAAAAGGGTCGTGTTTAGTCGATGTAAACATTTGGTTTCAACCGTATCCAAGATAAACGCAGGCTGGTTGTGTTCTGGCTCTACTCGTCTGTCGGGCCGCTTTAACAGAACACATATGTAAAGCTCTTTTGTTTTTTTTGTTTTTTTCTGCAGGTCTGTGCAATGTGAGAATGAGTTGAATTCCACGTTGTCACACACCGTGGTAGGACCTTAAATGGGTTTCCTCTACAAAAGAGCTAAAACATCCTCCCTGCTGCAAGCGTTTGTTTTAGGATTCACACGTTGTGATTTTCAGTGCGTCTAAAGCAGGGGTCACCGTCATGGTGCCCGTAGGCCCCCAGGACCACATGTGGTGCCCACAGGCCTGTTTAAAAAAAATAGCACAAGCCTCCAGAGAGCTGCATTTAAAACGCTATTTTATTCAGTTGCTCTTCCTTTTTAATCACACTTGTATTTACATAGATTTAAAAACGACAAAAGCATTATGCTGGTGAAGATTCTCAGTCATTCAGGTCATGGTCATTCCAAAAAAAGTAAAAAACAAAGCAACTGGACTTGTTTTCCGTAGTTGAAGACAATACGCTTCCTCTCCAGGAAGCTTTCTCAATTATTGAGAATTATTGAGAAAAAAAGTCTGGAGTAATGTGGAGTACCAAGCTTTTTACTACTGTCCAAACAAAGGCCTCCTTCCTGGAGAGGAAGCGAAACGTCTTCAACTACGGAAAACATGTCCAGTTGCTTTGTTTTTTACTTTTTTTGGAATGACAAAAGCATTAAAAACATATTTATTTAACGTAAAGCTAAGGTGATCTTGAACTCTTTTAGTTCTAAGGTCAGTACAGGTAGCCCTTCGTAGGACATGAAGTAGCTCTGAGTTTCAAAAAGGTCGTAGCCCCCTGGTTTAAAGCAGCCAGCCCGTCTGACACAGGGACGACTCTAGATTCTCCGTAACAATAAACGCCCAAGTGGTTGCGGTGACAAAGTTCTCGTGTTAACCCTCAAGAATGAGACTCATCACTCTTTCTGCAAATGATAAAGATCCCCCACGCGACATGAGCACCCACATGCCGCAACATCTGCCTTTAGATTAGCAACCGTGATAACACCCCCTCCCTCCCCTCCCAGTGAAGGGCAAAAATGTGGTTTCCCTTTGCGACACAAGACGAGTGGAAACTTTTAATAAATATTACGCTGTAGTTACGACAGGATGCGCTCGATACAGGAGGTGACGGTAAGATGTTGAGGAAGCCTGGTTCCTATTTTTTATTTATTTTTTTTCTCTAGAAGTCCTGTTTCTGGTTTTAGCTCTAGTCGCATCCGTTTTCCTTCTCAACAAGCAACCGTAGGCGCGAAATCAAACGGCAACAAGTTGGATCGTTTTGAAATCGCACACCAGCCGCGTCAAGTGAAACATCTCTACGTCTCGCCAAGACCCATAAACTCTTTGATTGGCTCCTTTTAACTGCTGCCTTCAGGCCGATGACTCGCTGCCTCCTTTTGGATTCTGCCCAAAGCAAAAAGTGTCTATTTGAACAATGAGAAGGTTTGTTTTTAGAAGCGTTTCGCTGCCAGGCGGTTCCTTTAAACGTATCAAACATGACAAGACAGTTAATTTAGTTATTTGTGCGGCAGATGCATTTCCTTTTTCTAAAGACCTTGGTTGGTATAGGGCGTGGGAATCTGATTTTGTTGACAGGCGCGTAGCGGACCACAAAGATTACAGATTTTTATCAATAATGTTTTAGCTTATTAAGAAATGAATCATTTTCGTTCGGCTATCGATTTTCCCAGAACCTTTGGGAGTGACACGGGACCACAGAGCCTCCACCATAACCACCAGCTGGTGTGAGATGCTGCTCCATGTATTCACCCTTTCCTTTTTTGCCAGAAAGCTCCACAGACTAACAGTTTCAGCAGCAAACGCCACGTTTTTTTACGTTTGTGATGGTGGGACACAGAAGGCTTTTCCCTCGGTGACGCCCAGAACAGCAGGTCGGTGTGGCTCCCTTTGCTGCGGGTCGCCAACAAGTGCGCTTTGCAGATTTCTTTCCTGTCCAGCTAGCTCGCCGTCCGCTTTGTCACACTTTATTTTGTTTTGAAGTCTTTTCTTGTTGAGCTCACTCAATACGTTTGGAAATGGAAAAACGGTCGTGCTCTTGTGGCCATTTGCTGAACTTTGAAGTTGAACACATGTGCCGTCCTTTAATGGTTTAATGGCTAGTTCTCTTGTCTTTCCCATTTTGAAGGGTGGCTTAAAGAATGGCACATCTGTGTCTTGTCTAAGTCACATACCAGGGTGTTTTATATTCATGGGATGTAAAATGTCATTTGGAGCACTGATAAAACTGAAAGGATAAAGTATTGATTTAAAAAATGCATCAGAATCAGAAATACTTTAATAATCCCAGAGGGAAATTATTTTTGTTACACGCTACAGATATACAGATATACAACAACATTATATATGCATACATACAACATTCCACACAAAAACAAATATATACATATGTAACTAATTAATATATATATATATATATATATATATATATATATATATATATATATATATATATATATATATATATATATATATATATATATATAAACTGTAGATCTAAAAAAAAAAGTGATTGTGACAACTACATATTGTACATTTTAGTAATAGTTTAGGGTTCCAAAAGGTCTTTTAAGTCTATTTGTTTGTGTGAGATTATGCTACTACAGTAATAGGTTCATTTATTCAGGGAGGTATACTTTCTTATACTATGCATGCGCTTCCAAGTATTTTCTAACCTCTCTTCCCAAATGTTTCTTAGGGACCAAACGAAGCGACGCAGCCCCACATCATCATTACCACACCACAGTGACACAGTTGCGACTTTATGAAGCTCTGCAGTTTTCATCTAAAGCGAGGAGATTTCTTGAGTTGTTCACACGGCATTTAGCAAAAAACCCTGAAATGATACATGAGCTCCAGCCGTCATGCAGTAAATCATTCACACCGAGACAACAGCGGAGGGGCAAAGCTACAAAGCAAGGTCGACGTTAGCCTCCGGCAGAAACTTGAGCTTCATTGTCTCTCCTGGGAAGTCCCGACATTTAGATCTAGCATTACTCAGCTGAACTTCATAGGTTTGGCAGATTAGATGAAACACACTAATTTGTATATATATATCATCTTTTTTTTTAATTAAACTGCTTATTATTTTGTCATGTCTTGTGATAACTGTCAGAGAGCATCGTGTTATAAGGTCGTATCCAAACGTTTGTTTTCTGCAGATATTTTCACAATCATGTGAGCGTTCACTGAGAAAAACATTTTATATAGATACACAATGGGGCTTGCTTCGGTGGGGCTCTCTCTCATACTCCCTTTCCTGTCAGCCCACTGTACGAAAAACCAGACGCTAGTGCCGTCAAAACCTCAAAAAGAATAAATAAATAAATAAATAGATATACTGGAATAAATCCCGTCTTAAGGTACCATTAAGCCCAAAATGGGCTCACCATCATATCTTACTGTGTTTCTTTGTGTTAGGAGCGTTTAGAAATCTCATATGGCACAGATTAATCCATCGTCTGAAAATGGAAAGAGTGTTACACGACTCCAGACCCTATCAGTTATGGCCAAGAGTACGACACAAGTGTATGCCAAGGTATGCCGTGCAAATTAGAGAACCAGCTAGGAGGCCCATAGTAACTCTGGAGGAGCTGCAGAAGTCAATCGCTTAGCTCGAAGAATTTGTCAACCGATCAACTCCGTGCAATCCAATCTTTATGGAAGAGTGGCAAGGTCACTTGTTAAAGAAAAGGCAACATCTTGTTTTTAGTTTGCAAAAGCCATGGCGGAGACACAGCAAACATGTGTAACATTGTGCTTTGGTAGGATGAAAAGAAAACTCAACATGCTAGACTGCAAGCAAAACTGTGGTGTTGACAAAAAAACGACTTAATTTTCCTGAACACATCACCTCCATAGTGAAACATAGTGGTGGTAGCATCATGCTGCGGGGGAGTGTTTATTCCACAGGGATAAGGAAGCTGGATGGAGCGAAATGTGGGATAACCTTGGAATATAATATGTTAGAAACGACTAGAGGCCAGCGTGAAGGTTCACCTCTTGGCAAAACAAAGAGCCTAAAATATACAGCGGAGCTACAAAGGAGCATTTCAGATCAAAGCCCTATTCATACCCCTGTATTATCCTTTCATTTCACAGCTAGTACCACACAGTCACATAAAATGGCAACAATATACTTAGCAAGACTAATAATAACGACAACAATAATAATAATAATAATAAAGAGGTGTGAATACTTTTGCCAACCAATGTAAGAGAGTCCCAATTAAAAAGGAAAGAATATTACGTATTTTACTTCAAGCCTCTTGGATAACTCGGTGTACTTCCCAGCGTTATAACCAGATTATGTGATGTGTATAATCTGCTTTATACACTGCTGTGAAAAGGTAGTTGGCTTCTGAACAATTTTTGCTGTTTTTTTTTGTTTGTTTTTTTGTCCTTTTTGGCATTCACAAATGTTTAAGATAATTAAAAATTATGTAAAAGTCAGACGAATATAACCTTAGTAAATACAGAAAGATTTTTGTTTTTTTCAAGAGGGTGACGCATTCAATGTTATTAGTCATTCAAAGCGCCACGGCAGCCTGGGAAACCAAGCCTCCGTAAACGCGGAGGAGGAGGAAGAACCTCCTCCAGTAAGTCTGCCGCGCTGACGGCTGTTACCAGAAGCCACCTGCGGCAGCAAGCAGCAGGAAGCTCGCCGCTTCAACGATGGAGCAGCGGCGTGTTTAGCAGACTTTTCTGGGACTTTGAGCCGCTTTAAGATGCCTCTCTGCGCCGCCTTAGCGCTGCTCGCCGCCCTGTGCTCCCTGCAGGTGGGCTGCTGCTCGGCCTGCCAGGTGAGTCAGACGCACGCAGCCCTCACCTGCTGCACGGATTTAACCACATCTGGATTTAAAACAATTAGGCCAAACATAATAATAAACAAACAAAAAAAAGACGGATTATATGTTAGGCTGTCTTTTTCTTTATATATATATATATATATATATATATATATATATATATATATATATATATATATATATATATATATATATATATAACTTTGTCAAATGATTCGCATTTCACGTATTGTTTCTTTTCTGCTTTTTTTAGGAGGTTAACCAAACAGGTGAGTTTAATCTGAAAATGTTTTTTTTTCTCTCATTAAATGTTCTACAATATCCCTTCAGCAACTTTATTCGTGCATGTTTTGCTTAAAACGGGTATTTTTGTTTTATAATACAAAATATCACGTTGATATTTCTTGTTTAGCCACACACACACACAAAAAAAAAAACTGAAAAAAACCGACGTGTAAAAATGTAAATGTCTTTCCGCTCGATTTTCCGTCTTTAGAGTAACGCAAACATTAGATCATAGGCAAAGAGGGACGAAGAATTAACATGATCCACATTCCTAAACAGCGGTTCTCTACTCTGACTGTGGGAGGCGCTGTTTCCTCTCCACGCCTCGATGTGCGCAGCTTTTCTTTCGCCGCCAAACCAGAATAAAACCGATTAAAAAATAATATGAACTAAACGTTTGAGGTGCTTGGATGTGGACAAGTGTTTAAAAGAGAAAAAATATGTGGGTTTGTTTGTTTGTTTTTTAAATAATTATTTAAAAAATCGCTCACCCCCTTACCATAGTGACGTCACATGTTAAATGTACTGAAAGTCGGAACTGGGAATTATATCACAGGTGGGAGCGATCTAGTTCCAAACTGGGGAAAACAATCTGCATTTGCTGCTACTACGGTCAGCGATGCAAGTTTAAAGCAATATATTTATTTCTATTTTACGCACATTTTAAAACAATATAGCAAAAATGTTAATATATATATATATATATATATATATATATATATATATATATATATATATATATATATATATATAACATTATATATGCGTGCTACTTTGTTTATAATGTCCAAACCGGAAGATGTTTAAATGAATAGTTTATGCAGCAGCCATAATCCATCTTCAGGATGGTTTAATTCGTCAAGAAATCCGACTTCAGATTTCAAACAGAGCTTAATATATTTTGATAGCACAAGATGTGTTGCAGGCGCTGTAATAAGGAAGGGTTATTTTATGTTTTTGCTATTTCAAAAAAGGGAAAAATAGAAACTTAAATGTCTTCTTATTCAGTTTTCACCACAAAGCATAAAGGTTGTTTAATGTATGAATTCAGCAAAATATTTAGCATTTTAGAATGACAATTTTTTTGTTGTTGTTTCTTGTTTCTGATAGAAAATAAAAATTCTAAAAACATGTATAGACCCCTTGTATTGGCCCCAGGTTGCACTAATGCTGGTCTCTGTGTGGACAGATGTTGCTGAGGGACAGTGTCCTATAACCCTGACCTCCACCCCACTAATACACAGAGAGAGAGGATATGCTGAAATAATAACACTCCGGGTCGTTTGGATGAAGAAGAAAATGGGTAACCTAATTTTTAATTTTTGTTAACGTGCTGCTACACATTTATCTGTGAACATTTTGTCATTCTTCAAGCGCTCATTGTGGTTCATTTGGCACATTTGGACTGCTTTCTTCCAGGCCAGTCACTGCAGGTTGAAATCCACGGACAACATAAAGAGGTTTTCTCGCCTATCACGAAATGCAAAACAAAGGTTATTTTTTGCTTCTGAGCATTGTTTCCATTTTGCCGTTATGATATCACAGTTTGCGATGATTATAATGTGTTTACCATGGTGCCTTTTTTTTTTTGTTGCACTCTAGAGTGGGATTGACCTCAACATCAGATGTTGCAAGAATCTAAAGAAAACTTCCCTGGTAACTCCCTTAAGGGTTTATATCAGATAATATCTAATAGAGACAGTTTATCCAGATATGAGTGAACATTTTGACACTTTTCTTTTTTTCTCCCTTTTTTCAGTGGATGCTTGAAAGTGCCTTCAAAGCTGAAACTAGACAGAATGTCACTGTGTCGTACAGCTCAAAATCCACAAACTGCAGTGTTTATTACCTTGTACCAGGTGAGGTATTTAAAATTTCTGACTTCATCTTTTATCTTGCTCTTGTCTCCCTTCTTTTACCTGGTTTCTAGCTCTCTGAGATCAGCCTCTATGTTAACGGTGCAGAGAAAGAAGCATTGGGAAATGTCCGAGTTGCACGACTTGCAAACGTTTTTTACAGGCAGTACAATCCAAACTTTACTGAGTGTAAGGCTTGTCTTTGAATCAGGCTGGGCCTTCGTGGTGGTGCTGGTTCTGTGTCTGTTTCAATCGCCACCATTGGGAAGCTCTGAAAAGCGCGCTACTTTAAATTAAAACAGCGTTATAGATTCCTTTTTTTTTCCCACTGTTAAGAGGCTCCTCCAAACAATGAGAAACGCTCCTGGTTCGCGCTGCAGATCAATCGATGTTTGCAGAGATGTTCAGTTTAACACGTTAAAGGTTATAATCCACCCTGGATTAATTAAAAGTCCTTTGAAAGGCTCACTGAGAACTAAACTAGCAGAGTAAGAATCTCCACTTTCAAAGAATCATTTGATATACATTGACATGCATCTAAATAAGCAGTTTTGGGTTTAAGATCGTAGAAATAAAATGTTTTTGGGCATGGTTCAACAATCTAATCTAATCCTGATGTCATCTGCAGGATAAAAACGTACTTCTGTTCAGTGTCATGTCCTGACTTAGTTATTTCTAAATGGTTTTGGTCAGAAGGGTAAAAGGTGGACACATATGTGTAAAGAAAAAGTCTACATAGCAACAAAAACTTGATCAGAAGCTAATAAAAGGAAAGATAATTAGTGTACTAGTGTTATTGTTGAGGTTTTCCTTCATTTTGAGCCGCTTACTCACCCTTTCTGCTCATATCCTGAAGCTGTTTTGATTAGATTTTTTTTTTTTTTTTTTTTAGATCCTCGGCCAGACTTCAGCCTGTCTGTGAATAAGTCGTCCAAAACCATTTCAGTGTATGTGGATTCTGGAGACCCGGTCAATGTCAGGTGGTGTTATGAAAGGAATCCTTGGCACTGCAGCGGGCCACATCCAAAAACCACTGTGAGCATTCAAGGTCTGTTTATCTGCATTACATCTATATTATTTATTCATTTATGTCCCCCTTGTCTGCTCTTTTCACTTCAGCGTCGCTCAGCTGTCCTCAGCATCCCCCATCTGCTGCCGTGTGTGTGTGTTGAGGTGAGTGGCATGCAAATTTTGAAAAAGGTTATTTTTTTTAATGACGTTTTGGTTATTCTCCAGTGGTTTTCATGTTTCTGTATATCCGTTGTCTTTACTGGCAGGTGTATTACACCTACACAGATGCCTCAAGACATAAAAAGTGCCCATTTGGAAATGAAACCGTTATTGGTGAGTGTGGTTAATGAATCATCTTCTTTTCAATAAGGGGAAACCTCTTAGCGTGTCGCAACTCAAACCCGACGTTGTTTATTCGGGGAATTCAGACTGTAAGAGTTGTTTTTGTTTTGTTTTTTTCAAGTTTGAGCTTCCTCAGACTTAATTTCTGCGCTCATTTTAAAAGTAAGCGCAGTTTCCAGCAACGATTCTGCTGAGAAGGATGTTGTTATATAAAGGGAAATCTGTTACAGGAAACTGCTGTGAAGTCAGCTCAGAATATGAAAAAAAACATCTCTGGCCTACTTTTGTTGTTTCTCTGAAATCACATTTTGCCAATGTTCTTAACCAAAATCCTATTAGTATTGTGAACAGATCTGTCCTGTAAAGGAGAACTCCTGTCTCAATGAGACTACCTGGTAAATAAAGGTTTAATAAGCCAAAAAAACTTCTATAATTCTCACTGACATGCTGGAGGTCGACTTCACGTCTAAATCCAGATGCACGGTGATGCACGGTGATGCATGATGACCTGTTCTTGACTTTTAGTTGTCAGCTTCTGTTTCTCCGCCTGCTTTTTGAGGACTGAAACCCTGAAGTTCAATTAGGTTAAGATCAGGGGAAATTTGTCTCTGCAGTTTGATTGCTTTCATCTTCAACTCCATCGCAATTGAAAATACACAGGTTATAACCAAACTCTGCGTGTCCCTTGTTGGAAAAAAGTTGCTTTTGAAGGTTGATTTTAAAGCAACACTTTATTCATGAAGTGCACAGCAAGGGATTCTGGGTTGTGCCTGCCTTGTTGCTCCCAGAATAAATGATTTCACAGATAGTCCAAATCATCTGCAGTAGGATTCCTCTTCTGCTTTCCTTTCACCATCTGAATCTCTCACACTCAACTTCTTGATCCAGAAAACTGTTGTTTTAGCAGCAAAATTTCAAACTGCGATCTCCCGCATGTGAAGCCGGTTTGGCACAGCGTCACAGTTGCTGCATGCATTTCTTTATAGGCAGCCACTGACTTAAAGCACGTTTGCTGCCCTAATTGGAGAAAGCAAACTTTATATTCGTTTTGTCTGATTAGAGGTTGTGGAAAGCTCTTTCAGGGGTTCCAAAACTTTACAGCCTATAACCCCCCAAAACCCAGGGAGAGATATGGCCCCCCGACCCCCCAAAGAAAAACGCCCAAAACTCAGAATAAAGTAACAATTTTTACGCAAATTCTTGCAAAACAATGCATCTTTTCCCTAGTGTTGAAATGAGGGAATGTTGAGTATCTTGCAAAGGAATACTTTTGTATCGGTTTCAGGGAAAAGGAAATACTAAATATTTTTAGCACATCAGCATTAAATTATTGTTTGTATCAGGACTGTGAAACAACTGTATGACTTCATTCTGATAATATTACGATTATTCTAACACTATTATGACTTTTTTCTGACAGTGTTATGACATTATCGTATTAGGACCATTGCAAATTAATGAAAATAAATTGTTGGCCATGGAGGAGTAAATTTCCACAAAGAAGCTTAGGGTTCAGTTCACATGTTTGTAAGAGAAAACTTGGATGTTCTCTGATATGAAAAGTCGCTAATATTTGAGAAAAAAAGTTACATCGTCCATTAAAGGCGTTCATTTGTTATATTAAAACTAGAATACTCTTTGACGTTGCAGATTCAGAAATCTGCATGAAAATGAGCTCAGAAACGCATAAACAATGTGATTAAAGTTTGATATATTGCACTTTCACAAAAGTAACTATTACGATGTAGGCAAGAATGTTGCTGTGTAAACATGAAGTATCTGCTCAGCTTATCAAGATATTGCTTAATAGCGTTTCCAGAGATGTCATCTGGCGACCCCCCTGCTCTAGATGTGGCTATGCTGCAGAGGTACGCTGATTATTTTGTGCCAGAGGGGAAAAAACAGGCAAACAAAAACAAAAAACAGTGAAATTCATTTTTTTATTATTATTTTTGTGATTAAAAGTATATTATTTAAGCTAATAAAACTAATACAATTAATCAACATTGTAACAATAATCCCCACTACTAAAGCAGCAACATTTGAAAAACATTTGTGTTAATGTTGAGGATAAGATAAATTCGATATGCATCATTCTGTAACATATTCAATATGTTTTACTGGATTGTGGCCAAAGCAAATAGCTTTTTTTTCCTTCTTCGCTGGCTTTGTCCTTATTAACTTGCAACAACTTGACAGTCAGTCGTGGTAGTAAGCAATAAGTAACAAATCCTAAGAAGAGGAACCTTTTTTTTTTTTTTTTTTTACTGACATATTTAAAGAGTTCACCAGAATTAACACCCAGGCTCGTCACAGTGTGTTGTGTGCTGGGAAAGTTTTTCATCAAAACTCCATAAATTGTGCAAGATAATGCTCTCACCCAGCCACTCAGACATATCTCTTAATCTAGGGAGCTTAAAGCAGGGCTGCTCAACTGAAACGCTGAGTACCCTATAAAATGTTTATTTAATGTGAACGGCGACAGAAGTATGAAAAGTTACCGCTTGATAAAGGATCATTTGTTCACGTAAAGCAGCACTGAACTTTCTCCCCCCCCAAGTGTCTTAGGTTTGTTATTTATTAACCCATTCTGTGAATAGCATTAATGTGCTCCATCTTATCTCTCTTGAGGAAAGAGCCTGTATGCATTTCGCAAGCACGTTATTTAAATATGTCTAATTAAAGCTTGTGGGAAGACAGATAAAGTCTCAGAAACCTCTGCACTGTGGCTGGGAGGATTTAAACACCTCTGAATTATCCTGCCAATGCCATAGGCTGCTACTTATTAAAATGCATTTGCCGTTATGGAAGGCTAAATGTTAAACACAAGGCACCAAAGTTTGCTTTGATGAAAGATACTGCTAAAGGAGACTTAAAGAGGCCTGGTCTCATACAATGGCTTCATGAATTTCTGCATTGGTAACACTCTCTTGTTTTATACGAAGGTTTTTGGATTACATTAGCGCCCTGTTGGTTTATTATATATTTTTTCCGCGTTTTACAGTTTGTTTTGGCTATATTTGTCAGTGAACGAAGGGACCGGGTGACCAGAAGTACGATATCGTGCATCAGTGCCGGCTGCTGGTCTCTGAAACAGGGGAGGCTAAATGATGTTCATTTAACCCAAACACGAACGTATTGCATTAACAAATGTTGAGTCACATAAAACACATTACTTATCAACAAAATCAGCCCATCTCTCCTTTTCCAGGAAATGGTCTATGACCCTGTCATACTATAGCTGACTGTTTTTTGTTTTTTCCATTGATTTGACCAGTTTCCTCTCAATGGCCAGTAGGGCAAGTTTGCTTTAACGCTTATTGAGTTGCGTGAGTATGACTTGACTCTTTTTAAGCAAGAGAAGCTGCGTTCTACACACGCTGATGTAGCTGCTATTGTGGCGACCAAACACAAAGGCTTGTACAGCTGTGACATCGCACCATCTCATTCCATGTCTTTAAAAAAACATACCAAAAAGTCACACAGTTTTCCTCTCTAGAGGAAAAGTAGAAGTCCCAGTTTGAACTTGAAGTTCAGATTTTAGTCTCCCTGAATCGAATAAATGACCATATAGTTTCAGGACACTTTGGGAATGCCTGCTCTAGAAACACTTGTTTCCTTTCATCCAACTTCCCTGGATCGACCAGTTCCAGAATCTGCAGACTTTCTAAGTTTGAACAACGTCTTGAAACCTGTTCTGTCAGCTTTGTCCAGCTTTCTGTAGTGATCCTGAGGGTCAGGCAGGCATTTGTGACCGACGGCACTTTCTCATGCGCTCACCTCGAGGGTCTGTTGGGAAATTTGCTGCTTTTGAAGAAACGACTTTAAAAGCCTCTTCTGGCCTTTTCTCCTTGACAAAGGCCAGGAGAGATTTAATTTTAGTTTTGCACAAACCCCTCATCCAAAGCCCTCTGCTGGACGATGTCAAAAACAACATCAGTTTCACTGAAGATTTGGTGGTACGTGTACAAAAGGAAAACAAACTCAAAGTCCTCCGTCTTCATTATGTACCCTTTGGCACAATCTATTGTCTCATCATCCAGTTTGTTTTTTCCAGATGCAAGCTTTTAAAAAAAAAAAACCTGCAGCAGGGTATCATAATTATTTGCCACACTGCTCACAATGCCAATGTAACGTTCCACCTAGTAGGAGCATTTCTGGGCAGTTTTAAACACCCTACAGACCCAAGAAATGACATTCTCTTTGTATACTTTGAAAAAAAGTGGCAAACCCAGTGAGAGTTGCAAAAAATATTGAGGCAAGCATTCAGCACCTTGAGACAACACTAGGTTCAGCCTGTGTGCATAACAATGCACACATGTAGCACTGGGAGATGTTTATTTAACCTTGGCCTGCAGGACATGGAGTCAATGACCGCAGCCCCATCATAGGTTTGGGACATTAGTTTTTCTCTGAAACTGTAGCTCTGCATGTTGTGGCTTAAAACTTCAAACTCAGACCGAGCATCTCGTCCTTCTGACACATCAAAAAATCCTATGAAACATTTTTTTTTTTTGCCTTCACTATCCACATGACGACCAATGATAAATCTGTAGTTTCGTCCAACTTCCCTCCAAAAAATGGGGCCCTTTGAATTTCACTTTTGATCTCATCAGAAACAGCGGCAGCAATAGCAGAAATCAGATGAGACGTAGCAGAAAACACAGCTGATGACTGGAATTGTGAGGCCAAACGAGACTCATATTCTGTTAACGTTTCTGTAAATTCTCTGTAATTCCCTTTATTGGCTGATTCACTGCCCTCATCATGCCCCCTCAACGCCAGCTCTTGAGTAACATCAGTAAGTCGATTCAAGCAGCCCCTGTTTTTTTTTTTTTCACTGTTTCATTGTGTTTTGCTACCTGAATGCACACACCTTCACTGGTGGCATGTTCAACCCTGACCTTCCCCAAACAACTCAACCTTGCACATGAAACCACACGTTCTTTGCTCCGCTCATGTTTTCTGTATCCTCTTTCAAAACGATTCACATCTGAAAACGCCATCCTTGACCAAACAACACATCCCTGAGATGGTTTCATCAAAAGACATGGCCATCAATACATTTGATTTGTACCAGCACTCCCTGTGAGCCAGTTGTGAAGTTTAACAATGCATATTTGACCAATTATTTTATAAAATTTACAGGGGACGTTTAGCCTCCCTAGTATTCAATGAGAAATCGCCACTGCTGTGCATAGGCGCAACGAATAAACACGGAGAAGCAACGGAGCCCGCACACATATGTACGATGTTATGACATTAAGATAAATAAATGCAAACATAAGTATATGTTAATTCTTACCTGTGAAAGATAAAACCAGTAGATGTGGTTTGTATTGTGAATGGGTTGGTGAAAATCCACGCAGCATGCGAATGAGTCATCTTCTCCAAATTGCACTACTGTGCCACTTCCAATATGGTGGCGACGTCAACGTTTGTCAGTGTTCGACAAGGTGTCTATGTATAAACGAGTTAGCAACATCCATTGGATGTGTGAAAAGAAAGCGGTTTAGTATCCCTATGCCTTATTTTAGAATAAATTTGTCCATATCATAAAAAAAAAACACCTGGACAGATGTGTAAACAGCAATCTTTACGCAGAATAAAACCCATCACAAAATAAAAAGACACATAGACCTTGTGTCACCATGTGTTAAAACAGCCAAAGCTCTTACTACTGGGTATTTTAAGTCATTCAAACAGCGCATGAATTTACACTTATAATTCTTTAGGAGTTGGAACATGACTCGTCTTTCAAAACCTCACTCAATATTTCAAACAATTAAAATTTTCAGCAAAAGAATTTAGTGAAATTTTTATGATTATATGTCCAGGTAGGCATCTGTATTTTTATTCATGGTACCCCTTCTTTTGGGGTTTTATGTTGTGCGCTAAAAACATCAATACTATGGCTTTCTCTCAGGGTAATTCAGGTGGGGGGCAGGACTAAGGCTGTCGTTTCCCATCCAGATCCAGTACTGTCCGGGTTCACCGTCTGAATTAAAGATCCCCATCCCTTCTGCATTGCGGGCCGTGTAGCACTGTCCCCAAATCTCACTGCTAACAGTGTTTGCAGCCAAAATCACTTCAAAGAACAGTGCCTGTTCTTGATCTGTTGCACAACTCTAAAACAGGAAGCACTAAAGGAAGTCGTAGGAACCGCTGTCGTCAATTGGCAAATACAGCTATTGGTTACCACCACTGAGCTATATAATATACTGGAGTGCTAATCGCCCGCTGTTAAAACGAGTCACTGTGAAGCCACCAGCCGCCATATTGGTACTCCCTATTTCCCCCCAGTAACTAGGGAATATGTGCGCTACAGCATCGAATAACGAGGATTTTCTCATGTTCAGGGGGGGCTTAAAACTTTTAAACTTTTAAAATGTCAAATGCCATATACTTTTATGTTATGTTCTAAAACTAGCAAGTACTGAGAAAGTCATGTGCTGACATATTTTGCATTTTATTAATATTAAATATATATATATATAACATTTATAAATATATAAATAACAATATACAAAAACATATATTTACATATATATATATATATATATATATATATATATATATATATATATATATATATATATATATATATATATATATATATACATATATACACTACACATATTTATATATACATATATGTATATTTAATATCAATAACATGTAAAATATTTCAGCACCTCATTTCCTAGTAGTTGATAGTGTTAGTACATCCACTGACTGTAGAATTACCTGTGAAACGTTTTCACACAGCCAGAAAACTGCTTGTTGTTGCAACCAAATCCTATGGGATTCTGTGAGAGTAGGGAGTAGCAAGATGGCGGCCAGTGACTTCAGTTTTCTGGCAAAATCAGCACTCCAGTGTATAATATAGCTCAGTGGTTACCACGGAGACTGGAAGCAGGCTCCGTGGTAACCAGAATAAAACAGAAATGGTAGTCTCAACTGCCTCTCTTGGTAAACCTAAAATCAGTGTTTGTTTGTTTGACATAATTCGCCAGACATCGGAGACATTCTGCAGACGTCTGAGGTGGAGGTGTTTCAGTCCCACCTGCTGTGGAGCGCTGAGTGTCCTGCCAGCACACGGAACATCTCTGCTGCCCTCTGCTGGAAGATGCACGACAACGCCTGCATACCGCTTCCCAACTCCACCCTGGAGAAGGAAGATGAGCAAACCCTGGTAAAATCATTTGAAAATGTATTTTTTTTTAGATATAAATAATAAAATGTTATAAACTGTGTTTTTTTTTTTTTAACAAATGTTTTTTGCTCTCGACAGAAATTCAAAATATCCACAGTGGATAAACACCCCCAGACATGTGTGCAGGTGAGACTCTCCACTGAAATATTCGCTCCTGTACTTTTGTTTGTAATGCGAACATTTCTTTTCATTTTTTTCTACTCTTTTTCGCAGTTTTCCATTCAAGACAGCCACAACATCTCCTGCTTCTTCCAGGCAGGTGAGTCAGAGCTAGTATGTATACACGAGCAGTGATGCGTCACAGTTTATCTGAGTGTTTTCACTCCAATCTCTTGACCTTCACAGATAAATCGTCTTGGGAGACACATATCACACCCGGCAGACAGAGCATGTCCGTGCATATTACCTCCGCTGTGCCTGCAAAGTTCTCAGCTCAACTCTGTGTCCTCACCGAGTCGGGATGCGTGCCCAGGGGGCAAATTCACTCTGGAACAATGGTCAGTTTACATGTTCAGTATGCAAATAAATGCAAAGGAGCAAATTTAAAAGAGGTAAACGCAACAATATTTGGCACCTTTTCATTAAATTTAAATTCCCAAACACCAAGGGGGGGAAAAGTCAGGTCAAATGTGACCCTTAAAAAAATAATTTTGTTGGTAGGTGATCACATGAAGCCTTTGCAGAAAAATAAACTTGGATGGATTGAAGTGCATGAGGTCAACCATTTTTTTTAGACTGGATTGGAAATGATGAATGGTGACAGAGACTGCGTCGACAGGCAGAGAGGAGGAATAGTGGATATACTGGAAATTGAAACAGGAGCTCCCAACAAGGAGGAAAAGACGAAGAACACAGAGACGGTTCATGGATGTAGTGTGAAACCTCCTGTTTTTATGATGGTGGTTGTGTTTCAACATGTATGAGCCCATACATAGATTTTTTTTGTCATGTTACTTTATCTGTATTTTCTAGCAGACTGATTATGAGCAGATTTATTTGTTCTTATCCTCGCAGTTAAGATTAGGCATTCAGGAAATCTTCCAGATTTTAGGTTTTGTGCTCTGAGCGTCTATATGCAGAGGGTTAGCATGGAGGGCGAGGATGGTAAGCCTAGATGTCCAAAGTGCGGCCCGGGGGCCATTTGTGGCCCCTGGACTGATTTTGGGAGGCCCACCAACTGCATTTCAAGAAAAATTTGGCACAGGTGGCTGATGCAGATGGAAGCTTTTAGTTTTTAATTAAGGCAAAATAATTGCAGAAAAGTTAAAATCCTACAACTGAAAATGTTAAGTACAACACAAAGTATTCTTCTTTTAATAAACACTCTTTTGACATTCTCTTTAATTTCATAGTAACATCTGACATTTAATTACTCAAATGCAGCAGACTTTGGTGCATTAAAATCTGCTTTGAATTTAATGATTAGAATTGGCTAATTACAACAAGTGTTTTCAAAGAACAACTTTAAAGTTTATTGTTGTTAAAGAGTCAAATAAGCAAAAAAAACAAAAACAAATTTTAAACTTTGGCTCTACAATGATTTACACGTTCATTACCTACAAAAAAATCTTGACTAATTTATTAATGTAAAATAAAATAAAAAACAGTATAAAACTGAAATAATAATTTTTTTGGCCCTTGAGTTCCTTTGACTTGACAATTTTGGCCTGTGTACCGAAAAGTTTGGACACCCCTAGTTTAGAGTGAGACAGGAGCAGATGATCTGGTGTGGCGACCTCTAGAGGGAGCAGCTGGAAGAACAAGTCAGAGACTGAGGCTGTTTTAAAAATACACTCACTGGTCACTTTATTAGGTCCATCTCTCTAACACCAAATTAAACCCCTTTTTCCTTTCTAACCGCATTAATCCTCATTCCTCAGAGGTTTTGGTCCATATCGATGTGATGACATCACACAGCCCTGACATCAACGAGGTTACTGGATATTTTGTTTTTCAGAGCTTTGCAGACATAAGTGATACCATGTGATGGGTAAATGCTGCCATTTGGGGCTGCATGGGGGTGCAGTTGTTGCACTGTTGCCTTTCAACAAGAATGCTGTGTGTTCGAATGGTTCCACTGGGGTCATTCTGCAGGAGTTTGCATGTTTTCCTCACGCAGCCGTGGGTTGTCTCTGGGTACTCCAGATTCCTCCCACAGTCTGAAGAAAAATGGTCTAATCTATCATTTAGTTGGTTGATGCATTACTTGATTTAACAAACAAATAAAAACCTGTACCTAATAAAGTGACCAGAGAGGGTATATAATAAAATGTAACATCAGAGGTAAATTTTTGCAGGTGAATTTTTGCAGCTGAATTTTTTAACAGGTGAATTTTTTGCTGCCAAATTTTTACCAGATTAAAATTCAGTGTAAGGAATTCAATGTCTAAAAAAATTAATTGTTTGAAATTCGGTGTTTAAAATTCAGTGTTAAAAAAAAGGCAGATTCCAATGAGACTGTTTTTCTTCCATAAACAAGCAATCTTGAGGTAAAGATGCAGGATTTTTTTTTAGGAAAGGATTGATTTGATGAAATCTCCTGAATCATAACTCACTGGTTGAAAAGGAAAGGTGGGCAAAGTATTTAAAAGTGAGTTAAAACCTTTTTTTGTATAAAAACAGAATCCTGCAAACCTTAAAACCAAGGTTGGCTGTCATTGCCGTTTCTTCAAAGGTTTAATTAGCGTGGCAATCATTGTTTTGGGAACAGATTACATGTCAGCACTTCATTTTTTCCCCATTCTTAATGCATGTAAAATTCAGTACTTATAATTTCTGGCATCTAAAACTTTTCCCTTCTCTTTCTTCTGTTCCTGGCCACCAATCAGAGGATAAATGTTCCCATTCGAGACATTACTGAGAGGCCATGTGTGCAGGTAAAGAAAATACTGCAGGAATGAATTTCTGGCACCGTGTTTTATTTTCTTTCTGAGGCTCTTGGCTTGTTTTTTGTTTTTTTTTTCTGCAGGTTTGGCAGTCGGCTCCAGCTCTTACTGGGAGAAGGATCGTGTGCCCGGACTGTAAGGCATCACACGTACACGGGCCTTTTTGTGTGTTTTCAGCGCATGCATGAACGCTCGCATAACTCCTGAGTAGCAGCAAAACTAAACCAGCTATTTTTTTTTTTATTTGTTCTTTTGCTAGACACACATAACAGGTGGGGCGTGTGTGCAGTTGGAGCTTTGATATTCTTAGTCATTTGCACAGCACTTGGATTTTTTATCCACCGTGCCACAAAGAGCGGAATGGCAGGTTAGTTCTGTCGTCTCTGTCCGTTCACGTTGCACAAAGATTGAGTTGCAGAATGCATGGCATGAATGCATGTTCTGTGTTTTCCTCGCACCCAGGGTGGCTGACCATCCAGCGGCCGCTGCTGCTGGTCTGCTCGTCGGATCAGTCGACCCACGTTTCCGCTGCGTGCGCCTTGGCCTCCATGCTGCAGGAGGAACTGGACGCATCGGTGCACACCGCTCTTTGGGCCCAAAGCTCTCAAAGCCCGGCCGGGAAAGGGGCGAGCGTGGCGGATCTGGGCCCGCTCCCTTGGCTGTACGGGCAGTGGGAAGCTATCCACGAGGCGCAGGGGAAAATACTTTTTGTCTGGAGTCCCGAAGCCAAACGGGTTTATAAGAAATGGAGACTTGAAAGGGTGCAAGTAGATGACAGTTGGAGATCTGACAAAACGAGAGCCTCGGCGCAGGACTATTTAAAACCCACTGGATGGAGGCTGGGGAAAAATAAAAAAGAGAAATGCCTGGGAAAAAAAGCCGTCGAAGCTTTCGAGGATGAAGACACGCAAAAGGAGCCATCTACGGTACTAGAGACTGTGTTTGTGGCCGCTCTGGCCCGCTTAGAAGGGGCTCTGCAGGAGGGCAAAGGCAAAGACGTCGCCATTGTCTACTTCCAGGGCCTCTGCCACAGCAGGGACATCCCGCAGGCCTTCAGAGGGATCCCTCGCTACTGCTTGCCGCAGGAATTCAGCGGACTCATCCAGGAGCTGGCCGAGGTGAGAAAAGGGACAAAAAGCGGCGAGTTCAGATGGCACTGCCGGCCCAGACTCCTGTGCAAGGTTCTGTCCGTGTGGCTGGCTCGCCAGCTGGCCCGGAGGCTGCAAGCGGTTCTGCCACAGAGTGTCTCATCATCTTCAACGACGGCATCAGGCCAGGCAGGCGGCCGGGGCAAGCCGCGCCCGGCCGGCACGCCCGGCAACAGCAGCAGCAGCGAGGAGCGGGAGCTCCTGCACGGGTCGTTGATCTCACATTTCACAGACCAGACGTTTGTCCCTGGCGAAACCTGACGCTCAAGACTCTGAGGGGTGGCGTGTCACCGCGGGGCCTTTCGGGGGCCGCTTGCTGGAACGATTCATCGCTTGGCCTCACTTGTTTTGCATATTAAGGAGAAGCAGACACTGCCCCGTTGCCTGGATTTCAGCGCTCCAAACAGAAGGTGCTTTATACTAACCTGTCGTGACAGGGGGGGTTGCAGCGAACACCTGCCTTATCGCCGCAGAAATGCTAACCACTATGAAAATGGGCTTGCAAATTATTTCCTCGCTTTCTTCGTGAGCTCGCTCGGGTGTTTTCGCACGCGGTGCAAAAACTGTAAGGGCGCTGTTCGCAGCGCGGCGCGCGTTTTGCATTTGCTTCTCTAAACACGCGCCCGCAGAGCCGCAGCAGTCTCAGGATTTCCTTTGTTGGATGGCAGCGTGTTGAAAGATGAAGACGACTGATGCGCTCGAGAGTTAATGACGGGCGTGTTGAATGTTTTGCTGTCGTGACCCTGTTAGGTCAAAAATGTTTTGCTCTTAGCACTTCTGATTATGGGTGCACACATACTACCTCCTACAGTTAAATTGACGGCTGTGCATCGTGTTTACTACACTTTATTTTGGTAATTTATGGTCTGGAATCATTTGAAAAGATAAAGTAAAATCCAGTATTAGTCGCCTACTCTGCCCCTAAAGGAACATTGAAGGGATAAAAATACAAAAAAAATAAACTTTCTCGTGTGCACCAGCTACTTTCTGGTGCTGAAATTATCCGGTGCACATGAGAAAGTAATTATTTTATTTTTATTTCCCTAAATTGTCCCTTTAGGGGCTCCGTAGTTACCTATTTCAACGGGAGCTGTTACCTCAAAAATCTCAGAGCATTAGAGCAAAGAAAGCACGACTGAGGTACTTCCTCTTGTCGACTCCACTTTTACCTCAGAGACCCATTAAAGGTCAACGGTAAACTTTATGCAAAGCAACTTTAAACTGCAAACTTACACCTCAGCAGGATATCCACACAGATGTGATTGTCACTTTAGGAAATATTTGTGCAGCTCTTTAAAGTTTGCTCTTGCTGCCTCAGTAAACGGTGTTTGGCGTTAGCCCAGCACGGTTGGTGTTATAAAACTGTGAATGCAGAATAATAAAGTGCTTCTGATGGAAAAGAAAGTGTCCCTAATGAGAAGTTCATTGCACGTGCCCTGTGGTGAAATGGCATGTAAATGGGATAACATTTTGTACTACGGAGCCTTGCAAATGTATACACACACGTGGAACATTTTGTCACGTTGTTGCAATGCAAATTTGAACTATT
Source organism: Fundulus heteroclitus (assembly GCF_011125445.2). Classification (NCBI taxonomy): domain Eukaryota; kingdom Metazoa; phylum Chordata; class Actinopteri; order Cyprinodontiformes; family Fundulidae; genus Fundulus; species Fundulus heteroclitus. Next base: position 26,263,926 of record NC_046361.1, on the reverse strand, counting down.
TTGTTAGCGTTTTAGGTAATAAACCAAGCCTGTAGTGCATGTGTGTAATAGGCCAACACCTACCCCCATGCAGTTGCAGCTGCAAGTCTTTTTGGCTTTTGCCCCTATCGGCTTTGCACATCCAGAGACTGAACATTTTGTCCAGTTTTCATTGCAAAAGATTTGTTGGAGAGTATCTGTGATCATCAATGTTCAAGTCTCTGCAAATACTCTCAGTTACATTCAGGTCTCAGCTTTGACTGGGCCATTCTGACCCTGAATATAATGTCTTCTGTTGCAGCTCTGGCTGTGTGCTAAGTGTAACTGAGCCTTCACTTTAGTCCCTTTACACCCTGCATCATGCCTGTTGTTCCAGGCCAGCCATGTATTTAGCTCCCTCCATCATCCTATCAAATCAGACCAGATTTCCTGTCCCTGCTGGAGGAAAGCAACCCCACAGCATGATGCCATCACCACCGTGTTGCACATTGGGAATGGTGTTTTTAGGTTCATGTGCAGTGTTATTTTTTATTTATTTTTTTAAACTACTCTGGCCTCATTTGAGCAGATCACTGTCTTCCGTATGTGAGCAGCATCCCCTCTATGATTTTTAACAGGATATATTACAGTTTTTTTTCTTTTTGCAACAATAGCTTTATTCCTGTCAGTCTTCCATAAAGCTCAGAGTTGTGGAGTCCATGACTGATAGTCCTCCTGTCCCCAGATTCTCACACCTGAGCTGCTGCTCCTCCAGAGTCACCGTGAGGCTCTCAGCTGCTTCTCTGGTTAAAGCTCTACTGTTACTTCAGGTTTAGCCAATCTCTTGGTCGCCTTTTGCTCTTTCTTACATTCCTTTGCTAAACGACCTTCATAAATTACACAGAGGTGGACTGCATTTACTCACTAAGTGACTCCTTTAAAGCAAGTGGTTGCATTCGATTTTACTTAGGGGTATTGGACAAAAAATGGGGCCTCATATAAATGCACGCCTCACTCAATTTTGTGCTACTTGTGCACTAATAATAAAGCAACCCCGTAGTTTGTGGTGACAGCACAGAATGCAAAAAGGTTTGCTGGCCTTTCACCCTCCTCACTGGTCTCACTCAGTCACCGTTGAACCACAACGGGTCAAACACAGTCATAAGATGTAAACAAAAGCTCGTGTAACACCCATGCCAGCGTGCTTCCAGCTATATTGTGAAGATCGGTTCCCCTTTCCAGGCATGTCAGTTTAGTCACACTTGCACAAAGAGGTGTTTAATGTTTAGCAGTGGGCCAGAGATTCCGGGTCGCGTCATGTAAACTCAGCAAACTGCAATTAGAGGTCGCTCAGCATTTTGCATTTGAATTTACGGTTAAACCAAACGCTGCGGGTGTGTCCGTCTGTTAGATAAGCAGGGAAGCAATCAGTGGACTTAACTGATCTGTTCACTCAGGGGAAGTTTAGGGATTAAAGGTTGGCACCGGAACGAAACAATCACTATCACAGCTAAACAACCTTGGCACGGGCAGTAAAGTACCTCTGGGGGGCATATTAAGTCTTCTTCTGATCTCTGATCTTCACACACTTGTTGAGAGCTGTAGTGTCCCTGTGTTTATTGTTATTGTTAAAAGTGATCATTATTTAATACCTAACTCGTGAATCCTTCAATTATTTTGCAACAAAGTAAAAATAAAAGTAAAAATACTGCCTACATTCATATTACAATAAAGAAGAGAGGTCGTACTACTAGGATTGCTATTACATTTACAGTATATATGCCCAGACTTGGATCAGTTGGATGTTAAGGCCGTGTTGCAGCCAGACAAACACTGAACATTTCTCTGATCGAGGAGTGAATAGATCCTATTTGATCTGTCTGCAGATAGCTAAGTTTTTTTTTTTTCTCAAGTGGCACAAACTGAAGGTTGTTACTTACAATTTCAATAAATGTCATCGCAAACACTCGTCACTGGCCTCAGAAGGGCAGTTTGTGTCAAACACCTTTATGAAAACATGTAAAGGTGGTCGCAAAATCTGAAGGATACCATGCCCTGAAAAAATATTCACATCCCTTCACACGTTGCCATGTCACAACCACAAACTTTGCTGTATTTTATTGTGATTTTATGTGATAGACCAACACAAAGTAGTATATTATTGTGTGTGTGTGTGTGTGGAAGTGAAAGGAAAATGATAGGAGTTTCAGATTTATTTATTTATTTTTTACAAATAAAACTGTGAAAAGTGTGGCGTGCATTTGCATTAAGTTCCCCCTTTTGCTGTCATTACCCAAAATACAATTCAGAGACAATTCAAAAGTCCAACATTGATTATTTTTATCTCATCAAATCCTACCTGTAATAAAAAATGCAGTGCAACATCTTTGCCTTCAGACGTCCCCTAATAAACAAACAAACTCCACCTGTGGCTAATTTAATTTCAGTATAAATACAGCTGCTCTGTGAGCCAGACCAACAAAAGAATGTGTCATTTGTTTGGAGTAACTCCAAGCAGACGACTTAAAAAAATAAGGTGGCCAGGACCGTTAAAAGCAAACATTACCTCTGCAAACATCCCCCCCCAGTGCCTCCTACCTGAGCTGTAACAGCCAACGACAGCAGTAACGTTATCCTAGACGTCAGCCAAAGCACAGAATCAGGCGGCGGAACGTCGGCGGTGAGGCTGACAAGCATCCACAGGCTCGTCGTGACGAGGGATGGAGAACATTCCTCCACAGCGAGCAGCAGGTGCTGGTAGGTGGTGCCGGCAGGGAGGTTCCACGACAGAACCGTCGCTTTGACCTTCTCCTCTGCTTCTGTTAACTGGACCTGCATGATGATGATGATGATGATGATGATGATGATGATGATGATGATGATGGTGGTGGTGAAAAATTATGTTGCTCCCAGAACTATCACCGCTTTAAATGACCATTTCAGCTCATTTGAAACTGAAATATAAATGTGCAACTTATTTTTAAGATAACAGTGTTGTGTTATTTAATTAAACAGGTAATGATGCTGAACTGGTGGTGTCGATTCGTCATGTGGGGGGAAACGAGGATAAAAGTTGGAAGGGGCCTCACGTCTCCTTCTTTCATTCAGATCTCTATGGTGGATTGTGTCATAATTTACCGCACAAGACGGATGTCTGCTCCTTCGTTGTTATATACAAAGAATAATACCCAAAGCAGGAATAATGAACAGAAATTAAGTTTTTTTTCACCATTTGCCTCAATCAGAACAGTCCAAATGATCCAAACCCAGCTAATTCCTCTTAAAAAAGTAAAATATCAGTTTTGTTGTTTTTTTTTTGTTCTTGTTGCTACAATTAATACAAATGGCCGACAAATTATTACATTACATTTCAATTGTTTACTTTTTAATACATTTCAATTGTTAACTTTTTAATCACTGCTGCATTTTTCCTGCATTGTTTACATTTCAATTGTTTACATTTAATTGCAAGCTGTATGCAAACGAAGTTTCGTTCTGTATGCACTCTGTACATACAAAATGACAAATAAAGATGTCTAAGTTAATTATCACCAGACTAATCAGACTAAAAAGAGAAAAAGGAGCACATAGTAATGACTTGAAGTTACAATATTCTGAACGGCCCAAAACTATCGGAGATTTTAGCTGTGAGGACAGCAGCGGTCCAAAACAGGTCACAAAACAGAACAACACGCTGCACCCTATAGTTTGCATTATATTTGCAAGGCCTGATTAAACGAGCCCCTGTCTGAGCCCCTGTCTGTCAGTCAGTGAAGAAGCATGAAAAAGCCATAAGTTCACAGGGTGTGTGCCTGTAATGATTCATGAGCGTCAAAAATGTTTATAGTTGTAATACAGTCAAACAAGTCTGTTATTAGCTGTTTTTTACACCTCCAGGTATACCCGCTAAACCACCTTGAGCGTGTAGCGGCTTGCAAAAGCGTTGCTATTTCTTGCATTTTCTCACATTAACGCCACAACCAGCAGGGATTCTCATGCAATGGATCAAAACAAAGTGCAACAGAGTCGGAAAGCGATATGAATGTGCAGCAGCACATGCTCTTTCAATTTTGATTCAACGAATAAGAAGCTGAAAAGTTTGGCTTAATTTGTGCACAGCCCCCTTTGCGCTGCATTTGATTTTGGAGAACTAGAGTTAAAAGAATTTTAATCACTTGATTAGTAAATAGAGTCCATCCATGTAATCCGGTTCGCCGCATATTTAAGATGCGTTTCTGCTTTGATACGCTGACTCAAATATCAGCTCATTAGCTTGACTGTATGCTGATGAACCAGTTTAGCCACTTGATCCAGGTGTGCAGGCCAGAGGACACATCTAAAAGTTGCAGGACACCAACCTTGGAGGGTCTACATTCGAGAGTGGGTACCGCGCACGTGACGTCACCGTCTCAAGAGCAACGCCCCTTTTGCCGCTTAGGTAGGGCATACAGGAGAGAACGCACGGATAACAGATATGACAGACTTTACAGCCGTTAAACTTTCCCAAGACGATGTCCCAGGCACACGGATTACTGGTCGCACTGTCGAAGAACACACCAACCTTCAGCTCAAACGATGGCTTGAGGTTCGAGGGCTTAAAAAGACTGGAAAACTGGCCAGTTGATGAACGGTAAGCTTTGTTTTTTTTTCCTGCGCGGCGATCATGGCAGCGTCGGCCGTTTTTTTTGTTGTTGTTGTTTGCAATCACCGTCCAGGAATGGGTATATGTTTAATGTTTGTCTCATTTGAAATGTTTTTGAGTAAGCTATCCTGGTAGCAGGCTATCATGTTAGCGCCTGCTACCATGATAGCCTATATGCGATCATGGTAGCAGGCGCTACTTTATTAACATGTCGGCCACCAAAATACTCTTACCTTGACTTGATGTCGCTGGAATTGGGTCAGGATGTTCTTCGGTTGGGCCCTTTCCTCCGACAAAATGCTTGCTACATATGTACTTGAATTTGGTAACTTTTCCGGGTTGAACTGTTGTGTAGGCCGACCGCCCCGGTGTTCCAAGCGTACACATTTCTCCTTGGCAGTCTTGAAGAAAACATCCTTCATATGCGGCCGATCAGCGTACCTCGAGTCGCTGTTGCACGTTCCATAGCAACAATGTTTAAAAACCATGGTCTTAGATTTGGAAAAAGCAGTCGTTTACCGAGTAAAACCAAGGGTAACGCACGTCTCTTTTACAGCGAAACAGCGGCGGACTATGCAAGCTTGCCCTACTGCGTACCACGTGATGTGACGTCATCGTGACGTTGTGTTTCTAAAAATAGCTCGCGCGCGGTACCGCAATCCTGATGTGTGTTCAAGACTGCTAAATGTATGCTCACAGATCCTCTCCATTTAATTTGAACACGCTTGAGGTGTTTTGCGCATTAGAATGGGTCCAGATGTCCGTCTCTAGATGTGCAAATCCGGTAGAGGCTAATCTCAAAGGAGTAGCAGCTTTAATTGCAAAAACAGATGGTTCTACAAAAGTATTGCCTCCGGAAGACTGAAAACAAATTCGCACTTTTTAGTTCATTTTTAATTGACTATTTGGCATAATTTGCTTTCCGCTTCACAATTATCGGTAACATTCATCTTGGTCTGTCAAGATAGAACAAGTAATATGAATGTATTTGTCAGAAAATGCCAGACAAAAAGCGGACGCACCGGGGCTCATCGTGATGCAGAACCTGAAAGAAGGCATAAAGACAAAAAATGGAGACAGAGATAAGGGAGAAATAAAAGAGTATCACACCTCAGTGAAAGGGAGAAGAGAAGAGTGCAAAGAAGAAAAAGTGATGAGAAAAGAAGAGAAAACAGATTAGTGTCAGAGCGAGGCGAACCCATCTGCTAATGATCACTCCTCTCACGAGTCCAGAAACTCGCCCAGAGGCAGAAAGTGGCCGTCAAGGTTAGAAGAAGCCAGAGGAAATCACAGATGATATCCAGCCTCAGTACGATTCTGCTATCTGTGAAAAGACATCTCAACAACTGTGGAATTAATTGGTTAACACGTTTCCATGTACATATCATCCCTGTATGCTTTTTTTTTTTTCAAATAAGCAAAACTAATAAGAGCTTGTTTAATACTGTTGCAATCTGCTCACTATATATAGGTGCTTTTCTTTACAGCAGTATTTCTTCCTTTTTAGTAATATGGCCCACGAAGCTTTAAATAAAGATTAGATTTTTTTTAACCACGAAAAAAAAAAAGAAAAAGAAAGTTGACAGTTGCAGATTTCGCAGAATAAGCAATTATCTCGCATGATTGCGCCTTTACAGTGCGTGTGCACACGTGCACCTGTGAGGGCATGTAAAGGTATGCAAATGTTTTAGAAGGTAGAAACTGGTAAAACGACTATTTCCACAAAAACATAGCACACTCTAATAAACCTTGTGGCATCTTGTTTGTATGTATGCCAGTGTCGAAGAATTAGATTCTGCTTTCTTTTGTGAATACAATAAATAAATGAATAAAAAACAAAATAGAGCAACAAATCAATGAAATTTGTTTTTTAATTCTCAAAGAGATGTGATGAAATTACTCTGGGCAATCATAAGAACAAGTCTCTTTTCAAGGTAATGTTAGTTTATGATAGTTTTTTAAAAGCACTCAAAAAGCACTCAAAATGGAAAGTTAAGGACAGATCAGCTCTTGGAAAATGTAAAGTATAAGTAAGTTCTTTCAAAACGCTAATTACAGTTAAACATGCCCCATCAAGTGGGTGGATAACTGATCCTCAGCTTATGCAAAAAACATGTGATTAAAAAAGGCAATACAACATGATATCACGATATACTTGAAGCTCATTATCATATAAAATAACACAATCAAAATAAAAAAGTCCATCTTGGTCAAATGGCACCGAATTGTAAGAATGAAAACTTTCACGGGGAACTGTGTGGACGGCACCAAAGTTGTGCCAAAATCAACATTTTGGCCACACACAAATTTTGGCCACACACAAATCAACAGTTTCCAAAACTGAAAAGTAATGCAAGACTAATCCGAAGGTTTCCACATTCCTTTGTTCCTCTGTCACCAAATGTATCATTTTAGCTGTTAACTTAAATAAATAAATAACCCTGCATCATTCTGATGCTGTTTTTTTTAAGCGATGAAACCTCCTGACACATTTTTATCTAGATTTAGCTGACTTCCTCCTTGCACCTCGTCAAGCTTTCATCATAAAGTAGTAGTAGCCTAATAACAATAATAATAATAATAATAATAATAATAATAATAATAATAATAATAATAATAATTATTATTATTATTATTATTATTATTATTATTATTATTATTATTATTATTATTATTGCTTCTTGGTAAAAACAATAGGATTTAATCCACAAGCTACCAAAACAACAACAACAAAAACTAACCAATCTTGATCAAAATATGTTACTTGAAGTTGTAACTGTATTCAGATGTATGGAGCAGTTGTGGAAAACATTACCATCCAGTATATCAAGGCTGATGGATTGGATGGACACTGACTCGTTGTGTGAGATCATAACCAAAAACCTTTTTTTTTTATGTACCTTTTCTTTGCGGGCTGAACGCCAGGATCCGCCCATTTCACGTCAGAAACTTGTCAACAAGTTTTCCACGACCTCACCTGAGCAGGTACGCAGCAGCGGCGGCACGCCCGGTTGGCAGAGCACGTCAGTCAAACAGAAACGGCGGGCAGAGAAACCTGTTACAGGCAGTTCGTGAGTGCGGATCCAGCAGCAAAGCAGCTACCTCTTTTCTCTATATTTTTTCTTTGGACCAGCGGTGCTCCATGGAAGAAAACTTAAAGGGGGAGCTGGGACCAGAGGATTAAAGCGTCCCTGCCAGCTGCGGGCGGCAAACATGGCTCCTCTCCTCCGCGCAGGAGCGCATGTTGCCTCTGCGCTCACTCTCTGGCTGCTCCTGTCAGCAGGCGCGCAGGAGAAGCGCCCATATGAACTCACCTGTGGCGAGGTACGCGGCTAAACCAAGGTTCTGTTCCTTCAGCCTAAGATTGGACCTAATTGGTCTGTCTGTACTTCAAATGTTTCATTATTGTGTGGGTTATGTGTTATGTCTGTTTTATGTTTTCTATAAGAAAAAAAAAAATGTCCCTTCAGTATCTAGTTTTCGGGGTGTATTGTGCGTCAGACGCGCATCCAGGCAGGCGCAACGACAGGGATGAAAGTTTAATGCCTATTATTTATTTACCATTCGCTGAGCAGGACACCTTACCCCGCTGCTCCAGCTCCGAAGAAGGCTCACTTTTTACCTTTTTAATAAAGTATTAAACAGCCTTCTGATAAATCCCACGAATGGTTTCTAATTTTCTTCCAGGGATGCGCCATTGTTTACAATTCTCAAGAAATGGGAACGTCACTATTTCAACTGAGTAAGGAAGACTCTTATAGGTTTATTCCACAGAGGGAATGCTTTAAATGCTTTTTTTTTTCTCTCGGATCGGTATGATGAATATTACTTAAAGCTTATGAAAACCCAAAATTACGTTTTTGTGAAAATTTGAAATATACATAAGATGAATAAAAAAGATATTGGTACCACTTTACAGCAGGGCTCCCCTTATTGCTTGTAAATAGTTCATATATATGTTATTAATCTGTAAACACGTTATAACTCATAAGTGTTTATTATGCATTCATTAAGGACCAACAAGGCAAGGCAAGGCAAATTTATTTATATAGCACAATTCAGTACAGAGACAATGCAAAGTACTTTACATGATTAAAATATAGGAAGATAAAACAGAATAAAAGCAAGTAGGGATAGAATGTAGAAACAAAAAAGAACATTAAAAACAGTAAAACAGTTGAACTAGAACAGTCAAAGGCAATTTTAAACAAGTGTGTTTTTAACAAGAGATAAAACTGATCAGTTTGTGCTTATTAACTAGTAACTTAGTCTGAAATGTTTAATCTAAGCATCTCCTGATGAAATACATAGTTTAACAGATTATGCTCACTATTTGGTGAGAAACTGGTCAGTTTTGTCTATTGCACACCTTAATGAATGCATAATAAACACTTATCAGTTATTAATGTTGACAAATGAATTGATAACATATCTATATTTATTATTTATTTATATCACTATTTATTAGCCATCTATAAGGGGAGCCTTATTGTAAAATGGTGCCTTCTGTCAACAAAAGTAAAATATCAGTAAAATGGTACCCGAAATCAGCAACTCAGGGTACTTGCTGAAGAATCTGGCTTTTCAGGGAGCTGTAGCCAAGCCTCTTAATTGAAAGTTGTGTGGAAGGAAAAAATACAATGGAATTAACCAGCCCAAACAACAGGGAGAACCTTAGATTTAAGACAACTGTGAAGCAAAGCCTTTTCAAGCATTAAATGGAGATTCGCCTGTTCTGGACTGTGGCAAGAATCACCACACACAGGCGTCTCCAGGAGATGTACTGAAACTTTTGCATTCCTCATGTTAAGCCATCACTGAACCAGCGATTATGTCAGAAACAGTTAATTAAGGCTGAAAGCTTTAAGCTGAAGCTTATTTTGCTGGAGTGGAATTGTTATTTAAAAAAAAGTCTCGCACGCAGCAGGGAGGAGTCTTTTCACTAATTGCTTTCTCCAAACAATCATTGTTCTGCTTTTTTTTTTTTCTACCCACGGTTTTACATAGCAGGTCGACAAAGCCGTTAAAAATATCTGTATTTGCACGCAAACAACTCGGTCTAGATTGTCTCCGACTGATCTGCAGTTTAGAGGGGTTAACTAAAGAGGCAAGGTTTTTTAGAAAGTGAAGAAAATCAAATAAATGTAGCATTGTACCATTTGTGTCGTGTCTTATGTAAGTAAGACACGACTGGATTGCCAAGCAACGCACATTCTTTTACACAACGTGGCCTAAATTACTAACTATAAAACAAGAGGTCATGAATGTAGGGTGTGTAAACGATCAGAATGAGGGAATTTAAACGAGTGGTTAGTGTTGCTTTGGAGATTTATTAGTGATGGTCCTAACTAGAAGAGGGCCCCTAAATCACGTTCCTATTCAACCGACTCGACCTCATTGTAAATTTAATTAATTTAGCATTAAGTGGTAATCCCAACGGCCTATTCTATATTTGCTCAAAAGAAACTGGTCGCACGACAATGAGTCAGCAGGAAAACGATTAATAGAAAGAAAATTTGCAGGATAAACAAAAGAGACATTCCAGTATGACGGCAGCAAAATATAGGATAGCAGAAAACGAGGGGAGCTTTAGCTTTAACACTGTTTCCAAGTGATAATCTGCCTTTATGTGTGGAAGCATAGATATAATTTCTTTACTGTTCCACAAGCCGCAGGCTTTATTCTTAAATGAAATCATTAGTGACAGTTTTCTATTGCCGCCACTTTCTCCTGAATAGAGGTCAACCGATACAACTGCCGGACGATATTTTGGGCTGAAATTTGCATTTTTTTTTCCTTTTTACTGTATCGGCATTGGCTGATACAGCAGCCATGCCTTGAGATCACGTGAAGCGCATACATTGTCGCTCCCTCCCTAATAGAAAGCGGCTGGTAATGTAAGACCGAGTGCCAACAACAACAGGAGATACGTTTCCATCTTGTAATGTCGTTTCAGCTGTCTAGTTTAGCCTTTGGAAGTGTCACTGTGAGTGGGAGGAAACAGCGGTGTGCGTCTGTTTCTGTGTCTGATCTAAAGCTGACGAGCTGGTGAGCTGCTATGAGGATTTGCGTATGCACATGAAAACAATTACCAATCACTACGCTTACAGTATCTAACATTACATAAAATAATGTCCGTACACTGCAGCGGCGGTCAGTGTTTTTGTGCCTCCTTCTCCCCACTGAACTAAAGAAGCTCTTTAGTGCATTAAGTGTGAGCAAAGCGCCGCCGTAGGAGTCGTTAATGTTAATGTTTAAAGGCCAGTCTGGAGACTTGTGTAACGTTTGTTATCATTGCGTCGTTTTAATTATGTAAATGGAGGAAGAGAATGCAATATCGGCTTCAAGAACTGGCCCCCAAAAAATCGGCAGCACATGTGAAGTATCGCTTAGAGTGATCTCAAAATAACTGGTATGAGCATTGGCTTTAAAAACACCTGCATCAGTCGATCTTCACTCCTAGATTAACCCGGATTTGTCACACAGGCTTTAAAACTAAACTAAGCTGTTTGATATAAAATATATCCAGCAGGCAAATTCAGTAACGGGGGCAAGGCAGAGAGGTAACCGATTGGGATGAATAAAATTTTAGATTTTTATTTATTTATTTGGGGTTATTTTGATGGAGTTTACTTGGAAAATCTAATCAGCAAATCAGTTTAAATGCACCAACCGTTCTCAACGTGATTCAGAAATGGGCTTCGTGTTTTCAGTGAACAATTTTTGGGTTCCTAAACCACAGAATGCTCCACTTTTACCGGCACCCTAATACTGGAGAACCTTCTTTGTTGTTCTGGTCAGATCAAAATTTCACAGTGTGCTGCAGTTCGCCAAAAGTCAGCTTCTAAAATCTTTCGTACCTCCCTTGATATAATGAGTTTTTCCAGGCTTTTTTTTTTTTTGTCACAATTTCAGATGTTTTAAACTTTTTGATCTTTACCTAGACTGCAGCTATTTAAATGAGTGGGTGTGTAGCGAGTTATATAGATCAACAAGCATCTGCCTAACTTGAACGGCGTGTTCTCTCGTTGTTCTATTTAGGCACATCTTCACCACGGTCGTCAACACTTGTGGAGTCGGCTGAATGTATTTACTGTCGGTTGTTGGGTGCATAATTGATCCCGTTGAGAAAAATCAGGAAAGCTTCTTTAAACTACAAGTTTATGTAATTTTCGTGTGTGGAGTGTACACTCATTTTGCACTTCCCAAATTATATAGCATTGTGTTGAGGTGGCCTGTTGAGGTTTCGGCTTGTTGACACCTACCCTGTTCTTTGTGTTTTAGTTCTCTTCTTCTTACATAATTATCTCCCTGTTAAAAAGCCACCTTAAACAGGAACAACAGCAAAAAAAAAAAAAAAACTACTGAATGGCTAAATATGAACTTGCATGTGAATTTTCTGGGAGGAAAAAACACATAGAATGATAGATCAATTAACATGAAAGGTCAAACTAATAAGTAATTCAGCAGAAGAAAGCTAAGAGAGATTATGAGCCATGACTCAGTGCGGGAAAAAGATGTGGCTGGCGGTTGACTCAGTGGCAAAGACTGGAAGGAAACATTAAAAAGGAAATATAAATATGATTGCTACCAGCAATTCCTGTTTTGATTTGTTATTATTTTTTGTTCTGCTTCTTTTTGACACGCCAAAGCTCTGTAAAAGGCGTTATTGTAACAACCAGAATTCGTGCATTTGTCCTGTAATTATAATCTAGTATGGATTATTCCTGTTTTGAGTGAATGCTGCAAATCTTTCATGAAAGCCTGTGAGTTGTATAAACAAACTTTGGAGGGAGGATTTGCATTAATTTATAAACAAAGGTAACGACGACCTCAGATTTTTACGTTTTAAAATCGAGCAAGGCTGAAAATGAACCGTGTGTTGTGCAAGAATAAGCTGTAATGGTTTCGCACAACGACCTGAATACCTTTCAAGCCAGTGATGCACTTCTGAGGCGTGGTTCATCGGCATTTCACACGTGTTTTCTCTCTCTCCCCTCCAGGGTCTCACTGCCTGCCGTGCGACCGAAGGTAGCTACATGACACGTTGTATATCGGCTTCTGTTTTATGAAAACAAGCTTGCAGGTGGCCTAAAGACACTTTTTCTCTGCAGCGATCAGCGGTGGACCACCAGATCCCTACGGCTCTCTGTACATCACACACATTCAGCTCAACGCCACTCATTGTCGCTCTGCTTCCACATGTGAACCATGTCTGCAAATTGAAATCAGTCTTCAAGGTAGTTTCAAATATTTATTTTCAAATGTTTGTTCCCCCCCCCCCCCCCCCCCCAAACTTAAAATAAATCACAGCCTAAATACTGACTGCAACAGTGGGCGTTCTAGACCAAATTTAGCAGGGGGGCCAGGGTGGGGCCAGTTTTTTTTTTTACAGGGGCACAGAACAAAAGATTGGGGGTGGGGGGGGGGGGGGGGACTTAACAGGTCAACATTTCATCGTTTAAAATATTAAGTAAGCTAAAGAGCCAATTGTGGCTCTGGAACTGCAGGTTTCAGACCCCTGATCTTTTCTCAATACAGCGGGAGCTTAACGTGAAACAGCTAAATTTTAATGATTGTTATTTTTTTTAATATTTATTTTTTAATTATTTTGTTATTTTATTATTGGGTAAAACATAAACAAAAAAAAATATAACTGATCCAAATGACCAGTCAGTCATGTTATCTTTGTCATCATTTATCATCCTAAGAAATTTAACATGTTTTTTAGTACAGGGGCCATAACAGGGGCCAGGAACAGTTCTACAGGGGCACTGGCCCCTGTTGGCCCCTGTCTAGAACCGCCCCTGGACTGCAATATTCATTTTCCTAACGTGGATGTGTAGCTTAGCTGTTTCCTATACGGTTGTCATAGCTGTGAGGATTACCGCTGTGGTGTTTTGTAACGCTGCTTTCTCTGCCGACACAATGGCATGTTGCTGCAGATGTGGATTTCGCAAGGAGCGCTTCTGAGGGGTCAGGTGACGACAGCGACGAGGAAGGTATGAAGAACATAAATGAGGATTGCAGTTATGACACACTCCATAATATTGGTGCTCCAAACGTGTCATTAACTTTAAAAATAGTTTCACTGTAGTTGCATAAAATGTTGGGAAAACCTTTTTATTTGACCACATTTATGCGTTGGGAAAATAATCCCATGTTAAATGAATCATTGTTTTTAGATAAATCGTCGCTGCCTGATTTAAAGGCATCAGGGGTGTTGTTACTTTTACCAACGTATTTTTGGAAATAGGTCAGTCCTTAGTCATCTAATCTTCTAAACATTCCACACACACAAAAGAAAAAACAACGTTGTAGAAGCAACCAGATTTTTATTTAAAATCTTGCCATGCAGTCTGTCACTATTTCCTTTTAAAGACAAACAGCATGACAGAACCTCCACCATGTTTACGTGCTTTCCACGTTGTCATCCTGTGATTTCTGCCAAACTAAACTGGTGTGTCGGTTGCAAAAAGGCTTTATTGTTGACCTCAGCTGACCAAAAAAACAAAAACAAAAAACAGAATTTAATTCATTATACTTAAATAGCAGCAAATTGCAACTAATGCCATCTCAAGGAACTTTATAAAAGTAACAGTTCCAATTTATTTAATAATTAAATCAATCTAATAACAGATAATAATATTAGTAACACATCAAACCTATTTAGAGCTTTTTATGACACTCAGATGCTTTACAAGGAAAGAGAAACACAGACAAAATATATAAAATCCCATTTAAAATAACACATGTTACCCAGTTCAGGGTAAAGTACCTGTAGCCTTTAGAAAACTCCACATGTTTAGGCTTGTGACGGACAGCCATGATTTCTTTCTGGTACGTCTGCAGACTACCTGCTGGCATGTTGATCATATCTAATAGTGGTTATAACGGCCCCAGGTTGCCACGCTTTGTAGCAGTTCTCCAACATTGAGCCTTGGAGCTTTCTTACCTCCCTCATCGTGATGGTGAGATAGACTTGGGTTCTTTTCCTGCCTCGTTTGTCACAGTTGAATTTGTTTTAAACCTTTTGATCATTGCTCTGCCTGTAGGCCTTTAAACAAATAGCTGCTGTTTCTGGAGGTATTTTCTTAACTTTTGATGGTCAAAACAAATCTGTCTTATTTTAACTCCATGGCCTTTTATTGACTTCACACTGGTGCAGTTTTTAGCTCTGTTGCCTTGCAGCAAGCAGGTCCTCAGCTCCAAAAATATAGTTGTTACATTAATTAGGCTCTCTAAATTGCCATAGGAGTTAGTATGTGTGTGTGTGTGTGTATGTGTGTGTGTGTGTGTGTGTGTGTGTGGTTGTTTATCCTGCGTGTGTTGTCCTGTGATTGACCCCCGCCTCTCGCCCAATAACAGCTGGAAATAGGCCCCAGCCCCTCTATTGTCGACCTCAGCTAACCAAAAAAAAAAAGAAAAAATAATTTAATTCATTATACTTAAATAGCAGCAAATTGCAACAAATGCCATCTCAAGGAACTTTATAAAAGTAACAGTTCCAATTTATTTAATAGTTAAATCAATCTAACAACCGGATAATTTGTAAGGATTATCCGATATAGATTATGTTATTTTGTCTTATTTTTGATAAGTGCTTACGGAAATATTATTCCAACGTCTCGTTGTTTTTCGACAGGTTAATTTAATAGAAATGAATACACACTTTTAAATGCTTTTTCATAGGAAAATCTAAAGGGATTTTAATTGCTATCTGTGTATTCTTAACATACACCCCAGCACTGTACAGAAATAAACGTGAACAACACTGTAGTAGTCAGTTCCCTCTTGGCATCAGATCTCTTTATACTGTAATTTCCATTAAATGTACTTTCTCTGTCTTGCAGGTCTTGTGAAAGTGTGTCACTCCTCCCCGAGTTCCATCGGCATCTGCTGGGCAGTCGAGTTTAAACTAGCCTACGTGAATATGGACCCGTCCTCCGAATATAAGGTAAAATCAGCCTTGTATATAGAAATAACCTCAGCTCCAGTCCTGGTAGAAGTACCCCCTGAGTGAAGTCTGATGTTTTACATAGATTTTACATAGCAGGATGTTATAAAAATGGGTCATGTGATCGTCATCGGGTGTTACAGATTGGCAAACACAACCTCGGGTGAACTGCAAGATTAGATGTAACGCTTTAATATCAATACAACAAAACAAAGACTGAACTCAGAGGCCGTGTATAGAGAGCAGGTTTATAAAAAGCAGGATTTTCAGGACTCCAGTAATAATCTAGGATCAGTAATTGTCGCTGTTTATCGTACCTAGAGAGGTTATAAGGGTCATAGGCAGAGTTAGATCGGAGGCAACCGGATCTGCGCTCACTTCTTTCTGAAAACGTTTCAACACCTATTCAGGAGTCTTTGTCAGTTCTGGTGGCGCGCACGTGAACAACCTGCAGTCGCGATGACCCAGATAACTGAGAATTAGCACAGGCATGTCATATGCAGACAATCTAATCTCCGTATATCTATAGTGAGAAATGTGGCTCTTGAAATTTGTATTCATCAAAGGAGAATATTGAGGGTCAATCTTCTCAGGAGTGGACATCCGACCAGATTCAGTGTAAAGTCACGAGGTGAATTAAAAGGTCGTTTCATGCAACAGGACGGTAGTCTCGGAGGCAGAGGCAAATCAAGAGAAGAATGGCTGAACACTGTAAGGGTTTGCAATGGCCCCTTCAAGTCCAGACCTCACCCTGACTAAAATGCAGCGATGGGACCTTAAGATAGATGTGAATAAACAAATTCCTTACACCCTGGAATCTTCTGAAACAACTCTTTGAACCAAAAAGGCACAATTTCTCCACCACAAAGAGCGAGACTGATAACGTTATCCAGAATATGCCGGGCGGTGGTTCTAAAAGCGTCTGAATCCCAGGGTGTATTCAGTTATTCAAGAACAGATTTTATGTTTTGGTTTAGTTTGGGTTGACTAAATTTTGGCTCTGATGTTTAAATGAGGTTTTATTTATTCTGAAACAGTTTTTATATTTTAAAGACGCTGCCTAGTTGTACCTTTGAAAACAGATAAAGTTCCCTAACTGTGAAGGGTATTTCTTTCCCTCCTATGATTGACTGTGGACTCCCTTCATTCATTCCTGCTAAATACATTTTCCAGGATATAAATTTCCTTTGGCTTCTTCCTGGTAATCTGGTCTCAACCTCCCACATGATGTCATGGCTTATTTGAAAAAAAGAGAGCAGCTTATAATGTAATATGTAGATGTGATGTTTTTTTTAAAAGCAACACCAGTGTGAGCAGAAACATGTTCAAACATCTGGTGGGCAAAACTTTTTCCACTCTCCATATGTAGAGTTATTGAGCCAGATGCAGAATAATGTTAAATTTGAAACAGTTCTTCAAAGCAAGTTGCAAAATTGATTACAAGCAATTATACGGCAAGCAAGCACAAGTCTTAACAAGTTATTGTGTGTTGTGCAAATGGACTAGCCTGAGGAAGAGATTTTTACTATAAGGATTTATTCATTCATTTAATCAACTTGGCTTTTTCTCACGTTTATTTTTGTCTGTGTTGCCCGGTACTGAAAACTACATATAAAACTAGATATGAAGAAGGAAATATAGATGAATACATTAAGAGTCAAAGTGTTCTAGGTGGTTATTTTAATAAATGTGTAACTAATTTGGATTGCTGATTAAACTCAAGAGCCCTGAACAAGAAAGTCAAATAAAACTCTGTTTGGCTCTCTGTCCAGCTTAACGACCGTTTTTTATCTTGCCTGTTCTCTGGATCTGTGTGTTCTTCAGGTTATGTTGAACTAGACATTAGGAACATCCAAACGAGGTGTTTGACCTGCTTTCCAAATATGGTTGAAGCCAATCAGAGTGAAGTCAACTTGGTATAGCTGCATAACTTTTTTGTAACCAACCCTTTTACTGAGGAGGGACATTTGGCCTGACAAAACAACAAGCTGACGTTATGTTTTTTTATTAAATTCTATGGAGAAACTCCATATGTAGCAATGTCAACATGATATGGTTTATACTGGGATGTCATGGCACCTTTAATGGGTCACTGCAAAGTAAATGAAGCAGTACTTGAAATACTTTTCATGTTTAAAATGATAGAAATTTAATTATTGTGGCTGTTTTATGTTGCATTTACCCACAAATAGCAGAGATTGTCCGTTTATTAGGTGAAAGTGTTCTATAATATAATGCTGAAGAACAAAATAATACAAATAAATAAATACCATTAGAATTATCAATAATGCAATGAGTGACTTTAGGTGAATTGACATGCAGTCCTTTCCCCTTTATGATTTAAACTCACTGGCTACTTCATTAGGTTCACATTTGCCACTATTGAGTTGGACCCCGTTTGCCCTCCATTTGTCTTGGAAAACGAACATAGGAGCTTGGAATGGCATGAACACATGTAAAAATGTTCCAGCTAACACAGTTGGCAAACTTGGGATTCAATAAGATAAAAAATGTAAAAATAAGGATTAAAGGTTACGATTCCAACATGGTGATGGCCAAGAAAACTGTCGAATTGTTTGTAGTACGGCTTATAAACGTCCTTTAAAGCTGTACTTTCCACATGTAAATAGCACTTTTAACCTGTTCGGAACAGAGTTGCAGCCGCTATACGTAGCATTGATTTTAAATGCACTCTGACAACTGTCTTGTAAACTAAACATGTTTTATCACAGCTTACTGTTGTTGACGCACGGAGCTGCCATATTGGAACCGACAATCGGCCATTAAAAATGTATCCGACTTTCCAAGAGGAAATTCTGACTTTAGAGGCCGTTACAGTTGATTTTTCCGAACGGAACCCTGATTTTCAGCAAATAGAATGCAACAATAGATCCAACAAGAATCTATTGGTCAAGGTCAATAACAATACTGAGGCTGTGGCCGGATTTAGGAGGATGGGGGCCCCTGGGCTGGAGTCTATATATATATATATATATATATATATATATATATATATATATATATATATGCCCTCTGAAGGATTTTTTACAACCCCCGGTTCTCAATAAAAGCAGAGGTGGGTGCAAATGAACAATTTTCATCTTCTAGACCAAGGTTTTTACAGAGAACATCTTGAAAAATATGAAGAACAAAATACAGATTTCCATTTATTAATGACACTTTTGCATTCAACTTCTTTGTAGGAACTCGAACCACAAACACGACCTACATTTACTCAAACGCAAACCAAATAAGAAAACAATACTCAACCCTGAAAAGTTTGAAACTTTGAGCCTGTCTTATAATGCAGACATGCACAATCTTTGTTTTGTATCTACACTCATTTAAATTTTTACTTTCATTTAGCAGATAAACTTTAAAAAAGACCAAGTTTGTTTTCAAAATTATTTTACAGCCCCAAAGTTGTTTTGACATAATATTAACCCTCATGTCAAAAAGTTTGGACACCACTGCCCTAACCAGTAACACCAAGCCCTTTCAGTAATGAGTGAAAGGGTTATCAGACATTTAAGCCTTAGTCTGATATGAAATTTGAAAAGTTGCCCACTTTTCTGGATTTTTTTGCTGGAGGTTTCCCTTGACGCTCCTCCTCCCCAATGTGTAAGATGCGTCAAAAGTGGACCAATAACAAGCAGGACCCCGCCCGGCAGCCGGCAACGCAGCGGTACCGGCCGGCCGGCACTATCCATTCACAAAAACAGAAAACATCCTTCAGGGCCCCCGAAATGCCGGGGCCCCGGGCTACAGCCCCGGTAAGCCCCTGCTAAAATCCGGCCCAGGCTGTGGCATTTAAAGAAATGTTCAGTTGGTACAAAGGGGCCCAGGGTGTGCCAATCTACTCATAGGTACACCACAACCAGCAGCCAGGCTGAATAGATTCATGCTTTCACATTGTTTACTTCAAATTCTGTCCTTGCCTCCTGAACATTGCAGCTAAAATTAAGACTTGTTGCACCAGGGGACATTTTTCCAGTCTCTTATTGGCCTATTTTGATGAGACTGTGCTGTACCAACATTTCTAGATGCTTCACATTCTTTGAATGCCTTTCAAGTAATATTACTAGCTGACTTAATCCGAAAAAAAAGGCCCAATGATGGCAGGCGAGACAATTTGTCTTGCCAAAGTAACTGAATCTTCCTCAGAGCAGACAGACCATCTGCATAGTGTAACATGAGATAAAGCAACATTGTCAGGTAACTGCAACATTTGAAATGTTTGAATGTGACAGGTTTTTAATAGCAGGTGTTGTTACTCAGGTGTTGTTACAGTTTGTTTTAAACATGTAGTTGTGCAACCGTTGCTGAAGAAACCGTCTTGATTCTTCTGTTCTTTCAAAATGTAGGCCCATCTCAAAACTTCCTTTTCTGTCAAAGATTTTAGAAAGGGTAATTTTTATTTAGCAGCAGTCTTTTTTAAATCCTCACAAGTTCCTTGAACATTTTCAATCAGGTTTTAAAACCCTTTATAGCACTGAAACTGCACTTTTAAAGATATTTAATACTATTTTATAAGCTACAGATGCAGGAGACTCGGTTATTCTCCTCCTTTTCGGTCTGATAGCCGCCTTTTATACTGCTGACCACAGCATCTTGCTTTCCAGACTTGAACTATGTGGTATCAAAGGCTCTACACTGGACTGGTTCGGGTCTTATTTGTCAGATTGGAGGTTCTCTGTAAGTATCGGAGAATCTGCTTCCCCCTCAGTTCCCCTTACATGTGGAGTTCCACAGGGATTCATTCTTGGACCTATTTTATTTTCCATCTATATGCTCCCTTTACGTTCTATTTTTACAAAATCTAATATTTCATTCACTCATATGCTGATGAAACTCAGATTAATTTTCAGTTGAAGCACAACCATCCTTTCTCGCTTAAACCACTGTTTGACTGCCTTACTGGGGTAAAACCTTGGATGGCTTCAAATTTTCTGAACTTGGAAATGGAAATAAAACTGAAGTCGTGATTTTTGGTCCAAGTGGAAAATGTAGGGCGTCCCCTTCTGATCTTAGTAGCCTTGAGCAGTTTGTAAAATCTCATGTGAAAAATCTTGGAGTATTTTTTGATTCTAGTCTTACTCTTGAGAAACAGATTAGTTCTGTTGTAAAAAGATCTTTAAAAAAAAAAAAAACTGAGACATTTATTCATAGTGAATTAATTTTTTATCTTTTGATGATTTTGAACGGGTAGTTCATGCTTTTATTAGCTCGCAAGTCGATTATTGCAATTTTCTGTATGTTGGTGTAAGCCAGGCCAGCCTATCATGAACACAGTTGGTCCAGAACACTGCAGCTCACCTTTTAACACAAACAAAAGAGCGTGAGCATATTTCACCAGTGCTTGCTTCTCTTCACTGGCTCCCCATTCATTTTCGAATTGATTTTAAAGTTTTATTGTTGGCCTATAAGGCCCTAAATGTGCTGGCACCTGCACAGTTGTCTGATCTTCTGCAGTTTTATGTGCCCTCTAGGTCTCTTAGATTTAATGTCCATTTGTTTAGTTGTTTCAAGGTCCAGGCTGGTCCACAGAAGTGATGGAGCTTTTTCTGTTGTAGCTCCTACACTGTGGAACCAGCTGCCCCTTCATATTTGACAGGTCTTCATGCTTTTAAATCTCTTTTTAAAACACATTTATGCTCACTGCCTTTTAACACAGTGTGATTTTATTTATTTGTACAGTGTTTTTACTGAATTATCACTGATTGCATTTTTTTTTGTGTGCAGCACTTTGGCCAATGGCAGTTGTTCTTAAATGTGCTGTAAAAATAGATTTGATTTGATGTAGCAGCCTGGCTCACACATGGTTCGGCCTCGTATTTGTCAAACAATGTCAATTAAAGCTGCGTAGCAATGTCTAGAAACACAAAGCAAATATACAGTAGTGAGATGTGAACATTTAAGTTTACATTGCTTTTATGTTTTCTGCTAACACAGTTGCTGCTGACGGAGAAAGTGGCTTTTGAAACTCCTATTGTGGTTTCAGCTGAGTCAAAGGATACGTACATCTACCAAAATATCACAATTCCAGCACCAAAAGCAGGTGAGTTTAGGTGTTGTGATCTTCTCTAAACAAATAACAGCAAAGGAGAGCCACTAACCTCTTCCTTCTCCTTTCTTCCAGTCTGTCCCTCGGAGCTCTGGAGTCTTTTAATAGAAACTGACGGTAAGAGAATAAGGTTCAATTGTTAATTTTTTTTAAATGTATTGAAAGAAACATTACTTTTAGGTTTATATTCTGTGGAGTGACGAGAGAAGTGTAACTTTCCTTTAAGGTGTGTGTCTTGTTACGTCTAGAAAAAATCCATCCCATAATTTCTTCCCTGAACAGATAAAAAAAAAAAAAAAAAGTTTTGGACTGGCTTACATCTGGTTGAGATGCTCAAAAACATCCAATGTGGCTCCATTAAAGCAATTCTGCAAAGAAGATTGGGTCAAATTTCTCCAGGGGAATCTAGTTATCACAAACACTTGATGCCACTTGCATCACAACCACCTGTTAGGTTTTGGGTGGTTTCCACATGTGCCCAGGCTAATTTGAATTCATTCATAATTTGAAAACTGCATTTTTTGCATTTCCTTGTCTGTTATTACAATTTTGCTCGGTGATCGGAAACATTTAAGTTGGGCAAAAAGTAAATGGATCATCGTTCTTCATAAGCATGTTAGAAAATAACACAATCTATGGATTAATTCGTCTGTACTAACAAATGCTGCTGCTTAAGACGTAACAAAAAGACTAAGGTCAGATATTTACGACGCCGGGCGTGTGGCTCTTTCAGTTCCTAGGCTCCAAGCTGTGACCGAAAACACGGGAAACGTGGTCCAGCTGCATCTGCAAAATGTTCCCGGCAAACAAGACAAGGTCTATTGGGGAATGACCTGGGACGACGTACATGGACAGCCTCTTCAATGGGTCAGTCAGCGCTAAACTATCCAGTCTTCATGCCCACAGTTTGAAAAGTTCACCAATTGTTCACCGGTGTCATTTTCTCATCTGTGCAGCCCAAAGGCAAGAACGAAACAGCTATTTCTTCAGATCTCGTTGCACCGTGCCTCTGTTTCACGGTAACTGACATTTTAACTAGACCAAACGAATAACAAAAGCTACAAGGAATGAATTTTTATCTTTATTTATCTATTTATTTATTTTTGCAGGTATGGTTGTTTGACAAAGACATCAGAGGGAGCTACTGCCCTTTCACAAATCAACCAGGTAAGGGCGTCTTTTGATAGTTGCTGTCAGATCTTATCAGTTTGTGATAAATTAGTTCGTGGAATTTGACATCACACTTTCTGCTTTGCCAATTATTGTTTTAATAGATGCTCTGAGAAGAATGCAGCACAACATGTCCGTGACAATGACGGAGACTCAGCTGAGGGGTGGCGGCACAGGGCTGAGCTGGAATGTAACTTCTCCCTGTAAAGTGAAGGCAGAGGTGCGGCTGTGCAAGAAAGACATGGCAGGGGGCCAGTGCGAAGAAGTGACAGGATCCAAACAGAGACTCGAGCCTACTGGTTGGACTGTGGCACACAGTGTACATTGGGTAAAAAACACATTCTTTAAACCTTTCCTGCCTAAAGGTAGATGTTGGTTCTTTGTTGCCAAATGGCTCAGGCTGACAAACATTTGGAATCAGTCCAGCTTTTAATTATGCTTCATCAGTCGATCCGGTGGCTTGCAAAGATCAGAGGTGAAGTGATTAAGGACATTGTTTTGGTTGATGTTAGGCGTGAACAGTTGGGTTAAAAATAACCCAGTTTGAATTATTTTCAACTCAACCGCTGGGCTATTATAGCATCAACCCATCAGTAGTTAATTTGACCCAACAAGATGGGTCGGTTCATTATAACCCAACAGATGTGTTAAGATTTTCTACCTGTTTGTTTTATACCACTACGCCTGCAGTGTGGTGACAAGTTTCTCTGCCAGTATTTCCAACATCTTTGCGCGTCTCGATCCTTTTATTAATATTATTAATCCATCTGTTTTCTGATCTCTCTTTTTCTTTTCAGCAAGCTGGAGAGTTCTCTCTCTTGCCCCATCCTCGGCTTTGTGTGCAGGTACCATTTTTTTTTTTTTTACTTTTTTTCCCCCGGTGCTTATAAAAAAAAACAACCAAAGATGTCTGTCTTACATCACATTTTTTGCTTCTTTGCACAGTGAACTAATAAACTCTCTCTAAACAAATATTTTACAGGTTAAATCTGAAGGGATGGTCTTGTTCTCAGAGCCCCAATGTCCATTTGAAAGTAAGACTGATGGCCAAACCAATCTAACCTTATAAAATGTCCACCTTTCGTTCTTATGTGGAAAATATGTTTAATGCTCTTTATTGTACAGTTGTGACAGAAATTTGTTTACCGCAAACTTTCCTGCTTCATTGTTGCTGGAACCGTTTTTGTCTGATTTTTCTACAGTAGGCTATACTGAACTCAGAAATAAACATTTACAACTTTTGTTGAGAAATACAGTTAAAAAGATTGAGCAAAATGTCAATAGGCTCTCAATGGGAAAGTGTGAGCAGATGCAGAGGTTTCCTGGTTGCAGATCCAAAATCCTCTAAACTCGTACTTCTTACTTTATTCATCAATGTACTTTTTTTTTTTTTCTTAAGTGAGCTGATGGCTCCTACAAGCAGAAAAAAAACTATTATTAAAAACTGCTTCAGAAAAGAATGAAGCCCTGAGCCACCAAGTTGTGATAAAGTGACATCAGCAGGTCACCAATGAAGAATATTTAGGCTAAAAAACTAGGGTTGCAAAACAACTTATATCTTAATATAATCGATACAAAAAGAAATTATTATTCTAATATACTCTTTTGCCTTATAATCAATATAAACATACCCAGTCACATTTGCACAAGTTGTTGCATGTCTTTCAACCACAGCGCATTAAAAACATTACTTCTGTTTAGTTGTAACGCTATTGGATGCTAACGTGGCTGCATAATAACTCAGGCATGCTGAAGCCAGGGAGAAGCTGACAATTTATTGTAAATTGCCCTGATGTGGTTGTTGATCACTAAATAAAAATGTAATGCAAAGTTACCAGAAAGACAGAATTTGTGTAGGGTTGCCCAATATATTTTCATGGACCACATCCTTGTTTACACGGTAAAATATGCGTTGTACGCGCCTGATTCTGGTTGTTTTGAAACACAATTTATTTTAGTTTATATTGACAGGCAAATGGAAACTCACAGCGACACACTAAAGATAAGCAATTATAGTAAAGTAAAATAATTGCATGAAAGTAAAGCTCAGTTTGTCATATTGTAATTTATCAAGCGTCTTTCTTGTTCTTAACTGAAACTAATCATGTGCCTTCAAAAAAATATTGCCGCAGTAACTAAAGTTAGAGGAGTGGTGGCACCTATGCCGGCACTTCCTGGAGAGGCTGCTGGGTTTCTTGTGCGACTCCCACAGACTGCCACATTTATTAAGTCCCTGAGCAAGACTCTTAGCCCCAGAATGCCACATAGTGGCAGCCCACTGCTCCCTAAGTGATGGGTTAAATGCAGAGGACTAATTTCATTGGAATGTATGTTGCAGTGACAATAAAGACGGTGATTTATTATGTTAATAAAAACTGTATCAAGTATTTCAGGTTAGGTTACTTTATTAACACCCTAACTTAGAATTGCTTTAAAGTGAGATGAGAAAAGAACAACATCAGTTTTGCACCTCGCACACAGTGTTAATAAAATGCATAACAGACCCAAAAAATACAGACTTTAAAAGAAAAAGACGCTCTGAGTACTCAAGGCTCCACTAATCAGGACATTCCAGAGGAATGGCACATCTAAACATACATGAAATACATTAAAGCCAAATTAAATCATAAGAATAAGTACTTTAAGAGTTAATAGATGAATAAAACTTAGCCTATAACATATATTTCATTAAATGTGCAAAGTGTCTCTACATCTTGTTAAATTCAATGACAGACACAGGAACTAAGCTGCTTTTATAACATTGTATACTACATTTTGGATTTCCACCCAGACGAGAGAAGCTGAAATTCACTGTTTAAGAGAGGCGGGTCATTTATCCGCTCTACCTGCCTGGTGTACAGGGATAGCAGGAGTTGTGGTTCACCAATCAGTCGAGGTGACCATTAGCTATTTTATTTTAAGGCATTTCTCTCCTTCAAAGATGTGTGGCCCAACCATGACACCAAAGAATAAGATCAAACGGATTCAATAAAAGCATTGTAAAACATGGCTACAATGGTTCGGTGGATATGAAAGTCTGAGAGTTTCCTTAAACAGAGTAGATGCTGATGAGCCTTTTTACACACAGCTTCACAGTTGGCTTCAAATCTGAAGTTTGAAATTCTAATATGGTGGAAAAAGTCCTAAAAGACTAGATCAGCTTCACGTTTTGTTGTAATTCTTTGAGCTAACTTAGTGGTTTTTAAAGGATAAGACATCTGGTTTTACTTGTATTTGTTTTTGTTTGTTTTACCAAATATTAGCCCCTAATTCTGTGCTTAATATGAAAAAAGAGAAGAAACAAAAGAACGTAAACTGAAGGACAAAATTACACTATTATTGTCTGTCTTGACATAGAAAAGCGTGTGCTATTTCTTTCTATAGCTAAAATTAAAATTGATTCATTTTTTCCAGTAATATTGAAACCTATGAGCTAAAAAGCCTTAGTTGAGTCGTCTTTAAGAGATGGTCCTGGTTTTCACTGGAGTGTCTTTGTAATCCCAAAAAGCTTCATTGATAGCAATTACACCACTCTCATTTAAAATTTTGATAGTTGGATAAATAGCCAATCTTAAAAGCAGCAATAACCCTGCCTGTAAAGCACTTTTGATGCAAGTTGAAATTGACAGCACGTTTTCTTTGAATTAACCACCACTGACAAATGCTTTTAAGCATCCAAGGAGTGTGACCTGTCTCCAATAAAATCATCCCCTAGCTAACCATATGCTCATTAAAATGATGGCCACGGGGCAAAAATACTGTCCATATGAGGCTTTTGAGATTATTTTCTAATATATGTGCAATTACGTGGATTCTGTCTTGCTGTTCTTAATGGCAACCTGGATGCGATGCACATTGTCACAACAATTGAAGCAGTAAAGTTGATGGAAAACAAGATTTCTGCCAGTATCAAAACTTTTTGCTTGCACTATGCACTTTCAATTTTATAATGTTACTGTTTTTGAAATTGTAGACACGGTTTAGAAGGACTTCTTAATTTTTCATGTTTTTATTTTAACGCATTCCTTTTCTATTTTAGCACATCGAGTGAGATGGATCCTGGCACTCCTCGTTGGATTTTTGCTGATGTTTTTGGCCATACTTGGGGTCTATTTGATACGAGGCATTCTGAAAGGTCAGCTTCTTTAGGGTACAATACTGAATGTTTCTGGCGGTTGGTAGGAAAACATCTAAATGTTAACTCTTCTTTTCCTCCAGGATATGTTTGGAGATGGTTAAAGGACGAAGATGTTAAAGGTGTGTGACATTTTTGCCCTCAGTTTATACTGACAAACACCAATCTTCCAGGTGTTAAAACACATTAAAAAGCTATCCTTACCAACAGAATGACTAATAACTAATGATCATCATTATAGACCAAGCAGAGAAGTAGTTGCAGTAAACCACAGCTCAGGTGGGAGAATTTGTCAGTGCAGTTGTTAGTTGACAGAAATCTGGCCTTTATGGGAGACTGGCAAGAAGAAAGTCATTGTTAACAGAAAGCCATAAGAACTCCTCTTTCTAGTTTAAGCTGTAAAAGACTTGAGACTGCTGTCACAACAACAACCCTGAGCATAAACTTACAGCCAGAATGCAGAAGAAATGGTTTGGGCAAAAGTATATCCATGTGTTGGGATGGCTCTGTAAAAGTCCAGACCTTGATCCAAATGAGAATATGTGGCAAGATTTGGAAATCCCACTGAGCTTGAGCTGTTTTAAAAAAGAAGTCTCTGGAGGTGCAAACCATGCTGCTTTGCTGCTTTGATTTTAGTGATTAAAGTTGATGATTAAAGGTGGTTCTGGCGCAAATGTAAGCTATATTATTCGTATTTCTATTTGTCCGAAAAAAAAATTTCCCCCACTTTACAATCATGCTGTTATTTGTGTTGGTCTATAACATAAAATCTCAACATAATGCACTGTGTTTGTGATTGTGACATGGCAAATTGTGAAAAGGCTTTGCAAGTTGTTGTAAAACCGCCATTTTTTTTTTTAAATTTGTGCCAATTAGTTTAGTTAGTTCACTGTGTGGCTAATGCCAGGTTCACACAGCAGTATAATTAGCCCATTTTTTTATTTAATTTTTTTGTGCCCCGATCTTCCCCTTCCGCCTTGGGATGGCTTTCTGAGCTCTTCCTGCCGTGTGTGGTGTGCTAAGAGAGATCTGGTCTGCTCGGAAGGAAGTCGGGACCACAACGACCTCAAATCGCAGATTTTCAACATGTTTGATTGACTTGGCCTGATATCCTAGCACGTGTAGAAGTGCCATAACCAGTCGCTTCCCCCACACCCAAGAAACTCCCACGAGGATACTGCAGAGATCCCTAGTGGAACATGTGGGGATTTCCCCGAAGACAAACAAGCTCACAACATGTTGAGTGTTGTTATTCTCGAGAGGTTTTGTGAGATTTCCAGTCCGACATTTGAATGTTCCTGAGTGAAATTTGCTTGTGTGTGATGTACTTGCCATTTGATACGACAAAACACACTGGACAAGCAAGCCTGCCTATCTATGTTTTTTTTTTTTTTTTTTAATCGTCATGTGAATGTTTAAATCTTGCAGTGTGAACCAGGCATTAGAAAATGTGAAGGATTGGTTCCTCACTACCTCCAACACATTCAGCAAAGTATTTCTTTAGTCTTGCGATTAAAAACAGCCAGAATTAATGTCTTCTTCTTTCCTTCAGGTGCTGTTGGTGGTGGTCACGTGGTGCTGCTATATCCGCCCGATGATGACGACAAGCATCTTCCGGAGCTCCTGTGTCACCTGGGCTCGTCTCTCCAGGCCCTGGGCTTCACTGTGTCTCTGGACCTCTGGAGCCAGGCTGAGCTCAGCGTACTGGGCCCCGTGCCGTGGCTCCACTCGCGACTGGACCGCCTGAAACGGCAGGGTGGTAAGGTGGTGCTGGTCCTGACCCAGACGACGTGGACCAGAGCTGAAGAATGGGGGGCCTTCACATGTGAGAAAAACGAAGAGCATATCAGAGGAGTGGAGGAAGACTCTGCTGGAAGCTACCCGCCTCCTTCCCGACACGTGGATGTATTCGGTGCCTCGCTGAGCTGTATTCTTGCAGACCACCTGCAGGGCCGCGCAGGCGAGCGGTTCATGCTGGTGCAGTTCGAATCGCTCCCTCCTGCACTCCCGGGGGGTTACCGACCACTTCCGCGGCTCTTTTGCGGACTCCACGTCTACAGCCTTCCTTCGCAGAGTCTGGGCTTTCTGACTGAGCTGGCAGGATCCAAGCAAATGGCCTCCGCGTCAGCGAGACGGAAAAGGGCGGGGGGACTCCGGATGGCATCCAGGGCTCTCGCCAAAAGGCTGTCAGGGTTCACACTAGGGACAAATGTGTTGCACCTCGCCGGGGTGTCTCCGGGTTGTGTCGGAGGGGAAGAGGAAGACTCCGGGGACACACTACTCTTAGAACCAACTTTAATTACACCACCATCCAGTCCGGACACAATAGTCAGTAAAATGGAATGGGTCTGACAACCGGGGAGGCTTGTAAAGGGGGGGAAAAAAAGTTATTGGAAGCTTCAGTTAACAAATATACCTCAGTTGATGCACTAAGACATCTACCTATTCATCCATATTCTATATCAGGGTAATCCGTCCTGGGTCGTGGGTGCTGGTGCTTATTTCCAGGTGTCTCCACTGGATGTTTGACAAGAGTTAAGGCTAGGTTTGGGTTGCATGGTATTAGAATACATTGCAATAACAATAACAATGGTAAACATTGCGACAGCGATATCAGTTGCAATATATGCATATTTTTGTTTTTCTTTTCTTTCTTGTCCAAGCTTCCATTACTCTGAGACCCTCAGCGTCTTGGGCAAGGTTGTTTGTGTGTGGTGTGAGCATCTGGTCCTGTGAGACTCTATCCTTCGGGCTATATATTACTTTATCATGTAAAAGGCATGTTCATAACACTTGTAATATATCATCCAATGATTATTGCACTCCAAACACGCCTTTGCTACATGACTATTGTGCACACTGATACTGTGATAACAAATACATTCCCAACATTGAGCAGATCCAGCATAGGGTAGCCTGCACGCCAGGTAGGTTTTCGGCTAGACAACCATGCGTGCTCGCACTGCCACCCAGGGGCGATTCAGAATAATCGGTTAATCTGGCATGCAAATTCTGGACAATGTGAAGACTAAAAACCAGCATATGCATGAGGGTATCATTAAAAGTTTGCTTTATGACTTGTTCAGAAAATGCAGACTAACATCTTGAGTTAGTTTGAAGTGACCAGTTAACCTAACATGCCGGTTTCTGAACTGTGAGACAAAATCCACACGTCCATGAGGACGACACTGAAACTCTACAGTAGGACATGTTCAGAAAAGCTTCATATAATTTTACTGTTTTGCTAGCAAGTAGTAAATTCAACTTGATAAAGCTTGATTAAATTGCTTCACTACAAAAAGGGAACTCAGAGTAGGTAAAATCCTCTTGAAATTAACATATTTTTCATTGATTTGAGCTGGTAAATCAGATTATTTGCCAATGGAATAAGATTTTTGCACTTAAAATAAGAACGATTCATATCCATCACCTTATTCCAAGTGCAGGATGTTTAATTACCTTATTTTAGGGGTAGAAATTCTCATTCCATTGGCAAATAGTCTTATTTAGCTGCTGAAATCAAGGAAATATATACTAATTTTAAGAACATTTTACCTACTTTTAGTTCCCTTTTTGCAGTGTTCTAGCAACAAAAATAGCTCTGTTTTGTAAAGGAATATAGCTTGAGCTGCTGCTGCTGCTGCTGCTTCAGAGAAACTTGATCCAGCCAAGAGACAGGACACCAGCTGGAAAAACAAAATACATGGAAAGAATAATATAACATCTTAGTAATGGTTTACCAAGGGCGTTTGATAGTGATGTTGCAAAAGCAAAGTGGCACTGAACACCCAAACTGTGTACTCTTCCATTCATTTGATATTTAAACCAACCCTTCCAGAGGCATTGTGTGTTTTCAAACTTGTTTACTTCTGCATGACGTTCTTGCACTTCGGTTGGATATTACAAACCCTGAAATTTGTGAAAGAAAATATTTAAGCAAATGTGTACATAAAACTTTCTGTTCATGTAAATATGTTTTTTGCTTTGATCAGGTATTCTGAGTTGGTTTTATACTGTGATTTTGTTTTAAATTTATAAATATGGGATTAAATAAAGCATTTCTTTGCTTGTCTACCAACAGTTATTTCTCATGTATTTGCATAAATTATAGATTTTTTTTTCTATTTGAGAGGAATACATTTGAGAATAAAGATTATTTGGATGTTACAGCATACATCATAGTACAGTTTATCACTTTTTTATGCAAATTTTATTTGCATGTTTTTTTTTTTTTTTTTTTTTACTATTAACATTGTTAGTGTGAGTGTGCAGCAGAAAAAGAGAACTAGGTTGGTACCAGAAAAACAAGGAGCTATAGTAACTAAAGATGTAAAGCTAAAAAGTCACACCATGAAGAGGTTGTACAGAGTAGTTAGAGCTAGATTAGGAAGAAATGTGACAGCCAGCGAGCAGCATTTTAATTTCTTGGAGCACTACAGATGCAGCAACGTTTGCTTTGGGAATTATGGAGAAGGTTTTGTAAGGAACTGCACTGTTTTTATGGATCTAAGGATGGCATATGATAAGCTACCCAGAGATGTTCTGTGGTACTGCATGTCCTTACAATGGTGCAGTATATGAATATGAACAATGAGACAGTGGTGAGGTGTGTGGCAGGACCTTTAGGGATTATGCTGCATTCCATTTACCTCTGAGCTACAAACTGGGAAGTCGGAGGTCACCAGGCAAACAACCATAAGCAACACAAGCTAATAACAATGCCTTTATCTGTGTTGTCTACATTATAGGAAGTTGCTCATAGAGGATGTATAGTAGTGTGAACGATTTAATGAGTGAAACATCAGTTAAAATTCAAATAACCTTGTTACTGCAACAATCATTGTTGTCTATTCAGTTGAATTTTACAGTTGGAGTTCGTAAAAAAATTAATAAAAAAAAATCGGACTAATTTCCATTTTAATAGACCTTCCCGTTAATTTTTCAACCTTGAAACTTGAAAAGTTCTACAGAGAAAAAATAAATAAATGTCACCCTTCAATCACTGTGGTGTAAATAAGAATTTGTTTTTCCTTTAGTTTTTATGAAAACAAAATATGAAAGTCCTCATATTTGTGCTTCTCCAAAAATATCCTGTGTATGAAGGAAAACCTGTATATAATTGAATGCACCTTCCCTACTCTGCACCTTCTTGTATGAGCCGATGTGACGAGTGAATTTCTCCATTGTGAGATCAATAAAGACTATCTTATCTTATCTTATCTTACTGTGATGGTACAACTTATTAAAAAAATCAACCCACCACAATGCATTTAAGATGAAAAGACAACAAGTACTGAAGACTGATCAGTGGATTTGTGGTCAACCATCAAAATCAGGTCAAGAGGGGAGGGGGGGGGGCAATCTAGAGTAGATGGAGACCAGTGTATGAAATGATTTATGACAGAACGGAAATTGGTTAGCTGAATGATAATAAGAGCTGTATACTTTGGAGACTGTGGGACAAATAAAAAGACAGGAGATTGCATATCTGAAAATATTACATTAGGGTTATTTTTGATAGGGAGTGACTTAAGTATATATACTGTACTGTAATGATATTAATTTAAAACGTAAAACAACATATGATACAACAGCACAGTGAATCACGCTTAGAGTGAATGACATGTAAGATTGCCCATACATTATAACCTGCAAATAAAATAAACTACCAAAATAAAACTGCTGTATTTAAGATCAGAAGATGATGAGATCCAACATACATATAGAAATTAAACTACAGGAAAAGTATCAATACATTTATTTAGCACTTGCCTTTTGCCGTTGCAGCGTTGTCACACCCGAAGATGGGCGTGACGACTCTGCAGTCTGATTGGCTGACGCATCAAATCACAGCACCGTCATATCCGGTGTGGCAGCAGCTGCATGGAAAACATAATAGAAGGGACTAGAAGCCGATGCTTTTCCGTTCATCCCAGCGGAGGGTTCTCCTTGCTGTCCGTCTCACTGCAGCCCAGCACCAACCACACTCTTCTTTGACCGAAGAGTTCAAGGAGGTTTCCTAAAATGTGAAACTAGCCGGTGTGACGTGAGAGTGATCCAGCAGGGAAGGAGACGACCCATCGGTGGTGGCGAGGCGGCGGACGTTGTGGTTTAGTAACAAGGTGCAGAGATGGGAATAAAAGCTACTTGGTGACATAGGATTTAAAGCACGACACGGTTTGAGATGACACAACCCTATAAGCCTGATTAGGAGGCTGTCTCCATATTAAAAAAAAGGGAAGTAGTCAGAAAAGCTGAATTTACAGAAACGGTTGGCTAAAGCTAGGAGCTAACTGACCTTAGCTGCTAGCTGAGCTAGCTAAGCTAACACTGAAGCCCAGAGCTTCTTAGTCCGGATAATTTGCTTGTTTTACTGTCTTTATTATAACATTAGTGTGCAGGGGATAAAATGCATGTAAGCGTATTTATATGATTCATATGAGTAGGAAATAAATTGCATATGCTGGAATTTACTTCTATTTTAATGCTTATGGTATTAGTTATACTACGCAAAATGAATGCCTTTCCACATTTGCTCATCTTTTTCGTACCCTATTTGAATGTTTAACGTGGCTTGTTTATAATGCCTTTTTGTTTTTATTTTATTTTTAATCTTTGTGATGAGATGATGGCACCGGTAGCTAGACAAGCAGCTAAATTATTGATTGCATTTAAAATTATTATTATTTTTTTTTATAACCGAACGTTATTGGGCCAGAATGAAAAGAGTTTCAGAAGATGAGGAACTTTCTAAAGTTTGGAGACCTGCAACATGTAAAGTTTTCTCCCACACACAAACGCTCTGCTTCCGCTGTGTCCCCTGAAGGATCATGTGGGGAGCCTGGCCTTTCCTGCCAGCTCTGGTGCTTCTGTCAGAACTCTCTGTGGTGAAAGTCCAGACGGCGCCATGTCAAACCTGCAGAAAACTCACAGAAAGCTTTATTAAGGTACGTCTGATATACTGTAAGGTCTCACTTGCCATCTTTTTATTGTACTTTTTTTCAAATAACCATTTTGTTTCGATAGGGATTAGAAAGAACAGCAAACAAGAACTTTGGGGGCGGTAACACTGCATGGGAGGAGGAGAAGCTGGCCAAGTATGCACGGAGGTGAGACTATTTCCTGTAAGCTGGACCAAACAGCTGTGTTCGGAGATATTGTGACCAGTTGTAATCTGTATCATTTCAACGTTATTCAATACACCTCCCAAGACTGATGTTTAGTTCTAATTATTGATTGTCTTCTCTATACATTTATCTGGCATTTTACAATAGTCATTGCATGTGTCCGATTTATTTCATTTGCTCTAAATGTCCGCGATTGAAACGGATATGAGACCGCCTCCTCGGATGTTCGACGTGTTTCTGTGGATTAGCCTCTGTCTCAATACCGTCTCTCGTTGTTCCAGCGAGACTCGGCTCTTGGAGATAGTCGAAGCTGCCTGCGAGAAAACGGATTTTGAATGTAACCGTCTGCTGGAGAAGATAGAGGACCAGGTTGAGACATGGTGGTTCCACAGGTAAACTGAACTAAAACCATTAAAGGTGTTTTAAAGGCACTCTTTATTTATTTTTTTAAAATATTGAAAACCTGCCTTTAACTTTGTTTTATTACCCCTTAATTTAATATAGAGGAAGACATTTAGGGCGTCTACAGTGTAGTCATGATGTGCTATCAGGAGTCTGAACTTTATAACTGAGATGCTGTGTTTGCTTTTTAGGCAGCAGGAGGCACCAGACCTGTTTGAGTGGCTCTGCATTGAGCAGCTGAGGCTCTGCTGTCCACCTGGACACTTTGGACCTGACTGCAAAGGTGTGCACAAGCAGGTTATTATATGTTAGAACAAAAAAAAAACAGAGCACATGTCCTTGCTTGCTTATTCCCTCACTGCAGTATTTAAATAGCTGTTCATTATAAGCATGCTAACTTGTATGTCTGTTGCAGAGTGCCCATCCGGACCCGGAGGTGTGTGCGGCGGTCTGGGCCGATGTGAGGGCGAGGGGACACGTCTGGGAGACGGGGAGTGCGTCTGTGATCCCGGCTACTCGGGCCATCTGTGCCAGAACTGTGCTGACGGTTACTACAGGGAGAAGCGCTCCAATGACAGTGCAGGGGCTTGTGCAGGTCCGTCACTTTCAGAGAGCTGTCTTCACATTTCAGCTGGAATCGATGTTTGTTTTTGTTTTTTTTTAACGGCTCTTGTCTCCTTTAGCGTGCTTCCACTCCTGTAAGAAGTGCTCAGGGCCACAGGACTACAAGTGCCTCGACTGCAAACCTGGGTGGATCCTTCATGACAACAAGTGTGTGGGTGGGTTTGGATTCGGTTTCCTTTTTATTTTGCATTCTTTTTAAGCAACTTTTGGCTGAATTCACTTTTACTGATGTGCCTCACAGACATCGACGAGTGCGGCACAGAGCTGGCCCGTTGTCCTTCCAACACTTACTGTCACAACACAGATGGATCGTATGAATGCAAAGGTATGCTGCCTTCAGTATTTAGCATTAGAATTAGTATTCAGTATCTCCATCTGATGAAGGTGGTTGTTTCACTTGACCATCATGTTTGGTCCAGTTTTAAGCAATGCTTAAAAGTAGAGATGCCCAGAGAAACTGAACACAACCTCACTGTTATTGTATTCCTTAAAGAGAAAGTGAAAGCTGTACTAGTTTTGCAAAACCAGAGATCGAAAATCAGCCACAAATCTTTGACCGAAGCATCTCCTCTTAAAATTGTACTCGATGTGCATAAATCTGCTGAAATTATTAATGTTAGGTAAGTTGGGGGATTCTGCAGTCGGATATGAAAAGTCTATATTTTGGTCCTCAAGATTAATTAATTTTTTTTTATTCAGACCGAAGCCTGAAGACATAGAGTTTACTAACAGTATTAAAAATATGGGAACCATCAGCTGTGGAGGTCCAAACTGTTGTCCACAGTGTGGAGCTTTTCCTGCAGTTGTCCGAGTGGAGCGTGAATGAGCAGCAATAATGCAGATCTTTTCATCTTTTGCATCTAGGCTGTGACCAGGCGTGTGTGGGCTGTATGGGCAGCGGTCCTGCTCGCTGTAAGAAATGTGCACGCGGTTACAGACTGAAAGGAGCCAAGTGTCTCGGTATTTAAGCCGTCATTCGCTTTCTGTGTAATTTCCACCTCTTAAGCTTATCCCGGCGGGCACTGAGCCATTTACCTGTGCTTTCGCTTTCAGATATAGATGAATGTAGCGAACGTGCAATAGCATGCCCTGGGCTGAACGAGGCCTGTATCAATGAGGAGGGCTCCTTCCACTGTGACTGTGCTGAAGGGTTCATCAGAAGAGATAGCATTTGCGTGGAGAATAAGCCACCGGGTAAGTAGCAGCTTTTCAGAAGGAAATTATGAACCAAAAATATTCACCCAGTCTTTGTTCAGACAGATCGATGAGACGCAGCAATTATGTCTGTTTTCTATGAATAGTTTGAATCAGAATCGGCGCGTCACAGTTGGCTCCATTTACATACAGCTGAATTGAAAAGTTAGGGTCTTTTCCACTTACATATTTTACGATCTCACCAAAAACAATATCTTTAATATCATACAAAAAACACACATTAGAGATGTTCTGCTATAATCAGCACTTACTGCCATTTTGTCACATTGCAAGTTACAACTGCAAACATCTATGTATTTTTGGGGACGTTTACGTGATAGAACTACACAAAGTAGTACCAGATTGTAAAGTGGAAGGAATATAATGGATGGTTTAAAGGGATCCACGATTAGTTGGACATAACTTCAGAAATATATTTTTAGATGTAAAAACACTACAGTAAAAATACTGTTAGCTGATTCATTTTTATAAATTTAAATAAGATATTGTTCCACGGACATCGCTGCAATCAGTGCATTCTGTGTAGATGACTTATACTAGGTCCTAGCGCTCGCTCAGTTCAGCCAACACAGCAATGAGCAACGTTAAACCTTTTCGATTTGAACCGAAGCGCGTTGCAATTGATGACAATATAATAATAATAATAATATGATGATGAATGGTACGTACAGCTCATAGGACTGTGATCTGGCAAATAGTGCTCTGTGTCTAGTGTCCAGTTCAATAACACTTGCTTAGGACCTGATCTGTCTGGTCTTCGGTCCTGTGTCCGATCCGTGATTTCACCAGCGGCAGCACCTTTGTTATTTAATAGAGCTTCCGGTGTTGCCTGTCTCTGATGTTTCTGATGTTTTTCCCAGCATCTTTCGCTCGCAAGGCAGCGGGGATTAAGTGCTTAATGGATAAAAAGTTGCTTTTAGCTTGCGAGGGTGACACTCACCTGTGGCCGTTTATATTGTTGATAAAAATAAATAAAAAGTCGTCAGCAGAGAAGTGTTGAGAGCACAAATGTAGGTCCTTCGGAAGTTGTGTTCTTCCAACGGTGCTCTTGTTTTTTATTTGGGGGGGGGGGGGGGGGGGGTTGTGACTAAGACTCACCACATTTTTTATTTTTTTTTAAATTACAGCCAACCAAAAAAAAAAAAAAAAAAAAAAAAAAAAAAAAAAAATTACAGCCAACCGGGACGTTGTGCACTGTTGTCTAAATTTCTTCCACTCAAACGCAATATGATAAAAAAACAACGTAGGTAATGTTAATGATTCTGTGTTTAACTCTGTAGGCTCCAGTCCAGTAGGACCTAACTGCATCGTGTATTGCGTAGGTGAAAAATACAACAAAGAATAGACTACAGAATATTTAGAAGTAATTATACATTTTTACTTGTCAGAAAGAGCAAATTTTAAGTTAATGGAAAAATTATAACTTATTTAGGCCAAAGTGTTCAACTAGTCATGGATCCCTTTAGAAGATTTTATTTGAAATAGAATGGTGGGAATTTGTATTTAGCCCCATGCCCTCTTATACCCCTAAATAAAAAAATAAAAAAGCATCCAATTTGTAAATAGAGGCCACTTGTGTGTTGATCTTGTTTTAAATAAAGCTGTTCTGTGGAGATCTCAGGCTTACCATTTCTAGGAATATTGACATAAAGGCACCAAACTCCTCAAGCTGCTTAAAAATCTTTGTATTTGGTCTAAAGTACTTCATTCCTCCTTAGAGATGTCCAAAGAGTTACAGATTTTGAACCAGAGCTGATTCAGGCTGGTCCAGATGCCACTAAAGCAGTCGCCCTGTGTCATGCTCTCAAGTTTCAGCATGTTCATTATGGGGAGCCTTCACATAACACTTGACTGCTATCAAAGAAGGTTCAGAGTTGATACTTTGTTCTCAAATGTCTATAATATTTAATAATAATAATAATATTTATTATTATTATTATTATTATTATTATTATTATTATTATTATTATTATTATTATTATTAAAAAAAAAGATAATCCTACAAAGAGATAGTTGGTATTAAATTTCATAAATAACAAAGATGTGTTGGAATCCTGAATGTAGGGAACGCTGGATCTGAACAGAATGTTTTGACATTTTGCAAAACGCTGTGGCAGAAAATATGTGGTCACCTCACTGATGAATAATGTTTTAAAGTGCATCATCAGTAATGCAGCCAAAACGGTTACTAAAGGCTACCTTGTTGGAAAACCCATGAAGATATCTTGGATATGTGTGAACACCGATCTCTGGCTTTCTCTTCTCGCCTCCTCAGCCGGCCCAGAGAAAGGCTTGTTTGACGAGATGACGGATGA
Source organism: Fundulus heteroclitus (assembly GCF_011125445.2). NCBI lineage: Eukaryota > Metazoa > Chordata > Actinopteri > Cyprinodontiformes > Fundulidae > Fundulus > Fundulus heteroclitus. Next base: position 26,225,317 of record NC_046361.1, on the reverse strand, counting down.
CGAGGTCCTCGTGCTTCAGCAGATGTTCTTCGGCGTCGTGATCTGCGCCCTCGCTACACTCGCAGCCAAGGGGGACATGGTCTTCACGGCCATTTTCATCGGAGGCGTGGCCGCCATGGCTGGATACTGGCTGACAGAGAAGGGAGACTACATGCTGGATGGATTTCTGAAGGGACGGTAGGGCTGTCGGGGACTCCTGTGTCACAGAGGGACCCTGGAACACCAAGACTCGACCAGAGGCTGGACAGCTGTCGTCCATGTTAGCCTTTCAGGGATTAAATTGTGATGCCGAAAAAACTTGAAAGGGCTTCCGGTGGACTGTTGTATATCCATGAAGAGGATGATGCAAGAAAAGACGAAGACTACGATGTCATGAATGAAGCAACACTGCACTGATTTAACTGAAATTCACTCCCTACCATAAGCTACACTCCAGATGGTAGCTATGGGCATGCAGTCAGACCCCCACCCCCCACCCCTCCTCGCTCCCCACCAAAACAAATCATGCCTACCGTCCCAGGACGTTTCTATCATGAGGTTTTTATTTTCCACTAAATAACCTTTTACCTCTTCCTCCATGAATGTTTGTCATAATGCATGTTATATTTGTTTAAAATGAGAGGTACTGCACTCTTTTCATTTATTGTTTACTTTAGCATGAGCGATTTTATGTTTTTTAGCTGCTGGAATACTTATTGATATGTGTGTGTATGTATGTGTGTGTGTGTGTGTGTGCGTGCGTGTGCGTGCGCGAGGACAGACGCTAAGTTAATTACCAGCTCTGATTTCTCAATATTTCTTTGTTTGTGAGCGTCATCAATGCAAACCCTTCAGTTGTGATTGAGAGAGGTACAGTTTTGGACCGCCATCAAAGGAACGCCTCTAATCATTTTATTCATCTTTTATTCACCTGGAGTGGAATCGTCCACAGAGGTTTGCTTAACAATAAAAGCAGATTTTATCTTTATTTTTTTTTTGTGTTCCTTGTTAGATTTTCTTTGCACTGCACAGAAACGGGAACACGAATACACTTCGGTGGTAAAGTGGCATGGAGAGAAATAGGTGATTGTGTTGACCAAAAGAAGGAATTCATTAATTCATCTATCTTTCCATTTTACTTCCTTCGGCCCGCCCCACTCACTCACCTTTGTAATTTCCAAATTTAAAGCCTGGAACGGTTAAAATATCTGCCCTGGCTTTATAGGAAACTTAGAAAAGTTAATTTATTTCATTAGGTTAATTAAAAAATGTAAAAAAAAAAAAAAAATAGGTTATTTATACATATTGATGTGTTTTCAGCTGTTTATGGCTTTAGGTTAATTCAAAACTTTGTTTCTCAGAGATTGTTAATGTTTAAAATTTAACCAATAAAGCAGAGAACGGGCATGTTATGGTCAACACAATCATGGCTAAGGCTGCTGACATGACTGTAGCTCATCCAGCAAACGCTCATTGAGGATAAGAAGCTGGTTGTTCAGACGGCTGTTTGCAAGCCTGTTAATGGAAGGTTGTGTTGAAGGGGGAAAAAGTGCAGTTAAAAAAAAAAAAACCCTGCAAAAACCATAGATTATGAAAACAAAGCCTGTTGAATAATTCAGTGCAGACTGCAGCTGGAGACGGAAGAATCCCCAAACACCCATCCAGGACATGGGCTATAACTGATATTGCTTGTCTAGAATCTCCTAAACCAGGGACAATGTCGTTAGTCTTTTACTTCTGTAGAGAAAGGACTGGACTGCTGCTCCATAGCCATAAATCCTATCCTCATCTAAAATTAAGCCTGCATTTCATTTGACAAAAATTGATCTCCAGGGACAGGCTGGAGCTCCAGAGAGAAGTTCCCACAGTCAGCGATGATCTGGGGAGTCGTGTCACCTGCTGTTGTTGGTCCGCTGGAGTTTATCAAGACCAAAAGTCTGTGGCGATCTAACCGGAGATCTTTAAGGAGATGCTAATATTTTCCAGCAGGACTTGTCAGAGGAAGAGGAGACAGCTGTCCCAGCAATGTGGGAAAAGCATGAGGTTGCCATGAAAGCAACCTGGGTTTCTTTAAGACCCCAGCAGAGCCGCAGCCTGATCGTCTCCATGCCACGCTGCATTGATGCAGTAATTCCACTGAGCTATATTATACACTGGAGTGCTAATCGCCCGCTGTTTGAACGAGTGGCTTTGAAGCCACCAGCCGCCATATTGGTACTCCCTATTTCCCCCAGTAACTAGGGAATATGTGCGCTACAGCATCGAATAACGAGGATTTTCTCATGTTCAGGGGGGATTAAGACTTTTAAAATGTCAAATGCCATATACTTTTATGTTATGTTCTAAAATTATCAAGTACTGAGAAAGTCATGTGCTGAAATATTTTGCATTTTATTAACTTAAATATATGTATTTAACATTTTTAAATATATAAATAATATACAAAAACATATATTTACATATGTGTATACATATATATACATATATACATATACACATACTTATATAGACATATATATATATATATTATATATATATATATATTTAATATGAATAACATGTAAAATATTTCAGCACCTAATTTCCTAGTAGTTGATAGTATTAGTACATCCACTGACTGTAAAATTACCTGTAAAACGTTTTCACACAGCCAGAAAACTGCTGCTTGTTGCAACCAAATCCTATGGGATTCTGTGAGAGTAGGGAGTAGCAAGATGGCGGCCAGTGACTTCAGTTTTTCGGCAAAATCAGCACTCCAGTGTATTATATAGCTCAGTGGGTAATTCGAGCAAAAGGACGCCTGAGCAATTTTTACTGTACAGCATATGCACATTTTTTAAGACATTTCTGTATAAGGAATCCTTTTTTTAATGGTCTGATGTAATTTAGAAATGTGCAGAAATACTTGAAATATTTATATAGATATATACTTGAAATACTGTATACTTGAAGACAATGCGTGTGTAAGAAATCCCTTTTAACTGAATCACTGGACTACATTAACTTGCTCATAATCTAATTTATTGAAATGCATGTCTACATTAGAAGCAGAATGGGAATAAACTCTGGAACAACATAAAAAAAATATAAAAAAAACATGTTTTTCTGATTTTCTTCACATATGCTTTGTGTTGGTCTACCACATAAAATACATTAAATGCGGCGGTTGTGTAATGATAACAAAAAAAGGGTTAATTTAAACTGAGGCAGGCGTTTCTCCTCAGTGAGTGGGTGAAGCCTGAAATGCAAGTTTTAGCTGCTAGGAGTTATGTCAGTGTTGCACTCCAGTTAATGGGATTGAGGCGCAGCAGCTCTCTCTCCTTCAGGGCCTCCTGGGAACGGGTTAGTGCTCTGTCCCTCCAGCTCTGCTCCATTAGCTGCACACAAAACAAGAACAAGTGAGACAAGACGGAAAAAAAAAAAAAAACACCAGACACTATTTTTGCTGAAACCTAAGAGCAGGAAGCTTTTTAAGCACGCTTTTGCACAGAGGCATTAGTAATAGATGCTCAATGCATGTGTGGAGCTGCACCCTCTTGTTCTCATCTCTGTAGGCTGTCATGGCTTTGGTGTGCTGAATCCTCTGCTGTCTCTCACTGGTTAGGGCAAGGCGGTCCACCTCTCTGAGGTGAGCTGCTTCTTTAACTTGATTGGACAGCTGCAGCTTCAGATTGATGCACTTCTCCTCCATCTGCCTCTTTAGCTGCTCTCGTATCTCCTTTCTGTCGACGCAGACGGTTGTTCATGACTTCTGCAAAGGTGAGGCCTCATCAAAGGAATATTCAAAGCGTCAGTTTTACCTGTACTCTTCTCTCTCACTGGCGGTCCCATAAAAGGGTTTCCTCCACACCTGATGACACCTGATACGACAGCTTCAGCTCAGTGACCAGGATCCCATCTTACTTTGGTCGTTTTACAACAAAGCCACCAAACAGATCAGGGAATATCCTGGTTGTTTCTAAGAAATTAATTATTCATAGCAGGAAAAATGCTCTCCACCTGAAATGCTCTCCTCTTTGCATGATCAGTGCCCTCTGGTGGTTGTGATGGTGAACGGCGGGGGTCTCAAGACTGACTGTGCGTTTAGGGACCAAAGGTGGGTGCAAAGGATCCAATCTGGGAATACTCTGCAATTCAGATTCATAGATGAGTGTTATTATTATTATTATTTTTTTTACTTTTGGTCATTGTATTATATTTATTGACACATCAGGCCAAAATCAGGTAATCGTATTGCTCACCTGCATGCTTTTCAGTAGATGGCCGGGGTCCAGCAGGATTGGAAACGCAATAGGAGTGACTGCAAGGCTCGGAGTGTCATGGGACACACAGATGGTTGTGGGAGTTGTAGAGATAGGTGCTGCAATAGCAAAACCAATACAGAGAAATGTATGTAATACTCACCAGGACCATCAAACTCATTGATCTGGGGACTTTAATGATTTGTTTGAACTATTCATCTTTTGGGATTAAACAATTCTACAACAAAATGCTCCTGTGGATTCCTAAAACCAGTCTGTGGCCTTTTTATGTCCAAGTTTCAATCATCCGGCCCCCTCAGAGGAATGGAAATTGGTTGGATGTTTAAGAACAAAAGATCCACCCAGACGCAAGCCTATCCATCGACATGGAGAGGGTGTTGCGCAAGAAGGAAGACCCGACTCCATAGTAAACGTCTATAAACTCGACTGAAATCTGCGGCTGCCCACTTTAACAACCCAAATACCCTCTGAAGAAAATATTGTCAGGTGAGGTTGAGATCAGATTGAGCTATTTGCTTCTAGTACAAAGAGTGTTTAGAGTGGTCAGCGTGCGGCTTTCAAACCAAAGAACATCAAGCATTTTGCTGTCAGTATAGCTACATTGGCAGCAAGTGGGTTCAATAATAAAGTCTTAATAAACCTTTAACTCTTTCAACTTCCCTTCAAATCAGCAGCTTGAATCAGAACAGATATCCCAAACAAGTTATGACAAGTTTTTTGAATGAAACAAAAAAAAAAAAAAAAATAATCTAACATTTAATCTTTGCAATTTGCCGACCCTTGACCATTTCTAAATTTCTAAACTATGCATAAAATCTGGTTGCATAAAAATCAACCAATTTAATCAAACTCTGCCGTTACTGAGATTAGGAGGGGTCAAACACCCAGTCAGAAAAATACCAGAAGCTTTTTTACAGCAACAAAAAGCGTTTTACTGCAGCCTGCTCAAGGGCGTTTAACCAAAGATTGGGAGCTGGTGAAGATTCTCAGTCATCCAGGTCATGGTCATTCCAAAAAAAAGTAAAAAACAAAGCAACTGGACTTGTTTTCCGTAGTTGAAGACGTTTAGCTTCCTCTCCAGGAAGCTTTCTCAATTATTGAGAATTATTGAGAATTGAGAAATTGAGAAAGCTTCCTGGAGAGGAAACTAAACGTCTTCAACGACGGAAAACAAGTTCAGTTGCTTTGTTTTTTACTTTTTTTTTTTGGAAAGATTGGGAGGTACATCTATATTTGGTCTTGCACATATAATTGAATCTGTGTAGAAACCCTGCAACGAAGTCAAATTTGTGCATCCAATATTTGTTTCTTGAAATTCAAGTTGTATATTGTCTTATCCTTCTGTGGTTTTAATGTTTAAATGCAACAGTAAAAGCCCAAAATAATACATCCATGCCAATTTTATGTGGATCTAATTTTCACCAGCCCTGTTAAAAAAAACACAAAAAAAAAAAAACACAACAGAGCAAAATAAATAAATTAAGTTCTTCTTACGCAGTCTCATCTTTAGGTCTTGTAGTGTTGTGCTCGAACACCTGGGCCCAGGCTTTGCGTGCTGAAACTTCCCAAACTCTTAAACCTTTAAGAACATTACTTTAAAGCAGATATCCGTTTCAAATTAAAATAAAGAAAAAATCTGAGTTTTGCATTTATCCTTAAAGCCACCAGTTAAAGATTAAACCCAGATGAACCAGTGCTTTCACTCAGTGTTTTGCTTTGGAAACAGTCTCCTTGGAAATCGGGTTACCCACCCCTCCAATAAAAACAAAGCTGCAGCGTTGACTGAGTGGCCATGCATCAGTGGAGTCAGATAGAAAGATTATTAACCTGTGGCATCAAATTAACCATAGAGAACATTTCCAGATGTGATCTACAGTAGAAGCAAAACGAGGATAAGAGATTCCTTACTGTTGTTAAAACAATTAAAACCCATTTATTGAACTAGAAATACAACTTTTTAAACGGCAACTTTGAAACGTTACGACATAATTTTTTTACCTTTACATATTCAGAAGTGCAAGTTCATAACTGTGATATGCTTGTTGCTTAGATAATGTCTGTGTTTATGTAGCAAAGCGGAGATAAAGTCTTTCTCGAGGTCGCTCATTCTTCAGATTCCCAACGTTTCATGGTTCTCCCACAGCCAGGCGTGGTATTTGTTTAACTTGTGATCTTCAGGTGTCACCTTTAACGCAAAAACACAACCAAACTTTCAGGCTTAGCTTAATCAAGAGTGAACGATTAACTTGAATACTTTTTTAGGGAGCTGATTTCGTTCACCTGTCTCCACTCTTCAACGCAGAAGATCCTGTAAGAGTCGTTCCCGTACTTGCCGATGCCGTGCAACTCGATGGGGTAACGCCACGGTTTATTCAGATACTCGTCTAAACGGGAGGAAGTCCGGTTAGTTTTCCGTGGACGATAGCTAATCCTGCAGAGCACAAACATCCTCACCTGAGAAGCGGATGATCGATTTGGCTCTGAGCTCGTAGAGGCCAAGCGGCTTCATGAGTTCAGACATGGGCTTCCAGTCGGCCTCCCGGGTCACCTCTGCGGACGGGTAACGCTCAAAGAACTGCCAAAGCACCGGAATGGCCATCTTGCCTGTAGTTAAGAACCAGTGAAATGCCACATTTCACAGCAGATTGCTCCAGAATGAGCGTGAATGTCCGCTCTTACCGCTTGTCTTGTTCAGAAAAATAGTGGCCACCAGAAGCTTCCAGGGGTCATGGAAAAGGGTTTCCTGTATGAGGTTAAAGGGAGACCGGGGAGGTGTCCATTTTCTGAGCGCTTTCCTCCTGGGTGGGCTGAGTCCTGAGTACAAACAAAGAACAGCTCTCTAAAAAACACAAACGACAGCTCAGATATTAGGATGAGTAATTTCTGCTAACGGTCATGCACGGATGGACTCCTGAAACATTACCGTCTTTTAGTGGCTTCCTGCTGAAATAAGGGCTTGTTTTCCGTTTGCTCGCCAAATTCTTGGATCCTATAACCACACAGGAATGTGTTAAATACTGTACTTCCTGAAATTTTTGTCCAGATTAGTTTTATAGAATGCAAAAAAGTCTCACAGACTAGCTTTAAGATGCTTTAAAAGTGTTAAGACAATTACAAATTTGAGGTTAATAAACTTGGTGGCAACAAATGAAAATTTACTTTTCACTGTGAGTTGCTTAAAGGATTTAATGGTATGATTTGTTGTCAAAGCACACAGTTGCTGTTTGCCGTCATAATCATAACTAATGTAAAGGTTGAGATTTCATTTAATTACTAATGAGATACAGCGACGTGCGAAAGTATTTATACCACTTGAATGTTTACACATTCTTCAATAGATTTTAATGGCATTATATGTAATAGACTACCACAAATTAGTGCATGTTTGTGAAGTAAAAATTTGAAAGGTCTGGCATGCATTTGTTCTCAGTCCTCCTGGGTCAATACTTTGCAGAATGGTGACAAATATAGCTGCAAGTCTTGACCTCTGCTCCCATCCCAGGTCTCATGCTTTAACCAGAATTACTTCCAGCATTGCCCTTTGTTTAGCTTTCTATGAACTCTGACCAGCTTCCCTGCCCCTGAAAATGATATTGTAATTTTAATTAACGGCGACCCCAAGAAGATTTCAGACACCTATATCTCCCTCTTGCATAATCAGAGCTTCACCAAATTTTGTGTGTCTCCTTGTGAATGGTTGGTATTGTAAATTGATGACATCTGTTTAGCCCCTCCCACTGGGAACGTCCAAGGTTTCTGTTATGTATAACCCTCCATGACCCTCTGTAAAAGTTTCAAACTTGGTCTTATAACAAATACTGGTTTTAAATGACATTTTGGAAAATACTACAGGAAGTCTACGTTAAAGCTAGGGTCGGCGATTTTTCCAGAAGTTTTCCTCAGTCCTTTTTTACCATCTGTACATGCGCAAAGACCAGTTTACCTCGGTCTTCCGCTCTTCAAGGGGCTCATGTCTTAAAAATCTCCCAAATTCACTCTGGTCTTATTACTTTCAACCGAGGCCTTTCTCTTCTTCTCTTAAACATGAACGCAGTTCTTTTCTTGTGACTCTCAGCCATGTTCAAAGTCTACGGTGAGAACAGCGGAGCTACAGTGAACGGCTAACCTAGCCGCTAAGCTAATCAGATACATAAACACTAGACGTGTGCTGCATGCGCAGCCATCAAGCGGAAACCATGAAGGAACGAGTACGGCCACTGCCGTTACGTGACCGTGTCAGAATGATTGGCATGTGGGACAACCAGTAGATAAGGTGATACCCAAGGAACGTGAGGGACAGTATACCCAGTTTTACCCAATATAACAAAATAAAAAGTGTTTCTGAACAGCATTACCAACTCTAGCTTTGGTAAAGAGGAAGTGACCGCAGCTTCCAACAGGAAGGTCGGATTTTGGACAAATTTTGATATGTATATCCAGCTGCACGGACACAGCAAAACGCCCGTCTTACAAAACAAGCACACTGATGTGCAAAACACACCCCAGTCCTATACATAGGGGACAGGGAAAGGCTTACTTGGCGGGGGCGAGTTTTGTAGTGGCTGCAGCTGCGGCTAGACCTTCTCAATTTTGAAGGCTTCTCACCAGAGTATATAAATTCCCCATGCCACTAGGAGGTTCGATAGAGGAGTTGAGATGCCGATGTGTAACATCCGCATTTGTGACAAATGCCCAGGGCTCTGTTGAGGTCTGAAAGCCGTTTAATGTTGCATACATCTTTAATTTTCTGCTTATTCCCAGAGTCTTTTAAGAATATAATGCACTGTTCAGTTGCGAATCATTGAGCGCCAAATGCTAACACCCACAACTGTCACTGGTTACTCTGCTAAAACTTTCTAAAATTGCACTTCCTGCCAAGTGTACACCCTTTTTTTTTTGGCTGTTGACAACTGGTCCTGTCTACAGCAGGACATGGAATTGAAAAAGGAAGCTATGCTGCAGAACACACGTGGAGTAAGCTTCTAAATCATATGCATACAAATAAATAAAGTCTTGTCATGACTTATTTTATAAAGAGCTTTCACTACTTGCTGTATATGTCATCTTCTGCTTATCCGGGACCGGGTTGCAGAGGCAGTACATTCAGCAGAGACATCCAGATTTCCTTCTCCACAGCAAGCTCTTGAGACGTTCCCAGGCCAGCAGAGAGACATGTTCTCTGCAGCGTGTCCTGAGCCGGCCCCTGGGCCTCCTACCAGTGGGACATGCACGGAAAACCTCCCAGGTTGTACAGGGGGCATTTGGAGCAAACGTTCAAACCACCACAGTAGACTCCTTGCGATGTGGAGGAGCAGCGAGCCCCTCCCGGATGGCCCTATCTCTAAGGGTGTTCCTGGCTACCCTGCAGAGGAAGCTCATTTTCAGCCGCTTGTATCTGAGACGCCGTTCTTTTTGGTTGTGAACCAAACTTCATGACCGTAGGTGAGGATAGGAACGTAGACCGATCTGTAAATTGAAAGTGTTGCCTTTGGGCTCAGCTGTCTCTTCACCACAACGGACCAGTGCACCGTATGCATTACTGCAGCAGCCGGACCGATCCATCTGTTGATCACACGCTTCATTCTCCCCTCACTTGTAAACAAGACCCTGAGATACTTAAACTTCTCCACTTTGAGAACCATCCAAACCTGGAGAGGGCAAGCCATCAAACTGCTGATGTTTCAATTATTTTCTTAAACTTCAAATTTAGATTAGATTAGATAAAACTTTATTGTCGAAATGGATATAGATTTAAAAAAGACTCTTAAAAAAGCATTACAATATAACTATTTTGCATAAAGTAAAGGTGAAATCTGGCTACTAGTTCAAAGGTCAGTACTGGTAGCTTTCGGGTGACTGAGGAATGGAAAGGCTACCTGAAGCTGGATGTACTTGAACATATGACAAACCGATTAAGTTTATAGCATAGGGCCTAAGCTAAGAACTTGATGCGATAAAGTCTTTGAAGAAAAACACCTCTTACTTACTATTTTGGGACCCTCTAACTGGTGTGCAGCTTCCGCCACAGCTGTCAGGTTGCACCTCCTCCTCTTCATGCCTGTCAGCGTTACCCACTGCCTCAGAATTAGACTTGTTGCCACCTTTGCTGTGATGCTGTCCAACATCTGTGTCTGCCGCATTCTCACTTTCGTTTTCGCTGTCAGCGGCGGCTTCAACACTCGGGGTTAAGACTAAAGGCTGCGAGTTTGCCTCACGATTCCTCTGAGCAGGAAAGGTGTCGCGTTGATCACTGGAAGGAGCCAGTCTCAGTATTTTCTCCCTCAGCAGCCCCACTCTCCGAGGGCTCTCGTTCGCATCATCGTTATCCACCGAGTATGATGAAGGTGCAGCTTGTGAGCAATTCTGCTCAGTCTCCTCTGTTATGTTCTCTAAAGTCGTTTGCAAAATATTACTATTAACAGCCTCCTCAGCAGGCTTTACCTTCCTGTCACCTGTCTCGCACCTGCTAGAGGAAGAGGCTCTTTTAGATTTCTGTTTGGGAGATTTCACCTTTCCATCCACTTTCTCCTGCTGTCCATCGGCTTGATTTTTCTTCTGTCTCCTTTGCTTTCCTTTGAAATGATCTGTTTCAGAGCAAGTGAAGTTGTATTTGGAAAGGGTGAAATCAAACAGGTTTTTGTCCGCGTTCTCCCCTCCATTTTTTAATAGATAAGCATGCAGGGAGGCTTTAGACCTGAACTTCTGCCCACTGGGACTGAAACAGAAAAAAAAATAAAATGATGGTTTTGATTAAAGTTGCTTTATTTTAGTAATTAATTTCTAAATGGGAATCTCATATTCAGATTCATGAAATATAGAATAAAATATAGATTTGTTACACACGGTGATTATGTTGTCTCAATGTTAAAAATAAAGGCTTACAGATAATGAAAACTCAAAATTATGTTTCTTAATTAGTATTTTATTTTTATTTTACATAAGTTATTTTTTCCTGAAATGTTTTATGGGACGGATAGTGACACCCAACAACAAAGAAAAGCAACTTTGCTATTGCCAAGAGGAATATAAGACACTCCACACCCAACAGTGTGAACAAGCGATTAAAGCAATACTTTAGCAGTGCTTTAAGCTGATATCTAGTCCATATAATGTACACTCTTCACTAGGCTGATATTTTCCCTTATTCCACTCAATTTTCCATTATTAAATCTCCAGAGAAACACAAATTTGAAGTTTCTCATTAGATGTAAGCAATAATTATCATAATTACACACACACATACACTTTAAATTGATTACATAAATAATATAGGAGTTTCAGTTTTTAATAAAACTCTTGAAATAAATAATTTTTTTTTGTTGTGGGCTTACTGGAATGTATCTGTAGGCCTATTTATGCTGAATTCATAAAGACAATATCGAGCAAAACGCCGCATCACCTTATTACGTACACGTCCAGTTTTCCTGCAGTCTTTCCAGCTTTACGCTGCTTCACTTCTCTAATCCATCCATGGGGCAGTTCTTCCCGGTTGCACTGCGCATCCATGTCTAAAGTGATTTCCAGCTCATTTTCACAGCTAGTCAGGGGAATCTCGTAAGCAGGGGTTGCTTAGATTTTTTTTTCCACCCATACCCGTTCCGTTGACAATAAAAACACATCTTAAATGGAAAAAAAATCCCTCTGCAACAGAGAAAAGGCTACATTTATGGCATAGTTTTTATGCAGCAACAAACGAGGACAGAAAATTAGCGACTTCAACGTACCAGGTTCCACCTAATTAATGCCGATATGTAGCAGAGCGGTAAAAACAAAGTTATTTTCCCATGTCAACATTGGAGCGGAACTGTGGGCATGTGTTTGTCCACCGGAAGTCGTAAGCGGTTTTGAGTCTGCGCAGTGCGAGCAAACCCTGACTACGGAAAAATGAACTGCAATAACTTGTTGATTTAAAGGAAAAAAAATCAAGCAACTCGTTCTTTTTATATGGTTAAAATCTGAAAATGAGGCCAAATTTAAAATGGAAAGAGTCGGTTCGTGAACGGTAAGAGACTCTGAGCCTGTGTTTTTTTTAACCGTAAGCGGACGTTACGCTAGTTGGATAGCAACGCTGGTTGCTATGTAAACTAGTGGAAGCCAGCTAACGCACGTTAGCATCTCGGCTAACCATATACCGACGTCAAACGTTGCATGCTTTATATATCTTTAATACCATTTGTAAAAAAACGATTAGTGTATAGTGTTTATTTTTGCTATAAGTCTTGAATCATTGCAACCGTTAACGTTACTCTATCTAGCTTTTATTAGCGTTAGTGCTTGTTGCCACGCAACTGTCTCTTTGATATAACATTTTTAAATATCAAGCGTTTTCTTTGCATTTAATGTTTTTTCCCCAAAACTATTGACCATGGTTCGTTAACGCTGCAGCTGCACTAGAGAACGTTTCCATTGTCACACACTGTAAAAGTGATTCTGATCCGTCGCCCACGCTGTTGTGTTTTGAGCAGTTTCTAGCCTTAAATGCACAATCCTTTTCAGAATGTTTATTTCTTTTAAAATGTACTCTGATTATATTGATTTGATTGGTTTGCTGTCCTAAATCCACATTTAGAACATTTTCGAGGTTATGGTCGGAAAAGCTGCACAGATTTAATCTTAAAAAATAACTTTCCATACTTCCAATTTTTGACCTTGCATGTCACATCAAGATGAATTGTATTTTTCTCTATTCCTCAAATGCATTGGGATGCTTTTCGCTTACGCATACCAACATTTCGTTATCCACCATGCTGGCCTGTTTCTATTGAAACCCCTGGTAGTAAGATGTACAAATAGCCTTCAAATTAATTAATCTTTTACTCAGTCTTCAAAAACCCTATTTTAATTTCTCTCTTACATTTACATTTGTCCTTCACCTCTTTGCATAGTTGCATGCTTTAAATATTATCACAATATTTTCTGCTATTTTGTAAAATAACTGTTTAGTTTTGTAAAAATAGCTGTCGTTACACATGGTCTATAGTCTCAATGGTTCGATTCCGACCTGTGGTCCTTTCCCACACGTCTACCCTCTCTCTCAAAGTCCCTTTCCCGTTACACTACCTTGTAAAAAAATGAGCCACTGGTGCTACAAAAAAACCCAGAAAAACAATATTTAAAAAGAAAAAGGCAGTCACATTTGGAGAGGTAAACATAGCATTTATTAATCCAGATAAGGGCTGGACAATTAATCACATTTGCAATAAAATGTCAATTAAAAAAAATGCAATATCCAAATAACAGAGGTCTGCAATTTTTGGCTATGTTTTTAATTAAGATACGTTCTTTATGTGTGTGAAAGGGAAGAGAGTTGGAGCAGTGATATAATCTAATGTTATTATTTGTTTGACTGTTTATATAATCATACTTCTTCTTTTTTTTTTTTTTTACCAGAAACTTTAAGGAATCTCACCATAGCATTAAGTACAGGTCAAACTGTTTAATACATACATTTGTTTGTTGGTTGCACTTTGCACTTTATGTTCAACAAGGATTGATGTCCAACTCAATTAAAAGCTATTCTCTTAAAAGCTATTCTTTCCAATAATAATATACTGATTAATAAAAACTGTTTAATTTCTTGTTTTACGTAGTCCTTGTTTACAAACATCTTTATCTACAGGACATTTTTGTTGCTTGTCGTTAATGCAGCTAAAAGTTAAAATTAAATTGCAATTATGGTTTAAATATATCACAATTTAGATTTTTAGCAAAACCGTACAGCCCTAATCCAGATATCCATCCATCCATTGCCTATAACACAAGTTTCATCACAGTATCTTGTAAACTATTTGTTATTGTGCCTCCCTACTGGTGCTTAAGGTGTCACCAGCCCCTCCGGGTGGTTAGCATAACAGTTTTAAACTCTTGATCGACCAGTAAATCAAGTGAAAACAAATATTTCAGCGCAGTTTTCTCTTTTGCAGTGTTTATGACCTTGCCTTCAAGCCAGATGGCAGCCAAATTATAATAGCTGCAGGGCAACGTGTTCTGGTAAGGCTCACCATTTATCTTTGGCTTGCGAGGGACATCTCTGCAGATTGCATTATTATTCTGGGTTCTGTTTGCAGGTCTGTGATGCCAAAGATGGAACTATCATTCAGCCTTTGAAAGGACACAGTGGCACAGTGTACTGTGTGGCCTATGCCAAGGATGGTACTGAACTGGTTTTCATTTTTTATGCATAAGTTTTCCAGCATATTATTCCCTTTTCATTTCTGAAACTACGTTTTTTTTGCAGGTAAGAGGTTTGCGTCAGGATCCGCAGACAAAAGCATCATCATTTGGACTTCTAAACTGGAGGGTATCTTAAGATATACGTGAGTACCTTCATTGTTCTCATCAGTGCTCTTTAACTTTCAAGAGTAATTGTCTGTGTTTTTTTATATTGTCATATGAGGGTTATTACTTTAACAAAGCCAATAAATATCTTTCCAGTTGAGTTTGCTTATACATCAGAAATTCACCCATAGTTTTTCAAAGATTTTTACTGGGTCCAATTCATATCCGATTATGTAGACTCCAGTTCCGTCCAAATTTAATTCAAATCAGTCTGATACGTTACAATAAAATCCAACTTTGCAGTCAAAGTCATTTGCCCGGAGATAGCCCGGCTTACCCGGGTGGTCAGACAAGAATAGTGCAAGCTAGAATGCCGAAAACTGCAACACTAATCAATTTGGAAAATGACGACGTCCCAGGAGCTTCATTTCTACATGCTTCAGTTGAGAAACCCGGCATAGAACATCTTAAACGCTGAATCTGCGTAGAAATACAGTTGATACTAAGAAAATTATGGGTTTTATTACAGGCCTATGTTTTAGATTATTATAGGACCTACTGCAAAAAAAGTAGCTTCTCTCCTAAAGTTTCAAAGTCAATTATTCCACTGTAATCAGACACACACACCCCTCCGCAAACACACACAAACAAGATCACTGTTAGAGAAACAATCGACTTGATCAATTAAAAGAACCCGAAACCCACCAAGCAAACTCCCACACTGTAATACTGACGCCGCTTCTAATTATCACAAATGCATGTAATTAGCTGGTATTTATACACACCTGGACTTTTCCTGCTCGTAAAATAGATGATGGGGGGGTGGGGGGTAGTTAGATCTTCAAATTTTGAAGATCTCACAAAGTGATCAATGCATCATCCAAAAATAGAAAGAGTAGGGCACAGTCGCAGCCCTGACTGCAGCTGTCCACCTAAACTGACAGGCCGGCCAAAGAAAGTATTGATCAGAAGTGGCCAGGATGGCCACGCTGTAGTGTCACGCTTTAGTAGCTGCAGAGATGTCTGTCAGCTCAGACGAGGGAATATGTTGACAGGACAACTACAACTGAGACAGATCTGGCCTTTTAAAGAAGAGTTGGCAGTTATAAAAATATAGTTATAAAATAATTTTTGGCCTTTCCCATGAACAAGTTGACATATGAAAACTTGCTAATCTGATTCTTTGCAACAACCGTCTCAGTTTGTCCTTTGAAGACCATTGTTGGAAGAAAGAAATATGAAGTATTCTTCACAGTTTGCCACAGATCGTGTAGGGGACACAGCACACGAGTGGAAGAAGGCGCTCTGGTCAGATGAGATCAAACTTGAACTCTCCGGCCTTCGTGCCGAACACTGTGTATGTGTAGAACAATTATCACTGTGCATCAATCTCTAAAATACATCATACCACAGGAATGCTTTCCTTCAGCAAAGAAAACAATAGATTCAAAAACAATAAAAGAAAATAAATAAACTGTAATGATTTTCTGTGGTGAATCCAAAGTTAAGCCAAACACGGAGCTGATGCTAAAAAAAAGGGTATTTATTGACACAGATGACGGATCCTCCAGGAACAAAAAGGCAAAGGCTGGGACAGACTCAAAAGACAGGACAGGTCATTCAGGGCAACAGACAGATAACAAAAACAGAGGCTGCAAAGCTCTTACCACAAGGTAGCGGACAGGGACGAGATGAGATATACCGGCAACTAAGCAAAAACGAAGGTGGGCTTAAATAGGTAACAGAACAGGAGAGCAGGGCGGGGCTAATTAACAAAAACAGGTGGAGGTGATAAAGGGAGCATAAGATAGATAAACAAAAACCTGAGGTAAGGAACGAGACTAAACAGACACGGAGTGAAATAAAAAACTAAAAATAAAGGCCAGATAACAAAAACAGGCTAAGCATAAATCCAAAACAAGAAACAGAAATAATCCTAAACTGAAAAAATAACCAGAACCACAACAGAACATTACATAAACAGGGAAGTTGGACAGAGTTAATGGGGAAAATGGATGCTGTCAAATACAGGACGATCCTGGAAGAAAACCTGTTAAAGGCTGAAAAATAAGCCTGAGACTGGGGCAGACATTCACCTTGCAACCCTAAATGTGCAGCCATGGCAACAACAGAGTGGTTTGGTTTGAATCATGCTGATGTGTTAGAATTGTGACAGCATGTGAGTTAAAGTTCATAGGGTATGAAGATTTTTGGAAGACACTGTAATATCGTGGAAGTCTATACAATCCAATGCAAGGTCCGAACCTTTAAAATGATGCACCATTGTGCCTTTAGGTGGCGCTACACGCATGGCCATCATCCCAAGGGGAACGCAGCTACATGGCCTTGGGAAGACCTTGGAATTGTGTTATCACTTGTCACAACCGAGCCACGCGGTTCGTAAAATGTTTGCCGACGCCACATATAAACTCCCCATGAACACTATTTGAACCCCGGATTTCCCGTTTCAACGCACGTGTCCAGAACGTGTTGTGACCTGTGATGAATCAAGTCTCTCCTCACTCATTTAAAACTGAAAACTGGGGCTGTATTTTTCCGCATAAAATCCAAAAGCCTTTGTCTGTGTTAATATGGAAGTGTGTTGGTCTCCGTGTCATGAATCATTGATATGATGAGTAGCATTTCCTTGGAATTAGACTCGCTGCCACCGTAGTCCACTAACCCATCCCTAGTGTACGCCGGACATTCATTTCATTCACTATTCTCATTTTAATGACCTTATCTGTAGCCATAATGATGCTATCCAGTGTGTCGCCTACAACCCGGTCACTCACCAGCTTGCCTCCTGCTCGTCTGGTGACTTTGGTGAGTGGAACGCAAGCTAAGGCCAATTAAACGTGGCAGGTTTTTAAGAAGAATTGTTAAGATAATATGCTGTTTATATCTTTTTTTTTTTTTTTTTTTTAGGCTTGTGGTCCCCTGAACAAAAATCTGTAAACAAGAATAAAGTGAGCAGCAGGATAACATGTTGTGGGTAAGTTGCTCCTCTGCTGCCCTCAAACACTTTTTTTTTTTTTTTTTTTTTACATTTTCATGCGGTGCGTGGGTGCTCCAACCAGTTTATTTGAACTTCAGGTGGACAAACGACGGGCAGTACCTCGCCCTTGGCATGATGAATGGTGTGGTGAGCATACGGAACAAGAATGGAGAGGAGAAGGTCAAAATCGAGCGTCCAGGTGGATCTTTGTCCCCAATCTGGTCCATAGCTTGGAATCCCTCCAAGTCAGTCATTCTTTGTTACTGCGTCATAGCATCCATGAGAAATGCCGACTCTTTACATATTCCATCTTTCCTGTGCCGACACTGTTGGAAGTATTTGGAATAAGTTGCATGTATTGAGTGAGGCCAGCAGATGGCAGTAGTTGACACGCGAGTGGTTGAACCGTGGGGGGATATTATGACACTCGTTTTGATGTGTCTCAATTCTCTGCTGCCCCCTCTAGCCAAATGCAGGAGCTTTTTTTTTACCGCCTGGGTTGGTAAGAGAGAAATAAAGCTGTGCAAAAAGAAATAATGCTTACAGTTAGTTTGAAGCGATCAGATGCGAGTGAAACAGATTTATTGTCAATGCATCAATCCATAAATTCACTTAAAAGTTAGGATGAAAGGTTTTTCAGGGAAGTGGTTGTGTTTTAAGCCGTAAGGGATTTGGTTTTCTTGGGAATAAGCAAAACTTTTAGACAGCATGAACATGTATATGTGCCTACCGTGTCATATTTTACTCTGTCCTGATATTACACTGCAAAAACGGATAAAAAAATAAGTAAAACGTTCTTAAAGTTAGTGTATTTGTCCTTGATTTGAGCAGGTAAATAAGAATATCTGCCAATGGAATGAGTATTTTGACCCCTAATATAAGATAATTAGACACCCTGCACTTGAAATAAGATGATGGAGATGAGTTGTTCCTATTTTAAGTGCAAAAATCTTATTCCATTGGCAAATCATCCTATTTACCTGCTCAAATCAAGGACAAATACACACATTTTAAGAACATTTTACTTATTTTAAGTTCCGTTTTTGCAGTGTATAAATGTGATTAAGTTGAAAACATAACAAAGCTTACCATTGCTGCCGGTCACTTGCGAGGGGGAAAACATGAAAACGAATTTTGGCCTGTCTTGTTTTCATTGTCGTCCATTACTTAACCAACCAAACCCTCTATCAGCACAAAACGCTGTCCCTAGCACTTCTGGCTAAGCTCTTTTTGTTTCGCAGGGATGAGCACAATGACATGCTGGCTGTGGCAGACTGGGGTCAAAAGCTCTCCTTCTACAAGCTCAGTGGAAAGCAGGTGAACGTCGGTCGTCTCTTCACCCTGAATACAACTTATTACTTCATACCCCATATCAAAAATGTGAAATGACATCAAAACATACATTAATAACTACTAATAACTCTGAAAAGTAACAGTCCAATCCTTGTTTTCATTCTTTTTTTCTGGTAAGACACCTCTGACATTGTCTGTGGTTTAGCACTGGCTTAACACCAGGAACGCAACAGATTTTCACCCCCAAAAAAGTGGGCTTTGCTTCACAATCCTCTCAAAGCTGTGTTTATTGTGTTTCTTGCGCACCATTTTCTGACACACTTTTCCCTTTCACTCAACGTTCCATTTATACGCTTGGCTACTGCACTCTGTGAACAGCCAGCTACTTTAGCAATGACCTTTTTGAGGGTGACCCGCTTTGTGGAGAGTGTCAGTGGCCGTCTGCTGGACAATGGTCCAGGCAGCAGTTTTCCCCATGATGGTGGAGGTTATAACGTAGCTATAACGTAACTTTTCTACATTAAAAAGGCCATTTTTATTGGTTTTATTGTGTGCTTTAATTATCTGAGACACTGAATATTGGGTCGTCATAAGATGTAAAGGATAATCATCAAAATTAGCAGAACTACTTGAAATATCTCAACATAAACTTTGAGTCAAATAATGTAACTTTTTTTATGAATTTAAATCTATTGAGATGCGCCTATACATACCATGTGTTCAAATTGGGAAGCTCTATATATAGATATCGGGAACTTGGCCAATGGAATCCAGGCAATCTTTAACTGATCAGGAATAGTAGCTGCGTTTTTTTGAACATTGTCAGTGCATAGCACATAGAAAACCCTTAAGTGAGTTTAGAATCAGCTGTAATCTTGACTGTTAGGGTCTGTGGAAGCCATAATATTACACTGGAGGTGATCCTGCTATGCTTCATTGGCCTACTCACAATCACCGCTTCCCCATCCGTTCCCTCTGGGCTATATTGTAATTATAGACAAATCTGTTCATTTCTCTTTGTTATATCTGAGGCTTTCTCATCGTCGTCTCTCTATTTACCAATTTAAATGAACATTCTGTGATGATGACAACACAAGGGATTGCTCCCGATGACTGAAAATAAGCAGCGATTGTCAGGGAGTCCCTTTTTGTTCTCAGTGGGAGAAAAAAAAAGAAAAAAAACAGATGGACAGGACAGAGAAACCTGAGATGATGCAGCACAAATGGACTTTGAACTCTAATACAAAAGAGGCTTTTTAATCCAGAGACATGCTCTTCTTTTTTTTTTTTCTGTCTTCCTTTTCATCAGATTCAAAGGGATAGTTGAATGTACTGAGGACTTTGAAGTCTGTCAGCCCTGACAGTGGGAAGTGTTGGCTCAGGCTCTGAGCAATAAATACAAGATATGCTTGTTTTATTCCTGTTTTTAATGCACTCTTCTCCCTTTGTCCCCCTCAGATTGGGAAAGACAGAGCTCTAAACTATGACCCGTGTTGCATCAGCTACTTCTCCAAGGGCGAGTACATTGTGATGGGTGGCTCTGATAAGCAGGTGT
Source organism: Fundulus heteroclitus (assembly GCF_011125445.2). NCBI lineage: Eukaryota > Metazoa > Chordata > Actinopteri > Cyprinodontiformes > Fundulidae > Fundulus > Fundulus heteroclitus. Next base: position 26,204,952 of record NC_046361.1, on the reverse strand, counting down.
CCCTCTACACGAAGGATGGCGTGCGGTTAGGAACCATCGGAGAGCACAAAGCATGGGTGTGGACGTGCCGAGTTAAGCCCGACTCCAACTATGTGGTGGGTCCACAGCACATGATTCCGTATATCTCTATGAGACCTCACCTTCCCTACCCTTGAATAGGAATTACACGTCACAGTGAAAGCGATACATTTTTTTCCCCCCAGATGTGAAAACACCCTTTTTTTTTTTTTTTTTTTAAACTACACAGATACACAAGCTATTTCATTTTACAGTCACTCTTTTTACAGCTTTTCCTCTCACTATATTTAACTGAAAGTGATGAGGCACACAGGAGAGAATTGGTTCCTGGCAGATTCTCGCAGCTCTGTAGTATAGAAGGCTTTAACAACAGGAACATTTTCCCACTCCCTCAGTCTTTTCTTAGAGGTGTTAATAGGATGTACTGCTACATTGTTGTCTCTTATCTAGGTGTGCGGCTGCCAGGATGGGACAATCTTCTGCTACCAACTTAGCTTCACCACGGTTCACGGCCTCTACAAAGACTGCTACGCCTATAGGGACAGCATGACCGATGTCATCGTGCAGCACCTCATCACCGAGCAAAAACGTAAAAGTTCCTTGCACTTGCGACAAGTTGCTTATTTTGTGGCTGAGGGGATGTTATGATGCTTCCCTAAATAAACCGTTGGATGTCTTTCAGGGTCACAGTGACCTAAATCAGTCATATAGAGGTGGATCTACACTCTCATTACACTAGCTATGTAAATTATTTTGAAATAAATTTGAACGGACTTAAATCACAATTAATTAATAAGGTAATGTTATTCTCGAGTTCAGCTGGGTTCCTACACTGTCTGGGAAAAACAGAAGACTATGGAAAATACATGTACTTCCAGAATTTTATGTATTGTTGTCTGAAAATATCCATCCATCCATCCATCCATCCATCCATCCATCCATCCATCCATCCATCCATCCATCCATCCATCCATCCATGCATCCATCCATCCATCCATCCATGCATCAATGGATGGATACCAGAGAGTAAGATCAATCAGTAAGAGCAATCAACAGGTTCCCTTATATAGGAAATTTTTGACCAATCTGTATAATCTGATTGAATTTGACTTTGTAATGTGCCTTGAGATGACATGTTTCATGAATTGGCGCTATATGAATAAAATTGAATTGAAGTGAATTGAATTGCATATAAACTGTACCATCATATGGTTTATCTTACTCTCTGGTTTTTGAAAGTTTTGTACTTAAACTTGTAAACTGTAGCAACATCTAGCCAAAAATCAACAGCGATAATTTTTTTATTAATAAAAGACTGAATTCTCAAATTCAGAGTGTGGAAAAATGTGTAGGAACCCTTGTTCAGGTATTGCGTTTGTTATAGGTTGTAGCTCTGGTTGACATAGATTTTCTTTAAAAAAAAAAAGTAGAACTTATTTGTCTTAAAAACACTTTCTTATGCAACTGTCACGTTTTCCCAGTGAGGATCAAGTGCCGTGAGCTGGTAAAGAAGATCGCCATCTACAGAAACCGTCTTGCCATCCAGCTGCCGGAGAAGATCAACATCTGCGAACTCAGCTCGGACGACTCCTCCACCATGCACTACCGCATTAGCAAAAAAATCTGCAAGAAGTTTGAGTGCAACCTGCTGGTGGTCTGCTCCCAGCACATCATTCTCTGTCAGGTCTGCAGTCGGTTTCTTTTTTCTTTTTTTCTTTTTTTTCCCAGAATTTATTGGAAAGAGAGCAGAACACATCAGATCATTCCTTTAAGCTGGTTTTTGACCCACCTGTTTTCTATTTAGCTCCTTTCATAATGAAACATTTCCCTCCCTAGTTTTTTTTTCTCCTCAGACTAAATTCTTTTTGACCCCAGTGGCTTCACTGACATTAAGACACCATTAAGATGATGAAATCAGAACGAATCAGTGTTAAACCGTTTACTCCCAACCTATCCAACCCAGGAATTGAATTGCCGCTACCCCCACATGTTTCTGCAGAGCTTGCACGAGGCCACATTGGTACATGCGTTCCTAACAACGTGTGCAGCGCGTGCCTTTTGTCCTTTCGCAACCCTCTTCATACTGGATAAAGGGGTTAGGGTCCGTTGAAGCGGTGGGTGTTTTGAGGGGGGGTTCCTCTGCTTTTTGTCTGTGTGTTTGACAGCGTCTGGCAGAGCGGAGGAGCAGCACTGGGGTTATTTCCTTTTTAAATTTTTCTTTGTGTGACAGAGGCGCTTTAGATCTCTGTTGGGCATGCTCATGTTTCATGGCCCGGACAGATCTTAGACCTTATATATATGGTCTGTGCAATGCCTCCGGTAGATTATATCATTGTTTATCCTGCTAAAATTGCTTTCTGACATTGAAACACCCTTTGCAGTGTTTAAAAGAACAACACGGTGCAATTCATTGGACTTACGCGAGTTTGTTTTGCTACGATTAATACCCCATGAAATGATCGAGCTAAAACTGTAATTTTGCCATAATGAATCGGTTTAGTCAGAACGGCGGCATACGACTGCGGTTTCTCATTACTTGTTCTGCTCTGCACAGGAGAAGAGGCTCCAGTGCCTATCTTTTGACGGCGTCAACGAAAAAGAATGGGTGATGGAATCTATGATTCGCTACATCAAAGTGATTGGCGGCCCGCCAGGCAAGGAGGGTCTACTTGTGGGGTTAAAAAACGGAGCTGTGAGTACTTGGAGAGACCTCGATAGTGGTAACCGTTCCCTTCTGTGGATTCTCTAGGAATCTGGAGAAAAGCGAAAGTCACATTTTTCAGAAATAATAAAGCTCGACTTGTACATTGCCTTGAAAAAAGTATTTATTGAGATTTTATGTGATGGACCAACACAAAGTAGTTCATAATTATGAAAAAAAGAAGGAAAAGGATACATGGTTTTTAATTTTTCTTTTGATAAATGAAAATCTCAATCTGTTATTCATTTAGTGCCCCGCATGTAATACTTAGTAGAAACGCCTCGTGGTGCGGCTGCAGCTGCCATCTGTAAACGTACGTCTATCTCAGCTTTGCATGTCTGGAGGCTGACAATTTCTGCCTCTTCGTCTTTGCAAAATAGCTCAAACTCAGCCAGATTGAACGGGGAACACAGTGTACGTGAAAATCTGTTTTCATTTCTTGCCACAGATTCCCAGTTGAATGCAAGTCTGAACTTTTCCTTCATTCAGATTTTTTTTTTTGGTCGAGGACATCACAGTCAAATGTTCCAAAATAACTATTGCCCTGTGCATGGGCATCGTAGCTGCAGGCCCTTTGAATAGACCATTTTAACACATGACTAGTCTTTGATAAACTTTTTCTGTTTGTTTTCTTAAGTGCTTTGAGATGGCATTTGTGAATCTGCAGCTATAAAAGGAATTGGATTAATGCCCCCCCATCAGCTTTGATTAGCATACCTGTCTGTGCTGAACAATAGCGGCACAATGCTGGTAATACTGTGTTCAGTGTTAGGGGAAGGCTTTGTTTTTCTGGTACACTAAAGTTCATCTTTGGTCCCATTTAACCGGAGAGCCTTCTACCACAACTTTGCTGTGTGCCCTACATGGCTCATGTGAAGCTGTAGATAGAATTTCTATGGCTTGTAATAATGAGGTGAGCTCCAAAGGAAATAGGTTGTACTAGATTTGATTTATATCAGATTAGATTAAAAACACTGCTTGCTTTACTCCCCATTGGTTTTATTTTATGTTGGTTTTTAGCAAGGGTCTGCAACCTTTTTAATCCATTTTCGCCCTCAGTCCAGCTAAATCAAACTCGTTGAGAGCTACAAATGTTACATCACCTTTTTTTTTTTTAATACAACTTCTAATTTGGCTACTTGGAAATGTATTTATATTTTTAGGTTTTAAAATGGGAAAAACAGTGTATAAGTACAGTTTATTTTCTGGTATGTTGATAATTTTGTAAAATGATGCTACTTTGTTTTCAATCTAATGACAAGAAACGATGTTCCAAAAAACCATCCCTGGTACTGCTAGTGTCCTTCTGTTGTTGAATTTCACCACAATTAGTCAAGTTAAAAACTGAAAACCCGCTAAAACATACATTTTATAATTATATCTATAGTTAGATCATAAGAGACATATAATTTTTAGCCAAAGTTATAAAGGTCCAAAGAGCCTCTTGCGGCTCTGGAGCCCCAGCTATCAAACCTCTGGTCTGTCATGTCAAATCCTTACATTTAAGTTTGCAATTGAAATGTGACGAAATCTGAAAAACCTTATGGGGTGTGAATACTTTTACGAGACACAACAAACAACCCACCTTCTCAGGTCGTCTGTTTTCATTTTATGATGCAGATCCTGAAGATATTTGTCGACAACCCCTTTCCAATAACGCTGCTGAAGCTGTCAACGTCGGTGCGCTGCCTGGACATGAGCGCGTCCCGCAACAAACTGGCCGTGGTGGACGAACCCAACACGCTCCTCGTCTACGACATCAGCACCAAGGAGCTGCTTTTTCAGGTTTGTAAAATGCAGCGACCTAGACTGGGAGATTTCTGAACGGACTTCATGGGATCAGTCAGTCAGAGCAAAACAAAAACATGGCTGCTTGTTAATCATTTGCATAAGGCGCAGGAAGACTTTCATTTTGAAGGATGTCCTTCTGGCTGTTTCTTTGTTCCCCGGTCACCTCTAGACATTCGTTTTCTTGCATCGTCCCTTATTTTCTCTGCAGGAGCCTAATGCTAACAGCGTGGCCTGGAACACCCAGTGTGAGGACATGCTGTGCTTCTCCGGGAACGGCTACCTTAACATCAAGGCCAGCAACTTTCCCGTGCACCAGCAGAAAATGCAAGGCTTCATCGTCGGCTACAACGGCTCCAAGATATTCTGCCTCCACGTCTATTCCATGTCTGCCGTCGAGGTGCCTCAGGTGGGGTTGCACGTCGACTAGATGCGCCGATGCTTTTGCACGGGCTAATGTAGAGTTTTATGGCACACGGCGTGCTGGAGCGGTCAGAGTGTTTTCAAGGTCGTGGTTTTAGAAGGAGGAAAAAAAGGCGTTTCGGTGCTTTGCAACTTTTACACATTTTGTCACATTGCACCCGCACGTGTTAGACAAAATGTAGTAAAACGAAAACGATAAATCATTTTGTGTAACATTTTCAGCCTCTGTATACAACGCTGGATCTTTGCTTTGCTGGAAGGTGAATCCCTGCCTAAAGCACCTGAAGCCTCTTTACAGGCTTCTTTTTTTTTCCAGGATTGTTCCTGTTTTAAACTCCGTCCACTTTTCCATCAGCACTGACCAGCTTCTCTAGCCTCGCTAAAGAAAAACAGCCCATACCGTGACGCCGCCACCACCATGTTTCCTTGCGAGCATGGTTTGTTAAGTTTGGCTCGCCTCACACCACACTGCAAAAAGGGACCTAAAAGTAAGTAAGCATTTTTTGAAATGAGTATATTTTTCCTTGATTTCAGCAGGTAAATAAGATGATCTGCCAATGGAATTAGTGTTTGTACCCCTAAAATTAGATCATTAGATGTAATGCACTTCAAATAAGATGATTGAGATGAGTTGTTCCTATTTTAAGTGCAAAAATCTTATTTCATTGGCAGATATTCTTATTTACCTGCTCAAATCAAGGGCAAATATACTTATTTCAAGAAATGCTTACTTACTTTTAGTTCTCTTTTTGCAGTGCAGAACACCTTCTTCTACATGTTTGCTGTGTCCCTTACATGACTGGTGGCAAACAGGACTTCTTTTAACTTTCTTTCAACAGTGGCTTTCTTCTCGTACGTCTGCCATAAAGGACAGACTTGTAGAGTGCATCGTTTATAAGTGGCCTGTCAATAGATTCTCCCACAGAGAATTTTCCTTAAATGAGTGGATTTGTCCTTGATTTGAGCAGGTAAATAAGATGATTTGCCAATAGAATAAGATTTTTCCACTTAAAATAGGAACAATTCATCTCCATCTTATTTCAAGTGCAGGGTGTCTAATTATCTTATTTTAGGGGCAAAAATACTCATTCCATTGGCAGATAATCTTATTTACTGGCTCAAATCAAGGACGAATAGACGAACTTTAAGAACATTTTACTTGTTTTTAGATCCGTTTCTGCAGTGCAGAACAGCAGGGTTCGAAACCACACAGGTGGATGCTTTTTACTAATTAGGTGATTTGTGATTGTAATTGATGGCTCTGGTCTTTATTTACAGGAGGGGGGGAAATGACTGCAATCGCTTCTAAAAATGAAGGTTGTTATTTTTAACACAACAAAAATGTGCAGCTCCTTGATCTTCTTACATTGTCTCTGCCCAGTCAGCACCCATGTACCAGTACCTGGAGAAGAAGATGTTTAAGGAAGCTTATCAGATCGCCTGTCTGGGCGTGACAGACAGTGATTGGAGGGATTTGGCCACAGAAGCTCTGGAGGGACTTGACTTTGAAACCGCCAAGAAAGTGAGTCAGACACACAAGTTTGTCAGATGAAAAAAACAAAACAAAGAAGTGTCAATGTCACGCACAAAATTGGCAGGGGAAAAAAAAGATAAACAATAGCAGACATTCATGCACTTAGCCTTCCCTCGATGGAGTTTGTTATCTGTGAGACGGGGTAACGAATCTTTGGGCTTTATCCAAGGACCAAAGCAAACATTGGAACAGTGTTTTTTAAACGTCTTGCTTCCCAGATTCAGTTTGGTTTGTATTTGTTAGAAATACACATCCATCACTCTTTTCAAAATAACCTCCAAACATTGAATATTTTTAGTTTGATTAAAACAGAGCACTTTTCGTATTTGTAATACTTGATTTACAACAGCTGAGAGCGTTCTCAAACAACGTCTCTACATGAGATTATTGCTATTACACGGCTGTTTATGATCTACTGTTCTGTTTGGAAAGAAGAGAAAGAAGTTCTAGTGTTTCTATACAGGAGTTTTTACATACTGCTAATGCTTAATGATGATGATAATTTTATTTTAAATTATCTCAAGGTTTCTGTTTTCCATTAAGCACCAGTTTTTCACCCGTTTTATTCTTTTTTTTCGACTGAATCTCAGGAGGTATTTCAGGGGGGGTATTTAGAAAATAGCCTGTAGCTTAAAAGGTTAACTATTCTCTAAGGAAGGCTTTTGTGGTGAGGTGAAGCCGGCAATGAAAACAAAATTACATCAGATTATAAGTGACTATTAATTTAATAATGCTGTGTGTTTTTTCAATTTTCAGGCCTTTATCAGAGTGAGAGACTTGCGCTACCTGGAGCTGATCAGCAGCATTGAGGTAATGCCTGTTCATCAGAAGAAAAAAAGAAGAAAATAAGTCATACATCAGGGGTCTCCTCATCTTTTTTTTGTGTTTTCATTAACTCATACAGTGCCTTGTAAAAGTATCAATACCCAGTGAGCGTTTTCACATTTGCTCATGTTAAGGTCACAAACATCTTTTTTGTTTTTAGGACTGTTTTAGGACTTTTTTTTTTTTGTCATAGATCGACACAAAGTGTTGCATCATCGGTAATTGGAAATAAATAGATGTGGCTTTGAATGGTTGAATTGAAATGGGTTTTCAAAATCTGAAAAGCGGTATGTGTGTTTGTATCCATCCAGGCTGAGTCAGTGTTTTGTAGAATCGTATTCTGCTGTGGTCACAGCTGCAAGTTGTTTTGGGCGTCTCTTTCAGCTTTGCACATCTAGAAAGCCATCTTTATTTGTGAAATAGCTCAAGCTCAGTCAGATTGGTTAAAGCTCACATTTCTAATCTTTCCACATATTCTTAACCAAATTATGGTTTTGGGCTTTGACTAGGCCACTCTAACACACGAAAATATGTCTTGATCTAAATCATTGTAGTGGTGGCTGCATGTTTAAGGCTATTGTCCTCCTGAAAAGGTAATCTCCATTCTCAAATGTCTCAGGATTGTCCTGTATTTAAGCTCGTCCATCTTCCTGTCGATTCTGACCAGCATCTATGTCCCTGCTGAAGAAAAAAACAGCCCACAGCATGATGCTGCGCGGTGAAACCACCAGTTTCACCGTGAGAATGAGTTGGTTCAGGGTGATGTGCAGTATAACTTTTCCACCAGAGCACCTTCTTCCAGAAGTTTTCTGTGTGGCTTGTGACAAACGGCAAACAGGTCTTCTTATGGTTATATTTGAATCATTGCATTCTTATTGCAACTCTTCCGTAGCGGCCTGATTTGTGAGGTGCAAACCTAACACATTTCTTGTCAACCATTTTCTGTGGATCTTTGCAACTCTTCTAGAGTCACCATAGGTCCCTTGGATGCTTCTCAGTTTATCTGGCCTCTTAGGTGGTCGACCATGTCATGCTAGGGTTTGAAAAATTAACATTAGTGAGTTGTTGGAAGCCGGCTTTAAACTTCTCCACCATTTTATTCCTGCTGTTTGTTCACTAATGTTGTCCAACAAACCTCTGAGGCCTTTATTTGAACAGCTGTCTTTATACTAAGATTAAATCTTAGAGCTCCATTTACTAATTATGTGACTTTTAAAGGTAGTTGGTTGTTCTGAATTTTAGTTAGAGGTATCAGAGTGAAGGGGGCTAAAACATTTACACACCAGCCTCTTCAGATTTATGTTTGTAAAAACCCTGTATCCTTCTCCTGTTTCCTTCCACTTCACAGTTATGCACTCCGTTGTGTCTATTGGATAAAATCTCACCAAAATACATTGTGGTTGTAACACAAAATGTAAAAAAAAAAAAAACTAGTTTAAGGGGTGTGAATACTATCGCAAGGCACTGTACTGATAGTTGTTGTGCAGAGGTGCGTGCATGTACCCATCGCTAATGTTGACTGATTTTGTAGGAGAGGAAGAAGCGGGGCGAGAACGACAGCGAGCTGTTCCTGGCGGACGTCTGCGCCTTCCAGGGGAAATTCCGCGAGGCGGCCAAGCTCTACAAACGCACCGGCCATGAAGCTAAGGCCCTGAGCATGTACACCGACCTGCGCATGTTCGAGTACGCCAAGGTGATCGAGCCGCTCGCTGAACAAAAGCACGGCCAACTGCGTGCCACTCCGCTTTTTTTACAAATGCAAACAAAAAACACCCTGTGAGGTCCTGCGAGCTTTATGGGTTGAGAACATGTGTTTTTTCTTCATTATGCGGGGAAAAGCCAAGTTGGGGCCCTGTACCGTGTTCAGGCAGCCCCTTTTAGCCGTCTGTCTTTCATCTCCTCGTACATCGTGGGAATTGCATCGTATATCATCTGATCGGTACACAGATGCCACACGTTTACGCGAATACTGTGGGACAACACAACAAGAACCGCAGAGTTACTGTGGAAACTGCAGATTGAAAGAAGGGAACAAATATATCTACATACAGACATTTGTGTGAGACTTTAATGAAGAAGTCAATTTCAGCTGGAGTCAGTTCATATTTTTTGATGTTTGTGGGGCAGCGGTGGTTTTTAACACATGTATTCCATTTACTGCCGAAAGGAGATGACACGGCTACTATTCATGTACGTCTCTGGATGCATGTGTGTATCAGATTGTATCTGTGCGATGTGGCAGCTGTATATTTTTGCGGGTGTGTGTAGCCATCTGGTCGCGCAGGCTGTTTGTTTTAGGTAGGAAGGACACCGGAGGGGAAAGGCTGAGTAGCTGCCTGATGTTTGTCCGACTCTCTTCCTCCTGCCTCGGACCGTTGCCTGTTTGAACGGTTTAGTCTTTGTGAGCAGGAGTTTTCTTAGATAGAATAGATTACTGTTTCGATAATCAAAGACATATTAGTTTCCAAAGGAAATAAGATCCTGGGAATGGTTCCCAGGCTTTGCCGGCATAGCTGGGGATGGCTGGGCCCTGAAACTCACTATATGCTACTTTGGCCTGAGGGCTGCTGCTCCCGTGCCTCAGTGATGACCTACATCTGCGCGGAGCGTATGGCTGCGTGGCTTTATGCCTTGTGTCCGCCTGGAGCTGCTGTGGCCTTCCGGAGCTAGGTCCACCTGTGCTTTGCTGCTTTCGGGTGCTGCGGGTTGCGGGTCTTGTACCATTTCTGGCCATTCCAACAACAGCAGGGTCCACGCTGGAGAGGTCGCCAGTCCATCACAGGGCAACGTAGAGACACACAGGACAAACGATCACGCACCCAGACTCACACCTCAGGGACCAATTAACCTAGCAGTCATATTTTTGGGCTTTTGGAGGAAGCCAGAGTACCTGGAGAGAGAGAGAGAGAGAGAGACCGTGCCACCCCAGGCCAGGATTTGAACCAAGGACCTTTTTGCTGCAACGCAAAAGTGCTACTAACTGCGCAGCCCACTAATAAACTAAGTGTTTTTACCACTGAGCTATATAATATACTGGAGTGCTGATTTTGCCGAAAAACTGAAGTCACTGGCCGCCATCTTGCTCCTCCCTACTCTCCCAGAATCCCATAGGATTTGGTTGCAACAACAAGCAGTTTTCTGGCTGTGTGAAAACGTCTCACAGGTAATTTTACAGTCAGTGGATGTACTAACAGTATTAACTACTAGGAAATTAGGTGCTGAAATATTTTACATGTTATTCATATTAAATATATATATATATATATATATATATATATATATATATATATATATATATATATATATATATATATATATATATATGTGTGTGTATGTGTGTATATGTATACACATATGTAAATATATGTTTTTGTATATTGTTATTTATATATTTATAAATGTTAAACATATATATTTAAATGAATAAAATGCAAAATATTTCAGCACATGACTTTCTCAGTACTTGATATTTTTAGAACATAACATAAAACTATATGGCATTTGACATTTTAAAAGTCTTAAGCCCCCCCTGAACATGAGAAAATCCTCGTTATTCGATGCTGTAGCGCACATATTCCCTAGTTACTGGGGGGAAATAGGGAGTACCAATATGGCGGCTGGTGGCTTCAAAGCGACTCGTTCAAACAGACGGTGATTAGCACTCCAGTGTATTATATAGCTCAGTGGTTTTTACTGATTAGTTTTTAGTGGCTGATCTAATCAGTGGTAAAAATATATATTTTTTTAGCTTTTCTTTACAGGACACAAATAATGTTATGGAAGCAAATGTGGCGTTTCTAACTGTTCTTCTTATTAGCTTACTGTAATCATAAATCATTTATGATTACAGTAAGTATTTTGGTTTTTATGATAATGAGTCATCTGGGTTCTCTCTTTGCAGGAGTTTGTGGGGGCTACAGACCCAAAGAGCTCTCGGATGCTGATAACGAAGCAGGCGGATTGGGCCAAAAGCAGCAAGGAGCCCCGGGCGGCAGCGGAAATGTACCTGTCAGCAGGAGAACACATGAAAGCTATCGATATTATTGGAGAGCACGGCTGGGCAGACATGTAAGTGTCTGTCACTGTAGGACGTACAGCCTCTCCCTGGGTTATCTGTTTGTCTCATCAGTGCACACACGCTCATATGTTTGTTTATTTGAAGAAAAAGAGCTCCCGTTGTTGTCATCCAAATGGTTTTTAAGACGCGTGGACCAGCGGTTATGTGGCGTCACCAGGGTAGACATCTGCGCTTCATACCTGGCAGCAAAAATAAATAAATGCTGCTCATGTTTCTAGAATTCAAAGCATCCCAAACATCCAACATATCAGTTACACTCATGTTCCCGTGTGGACATCTGGTGGTTGCTTTGAGCCTCCCGTGGTGCTACAGGTGGATCAGCGGGGCTCAGCACAGTCAGACCTCTTTAACCTGAATCAGATTCAGGTTCTGACCCTGACTGATTCAAATTTCTTTCCTGGGTCACGAGCGTGGGTCAACACAGCAGACGACGGTTTGAGATCTGTTTACCTGTTCCCCTCTTCTCCTTTCAGGCTGATCGACATCGCCCGTAAGCTGGACAAGGCTGAGCGCGAACCGCTGGCAAAGTGTGCGCTGCACTTTAAGAGGCTGAAACACCATGGCTATGCCTCTGAGACTTACTCCAAGATGGGAGACCTGAAGGCTTTGGTGGAGCTGCACGTGGAGACAAGACACTGGGAAGAGGTCTGAGATGATCAGCTCACCACCACGACCTACTGTACATAAGCACAACGCTTTCTAGACAGATGGATGCAGGGTTCCTGCGCAATCTGGGAAAGTAGAACGTTTGATGTAATTATTTACTAGAAAAAGAATAGAAAAAAACATAGAATGTAGAGGTTTTTTGATTTCTTTTTTCAGGGTTTATTCAATTCAATTCAATTCAATTTGATTTATATAGCGCCAAATCATGAAACATGTCATCTCAAGGCACTTTACAAAATCAAGTTCAATCATATTATACAGATTGGGTCAGATTATACAGATTGGTCAAAAGTGTCCTATATAAGGAAACCAGTTGATTGCATCAAAGTCCCAACAAGCAGCATTCACTCCTGGGGAACCGTAGAGCCACAGGGAGAGTCATCTGCATTGTACATGTCTTTGCTGCAATCCCTCATACTGAGCAAGCATGAAGCGACAGTGGGAAGAAAAACCACCCATTAACGGGAAGGAAAAACCTCCGGCAGAACCGGGCTCAGTATGAACGGTCATCTGCCTCGACTTGACATTCGTCTCATTTTATGGCAAATATGGGAATATTTAAAGATGCGTTGCTCAGACCAGCGTGCTTTACCACTTTCGATTTGGACGAATGATGCATATATTGCCGCTTTTTTCCCTTTTTCTCTCTGATTAGTGGGAAGACAACACTTCTCACCAAGTGTTGGGGAGTTGGGGGGGGGGGGGGGGGGGTTACATGAGCAGTGTCGTATATGATTCAGGTGACCAAGTACTCAGCACACACCAATCAGTAGCCTTTAACAAGCCAGGACAGGGACGGGCGTGTCATTGATTTGCATCCGACTTGTAATGTGCCTAAAAAAGATGGGCCTCCACGTCCTTAAAAACAGCAGCGCTCCAACTGCAGGTTTCTCAGTGCGAGCCACCAGAACTGACAGAGACTCCTGGATAGGGGTCGAAACGTTTTCAGAAAAAATGCTGAGCGAAGGTCCGGTTGCTTGTGATTCAAGCCTGTTTGTTGATGCACATTTTGCCATAATATCAGTTTTATTTTCTTCGTTTATCTCATCAGGGGCTCAGTTTATTGACTCAGACAATAAACATGCTTTTTGAATTACTGACTGAAATACTGTAGATCTTTGTTTCCTAACCCTGGCCCCCGGGGCTCGGATGTTTCTGAGTAATCCGTCCGTCCGTCCATTTTTCACAGCTTTCTTATTTTGCAGGTTCTACTTTATCACTGTAGAAGTATGTGCAATAAATTCACAGTAAATTTGGATTTGACGCGTTCTTTAAAGATGGGACAGAGATGACCCGAGAGCTCTGCAAATCTAAGTCTGAAAAATCTGGAATATCTGACAGGGGGAAAAAATGCTTGTAAACACCCCGCAGTACAGTAACATGAAACTGTTGTTATTAAAGAGCTTCTTGAGACACAAAGTAAACTGTATTTTATGGCTTGTTTAGTTTGGCAGGAAAGCCCAACAAATAGTTTGTCAGAATCGCCCAGTAACCACAGCCGAACGCAAACAACAAGACAACATGTCTGCCTCGTTTCCTCTTCTACTGACGAGCAAAACCGCAGAAACCTCCAGAGCTTATCGTCGAGATTCGGATTCCTCTGACTCCGTGCCCACATCGTGATGAGCCTGTGAGAAGTTAAAAAAAAAAAAAAACGACACGCTGCATCGAAAGAGCGTCAGCTTGAAACTATACTCCGCTTTCAATCACGGCGCTCCACCGCGGCAGATCGTATTGCTCGTACGAGAAGAAAATGCCGCATTTCATTAATCCATCCGCGGTCTGTAATCAAATTAAAGGCGTTGCAGAGATGCATATGGGTGATTTGCATTTGGAATGACAAGAGCCAAAAGCAGAACATCAAATCTCAAAGACGTGGTTCTTGGAGTATGTTCTTAATCCTCAGAGAGAGAGAGAAAGGAGAGAAAATGTGTGTTGGGAGGTGGGGGGCACTTTGGTTTTATGTGCTTCTCTCAGGGAGGTTTGCGCCAAGGCAGGCCAGACTCCCGCACAGACTCACTTCCAGCATATGGAGGCCATTTTTCTCCAGGCCCACTGTTTCTCAAAATGACTTTGAGACACGTTCAAAACTTTTCGCGGCTCAGATTAGGCCACAGGACGCCGAGCTTAATTAGTCCCTCTGTAAGGCTCATTTTTGTCCACGGGGGACCACAGCAACACTTTATGTCCTGTCATTCAAAGAGCGACGCAGTTGTAGTTGTAATTGAGTGTGAAATCGGCTTTGCTCGTACACTCTCCTGTGCGTAGTTAATTAATAAAGTTGTTGAAATGTTTTGACTTGAGGTTAGGTGTTTCTTTTCTTTCTTTTTTTTTTTTTTTTTTTATGGAAACATGTGCGGTAACTTGTATCTCCCTAATGAGCTGCAGCGGGGCCTTTACCTGCCCAGGGCCATTCGACGCTGTTCTCTACCTTGTACCGACTAACTGAACACCGACGCTCTATTAAACGTGGCTGTTTTCCTCTGTCCTCTCCTCTCGCCTGTCGACGTTCCAGGCCTTCTCGCTGGCGGAGAAGCACCCGCAGTTCAAGAACGACGTCTTCGTGCCCTACGCGCAGTGGCTGGCGGAAAACGACCGCTTCGAGGAGGCGCAGAAAGGTCAGTCAGCGCTCCGGCCTCCTCGCCTTTGCTCCGTCGATTTGTTCCCGGGATGCGACGCGTAAAAATAAAACAGGAATATGTTTCAGTGAACATGCATTCCACTATAAGTCGCTTTACATGTGGATGTGATAAAGCCCGCCTGGCTTTTGGACACAGACTTCCCCCCCCCCCCCCCACTGCTTCCTTAAGATTTTCCACATCCTCTGTAAAACATGATCCGCTTTGCCGAAGCAGAGCAGGACACAGCTCGGCTGCCTGTTCAGTGAGTGACACGCATGCTTGCCTCTAATCACCAGTGCTACAAGCGGCTCTGATGATGATTACCAACTCTAACCATAGTCATAATCAGCTCATAGATTTATAATTATAATCTCAGCAGGCATATTTCCTCTCCTACATAATCTTCTTCTGCTTCGTCTCCATGTGGGATCCGCGAGTGATTGTGTTTGGGCTTGCTATTGGTCATGCGTTTAGGTAATTGTGTGTGTTTTAGGCAGCCACTGAGGCAGTATTGTGTTCCCAGTGATTGTAATATCTGAGATCCTGACTTGTCTCGTGTTCAGTGCGCTGGTATTTCTCGGTGGCAATCCCAGAAATTGTTATCACGGCTGTGATCTGCTAAAGTGCTTTGTCTGTTGTTTTTCACGCCTTTTCATGGAGAAAAGTTGATCTCTGAAATGAAATTAAATAGGTGCTTTTTTGACTCCACAAATTTGTCATTTTTTTTCATTTATTATTACCATTTTTTAATAGAATAATTAATTTATAGGCCCAGAAGGATCTGGTGTGTCGTCTTGAGCCTCCATTAAATGTTCTAATGAGTGTTTCTTTTTTTTATTTGACAAAGAAACAGGTTGAAACATTTTCCTCACTCTAGTTTTGGATGCTGTTAAACCTTCCTGAGCTTATTTTGTCCCATCATGCCTGAACATTCAAAATGGGGGGGGGGGGGAAGCAGAAAGAGGTTTCTAAAGCTCAAAAATATCCCAAATAATACTCCCAATCCAAATGAATTTTAGAGAAGCTGTTTAGGATGCTGCTATCAGCAATGTAGGCCAAGAAAAAAAGCGATAGTAAAGGACATTTCTTTCAGTGCTGTTCAAAAAGGTGCATTCCCCAAAACTGTGAGGGAGTTTGTAGCGATGCACTGAGAAATCGGCTGCGGACTGAGGCTGCAGGAATTATGGGAAAACGCGCTAAATGAGCTTATGTCGGCGAAGATAATATGGCAGGATAAGGTTAAACAAATACTTAAAATAATAACTGCTTACAAATACTTATCTAACACAGACCCCAGATGATGAGTAGTGTATGCAGTTAATAGAAAAAACATATGACAGTCAGTCATTATTTCCATCTTAACATGTTCTTGTTTTCTTTTTTTTGCGTCCCGCTACTTTTGCTGTTTTGGCAAAGAAACAACGTTGACACAGTTTCTTAAGTGATTTTTACCAGAACTAACGCCCTAACACCCACCTACAAGCATCCTTTGCTGCACTGAACAACCAGCATCACCAGATAAATTACTGGCATAGAGAGCCTGAAAGCATGGTGCTCGTATTTAATGCCCTCCAAGCAGTTTGTCGCAATATTGATATTGTCTATAGTGATGTTGTATTGCAAAACTGGTGACACACTGTGCAGCTCTACTGTTGATCGGAATCATAATATTTTCTCTGAGATTGGCCCAGACCAGTCAGCGGGCAGTATGACTAAAGAAAATCCCGTCTTTTCCAGTCGGTTAATGGCATACATGTAAGCCTTAATGGGTCGTACTGACAAAAGCCCTTGTTAGTGTGGAGTCCATTACTGAGAGAAGAAGACTGAAGGTTAGGTTTTTTTTTTTCAAGACCAGAAATGTTTAAAATGAATACAGAGGAAGCTCAGAGATGTGAGAAGTGTTTTAATCCTTTGGAGGATCCTTTTTTAACCCCTGATCGTTTTGGAACATGCCGGATTGTTCGCAGGCCTTTGGAGCTCCAAGTAACAATGGCAAAACCATGCTGGGAAAAATATTATAAAAGCTGTTCATGCACCTTTCTCTGTTAGTTTTCTGAATAAGTTGCGTGAATCACCCTAAATCGGTAGTAGCCGACCGAAGCTTTACAAAAACCAAAGATGGGGAAAGTTGACCCCATAATTCAGACGGATGACTCTTTAGATCTTTGTACGCTGGTCATTAATCTGGTAGTTCTAAGTTTCTGTCCATGTTTGTTTAGCAACAGATTTTACCTGCTGCTGCTGCTGCTGCTGCTTGATGCTCTGTCCCTCTGTTTACAGATTATACAGCAAAGATAATATTTAGCTTTGAATAACTGATCCAGTTAAGTTATAAGCAAACATACATCTAGGTTTATGTGTGTACCGACTCTATTGTAAATTAACACGCAGGATAATCTACATATCTGTCTCTGGAAGCGAGCTCAAAGAAGAACATTTTCAGCTCTGTCTGCAGACTTGTCAGTTCATGTTTCTGTAAGGCCGGGGGGAGTTGGGGGGGGTTGGGTTGGGGATGCTTGTCGCTAACTGTAACTAAAAGCAGCTGAATGTGATTTCTGTCCGGTTAGGCCTTTTAATAAATGTTTGCCGATAATGCGTTTCGACCTCTACAGTGCTCTGCGGGGGCAGGGTCACTGCAGGGGCCGACTCCCAAAAGCTGCTTCTAATTACCCAGTAATAGGAACACGGAGAATAATCTCGTGTTTATTTGGACCTTACAGTGGAAGTGCTTTGGCTTTCGGGAATATTTTAAGAGCGGCCTTCATAATTGGCCTGGTCCGCAGTTGGTTGTCACGCGTCTGAAATGAGAATTAGAATCACTTTATCTTTAATCTGGGAAACAAATCATTTTTGACATTTATTAACGGTGCCTTGTATGTCATACCATTTATTTGTCACATTCAAGCTATTTCATTGGGATATTAGGCGAACCACCCACAGAACGTTGTGTGTAATTGTTCAGTGGATGAAAAGAGACTTCCAATGCTTTTAACAAATTAAAATACGAGAAGGGATTAAACCAATGAAAAGTCTGAAGCAGGGTTAGACTTTTTTAGACGGCATCTAGTGCAGCACGGTTTAATCAAGCAAGAAATTCAGTATGTTACGGCAGCAAACCTACCGAGACCTAAACTGACAAGGAGGGGATGAGAGAAGGAGATAAGAGGCCCACTAACTCTGGAGGAGCTGCAGAGATCCATAGCTCAGGTGGGGGAAATTGTTGGAATGGCAACTGTCTTTTTAACCTTACATGCAAAACACCATATGTGGCAGAGATGTGGACACCATCCCATGCTGTTGGGAGGCTTTTCTTTAGCGGGCAACTTGTAAGAGCTGATAGTTAGATGGATTTAAGTAAATACATGGCCATCCTGTGTATATATATATATATATATATATATATACACACACACAGGATGGCCATGTATTTACTTAAATCCATATATATATATATATATATATATATATATATATATATATATATATATATATATAAAAAAAATAAAGGTCCAGCCGTACGTTTGGATAAACTAGTTAAAATCCAGACCTATGTCCAATTATGAACGTGTGGCATGCCTTGAAAATTGTTGCTCATAGATGCTGTCCGTTCAGTATGAACAAGCCTGAGTTGTTTTGCAAAGAGCACAAAAACATTTTCAGCTGGTAGAGACGTTCCCCAAAAGACCTGCAGCTGTGACTGAAATGAAAGGTTGCTCCACAAAGAGGGGCTGAGTACAAACACACGGCAGATTAGGTGCCGTGCATTTTTCTGAAAAGGAAGGTTGTATCTTAGTTTGTTTTTTGTCCTTCTACTTCACAATTATGCCCTGCTTGGTGTTGGTTTATCGCACAGCATCCTGATGAAGCACATTGGAGTTTGTTGCTGTAATGTCGCTGTAACTGTATCAGAAGGAAACTCTGGCAAACAGAAAAAAAGTAAGGCAAACATCCCTGTGAAAATAAAGCTTTGGTAAAGCTAAATTGTCCCATTATTGCTTTCCTGGTGTGCGAAATAGTTGCTTGGAAGGCCAGTAAAGCGACGGCAGCTTAGAACCTGAGTGCTGCTTCACTGAATAGGCTTTTTGAAGACTCACACAAGCGACCGGCTGTTATTTTTCTACTTGTCAGCATTCCACAAGGCTGGCCGTCAAAGTGAAGCCGTGAAAGTCCTGGAGCAGCTTACCCACAATGCAGTGGTGGAGAACAGGTTCAACGACGCAGGCTACTATTACTGGATGCTGTCTATGCAATGTTTGGACATCGCCAGAGGTGAGAAACATCATCACTGAAGTCTAAAGGACCCCCCTCCCCCCACCACCACCACCTTTTTGTTTTTGCTGTGAAGCCTCACTGTCTTATCATTCTGTTTCTGAACCAGAAAGCGAAGAACAGAGCGCGGAAATGCTGCAGAAGTTTGACCGTTTTCAGCATCTTGCTGAGCTTTATTACGTCTATCGCTCCATCCAGCGTTACACGGTGAGGCTAAAAACGCTTTATCGGTTTTAATTCTGCTTAACTCAAAGACTAGGGAAGGCTAGCCCGAGCGACTAGCTGTCAGATTTAAACTACTTGGCCCCAGAAATAGCACCTAAAATGTGGTTAGTGGTCTATTTTTGTTCACAGCTATGTGACTTACGATTTTACACACACACACACACACACACACATGGATTATGTCAAGCCACAGAATGATTCAGCTTTAAATGGAAATTAAGATAAGCGCAGAGTGTCAGGTGAAGCGAACAAAAGAGAGAATAGAAGGCATTAAGTAAAGGTTACAGTTCACTAAAGGGAAATATCCCACCCATTATTAGAATCCTAAACCCTCCTGACCCCTGTCGCCAGGGTAACAAGCTCCTTTATAGAACAACATGACAACCTCATCAGTGGTCCTGTCCTGCCCCAAACAGCCCCCCCCCTCCCAGGCATTACTTGCCTCAAGACAACACAATCGGTGCTTATGAGTGCCGTGTGTGTGTGTGTGACCTGGCCTGTGTCAGCGCGCTCGCTTTGTTGTTTCAGCTATTTCTCTTCTGTCTCTCCCTGCCGCGGTCACACCCTCGCAACAACAGAGGCATCTCTGTGATCCAGACCAGAGCAGGAAAACCTCTATTTATCACGTTAACTCTCCCAGACAGGCGCAATAGATTTAAACTATCAACTCTGGGGATGAAATGCTTTTAGCGACGGCTTTAGAAAATTCGTCTTTGCCTTTCAGAGCACTCCGAGGACGGATAAGGCGCGCCGACGGGTTAGGCTGCTTTAGAACAGGTTGGAAGATTATAGAAATAAGAGTGGGAGTAAAAAGAAATGGAGCTTTTAAGAATTGTTATCAGATATTTCGGCTATTTTTAATCCGTACCACCGCCATTTCTCATTTTGAATTATTATTATTATTATCTATTTTTTTATCTTTAGGATGAACCATTCAGTTCCCACATGCCAGAGACGCTCTTCAACATATGCCGGTTCCTGCTGAACAACCTCACCAAGGATGTACCACCGGGAATCTCTAAAGTGTATCCTTTTTTTATTTAACACCCGAGATGTTACAGCATGGTGGACTTTAGCTACACCAACAAACCAATCGACATTGGCATCAGCAGCGATGGCAAAGCAGAGGGAAAGAGCTAAAAGTTGGGGAGGGAACAGAAGTGTCGGTGCCACAGCGGCGACTGCGCCACCGCTGAGGGAAAGAAAAGCGATGATGATGGGGAGGAGGCGATGCCAACAAAAAGCCACTTTATTTCTTTTTTTTGGAGGTTTTCGAAACAAGTGCTTTGATTACGGAACTCTGGGCACACTTTTGAGCTCATAAACGCAACGAAGAATAAGTTATAATTGGAACAAACACATGCCACCGCACTCAGAAGCACGTAGAGCAAACCATATAGAAGCTGGTGTGATGAAGAGAGGTTCGGCCTTGAAAGGGGAAATCCACCCCAGCAGCTGGGATCCTCTGGGCCCGAACCGCTCCGATAACTTTGAAGTGAGATTTATGAACTTGGCAGGAAGGTGTTGGACGTCGTGTGAATTGTTAGACACAATGTTACAAAAAAAAAAAGCTAAACACATTACACAATAGAAGGAAGTGCATTTATCAGGAGTAGCAGACCTGGGTGTGTAGGAGGAGCTGGAGAGGAATGGTGTTATAAGAGATGGAAAAATACCAATATAGAGCTGTTGCAGCTGCAGCTCATTGACCTGTGCTTTCCACCCAGAGAGCTGCTCTCCACAATCTGTTTTTATATGATTACTAATAGGTAACAGTTCTGCTGAGACTTGCTGCCAAACCTCGGTGATGTAGTATTATTATTTTATTATAATTATTATTATTATTTTTTTTTTTTTTTGCTACTACCTAACAGAATTTATGCAAAACATGTTGAAGATGCACATAAAAACGGACCAGTCACCAGAACTGTCTGATTTATTTATTTATTTTTTCACACATCAGGAGCATCTCAGTAGATTAGAACATCATTAACAGTTAATTTATTGAAGGAATTTAATTTCCAAAGTAAAACTCAGATAAATTCATTAGACACAGCATGAGGAATTGAAGATTTTTTTAAAAGATAATAATCATTTTGTTGCTGATTTCAAACATTCAAAGTGCGGAGCTGTGGAAATCGGAGAGCTCTCGCGCTCTATCACACTCGGTGGGACATCATCTCTGGTGCTAATATAAATAAATACACATGAGCACAGAAAGGCTCCTTACGTCTCCTGTATGGTAATAAAAGAAGAAATAGAAGTGAGCCGTATTCTGTATTGTAAAAGTGTAAATGAGATTTGCTGTAATCCTCTTTAGTTGGGTTTCATAGTGTTCATTGTTAAGATAGTAAAATTAGCTATTTATCAAAAAAAAAAAAACAGAACTCCAACATCTCTGATCAGTGTATGTCGACATGTTACAGCACAAGAGCCTTAACTTGACTTTTAGAAACACCTTGTTTGCATTGGCCAAGCAGAGTCGCAAACTGGGCGCGTATAAGTTGGCCCGGTATTCCTACGAGAAGCTCCAGGAGCTGCACATCCCCTCGCGCTTCCTGGAGTCCATAGAGCTGGGCAGCCTTAGCATTCGCTCCACGCCCTTCCACGACAGCGAGGTACGCCGAAGACTCGAGCTGACGCGGGGGCCGGTCCTGAAACATCCGCGCCCATCAGCCCATTCCTGTCCGGTTTTCCGTCGGTTAAACTTTCCCGTGTTTCCTGCAGGACCTTATCGAGGACATGATGTGCTACCGGTGCTCCACCAACAACCCCCTTCTGAACAACCAGGGCAGCGTCTGCATCAATTGCAGGCAGCCTTTCATCTACTCGGCTTCATCGTATGGTCCGTGACTCAAACGGCTCGTGTTTAATTTTAATTATTTTTTTAATCATTATTATTGTGTTTAACAGTTTTAAACGTGTTGTTTGACACAGAGGTGCTGCCCCTGGTGCAGTTTTACTTGGAGGAAGGCATCAGTGACGAAGAAGCTCTGTCCCTCATCGACCTGGAAGTTCCTCACACTGACGAGGCTGAAGCACGAGGCCACAACGTGGACAGCGGCGGTATCCTTTGATCTTCCGCCTATTATCATATCTGCACACAAAGTGACAGATTGTTGACTTGCTGCATATGAATTATGAAGAGCCCGCTCCTGCTGCTGCCCTTACAAACAGCACACCTCCTCTAATTGAAGCATGTGGCACTCCTCTTGTCTTGTGACAGTTCTCAGAAGCTGTTTAGTCTGCACTGGCCTTGATTTTGTGCTTGTGGGTAAGCTGTCAGAACTAAGTCATCTTAGCCCTCGCGCTAATAGGGTTAGTGAGGCTCTCCCGTCTCATCTTAATGACACTAACTCTCGGAGAGCCGTAGCCACAGCCCTGCTGCGGGGATTAACCTGCGTTAGCCAGCAGACTCTCAAGGGCACCGAGGTGTGTTGTGTTCCTCCAAGGCCATGAAGTCTCTGAAAGGCACAACTTAAGCAAATTGTCTCTTAGAACTCGCTCTCAGGTGTCAATTTATCCTCTTTCGCCGGTATCATTGTGGGGAAACATTTGTAAAAATTAAAAGGTTATTTGCTCTTAATTGATGCCAACACAGACCTGCAGGCTTTGAGGATAGGTGACGATTTGGATTATACAGAGGAAGATCCATTTACAGCCAAAATGAGCTTT
This sequence comes from Fundulus heteroclitus, assembly GCF_011125445.2. NCBI lineage: Eukaryota > Metazoa > Chordata > Actinopteri > Cyprinodontiformes > Fundulidae > Fundulus > Fundulus heteroclitus. Next base: position 26,182,129 of record NC_046361.1, on the reverse strand, counting down.
GAGGTAAGAGAAGAAAGGACAAAATAGATGAGGTGATTAATATTCTGCCAGCTGGGCGAGCCAGCTGGAGACGGCAAAAAAGACGGAGCCCGTAAGAGGATGTGTCTGTGTTCGTGCGTGTGTCCAAACAGCAAGGGGGCTCCACCTTTGTCCCCGTCAAGGTGAGTCGTTCGGTGCTACGCTCCATGAGCAGAAGGGATGTCCTGATCAAACGCTGGCCCAAGCCACTCAAATGGGAATACTTCCGCTCCCTGCTGCCGGATGTGAGCATCACCATGTGCCCCAGCTGCTTCAAGGTGCGCCATTTACATACCCAGCCCTGCGGCTTTCACTCAGACGTTTTTAACTGCCTGAAGAAGATTTTGTTTGAATGCTCTGACCTGTCCATTTAATTTTGACCGATTTCAATTGTTTTGATTCTTAAGATTGTAACGCATGCAAGAGAAAAAAATAAATGCGCTGCAGATTCTTGAGGAGGTTGTAGTTTTGAAAAATGTAAATTAAGAAATTATAAGACTTTTCCCTATTTATGAGTCAACGCTATGTCTCTAATCTTAACCTGATTTTTATATAATACTCAACAATGGGTCAAGCTAGAAACTATTGCTTGATGTGTTTATGGACTGAAAATGGTGGGAGTTCTTAGCTCTGATCAATATGATGAAAGGGAAGGGGGGGGGGTCAGATTTTTCAGTAGTTGACTATCACGGATCACTAATACTGGCTGTTTTCAACCTCTGGATGATTTATTGCTGCAAGTCTACATTATACCTTTTAATGTTTTCATCTTTCGAGCATGTTTTCTAATTTTCCCCTGCTGTATTTTCTTGTAGATGTTTCACAGTGAAGACTATGAGCTCCTGGTGCTACAGCACAGCTGCTGTCCTTACTGCCGCCGGCCCATTGACGAACCAAACTGATCAGCCCTACACCAGAGCCGTATTATTAAACAGTTCACTTATTTTGGTAATTACTAAGATACCCAAGTACTATTATGATGACAGGCATTTTAAAGCAGTCATTCAACAAGATCTGGACTTTTCCAGTTTGCTGTGGCTAATAATAAAAAAGAAAAGAGCATTGTCCGTCACCATCGTTTGATTGATCAAAGGAATGTAACCGAAGTGTAAAAGGATCCATATATCAGCGTCAAGAAAACACCAGTGGATAACGTTGACTTAAGTTTTTAGGTGTATTAAACTTGTTTTTAAGTTATCTTTGTAATCAATACATGTCTTAACTTTACACCCTAAATATGTCTTGCAGGTTTTTAAAGGAGCAATAAGTAGGAAATTTACTGTAAAATTAACCAAAATCATTCTCATTTGTCACCCGAGATGGAAGTAACATTCCCTGTAAACAATCGGTCCTCTACATCAACAATGTCTTAGTCACGTTTCTCTCCTTTCACACCTAGAGGTACGGCGTGGAACTACTTTGTTGCAGTGTGTAGCCTGTCCTTACTTCCTGGTTCGCGAGCCAATCATATGAGAGTTCCCAGGGTTCCCAACACAGAGCGCAGCTTTGTTATTTTATGTTGACAAAAGAGCAGCAGCCTGCTAACATGGAAGCCTGTAAGAGAAGCGGACCAGAAATAGAACTGAATACAACATCATCATTCTGTGTACGTAGGTAGGAACTCAGTGGGGTTTCACAGCAGCAGAGGACCGTTGAGGAAACGGCATAGACTGTTGTCAGTTGTGTATGGGTTGTTCCGATTTGAGACTCTAGGTGTCATTATTACTTATTCTTCCTTGAAAAAGTCTTAAATATAACTACTCAAATTGCAAAAACTCAATGTGAAAATTTCCAAGTCTCAGGCTGGAGAAACAAATACATCCCCTTAAGTTGGAGATATCCCCAACCCGTATCTCTAAATCCTACATAGCCACTGTTTATATCAAACCTGATGTGGCAGTGTTGCAGAAGCTTAAAGCAGCAACACGTAACCTTTAGCCACTAGACCTGTAACTTCCAGTTTTAGTGCCACTGAAGTACAATGGCTGCACTGCACTGCCGCAAAATTGAACAGTCTCTCTCCGTGTTTTGGAATCTGATAGCAGACCCTTTTGGACCAGCAAATTGAGAAGTCATTGAGTTTCTTGTAAAGATAAGGCCACATTCACCCCTCTAGATTATACTCAGAGTCTCCTATTGAGAGGGAGAGGGAGAGGGAGGGGGAGCTCCAGGAGCTGTTGAAGAGAAGGATGAGACACACAACAGGCTCAATCATCTGATTACGAAATGTTGCAGGAACTTCAACAGTGAAGAGCTGGCATGCAGGATTGTGAACTTTATCTATTGTATTTTGTAATTCTAACTGTGGCTAAGACAAACTTTGAAGTAGAAGCACGTAAGGTTAGTTGTTCAAGGGGAATTCAGACTGCCTTAAGGCGGCGCTCTAGATCGCATGACCCATGCAGAGCCGGATCCGTACCACTCAGGTTACATAGGCGAGTTTCTGAGCAGGGCAGCCTACACTGGGCATCCGCACGAACCGAGTGCTGTAGATTGACCTGAGAAATCGTTAATACATCTCAACTTAACCTAATATTTACATGGTTCTGCTTTAAAAAAAATAAAATTTTCACTTTTAAAGTTTTTTTTTTCATTTGATCTCTCTCGCACACCCTCTTTAGTGAACATTTTTCTACAGTGTTTGAAGGTACTAAAGGCAGAGAGATACATTGTTGTTAGCTTGTTGTGCATATAGCAATTAGGTTGTTGACTAATCACATAAACTGGCAAATGCTGCTGGTTATAGACTTGGAACCAGAAGACGGTCCAAAGTAAGAATTCAGAGGTCAACGAAGCGCTGCAAAAGGAGCCACAGGCACCTATTCTGAGTCACTGCGGTCCACTTCAGTTCCCACAGGGACTTCCAGAAGCCTTTTCTACTGCTTCTCTCTTTTGAGATGTTCCTGATGAAACGGTGTGACTTAACAGTCAGTTCATTCATATCTAATTTCAAATAATAATACCAACATTTCCACCTGTGGTACTTGTACACAAGTCAGTTTGAAAACTACTCAATCATTGTACGTTTTTATTTTCAGCTTATTTGTAGTTAAATTAGTAGATGCCATATTGTTGGTCTACTTGTAGTTTTTTGTGAGGATTTTACTGCACTGTCTAAATTTGTTGTTCAGACTTCAGTAAATCTGTTGGGTTTGGGGATAATCGGGTCAGGATGTTTTGTGCTGTGAAAACATAAGAACTTTGTGTACAGTGTACAATATATATAAAAAAATATCACAATTGACACAAAAAAATCACAATTTCGATATTTTTTGTAATGGATTTTATTGCACGCAAAGCTCTGTAAATTTTCTAATGTTGTGTACAGTTTGTATGAGCTATAATAAAATATGCTGCCTCTCACCTGGCTGTGGTATTTTCCATTTTACGGGGGAAAAATTTGTGATTTGAACTTTTCTCTGTCTGTCTGAACTTTGGGGTTTGTGTTCGTCTAAGAGCTGTTACGAGCAGCATAACCCACTGATTCTGATTACACTCAACACTTTAAGTGGAGCTCTCCGCCTTGCTGTGGTTAAGGATTAAGCTTTTTACAGATGCAAATAAGTTGGATTGCGGCAGAAATTTCATTTGTAGTCCGTCCACTCCGAGCGGCTGAAATCACAAACCGTTCCTCCGCCTCCCCTCCCACTTGGTCCTCTCAGCTAATTCTCATGCAGCGCTGATGCACACGACTGTAATTAATGGGTTTATTTAACCGCGGTTCTAACTTCTCGCCGAGAAAAGGCTTCACTTCTTTTATGGGCTGTGTATTTTTAGAGCCTTCTCCTGTGATGCCTTGTGTATCTGTGTGTGTCGGGTTGATGTGTGCAAGGACTCTCAGACTGTGTCTTAATTCCATCTCTGCTAACACCTCGCTCCATCCCTCGTCCCTAATCCGGCCAGACTATTAAAAGGTGGCGCACCTCCTCGGGGGGCTGCAGAGAACATCTTACTTCCTCGGGATCCAGCCGCCCCCATCCGTATTTTCCTCCTAATTTCCACCTCCGCTGCACCGCAAGACATCCCGGCTGTGCTTTGCCCTGAGAGGCTCAGGCTCTTTCGCTCTGAGAACAGAAAAGACATCATCAACAGCCACAGCCATGAATGGCACAGAAGGGCCCGACTTTTATGTCCCCATGTCTAATAGGACTGGGCTGGTGCGCAGCCCATTTGAGCATCCTCAGTACTACCTCGCTGAGCCGTGGAAGTACTCTCTTCTGGCCGCCTACATGCTGTTCCTCATCATCACGGCCTTCCCCATTAACTTCCTCACCCTTCACGTCACCGTCAAGCACAAGAAGCTGAGAACCCCGCTGAACTACGTGCTGCTCAACCTGGCGGTGGCCGACCTCTTCATGATAGTCGGAGGATTCACAGTGACCCTGTACACGGCTCTGCACGGATACTTCGTCCTGGGTGTCAGCGGCTGCAACGTCGAGGGATTCTTTGCCACCCTAGGAGGTGAGACGCAGGCCGTGCATAGCTGGCTCAAAAAAATCCTACGTTTTTTTTACCCTGAGGTTCTGTGCGTAAGGTGTGGTAAAATGTCTCGCTTTATGTCTCAGGGGAGATTGCTCTCTGGTCTCTGGTAGTTTTGGCAGTCGAGCGCTACGTCGTGGTCTGTAAGCCGATGACCAACTTCCGCTTTGAGGAAAAACACGCCATCGCTGGCCTGGCGTTCTCCTGGGTCATGGCCCTGACCTGTGCCTGTCCGCCTCTGTTGGGATGGTCCCGGTACTGTATGCCACCACGTCTATGCACCTAAAAAAAAAAACTTCAGAAATAGATTTTGTTGTTGTTGTTGTTTATTTATGTAAACGTGTACATGCGGCGTCTAATAATTACCTTCTGTGGTGTTGTTTGTGCATGCAGGTACATCCCAGAGGGCATGCAGTGTTCCTGTGGGATTGACTACTACACTCCCAAGCCGGAGATCAACAACACCTCATTCGTCATCTATATGTTTGTCCTCCACTTCTGCATCCCCCTCTTCATCATTTTCTTCTGCTACGGTCGCCTGCTCTGCACCGTGCGAGCGGTAAGAATGTCACCGTCCATGCTGCGTTTAAAAAAAAAAAAGAGAGAGAATATGATAGATTGTTTATCAGGATAAGGATTTTATTTTTCTTCCTTCCATCTGAAGGAGGGCAGAGCATCATGGACTCTCAGGAGATATGAGGGGATTTAGAAGCTCAAGGACACTTCAGGAGGCCAGATCAGTGCCAACGTGGCAGCTTGTACTCAGGTTCTCGTGCTAAAGGGCATTCAGCCTCCACACAGTGTCATCCTAATGCCCTTGATAATGATACCAAATTTTTAATTATGCATTAGGAATCATTAATGGGAAAAATTGTATCCATAACTAAATGTTTTGTGATAAATGTGTATAATCTTCCATAAGCAGGATCATTTGTGGTTCTAGTCCTCACTAAGACTAAGAAAGTAGTAGTTATAGACCAGCTGTGCATCTCAGAGAATAGACTTTAAAATACTTCTGTTTATAAGTCTATAAATCCATGAATGACTTAGCACCTAAATACATCACAGACTTGTTATCAGCGTACCAACTCTTTAGACCACTCAAGGTCTTCTGACTCCAGCCTACTCTCTGTACCCAAAACCAGACCCAAGCACGGAGAAGCAGCATTTAGTTTTTATGCTCCACTTGTCTGGAAAAAACTCCCAGAAGAAAGTCTGAAACCCTGAGTTCATTTAAATCAGGGTTGAAAACATATTTGTTTAGAGTTGCCTTTAAATGTTAATGTTGAAGTCTGTAGTCCAACTTGTCCTGTATCCTAACCTACTGCTACTATTCCACAGCAATGAATGGAAGGGGGAATAGGAGGGGACTCAGGATGGACCCTTGGGGAACCCCACGTGTGATTTTTGTGGTCTCTGATGAAAAGTTACCAACTGACTAAAAAGTCCCTGTCCTTCAACTAGGATTTAAACCAGTCGAGTGCTGTACCAGAAAGGCAGATTTGGCAGATTTACATATTGAAAAATAAGCTGAGGACATGAAGAAATTTTCCAATTGAACACCTAAATCTTACCTTCAGTTCGTGTGCAGTAATTAGCTTACATCTATTACCAGTGTTGTAGTCAAGTCACTATGCCTCGAGTCCGAGTCCAGGTTCGAGTCTCCAGTGTTCAAGTCCGAGTCAAGTCCAAGTCATTAAAAAAAAATCAGAGTCGAGTCCGAGTCAAGTCCACTACTCTTCCGAGTCAAGTCCGAGTCGAGTCACTATTGATCAAGTCGAGTCCAAGTTCCGCACTAAAGTAAGCATAGCCTACATGTTTTTAAACAAACAAAAAAAATCCACACTCCACCACATTGCACTAATAATTTAGATCTTAAAATCATACACCAAATAATATTCTAATGACATATTGAAATTATAGCCTAATGATATAAAAAAAAGTCGAGTCTTTTTCTCAATTTCCGAGTCAGAATGATCTGAATGTAGGAGTCCGAGTCCAAGTTCGAGTCATCAGTGCTCAAGTCCAAGTCAAGTCACGAGTCTCTAAATTTAGCTAATGACTTGGACTCGAGTTCGAGTCTCGGACTCGAGTACTACAACACTGTCTATTACTAAATTGAGGCAACAGCTTCATATGTGTGTTGGTCATTTTTGAAGAATTAAGCAGTTTTCAACTCAGAAGTTGAAAACTGCTTAATTCTACCCTGTGCGGTTGTTCAGTTGTCAACCTTTTATAAGTATGGGAAGTTGTTTTTGCTCATATTGTCCAACTAATATTGACAGGTTGTTGATCCAGATACAAATAACATAGAGCCCCTTCTGAAAAGGATCTAACAGATCATTACCTCTCTTATTCAGATGTTCTCAAATTTACAGTCGTTTCAAGTAATCTCTAAAGAAAGAGCCGCATTGCCCAGCGTATAGTTACAAGGTGCAGAGAAAACACCTCTGTTCTGTTTTGATATATTTATTGGTTGTTGTCCTGCTGCAGACATGACTTAAGTTTAGTCCATGCATTTTAAAATGGTTAAGGTTGTGATGGGAAACTTTATAAAAAGTTGTACCAGCGATAATAATTGCATTTTTTCCACTTTATTTTTGACTTAAAAATGTAAAAAAAGAAAATAGACCCTTCACCCCACCTTGTTTTACATCTGAAGTCGTGCTTTACCTTTACGTTCTGTGTGTTTGTGTTCAGGCTGCGGCTCTGCAGCAGGAGTCTGAAACCACCCAAAGAGCAGAGAAGGAGGTGACACGTATGGTCATAGTTATGGTGATCTCCTTCCTGGTGTGCTGGGTGCCTTACGCCACTGTGGCTTGGTACATCTTTGCCAATCGGGGAATTGAGTTTGGACCAGTATTCATGACAGCGCCAGCCTTCTTTGCCAAGAGTGCTGCTCTGTACAATCCAGTCATCTATATTCTTCTAAACAGACAGGTATGTCTAAAAATAGCTGTGGGTTGGTTTCTTATGTATTTATTTTGAAACCTAAGGTTCAGTGGAAGTTTATCATAAGGTAACTACTTTATATTTCCAATTGCAATATCAATTTAGCGTTTTATTCTAATAAATATGCCTATTTTGTAGCAAGAATGTGGCCACGGAAAAGTTTCATGAAACATTTTACACGATGAATGTGTCGCTTTCAGCTGCACAGTTAAAGTAAAACTAAATATTGTGACATGAAAAAATATAAAAAAGAAGCTTTTAATAACCTTGTTGCATGAATTCAATTGAATCACATTTTAGTTGTATAGCGCCAATTCATGAAACATGTCATCTCAAGGCACTTTCCAAAGTCAAATTCAATCAAATTATACAGATTGATCAAAAAGTTTCCTCTCTGAAGAAACCCAAAGATTGCATCAAGTCTTGACAAGCAGCATTCACTCCTCCTAAAGGAGTGTATAGCCACAGGGAGAGTCCATTGCTTTGCAGCAATCCCTCATACTAAGCAAGCGTGAAGCGACAGTGGAGAGAAAAACTCCCCATTTAACAGGAAGGAAAAACCTCCAGCAGAACCAGACTCAGTGTGAACGGTCATCTGCCTCGACTGACTGGAGGTTAGAGAAGACAGAGCAGAGACACAACAAGACAGACAAAAAACTGTTTTTTAGTTTTTAGCATTCAGTGTTCTTATGTTCAGGCCCGCCACCTATAGTAATACTGAGGAACTAGAAATAAAATTCAGTGATCTTTTTTTTTTTTTTCTTTTTTCTTTTTCTTCACATTTTCTGGCTTCTGCGTCCTTGAGCTATAGCCAGAGGTTGCAAACAGTCTGGATAAGAGTACAAACAATCTGCAGCTTTAAAGAATTGCACAGTGAAGGCCGCCGTCGGTAATTGGAAAAAATGTGCAAAAACATTAATTAGACTACAAAAAAACCTAAAAGAGCTGCAGGACTATCTGCTCAGCACTGGTTGAGTTGTAGAATGTGAGAACAATGTTTTTATTTTTTTTTTATTTTTTATTCTCTATATCTCTGGACTATAGAGTAGGATTGCAAGACCTAAGCATGTGGTCAAAATATCCCAAAAGTTTGTTGTAGAATATGGAATGGGTTGATGAAACCAACGTTAAACGTTTGGGCAACAGCTTCAAATGTTGCGTTTGGTACAACAATCACTAAAAGAACAGGATTGCCACAGTGGAACATGATGGTTACAGTGTCATCCTCCGGGGTTGCTTTTCTTCAGATAGAGATTCTGGTCCAGCTGAATGAAGATGGATTTTCTTTTTCACCATCACAGTCAGTCAAAGCATGCATCCAGATCTACAGAAGAATAAATTCAAGAGAGGAAAATGTAATTTTAGGAAAGGGTTAACAAGAGTAACAAGCTCTATCTGAAAGAACATCTCTGGGGTCACCTGAAGAGGGACCCAGACCAGAGATGTCCTCGCAGCCTGATAGATTGGGAGAGCAGCTGGCAGTTCTCTGGACTTCCCCTCTGGTTGTCCTCGCTGCTGCCGGCGCCTTATGCTGCAACTTCAGGGGGACAGACGCAGTCAAAAGGGCAGCGTGTGTACTTTGAAGATGTCAAGATGTGGCTTTCTGATGGATTGCTCCCACAGAAGAAAGAACGCTGAAACTGAAACCGAGGGTGCTGCGGCAAAGCATTTGGTTTATAAGTTTGCAAACCAGGTTATTTCACCTATTTTTTGTTGTGTATTTTTCTGTTTCACAATTGAATTATTCATGATGATTACCACATCCTGGGGGCAAGACATTTGGAAATGATTTATTATGGTCTTGTTTGTTGATATCACACAAACCTGTCATGGTAACAGAGCGCTGTACACTCTAGAGCCACTGTAGCAGGAGACGACTTCACCTTTTTCGTTAAACATAAGTTGTTGGCAGATCTCCATTTTTAGCATTTAAGCCTGTTAAAATGCTGTTTTATTTCTTTACCACAAATCTATCAGATCTGACAGATTTGACACAGTGGACAGTAAATGATCTAAAACCTCAAACTCAAAACCGTAGCCCGGTCCAAGTAAAGCTCGTTATTAGCGTAAACAAGCTCTAATGTGTGACATCTGTAAAAATGTATGTATGCTGGAGCCTTTTTTTTTTCTTTTTATCTGCACATGTTTAACAAGGTTAGGTGAACAAACCATTAGCTAAACAAATACCACATGTTTTTTTTTTACTCAGGGTAAATTTGAGATAAAGTGTATTTTTCCATCAATGTGTCAGTAGGGTACTTTAATGAGCCAAGTCAATATTTCCTGAACGTGTTTCTGATCCTGTGGCCTCCAGTTCCGAAACTGCATGCTCACCACCGTGTGCTGTGGAAAGAACCCATTCGGCGATGATGAGGCAGCCGCCGCGGTCTCCAGAACCCAGACTTCATCCGTCTCCTCCAGCCAGGTGGCCCCCGCTTGACCCCTCACTCCCTCTTCTATCTGCTCCATCTGTTCCCGCTCACCAAGGGACCCGCCACCGCCGAGCTGCAATACGTTCCGTTGGCCGATTCCTCCGGACTCACCTCCTCAGTCTTTCTCGCTGCAGTCGGCGCCTGTGCCGCAAACTTCAGCGGGACGGACTCAATCAAAGGCCAGCGTGTGCACTTCCAGCCCGTTTAATTATGGAAAGCGTTCAGCTGCTCTCACAGATTTTTAGCCCGGCGTGACGAGGTTGCCATCTCGATCCAACTGAACACCTTCCAAGATCCCCCCCGCCGCCCCAAAAATCTGGTTGTAGGTGAAAATCCGATTCTTGCTCCCACTAGTATTTAGATAAACTTCTCTTAGCAAGTTGCAGAGAAACTACAGACTCTTTGTAGCCATCGACAAGTTTCTACAAGTAATCCTCTTTTCTTACCAGAAACGTTAAGGTTCATATAATTGGTTGGATTCCTAGATGCAGTTTTATGCTTTTATGTTTCATACTTTTTTTTTTTTTAAAACAGGGTTGAGGCCATGGCTAGCAGCTTCATGTTAGCCTGTTTTATCCGACTCAAAACCAGTTTTGATGGGTGTTTGGGTTCATTGCCCAGGTGGATCACACAGTTGTTCTTTATCTATAATTTTCCACCCACTGCAATGCATCAGCATCCCTGTAAGCACAAGTGGCCCTCAGCATGATGCTTCCACCACCGTGTTTGACCGTTGGAAGAACCTCTCCGGTTAAAGCGCCTTACCCTTACTCTTCCAAACATTTTTGCTGTTGTTGAGGTCAAACATGTCTCCAGAAGGTCTTCGGGTTGTTAACGTGGATGTCTGAAGCTCTCAGTCGAGCTTGAAGGTGTCCGTTTTGGAGAAGGAGGTTCTTTCTTTGTCCGCATCCTCTTAGTCGAGTTTTTAATAGGCATCGATATCGGTGTTCAACCATCTTCAGGTTTATTACCGTTTTGAACCGTGGTATTCCCCAGGTTATTACTAAACATCCTATTCCCTTTTATTTCACTGGAAGTGACAGTTTGGGTCAGAACGGTGCAAATTATGCACAGCTTTATGATCAAAGAGCAAAGTGATCCAAACACACAATAAAACTGGTTTTGGAAGGGATCCCAGTTAGGATTACAAAAAAAATAAAATAAAATCCACAATAAATGTTAAACTTGCCCAGCCAACTTTTTTTTCCCTTTTTTTTTTTTTTTACAAATCATTGTATTAAAAAACGTTACATTAAATGCATCATTAAAAGCACCAAAATAGCATTGAATTCATGCTCATGTGTGCGTGGAAACTCTAAATAACCAGTTATGAAGTTCTTAGATTTAATTAGAAATCGATTTGTTTAATGTTTTTAGTGCATCAGATTATCCTCTCCTCTGGTCTGTGTGTGTGTGTGTGTGTGTGTGTGTGTGTGTGTGTGTGTGTGTTTGGCAGACGTTTATGCGTCTGAATGGTTGCCAGAACGTTGGCGCGTGTAATAAAGAGACCTACTATTCTGTTTTGGTGTGTAAAGGCTAGGATTTGTGTGTTGCAATAAAAACAAAGCTGCACAACCTTTTCCTGCTCTATTATTATTTTTTTAAATCATGACAGCGTTTACAATGTTTTCTGAGAACTTCCAGATGCTTTTTTTTGTGGGCGGCTGAGTAGAAGGCCAGATTGTAATGGCTGTCAAATGCTGTTAAAATCCTGTAATGCATTCAAGAGCGCAGCTCTTCAACAGCTGCTATAATAAATAGCATTATTAGACGCTTTAAAATACTTACTTTCCTGTAATTTATTTCACAAACAAATCATTTGGCATCACGATTACAGCCTCTCCTCCGATTATATTGAGCTCACACATTTTCTTCTTCTTTTAAATGTAAATTTCCCTCTTTAGATTGATCAGAATCCAACATCCACTCACAAGCACACTGATTATACTGATGCAGCTCTTCCCAGTGAACTACATTAAAACATTTGATTTAATTGTTTGCAGTCTTTAATGGCCCTCCCTGCGCTCCTCGTCAACCCGTCATCATCCGGCAGGAGCACATTGGGACGTAATGTTCGAAGCACCAATGGGAGTCCGTCGCCCACCTACAGCCAGACCTGAGATCGTTGCAGGCTTTAGGAGATGGGAGGAGTCCATCATGGCCCTACTAATCTGTCTTGTCAGGCCCCTTGAAAGCATTATAACACATCTATAAATATTGCTATAGACATTATTTTACAGTACAGTGCATCATAGGCTCATTCCCTTTTTTTTTTTAAAAAAGGGCTCAGTGCGTTAAAGGTGGCCACCAGGGCTGATGTGCAGAAATCCAGGGAACGCGTCGAACTCCTGCAAAATCCTTCTGAGGGAAATCAGAGCTGGGCTGGAAATCCGTCTCGTGTCGCGGGGGAAGATTGGGAAAACACGTCGTGAGCGCACGACGCTTGCGAGGCAGCATTAAAATCCGTTTTTCTCTCCCGCAACAAGTCAGTGGGGAAGACACACACACACGAGCCGTTCCTCCTCGGTGGCGTTCCCGGGGAACGGTGTGGGTGGGAGCAAGGCAGCTGGCAGCAGAGGAGACGTGGGGAGCAGAGGAGACTGGCAGCTTTAAGCTTCACTGCAGCACTCATAGATGTTGTCCTCCACGAGAGCGATGACCTGCTCGAACTTGTGGTGCAGCTGAGTGCGACGTGCGGTGGGGTTGGCCTCCAGAGCGTTCAGCACCTGATCGACGGGAGATAAGGGAGCGAGGAAAAAAAAAAAAAAAAAAAGACACAACGGTGACTTTCAGAAGCTGCCAAGCCTTCATGCATCAATCTGTCCACGTAAACACAAAGACAGGGAAGAGACCCGCCACCACCTTGCAAAAAAGTATTCGGCGCCTTTTCACATTTTGTCACGTTACAGCCAAAAAAAAAAAAACTTAAATATGTCTGATTTGGATTTTATGTGAAAGACCAACAAAAGTAGTGTGCAGTGGATAAAAAAGCAAACACGGGTTTTAAAGATTTCCAACAGCTTTGCACATCTACAGATTAGATCTAAAGTATTTCTGTGCAATATTTGCGAAGACTCGGTCAGATTTAGACCAGGACTTTGACTAGGACATTCTAACACATGAAAACGCTGTGATGTAAACCAGTCAGTGGTAGCGCTGGCTGTGTTTAGAGCTGCAGTCCTGCAGGAAGGTAAACCTCCGCTCAGGTCTCATTTCTTCTGCAGCCTCTAACCAGTTTTCTTCCAGAGTTGTCCTCTATTTAACTCCATACACCTTCCCATCATCTGACCCTGCTAAAGAAAAATACTACTTGAAAAGTACTAACTATATTTTTTAGGGCAACATCATGTTTCAGCTTTTTTTTCCAAAAATAGTGTTTTGCACAAAGGCCAAAGAAGCTGAATTTAAATGTCAGGTTTGTGGAGTGCACAGCCAATAGTGTCAACGTATTCTCCCACCTGAGTTGTGAATCTTGGATGACCATGTCTTGGTAGATTTTTTTGTTGTTGCATCTTAATCTTTCTATTTCCAGAAGATGGATGCAACAGTGCTCTGTGAGATGTTCAAAGCTTGAAATATTGTTTTCTTACCAAACCCCACTCTAAATTTCTTCACAATGTTATTCCTAGTCATTCAGCTATGTTCCTTGTTCTCCATGATGCTGTTTGTTCTCTAATGTTCTGTACCAAACTTCAGAGGACTTCGCAGAACAGCTGGATTCATACGATTCAATTCACTTTATTTCTACAGTACCAATTAACACGTCACTTCACAAATCTATTTAATTCTGTCGTTCTGTTAGCTGTGATAACTTCCAGGGGGGCAGACCATCTTCTAACATAGAAAGTACTCCTGGATCAATGTGTGCCTCTATGATTTTTGTGTCTCTGCTCTGTCTTCTCTAACCCCCAGTCGGTCGAGGCAGAGGACCGTTCACACTGGTTCTGATGGAGGTTTTTCCTTCCTGTTAAAGGCGAGTTTTTATCTCCACTGTCACTTCATGCATGCTCAGTATGACGGATTGCTGCAAAACCATCAACATGCAGACCACTGTCCACTCTACACTCTTTCAGGAGAACTGAATGCTGCTTGTCAAGACTTGATGCAATCTGTTAGGTTTCCTTCAGTAGGAAATTTGATTGAATTTGATTTTGTAAAGTGCCTTGGCACTATATAAATAAAAAATTGAATTTCTATCGAATCTAATGAGTCGAAGGAAACCCAGGAGATTGCATCAAGTCATTGTCTTGCAGCATTCACTCCTCCTGGATGAGCGTCGTAGCCACAGTGGACAGTCGCTTGCATTTTGTCATTGACTGATACTGAAAATTATATAACATACAGGTGGATTCTAATTACCAATTAGTTTTCTTAGATTTTATTCAGGGTATAAAAACACAAAGCATTCTTATTAAATGTTTTTTTTAAGCAGAAAAAAAAATCATGAATCCTTTTATCTCCGCTTCCCAGTAATGCACTACCTTCAGTCCATCGCATGAAGCGCTTAAGGGTTATTTGGCTGTAACGTCACAAAACGTGTGTAAAGCTTCCCGGGGGTATAAATACTTTTGCAGCGGCAAAGCAGGAGAAGGAACGAGTGGAGTGCCTCAGCCTCTTCTCCCTGCCTTCATGCACGCACGCCTTATAACCACAAAAGCACTCGCTCTTCACATATTTATAAAAACCCACATCTGCTCTGGTTTTCATGCCCAACAGTTGTCACCGTGTCAGTGGGATTTATGGGCTCTTAGCAGCGGCGTGCTACCAGGCAGAGCAAACTGAGCCGGGGCAAGAGAATAGGCAATCAGGGGCCATTCACAGAGCTGTGTGAATCAGAGTCTAAGCCCTGGCCCATGTCAGTACAGTAGCATGACAGAGGGAAGCAGCTAAGCAGCATTATTGTGAGGGCGCTCCATGAAGGCACAGTCACCACTGACTAAGCCTCTCTCTGCAGAATAAGGTGCAGAAGCATGGGGGAGGACAGCGGGAGGCTGAAGAGGGCTAGTTCAAAGCAAGACGAGAGATATGAAGCGGCAACTTAACAGCGCCATTAAGCAGATGGGGGGGTGTTGGCTCACGATAAGGTAAACAACACGCTGTTTGCTTAAAGTGAACGATATCTGTGGGCTGGGAAGAGACGAGTGAGCACACTAAACCGTCGCTGGTGCTGCTCGTTGGAGAGCCCAAATCCAATTGTTTCCCCTTTTAGCAAAAAAGAAAAAAAAAAACAGCTTTCATACGTGCTTGTTTTTAAGTGACTGGTTGCAACCCCATCCACAGTCGGTTACATCTCCCATCTCAGCTGAGATCTCCAGCGCTGATGCTTCATGCTCTGATAGCTATCAGTGAAACCTAATACAACAAGTGAGCTCTGCCGAGGCGCTGCGCATGAGGGCCAGTCTGAACATCCGAGCACATCTTATCCACGTCTTGGATCACGGAAACACGAGATTCGATGCGCAAATCTCTCACCTGGTTTCTGTATCTCTTGGCGT
Source organism: Fundulus heteroclitus (assembly GCF_011125445.2). Taxonomy (NCBI): domain Eukaryota; kingdom Metazoa; phylum Chordata; class Actinopteri; order Cyprinodontiformes; family Fundulidae; genus Fundulus; species Fundulus heteroclitus. Next base: position 26,166,753 of record NC_046361.1, on the reverse strand, counting down.
ATTTGTAGATTTCCGACAAAGCCAGGTTGGTGTTAAAGTCGTTTCTGTACTTCTGCAAGGCAGACATCAAAATATCGAGATTAGATCAAATTCCAAACCGAGACTCGTGTGTCACAAGAGGCTTTTGAAGAGCCAGACGGAGAAACAAACAGGAGTCCTTTGAATATTTGACTCACTCTTGACTCCTCAGCGAGGTGAGCGTTCATCTCCTGCTCGCTGAGAGGGGGCATGTCTTGTATCTGCTTGTAGTAGCACTGCACTCTCTTCTTGTACTCGGGGATTTCCTTGGCATACAGCAGCTTGTTAGTCGGCGAGTCCTGCAAGGAAGAAAAAAAAATGAAATAAAAAATAAGAGATATTCTCTTCAGGAAACCCGTGTAAAAGTTTGGTTTTGCAGCCACAGTGGCTCTGTGCGTGCCAGAGCTAAAGAAAGGGCCCTGCTGCACCTGCAGTGCTTTGACCTACTTGCACTGAAGATTTATGCTACTTTAATTTTATCCTCAGAACAAATACGGCTCTTTTAATTAAACGGTAAAGTTCACACTTAGAACTGAAATGAGTCAAAAGAAGAGAGAAAATTTTGGGGCAGTTTCTTAGATTGCATGAAACATACGGGCGTGGTTTAAAAAAAAAAAAGAAAAAAGGAATACACCCTTTTGTCAGAGATTTCAACGTCTGCAGATAATAAAATTCATCTGGTCGTCACACGCCTCTAAAATTATTCATATCTGAAATCAAATGTACAAAACATGCAAAAGACTCCAAAGCGGCAATATTTCTTAAGCAAAGATTTAGCTAAATTGGAAAAGTGGTGAATGAAAAACGAAGTAACACCCCTCCTGGTTCAATAGGAGTACGGAAAGTAGCAGCCAGATGTTGACAATCAACTTAATTTAATTAATCAGCTCTAATAAAGCAGGAGTCATGTTGCTTTGGTGGTGTGCTGCATACAACTGTGTGTTGCCACGATGACAAGGAGGGAAAACATCAGCAGCGACTCTCGAGACGCGATCGTTAAGGGTTAGAAAGAAATTCCCAAACTAATACCGGTCCGTAATTTCAGAGCGAGACGTAAATAACGCTGAACGTGTTTGCACATCTTTGCGGCAGAGTAATGAACAAAGAAATTGCGATAAAAAGCCCAAGAGCTTCCTTTCCGGCTGTACAGTCCTGAGGCAGGGTTATAACACAAAATTAGAAATTAAAAAGGTATGGCTTATGTTGCAGTGTTGCTAGGGACAGAAAAGAACATGGCAGCAGGACTTAGGACCAGAGCAAGCCCAGACCTTTTCATCATTTCTTAATACAGGAAACCCCACATTTAGACAAAATTAAAAGGTGTACTTCCTTTTTACAAAGACTTTGTATTAAATGCAACAGTTTTTAACCTATTCTGTCATCTTTGGGCAGCACCCCAGACATCATCGCCCAATTTCTGATCACGCGGGAAAAAAACAGGACAAGCTTATATACTGCGTGATGTTTGACAATGACCCTTTGGACTAAGTGAACGTAAACCCAAACCATGCAGGAAAAATGCTGACCACACTATGACAAAGTAATCGGATCCGTCCGCTGTAGAGGTCAGGGGTTTTCCCTCTAATTAGTCGTCCGAAGGTTTTATCTTCAAAACCTCTAATCAGCTTCAAAGGCCCGATGCCCTTTCAAGATTGGATGGATGCTCAATAAAGAAAAAAAGAAATCAAACTGAGACATAATTTGACTACATAAATCATTAAAATGCTGCTTCTGTCTTCATTCAGTTGTGATAAAACATTAAACATCATTTCTAACAGGAGGATCTTTTTTTATTACGTTAACCTTTATACCAGCTTAATTGAGGTCTTTTATTTCCAGCTGTTCCATATTTTCTGCCAGCCATTTGCAATCACTGAATATATCCAGCTAGCTGGATTCTCCCCCTCCTCCAGACAATCATTTCTGCTTGCTGTGCTTCAAATATCTCTGCAGTCCAGCATCTCTGTCGGCAGCACAAGCCACCTCCACGCAATCAAGCTCAAGTTGAACAGAAATATGCAGTTGGCACATTGTTTGACCATTATCCTTATCTCAACACCAGAGGTTAGCATATCGTCATACTTGAAACGATACTTCACATTGATGAGTCTAATCACTACAAACTGTTCTCAGTTGCTCACGCAGCTGGATACTATGAACTACCCATATCCCCACGCAGATGTAGCAGCTTGGCACCGAGTAAGAAGATATCTGATGTTAACATATCCCACAGATTGAGGTTGAAAAGCCTGTGTGTCATCAATTAAATATGTATTAATCTTCAGAAAAGTGATATTTACCAATCAGATTTTACCCACAGTTTAGAAACAGCCCTAGACAGACAAATAAATCAATCCATCTGTTGTCTTCCGCTTATCCAAGATCCAGCCGAGGTGGCAACAGGTCCAGGAGAGAAACCCAGACATCCCCAGTGACATCCTCCAGGTCTCTATGGAGGATCTCAAGGTGTTCCCAGGCCAGATGGGATAAATAGTCCCTCCAGCGAGTTCTGGGTCTCCCCCGAAGTCTCATCCCAGTGGAAAAACCCCCAAAGGGGAGGCGCCTTTAAGGGCATCCTGATCATCCACCTCAAGTGGCCACATTACTGCAGATGCAGCCTCAGTCCGTCCGTCCATGAACAAAACACCAAAGTACTTAAACTCTTGCGCTCGAGGTAGAAACAGGGCCCTGACCCAGAGGGGGCAAACCACATTTTTCTGGTCGAGGACCGGAGATCTAAATAAGAAAATCAACCAATCAACATAGATCGTTCTCGGTCCTCTTTGTCTTAACTCTGGTCTGGCGTTCTGTTAACTGTGACATCATCCAGAGAAGACGGCTCACCCGCTACTACCATCTAATGTAGAACAGATTACTGGATCAATGTGTGTTTCTGTGCTTGTTTGTTTCTCTTGTTGTGTCTCTGCTCTGTCTTCTGTAACCCCAGTCGGTCCAGGCAGATGACCGTTCACACTGAGCCTGGTTCTGCTGGAGGTTTTTCCTTCCTGTTACTGGAAAGTTTTTCTTCCCACTGTCGCTTCATGCTTGCTCAGTATGAGGGATTGCAGCAAAGCCATTGACAATGCAGACGACTCTCCCTGTAGCTCTACGCTTCTCCAAGAGTAAATGCTGCTTGTCGGGACTTTGAAGCAATCAACTGGTTTCCTTATATAGGAAATTTTTGACCAATCTGTATAATCTGACCCAATCTGTATAATATGATTGAACTTGACTTGTAAAGTGCCTTGAGATGACATGGTTCATGATTTGGCGCTATATAAATAAAATTGAATTGAATTGAACTCACACATCCTCCCAGATGGCTCTGCTTTAAGGCAGATCTCTCACCATCGCTATGCTAATGGTGCACAGCTATACATTTCTGTATAATAATGTTTAAATAACCTGACTCACTGCTTCACTGATGTGTAACATTAGTTGTCCGGGAACTGCCTGAAGTTTAATGAGGACAAAACAAAGACTGTTACCTTGACAGATCTTATTTATCCCGTGTTAGCTAAACCTTGTGAGACTGTCAAGAAACCCCAGGCATGACTAGACATTGTCATTTAATAGAACAGTAGTCTGCATAGAGTTATCAGCTCTGTAGCTAAATGTTAATATAGGATCTTCCTGAGGCTTATTTTGTGATGATCAGTATTATAAATTAAGAAAGCACCATGGGGGAAAAAAAACTCAAAACTAAATGTGGAAAACATTGCTATCAGGTATTTAATTTAAAATATCAGGATCATATCAGAAACTTAAAAATCATGGTGTGGGGCACTTTCATCTTATTTGTATAATGTGTGCGTGTTACATCGGATTATACTTACGGATTATACTATCTATACTTAAAGCACATTTAATGATCGATGTATGGAACTCGCTCTGTAAATACGCTGACTCCATTTTGCTACATCCAAAACTCTACTGTTACTTTTCTCCGTTCCCTGTTCCCAGTATCTGATCATCTAAACTATGTTATATTTTTGATTATCCTATCTAAACCAGTAGAAATCAAGACAATGGGGGCTTGAAACGTTTCCCTTTGCTCACAACAACAGGAATCACAGTCAGAGCCAGAGAACATTCCAGTCTAAACAGATCTGCCCACACTGCTGCTTATTCGAGCGGGAAGAGAAGTAGCAGCCCTAAAAGGCTGTGGGCATATTCGGGTTTTTAGTGGCGACTACTGCTGCGAGAGCAGTGCACTGTGGGGGGAGCGAAAGGGACAGAGAAAGTAGGACAGGGAAACACAGAGACTGGCAGCCACTGCTTTCAGCGGGGCTGAAGGTGCTTACAGCGCACCTTAACATTTCCACATGTCAGGAGTCATTTGTGTCACTTATTGTGCGAGTTAAACGTGCCGAGGAGCCGAGCGGCCGCAGCCAAATTTGCTCCTTCTGACGGGAACCCCTCTTTCTTCCTGTCCACAAGGTCACTTCCTGCTGCTCATCCATCTGTCTGCCAGGCCTCCCGTGACCCTGCGGTCCTCCGCGCTCCGCGTCGCGCCAGATAACTCGGTTTCTCTGGAAACCAAATGCAACGCGCGGCTTACTACTCGCTGCCGGTGCCGCCGTCTCGTCCTGTAGCCGTCGCCGCGTGCAGACGCTCTCAAAGCGCAGAGACGCGTCAGCCCCCTTTCTCCTTCACCCTGCCGGACGACATGTGACGGCATCCTTGAACCCGGTGGCTTCGCCGCTCACAGAGCCAGATTTGACCAGATAATGAGGCAGCCGTAGACGCGCTCTGCCTCGCCGCTGAAGGTTTAATGTTTGCCTCGCAAACACGGACATGCATTATCCCATTTGCACACTCGAGCATAGCGGCTATTGGAGCAAAGGGGCTTTTTGGCGCCGAGATCAGGCACATAAATCAGCCCGTTTCTCGGAGAAAAGAGCATTATATGAGGAGTCGTCGGCTCCCTCCAGGGAGGAAGCCAGTCAGAAGGAGGCAGGAAGCAGAGCGTGCTGAGGGTCATGGTGTCTGAAGGATGAGACAGATTTGTTAGCAGTGAGGACGCTGACATGCAAACGTGCACACGCAGACAGGCAGATAGAAAGATGGATGAACGAATGCCGGCGCACCCACACACGGACTCCCGCGCGGCACCAAAAGAGATCCCTGGTGCTTATGACCTTGGATCAAGCGAGTCGGCTGAATAGCAGGAGGAGAGGTAGAAGCAGCTGAAAGTCTGAAGGCTTAGGAGGCGTGCTCAGTGGGGGGGGGGGGGTGAGAATGTGTGTGGCGCTGGCTGTTAGGAGCCTAAATGGATCCAGTAGATATAATGATTGCTGGGTAGAGAAAAATATAATTGAAGGTTTTAAATGTGGAGAAGGAGAACTGACCCGGTTCCTCATAAGGTCACAGTCAACGGCGCATCAGCAATTTTGCTTTTCTGTATCCGACTTAGAACAAAAGCAATTGTTTCTAGCAATATGATTCACCTAATGAACAGCTGTTTGATGTAAACGGTGCGTCTTCGCTTCACGCTCATCAAAACTGTTTCATATAAAAGTACACATGAACAAATTGCTCATTTCTTGTCACTAATCTACCAAATTACTCATCCCCTGATTTTAGAGGGAATAAGAGGGAGGACCGCTCCTTCTGAGCCATTGGCGGAAATTACTCTCTTATCACTGGTGTTCTGATTGGGACGCAGCCATTGTTGGGCGGTAGCATTTAGGTCGGCTATCTAATCTTGTTTACATTCAGCGAACTTGTTCCTGAATGGGTTTGACCTTATGCTGCTGCCAAATCCTGTGAAACGCTTCTTCAAAGAGCAGATAATCTCGAAATCTCAAAAATAGTGTCAATAATTTGTATGTGATATACTATTTACAGTGAAAATGTCCAAATACGAAGGCCCAAACGTATTTATAGAACAAACAAGGCTAAACAGGCTTAAGACTCTAAACTATGGTGTCTTAGGTTAAACAAAGAGGAGGAAATCACTTTATCTTTCAATCTGCCTGCAGCTACTAATTTGCTAGCTGAGAAGATGCATGTCTGAGCATGTTGCTTTTCCACAGCAGCTGCATAATAGCAGCCACTGTAAACGAGGGACTCACCTTCCCCAGCTGCAGATCAGAGATGGAGCAGGCGTCAATGAAAGCCTGGGCGATGACGGACAGGCAGGCGTCCATGTGATCCGTCTTGTCGATGTCAAACACGAACTGGGGGTTCTTCAGGATGTTCACCCAGAACCGTAGAGGCAAGCTGCACAGACAGAGGAGGAAGCGGGTTTTTTTTTTTTAAAAGACTTCCACCCACACACAGAAGCAGACCAAAGGAGTCTTAAATCATGGCGTTTAGTAGGCTACCTATTAGTTTTCCAGATGTGCAGGGTGTCTGGGTCCGTGATGCCCCGCTTGTCTGCCTGCTCCTCAAGGAAGTCGAAAAAGTATTTGATGGCCAGAGGCGGGCGGTCTGGAGGGATGCTGAGGATGGCCAGGAAGAGGTCATCTAAGAACTTCTGAAGCGTCCCCTACGGAGGAAAAGGGCATTCGCATATTTGGACGAGGTGTGGGAAATGTCAGAGTGATAGATGTAAAGTATTCATACCCCTTGAACCTTTGAGGGTTTGAAAACTACACATTTTACTGTATTTCACACATAAAGCAGCGCACAACTAAGAAGCAGAAAAAAAAGGATGCATGGTTTTCAACATTTTTTTTTTTACAAATAAAACCCCAAAGCCACTTTTAGTCTGATAAACATAAACCAAATCCACCAGATGCCATCAGAAATCACCTGATCGTTACTAAGGGTTTATGTGTTTACAGTTTGATTCCAGCATGAATCCGGTGAAGCCCTCAGAGTTTTGTTGGAGAGCATTAATGAACAAACAGGGAGAAAGTGTGGTGAAAGTCTAAAGCAGCAAAACACTTTGAACATCTCATAGAACGAACAATGGAAAGAGTCTGACACAACTACAAAACCTGCAAGACATGACCGTCCAACATAAGTAAAAGGCCCAAAAACGAGGGCATCACAAGACACTGAAAATACACATTTTTAGGGGTCACATAAAATTCCCTAAAATCTGCCGGAGGCTCCAAATGGCCTGCAACTAGGGCCGAGGGTCTCCTTCTAGCCAAACAACAATCCTGAGAATGAAGCCATAACTACGGTTTATGTTTCAGACCAAAGAAAACTTTTGTCATTGAAAGACCCAGTTATTTTAATCTTGGTGTTCATAAATGCTCAAAAGAGCATCCTTTGTGAAAATGTCCGCCTTTTAGGCACTGCAAAAACGGAACTAGAAATAAGTAAAATGTTCTTAATTTCTGTGTATTTGTCCTTGATTTGAGCAGGTAAATAAGATGATTTGCCAATGGAATTAGAATTTTGCACTTAAAATAGTAACAATTCATCTCAATCATCTTATTTCAAGTGCAGTATGTCTAATTATCTTATTTTAGGGGTCAAAATACTCATTCCATTGGCAGATAATCTTATTTACCTGCTCAAATCAAGGATAAATACACTAATTTTAGGAACATTTTACTTATGTTTAGATCTGTTTTTGCAGTGGGTGGGCAAAGCTGGTGGGCCATAGGCAAAAAGACTGGCAGCTGTAATTGTGGCATGGGGTGTGTTGAATACAAATGCTTTTCACTCCTTTGACAGAAAAACATTAAATGTGACAAAATGTGTTGCCAACAACGGGGCCGTGTTGTTTCTGGTTACCTTTGTAGACAGGAGGCGCGTCAGGTAGATCTCCGGCAGCACCTTCTTGCGATGGCTGTGCCTGTGCGACTTCTTGGTCTCTATTAGCTCATCGTGAGGTAGGACCTGGAAACCCAGCGGTCGAACGTTACCACAGACAGCGGCTGAGTGAATGCGTGGCTGGGTTTTATCTGTGTGAGCTGTCAAAGGGGGATTTTCTTTCTGGTTCATGCTTTAGACACATGATCCAGATACCAAGTCAGGCTATTTTTGGGGCTTTGGATGATAAACAGTATTAGGGAAGTGCAACAAGGCTGGGAAATTCTCAGGGACATTTATTTGTTTTTCTAAAAACTGGATCATGTCTGCTTATTTAAATGGATATTTCAGCCTTTTTGGAGTAAGGTCCTGTCAAAAGGTTACACTCAGTTTATATTTTAGTCAATAACTCTCTTGTTGTCGTCATTTAGTATAGATCCACATTAGATGGTCCTAAAGGGTGAAGCTAACAGCTAGTTTGAGAGGAGCACAAAATAAAGTGGTCTCCTGCCGTCTTAAAGCAAAATCATTTTCAAAAAAGGTCATAGCAATTTATGAAAACTCTATTTAATGAACCTTTATCAACACTGGGGCTACACATAGACTTCATTCAGACATGAGTGGATGTTACACCAATTCAAAACTGCAGATTTAGATAATTTTATCTACAATATGTTTGGATGAAAATGATGCAGAGCGGGTTTGCCGTTTCAAATGCATTAAATCCCACTGAGCACCAGACTATTTCTAGCTATTTCAACACCGAGGCTACATTTACACTTATACTTTCAAACTGGGTTTAGACCAAGGAAAAAGTCCCATCTTAAGTGCTTTAAGCTTAGGTAAGAGTAAAAAAAAAACTCAAAACCTTGCAAAAATATCAGAAAAATAAACCTAAAGACAGCTTCAGGTGATTCAGTATTAATTAATTTATTTAATCTCTCTTAAATTGAGAATCTCTGTATTCTTGTTGATTCTGCAGCTAAACATTGAGAGAGCAGTTGTCAATATGACAACATGTTTACATGATTATTGGTGAATGACAGCAACCAGGACTGTGATTTCAGAGCAGAAGGTCCTGCAGGTGCAGCACCTGCCTAACCAAGCTGATGCAGCGCTGACAGAAAATCTCTGAGTAGGATTAGGAAGGGAGTCTGATTTGAGATTATAAAAAAGTTTTTATGTTTATAACAACAACAAAAAATGACTGGTGCACAGGAAGAGTCTGGTATATTACTTTTGCCCTGGAACCGCGGCGTGTGTATATAGCTCCTCTAGTAAAGATGCTCTGCTAATAACTGAGAGGTCCGACGCTGGAGCTCTGCCCCTGTTTGCTGCTTTTTTTACCCCCACAAGCTTGTCTGAAACAAGATCTATGTTTATATTTTTCACACACTTCTAAAAGTCTAATTTAGATGGTGAAGAAACTTTCCTTTTACACCAACTACACCCCGATTTTAGCCTACATATCTCTGGACCATTTGGGAGTATTTTTAACTCGAGAAGTGCTCACAGAGTTGTTCTGCTCTCAGCGCTTTCTGTTTTAGACCGGAGGATTAATGGTGGCGTATCATTTCATGTGTTTGTGGTAACAACCTAAATGCAAACATGATGAGGGTTTAAAGGTTCATAAAGCATCCTTATCGTGCCGATTTTGAGATGAGAGCTGTTTTAAGTTCTAAGAAGGCAGCCTTGGTCTTAGCGCTTCTCAAACCAGCTGTTAGCTTCAGCCTCCTTGGTCCAACTAATCTGGATTTACACCAAATGACAGAGCCAACAGAGTTGCCTCCTGCATGGATGGAAATTGCTTGTAACCTTTTAACAGAACGTCGCTTAAAACAATCTTAAACTATCCCTTCGGGTTCCGACTAGTCTGCTCCAGAACTTTCCTGTAAAACTAACCGTTCACCCGGCAAATTGTATTCCAAGAAACTCATTATATTAAAGTCAAAAGGGCCCATATCTTAGCTGACGTTTATGAAAGAGCTTAAGCGGCATTAGCGCTGTCATGTCCTCTCAGCAGCTTTCCCTCTCACCGCCATTCCTCCCACCCCGCCCATATTCTCTCCTTCATCAGGCAAGCCGCTGGGCAGCCCACAGGAAAAACTCTTCGAATTTAGCCAAATTACTCATGTAGACATACTCACCAAGTGCACATATTTCTCTGTATCCAGATCTTTGACTAAAGAAAAGAAAACATAACAGTATTAAACAATTAGCATTTAGTGTGGTTGCAGACATGAGCAAATGTGAGAAGATTGAGCTGCAGAGATAAGTGAGAGATGCAAGTAAGACAAAAAAAAAGGAAGGGAAGGGAGACTGACAGGAGAGCAAAAAGGAGATAGAGTGCAAAAGCAGAAAGTGATTAGGGTGGACTGCGTGCCTGAAGGGGAGGGCAGCTGTCTGAGAGAGTGAAAGAGAAAGATTACGAGCAAAAAGAGAGAGATTATGGGAGACGGACGCACGGAGTCTGAGACGGGTTGTGGAGCCGCTGTAATGAGATGGTAATGCTCAGCCAACGATGGGAACAAAAGAATTAAATCTAGCTGGTTTATTTATAGATCTCAACACAAAACATATTCACACACACACGTGCACGGACGGATATGAGTGCAGGGATGAGCGTAGAGACTCGTGTTCAAACACCACAAATATACAGATATTGTACATTTATTGTGCGCGGCACAAGAGCTAAAACAAAGACAAGCTGAAAAACACACTCAGACACACACACAAACACACACACACACGGGCGCCTTCATGGTGTGTGTTTTCTCATTACAGCCCACTCTGCCAGAGATGCTCCCATCCAGCAGGCCACAGTCCAGACCCTCAGCGCTGATCACAGACGGCCAGGACAGTGTTTCAGATTAGCCAGGGAGCACTACAAGCTCATAGCACCCCCTTCACGCTTTGAAGCAGGCGCCAGGTTCGGTGCTCTTGAGCCTATTTTTGGCGCCGCGTGAATGGAGAGAGAGGCACCTTTGATGGACAGAACCCGAAGAGAACCGGGCTCTGGTCCGGAGCTGATTATATAAAGGTGGGACCTGGACAACAAGCGCAGGAGCCCATTAACGGCTGAATGTAAACTCATCTGTCAACAGGCGAAGCTCGGCGGATGCTGGACAACGGGCCAAATTGTGTCACATTTTTCCCCCGACAAGCTGACAGCTGCTAATGGATTACATCCACAACATGGAGGACGAAAAAAAAAAAAAAACATTTTCAATGAGCCACTGTTGTTAAGAGTTTCTGCTGTGATTTATTAGGCGGGAGGGTATTTAGATATCAGTCTCTTCATGGACAAGAGGAAAGGGGCGGCTGCTTGGTTTCACGTATGTTTACAACGAGCGGATCGTGTTCTGGTGATCACCTAAGCATGTGCTGTTTCCAAGTGATTAAGTATGTGAGTGGACCTCTCCGCGTCTGGGCGAGTGTGCATGACAAAGTGACAGAGAGTGGGCGTGTTCGAAGGTTGCCTACCTCTCTCCAGGGTGCTTTCTTTCTTGTCTTTCATGCTCATGGCCAGCGACGCTCCCTCTGGGATCTAGCAAAGCGGGGAGTAAGGAGGAGAAGAAGGATGAGGGGGGGGCAAAGAAAGGCGAGAGAGGCCAGAGGGCATGAGGTCAAGGGTGAGCTCGGGTGCACCAAAACAGTGTCATTAAGCATGCCCCCGGAGGGCAACGAGTCGCTCAGAGGTGCAAGTGTTTGTGTATGTGTGTTGGTCCTGCGCGCACCCGGAGCGGTGGCTGGTTTTTTTGCGGGGGCCCTGGCTCGGCTCATTAAAGTCAACCTGCAGTGAAATGGATTGAACAGCCTCGCCGGTGAACCCAAACTGTTAGTACAAGCTCCGGCTCGTTGCTCTCACAGCTCCGTCCCGACCGCCCGGCAAAAAAAAAAAATACCCCCACAATGCAACACTTACCCAACGCGCAGGTAACAGTTCAAAAGGTCGAGAGGTTTGCTTAATCCCGCACAAATCATCGCAGACATAAACACACATACAAAACACGCAGGCATTCACGATGGTGGAGAAGTACGTCCGAAAGGCTTTCTGTCGCCACGTTCTATTTGCTAAACTGGCCAGATTTAGGGCTAGCATACATTGCACAAGATGATGTCTTTAGACTTGATAAATGTAGGAATTAGAATATAACTTTCATGTCAGATACTAGGAATAATGGCACAGTAGAAATCCCTCACAAACTGTTCACATTATATGTATTTACATATTGCACTTAAATAACCAACGGTCAGGCATGCTTGCAGTTATCTGCACTGCAAAAACGGAACTAGAAATAAGTAAAATGTTCTTAAAATCTGTGTATTTGTCCTTGATTTGAGCAGGTAAATAAGATGATTTGCCAATGGAATAAGAATTCTGCACTTTAAATAGGGACAAATCATCTCAATCATCTTATTTCAAGTGCAGTATGTCTAATTATCTTATTTTAGGGGTCAAAATACTCATTCCATTGGCAGATAATCTTAATTACTTGCTCAAATCAAGGATAAATACACCAACTTTAAGAACATTTTACTTATTTTTAGATCCGTTTTTGCAGTGTGAAGTTTTTCAAAGAGAGAATCCAGCTGGTGAGCAGAACCGGCCGATTTGCAGCTTGACCCGCCCTACTGCGAGTGATAAATGCCTATTGGAAACTCATAAGTGTCCCTTTTTCCCCAAAAGGTGAATTTACCCTACAGCTGGGTTGCCCTGACAACACTCTTCGATGCTGACTTGGTTACTGAGTGAGGAACAATCAAATTAAGCTAATTTCACTGTCAGCGAGGGGTTTAGAAATGAGATCAGAAGGACCATAGAGACGTATTTCTATGCATCTTCCCCTGAAAACTTTTATTGTATGGTTTCATTGATTTTTAATATTTCAATGCATGAGAATATTATTTCCCAACAACATGAAGTACGCACTGATCAAAAGTGATCAAAAATAATTACAAAGTACTTGCATTACTGAGGTTCAGAACTGAATTAATCAACTCCGGAAAGTGCGTGTTTGTAGTTATTTTAGTTCAATGGTTGACCTTCTCTGTGAGGAACTATTTACATACTGTGTGTGCTGCTGAGTGCTTTTACCCTTTTCCGCTGAACTGAAAAATTATCCCACAGGACTTCCAGATTTAACAAGTACAAACAATTCCCTCTCTTTTAAAGCCAATTATAGTAAAGTCAGAAGCTCAACCAAAAAAAGAAAAAAAAAAAAAAGAAAAAAAAAAAGTGTGGAGTTGAATTTCCCGCAGCAGACCAGGTATGTGCCGCTTGGAAGTGACAAATGCATCACCGTGTTTACGTCAGTCTGCTGGTTTTACTGACCTTTAAACAGGAACGTTCACAAGATCAAGGAGCACTTTCCCCCCTCTGACGTCTCTTATATACACACGGCATAAACTATGTAGGGTTTAACCTTGACCTTATAATGTTTTTGGTATGATGTAGAGTAAATTAGCAAGTCCCTAATGTAAAAAAATAATACTGAGCATTACAAAAATCCAGGTAGGTACAATTCCAGCCAGGAGTTTACATACTAATAACATAATATATATTGTATGCGTTAATATTTGTTTAAATGTTCCTTGGAAAGTTGCACCTCAGACCCACAAGTTTTGGCAAAATGCTTCTGGTACACTGGACACACTGTAAATAAAATGTTCTTGAAATACCTGTATTTGCACTTACTTTGAGCAGCTAAGTAAGATTATCTGTCAATGGAATGAGTATTTTGACCCCCTAAAATAAAATAAGTAGATATACTGCACTTGAAATAAGATGGAGATGAGTTGTTCCTATTTTAAGTGCAAAAATCTTGTCCCATTGGTATATCATGTAAACTGTTTAAATCAAGGACAAACACACTCATTTCTAGAATATTTTACTTACTTTTAGTTCCCTTTGCGCAGCGTTTACGGCTGAATGTTTGACAACTGCTATTAAAAAAAACATTATCTAATATATTTCCAACCGTGTGATTTCAATTTCAACCATCTGATCCAATCCTTCACCGTCGGATGAAAGGAAATTGGTTAGGATGTCCAAGAACAACCCAGGAACCACCAAGGCTTTAACTCTGTCATAAACTGGGAGATGCTTGAAAACTAATGTCGCTGTCTACAGTGAAGTGAGAGCAACAACAACAACATGGTCTGAGAAAGAAGCCTTTGCTCCACAAATGACAACTTCAAGGTTGACAGAGATTTGCAGCTGCCCACAAAGATGAGCTAAATGCCTTCTGGAGAAATGTTTACGATCAAATCCAGATGTTTCATATTTGATCACAGCGACAAGAAAAATGTTCCACGTCAAGATGAGGTTTTCTAACCTAAGAACACAGAAGCAGCTGTCAGGTGCTGTGGTGGCAGCAGCGTGCCGACGGTCTGTTTCACTGCCAGTGGTAAAAAGTGGATAGGATAATGAGGAAGGACTCTTTCAAATGCTTCAACCTCACCTCATGAATACAATTAGATGGTTGAAAGCAGCTGGGTGTTCCTACAGGATCCGTATCACTGTCATGATTTGGGTTTTTGTTTGTTTTGCCTTTGGAATTTTCTGGACTTTTCTTCAGCCTGTCTCCTCTCAGCCACTATCCAATCAGCTCAGCCACAAGTCAATTAGTCTTCATCAACTCCACCTGCTGCCAGTAATTACATTCATCTCTGGTCACCTGTTCACCGGCCTACATATACCTGCCTCAGCCAACTCATCCCTGCCAGGACGTCTCTTCTCTTCTCATCCCGCCTTGTCCGGTGTGATGTGTCCTGCCGTTACCAGATCCTGTGTGCTCAGCCAGCTGCACTCTTCTGTTAAGGTCTCCTGTGTCTGCGTGTTGTGGTTCTACCTGTTTCTCTGCGAGTTCCAGCCCCTTGCCCTGCCTATTCTGATGGTTCCCCGGTCTACATCGCCTGTTCTGGTCTTTCACTACCTGCATCCTCTGGTCTCCTGCTTATCCCTGCCTGCCTGCACCTTGAGCCAAAATTCATCTGCCTAGTCTGGTTCTGTTTGCCTGCCTCACCCGCCATTACTCATCATGTTCACAATCAAACCTTTTAAACGTAACTAGGTGTCCGGCTAAATATCGGGTTCACCAGCAGTAATCATTACAATCACATTAAACTGCTTTTGAACTGGACTAAACAGGCTAACGTAAGAGTCCTGGAATCATTGATGTCTAAAACTAGTCGGAAACCAATCAATTTAAATGATTTAAATAAATAAAAGAATGGTCAAACATCCAGCTACAATTAAGACAGGAGCTTGTGTTTGGCTACAAAAAGTGTGAGCTTTAGCTAAGGGACCTTTATCCAAATAATCTATATATTGGAGCTATGTGTATATTATTGATCCTGTGTAAATTTGAGGAAATCAGCAATATTAAACTTGTGCACATAATTCTTCTCTTGAAGAATCACTATTATGAAGGTTTAAGTTGTGCAGTCAATTCATTGTGACAAAAAAAGGTTCAAATGCATTATTAAAGGTACAAAATTAACATTTGTGCTGATCTCTAGTGTATGCATACTTTTACCTGGTAGGTTTACCTGTTGTATTTTACCTGTTGTAATTGAACAATTTTGACAGTTATTGTGAATACGCTCATTAATGTTTGAACAAGGAGAGTTATTGTGAACGCGTTTAATAAAGTTTGACTGACTTATCTGACTGTTATGTTTCATTTTATGCGCCTTATAATCCAGTGTGCTTTGTATATGACAATTCATTGACAGTGCCTCTTATAATCCAGAGCGCCCTATAGTGCTGAAAATACGTTATATAAAAAAAAGAAGGTCAGCAGACGGTGTCTCAAATACACCACAGGAAGGCCAGCAAAACCGTCTAGATTGAATTTTCACCCTCAACACGCCACTTATGTCACATTGCCCACCTCAGCAGCCATGCTTACACACAGAAACACCCACCAGGTAATGGAAGACCGTGTTGAGTTTCTTTCGACCGTCCTCCATCACTGAGGAGTTGTCCAGATCCTGCAGGAGCTTACTGTTGCTCCCAGAGTCAAACCACTCTAAAATGAAGAGAAAGATGAGAAAGGCAGAGGACTCAGACAATTTCATTGTTAAATCCGGAGAAGAATAGGCGAGACAAACGGCAACCGTGCTCCAGCTCCGTGTCATGACCTGTGGAAATATTCCCAGGCCATTAATCAAATCAGCTCTGCAGGCTCTGCAGCCTCTGAAAGCAATAACTCTTTGTGATTATGACTGTACACTCTCCTCAATGCATTCTGTCATTTATTATATTGCAGCCTCAGGTTAGTTGGGCTTCATGAGAAGAATTGACCTTTTTGCAAAGGAGATTACTAAATCTTGGAGGGCTCGAGGAGGGGAAAGGATGGAAATAATCAGAAAGAAATGTGTTCTTACCCAGGTCCACATCCTCCGCTCGAGGCCACTGGGAGAAAGGCAGGTTTTTATAAAAGGCTTCAATGATTTTTTCTTTAACTTGGCAGATCGTGTCAGTATTCATGACCCTGACTGACAACGAGTCCATGCCACAGCCCTGGAAGGACACGTTGATGTTCTGCAGACATAGAAAGGGAAGCAAAGAGTGTGTCACCTTAATTGAATGCGTTTTGCTTTGGCGGGAAACGAGGCAGCAAGTGTGTGAAGTCTTTGACCTGTGGCTTGGCCTCAATGTTCTCACGGAGTAGCCACTCCTCGTTGAGGGTGTAGCGGGCCTTCCCCGTGAGCACGTCTATGGAGCCCTTGTTGATCTGCTGCTTGATGGCGCAGAGAAGCAGGAAGAAAGGCTCACCCACCGTTTCCTGAGGAAGGAGAACCAGGTCGGTAAGCTTCTTCTCGAATCAAACCACCTGTCGACGGCCCCGCCTCTTCCTCACCTTCAGGTAGCTGTACATGCAGATGGACATCCAGTTGGTCAGCATCTTCTCCACGACGGACTCGGTGCGACGCAGCATGAGTTTGGGGTTCTTGGAAGCTGAGGCGTCGATCAGATCAACCAGCAGGTCTTTCATGATGCTGGTGTAGTATTCAAGTTTGCCATGGAGGGCGATGGTGAGCAGGGATGCCAGGCTGCATCTGGGGGAGGTAGAGGGGGCGGGGGGGTCAGAAAACAGATTAGCAAAAGAAAACAAGTGAAAACGCGTTTGCGCAAACGCGCTCCGTCAGTGTGTCGGAGGAGATTTAAAAATAATAAATCAACGAGAACCCAAAACAAGATTTAGTCCGGCCCAGTCCACCTGTGACTGCTGAGCCAAATAAAGATCTGATCTAATGCAGGGAGCGTCTGAGTCAGTGTCCAGAGGTACAGGCAGGGGATTTCCCTGACAAAGCCCCTTTAATCCAGCAGGAAGAGGCTCCATCAGTCAGTAAGTGCTGACGCTGTGCAGGGACAGGGATGCGGTCTGGCCTCTGGAATTTCTCCCTGATTCACAGCGACTGCTTAGTGTTGGGAAACCTCAAACAAGCATTTAGTTTACCTCAATATCAAACTTGACCTGCTTCTGTGTGTGTGTGTGTGTGTGTGTTCTTGCATGCGTGCATGCAGCAAAAATAGAAAACACAGCACCGGTCTGGTACCGCCTTTTTACATGTTTTCATAAATAATTTGTTGGAGAAATCCAGAGCAACGTCTGGCATTCAGCAGGAGTTACTTTATGTTTCTGATTTAAGGTAAATATTGTTGCTTTATTTATATCCTCCAGAGTAGCACACTTGTGTCCTATTTTTTTTTTTTTGCAGCTTTTTACTAAAAGGTGTGCAAAGGGATAAACTGTTTCTCCGAGCAATGGCAGTAGAGAATATTAACAAAGAAAACCAAAACAATATTCTGAAAATTATCAAATTCTCCACTAATTACGGGACTGGGTCATTATTAAACACGTTACATTATCGTCTGGCTTTTTCACCCTTCCCTTTAGCTGCAGGAAATTAACGATGCACCAATCAATCAGCCAGTTTGTCTATTACTGGCTCTGATTGGTAATTGGCAGCTGAAATACAGAAAAATCTGTTTTTTTTTCTGTATTTATTAAGGGCATCCAAATTAATAACTTCCATATTTTTTGGTCCATAAACACAATTATCCACATCATTTGGATAGATATACTTGGATAGATTTTTTTTTTAAGTCTTAGAGAGCATAATTGGGGCCACAATTGCTTCATTTTTGTTAGACTTGAAACCAGCTTTTAAAGAACCCGCAGCATTTTTTTTCTGTACAATGAATTACAATCTTTAAAAAATAAAAATCGGAATCGTCAAAATCAGAATTGGGACCTCAGAGTTAAAAGAAATTGGAAATTGTCATTTCACTGAAAAAGACTGACTGGTGCATTTCTTTTGTTAAGGTAAAGGAGAGTTTTGTCTTGATCTTTGTTCTTGATAACATAGTTTATTATAAGAATCATAACCATGTAAGTATAAATGATGTAAAGGAGTGCTTTATATTTACAAATGGTTATGTTTCCTGTGGCTGATGCCTAACAATAGCTTGGCTGATGACTCATTGTGTTTGAATCCCCAGACAGTTCTCCGTTAGTGTTTGTCTGAAAGTGTGTCAGTGGAGGCGGAGCTCTAATAAGTGGCCACTTCGCAAAAAGGTCAACTGCAAACAAAAGGCTAAGTCATTCATAATTCTCTGCTTCCACCATCCAACGGAGCAAAAGACAGGTCAGAGTTTAACCAGACATTTAAAGACAGGAACCTGTAAATCCCTCCAAACGTGTTGGCGGCACTCATAAAGAAGTGTAAACAACCTAAACAGATTTTTTTCATTACAACAACCTAATCTAAATAAACAGGTTTTTTTTTTTTCATTATAACAACATAATCTAAAATGTAGGTAAACACTGCCTTTAATTTGAGAACATTCAAGAAAACCCATGTTGAGAAATATCAGTTTTTAACAAAATCCCAGGTGGTACAATTGCTGGTACCCCTGTTGTTGGAACTTTGAACAGCAACCCAAAGTTGACAGATTTTAGGTTTTCTCTCACCAGAGATTTAAAGACTTTGAAAGAGAAACAGATACTACCCAACAGCGATGGACATGAGCTGCTCTTCCACCAATTCAGCCTGTCTTTTATTATTATGCCAGACTTATCTGAAGTATTTCTTATTGAAAAGCTCAGTCTTAGTCTCATTTGACCAAAGCATCTGGTTCAAATGACATTTTTAATTTGTAATGGTAGGACAGAAAAGGCATTTTCTTTCCCCTGACATGCCTCCCAAATAACTGGTTGGCATATAGATGCCTAACGTTCCTCATGGGGACTTAATGACCCCAAGATGCCGCTTTCTGATGCAGTTCTCAGTGAGCTTTGAGAAATGAGTTTTATCTTCCTTACCATCCTGCTAACTGTGCATGATAGTCCTCTTTTGAATGACTGCTATGCCTGCAGATATGGGCAAATTCAGGAGAGTAGCAATGAACAAAAATCTGCCATCATTGAACTTCATGTTCCTTTGTCTTTCCCCTCTTGAAGAGCGGCTAAGGGCAATTAGTCTTTGTTACATATCACAAGTTTACCC
Organism: Fundulus heteroclitus; assembly: GCF_011125445.2. Classification (NCBI taxonomy): domain Eukaryota; kingdom Metazoa; phylum Chordata; class Actinopteri; order Cyprinodontiformes; family Fundulidae; genus Fundulus; species Fundulus heteroclitus. The sequence goes on along the minus strand of NC_046361.1, from coordinate 26,147,496 downwards.
CAGGGAAGCAGTATGTCGTGTAATTGCAATTAAAGATTTCTAAACATCAACTAGCATACGGTACAGAAAAGTGTTGAACCAGTGATTTTGTTAAAAATTAATATTTCTTCGAGCAATTTCTTTTTTCATGGTTAAATATACTCAATTTAAAAAAAAAATGTGCGAGAGATTACACTACAGCAGTACAGGATCAGTTTATTTTTAGGTTTTTCTGCAGCTTTACTACGGATGGCAATAAGTGGGGAGAGTACTGTATAGCATCCCTATTTTAACTAAAGGCTGCGCAGCCTTTGGTAAATGTTGCAGTTACCTGTCTCGTACAGCAAAGTCCTTCTGCTGCTCCAAGGCGTGGACGAAGGTGACCAGGAAGTGCTTGTTATTAAGCAGAGTGGAGAACAGGGTGATGCCCTCCTCCACATTAGGTCGTGTTGTGTTGTTGGCCTGGTGACAGAAGATGGCAGAGGCTGGGTGAAACATTTACTTCTCTGCATGATTTCACCCTAACTGGATTACACGCCTGCTGTGCCCTCACTTATCATCTTCCCCACCTCTCGTCTTGTGTGACCTATCCAGTGAACACCTCATCTTTCTATTACATCCTGTTCCCGTCGCTCCTTCAGCTACCCCCACCCCCCCTTTCAAGTTTTCTCCACAGTAGCCGTACTCCCCCCCCACTCCTGTCCCTTACAGTGTTTAATTGTCGCTAAATGTGCGGAGTCAACTTAATGAGTGCGGTCTATCAATGGGCGCGACTAAGCAGCAGCGTGATGAAGTCTTCCCTCTGGACCGCAGCCATATGGTGTGGTTTGCAGCCTGACAGAAGGAGAACAGGGGTGTCCATTAAGATAAATACCCGCCTCTCAGATGTATTCGCTGTGACCTGGAAAACACTTCCTGCGAAGACAATGTGGATCCAAGGCACTTCATCACCGCTAGACAGGCTCCCCTGGCTGCCGACCCAAAAGCAGCGCTGCAATCTTTACTATCCCTCGTTAAGACGCTGCACACACACACACACACACATACGTGTGCTTTCGTGCTCAGCACACGTCAACACCCATGTGTGTAAAAGTGCACACCTTTTCTCCCTTGTAACTACTGTCTGGCCCTGAGAAAGCACACACACAACCTGGGTTGGACTATAGAAAGGGCTTTCCGGGGCAGTAGCCTGGATCTCTGAAGTTTTGGGAGCCCAAAATATATATTGTTTTGCTCTTCAGTGAATGGATGCTTTGGAAAAATGGTATTTTATATAAAGTCATAAGCCTGTATCAGTTTAGCTGCTTACTTCTCTGGGTTTTTGTGTAAATAACCTACACACAGCTATGTGGAAGTCATACCCCCACCAACAACCAACCCTTGACCCAAAGCTTTAACCACACACTTCACACTTTCCTAACAGAAACTCTGCTCTTCTTGCTACTACAGCTGGCTGATTGGGGTGGGGGTGGGGGGGGGGGGGGGGGGGGTGCAACAATGTGTCGTCACCATGTTTTCAATACGACACTCGCTAGAAACCCTGATGTTGCAGCCAATAGCTTTGTCTGTTTCTTCTTTTTACTCTGTTTAGTTGCAGGTATTGCTGCAGGTGCAGCTTCCTTTCTGCTGGTTCAGCTTTGGAATTGGGTGCAGATCTGAGGCTGCTTCTGAAGACGCCCTATGGGTAAGGACTCTCTAGCCAAAGCAGAAGTGTGTCAGCATTCGTCATGATAAGTGGTGACCGAATAGCGCAGTCAGTAAGAAAGAAGGTAGGAAAAGGAGCCTCTGTATGCTTCCTCTCACGGCACCTCTGGCATAGGAACCTTGGAATGTCCCTTACCGGTGCTAAGGAGCTATAAGAAATCCCACAATCCTTTGTGTGACATAACAGACACACGTGTGGAGTAGGCATGAGTAAACTTACATAGCACTTTTCCAGTCATGCTGACCACCCAAAGCACTGTACAATATAGCCACATTCACACACATTCAGCAACTTGGGGTTAAAGGGGCACATTGACATGTCGCATGGGAAGCTGGAATCGAACCCACAACCTTCTGAATGCCAGACAACTACTCAACCCATCAAGCCACAGACACCCACATGAGTGCTCCAGATGTTTTTTGAATGAATATTTTGTCCTCTGTTCTTCTGCATCTCTAGGATGGCATAGGTATTGCAGAGTTTTTGAAAACTCTGCAATACCTACGCCAGTCCAGCAGGTGGAAACAATGTTATTGATTTCATTAACATTCAAAAGAAGAACATCCTGCGCATGGCTAAAGCAGTGCCAGGCTATTAAGACTCTTCCAAAACGATCATGACTTGTTTGTGCATCAACAGAGTTTACCATTTCCTCTCAGTCAGAGACTTTGTTGGGTTAGATTTAAAGTTTAGTGAAAACAGAGGGAGAACACAGCAAGGCCGACGTGGGAAAGAACACGCAATCACGATGTTGTTGATGTTGTTGAGTAAACTGGATCCCTACCTCATTTTTTTCTAATGCTCTCTGGATATTAAGAAACATCGTACAGACACATCCCAGAGATTTTAGAAGACTCCACGTTTGAGACCATCGTCTAGCATGTGGATGGGATGCGCAAACGCAGCAGAAAATCTCTGCTTGGCAAAATGTCCGCGTTAGTGCGGACGAACCCCCCTCCCAAAAACGACGAAAGCAGACCTTCACCTGCCAGTCCTGCAGCAGCGGGTGGGTTTCTGGTAGCGCCCGTGGTCCAAGAGAGTCATTATCCTGTGTGGGCTGCACCAGGCTCTTCTCATAATCCGAATACATCTGAAACACAAACAAACACACACAGCGAACTGTAAAACAAAGAGCGCTACATTCGTAAACACAGTGAAGAGGGAATGGGAGGGAAAATAATCAGATGTTGGTGTTTGGGTTGCCGTCCAGAACTAAAAAAAAAAAAAAAAAAAAAAAAAAAAGAGAGAGGTTCTTTAAGGATCATGTGAAAGAAACAGGGCATGGTGAAACCAGAAGTTAGGGACAGTCAAGGCTTTTTGGGACAAAATCAAGCAGGGCTAAAAGGAAGCCTTTTGAGCTCAGTCTGTCATTTTAGGACAGCTACATTTGGCCTGTGTTCTGACTGTGTCTAACACTGTTTTGTGTGCGTAATCTCAGACAGCCAGAAGCTCTTCTGGGGCATGGAGGACAGTGTTTGCTGTCTTTGTAGGGGGGAAATAAAAAAAACTTTGGAGGGATGATGGCAGGGGTGCAACAGACCCAGTTCTAACACGTTTTAAGCAGAAAATCGGCATCTCCTCCAGTGTCCGACCAGTATGGCTGAAATTGTGCAAGATCATCTGCGGTTGCAAAACAGCGTGGGTGTAGCTTTTGAGGGAAAATTTGCTTGTCACACTGCCCGTCATTGTTCTGTCTCCTTGAAAGTCCATGAATGTGTCTGTGAGACAGAGCCCCCTGAGTTGTGCCTGCCTCTTTCTCTGGAAAAAAAAACCCACCCAGAAATATGCCCAGCGTGTACCTTTGTGGTGGATCTCACGTCAGGGGAAAATGCTTACCTCTCGGGAAAACATTAACTCTCCCGCAGGGTGCCAAACTGAGCCAACTGAGCCTGACATTTACCTTATGTTTAAAAGTTCCAAGGTGAATTTGTATCCTGCATATTACCAGCAGTGGGAAAAACGTTCGAAAGAAAGAGGCGGGCGGGGAGTAATACAAATATGAAAACCCCCAGTGAGAAAAATGGCGGTGTCAGTCTGCCAGGCGGACTGAGATAACAGGCTAAAAAAAGGTTTCTCACCTTGGGGAAGAAAGTGCGTGTGACAAACTGTTTGTACTCCAAGAAGGGGATGCCCTGGTTGCGATTCAGCTCCTTGGTCAGATCTGTCATGTCTGTTTGCAGCTCTGCAAAGCCTGCAAGGACAACACGTAAGGAACGATGAAATCTCTTGTCTGGGTCATTAAATGTAGTTTTTGTGAAGCAAAAATACGTAAAATGTGTTTGGGTTCTGATGCTATGATTACCGTCCAGGGTCATATCCTTGATGAATATTAAACATAGAAAAGAGCAATCCTGTGATCTTTTTCCCTGTTTCGTTGCCAGACTGTGCAGCCCATCTGAGCACAGAGGCAAATATTTACCAAATGCCAATCACACCAGCCAATTCCAGTCTGAGGCTTTTATCCAAAACATGTGTGCCGGCTGAGGTTTACATGCAGAAACAGTATCAGCATTTCCAGCCACGGACTCCTACCTACATTATAATACTGCAGCGGCACCATGTTTCAGCAGAGGATAATGTTTTCCTCTAATGAGAGGCTAGAGATTATTTTTTTTTCAGTGGAAGTGTCCCTCTTTCAAGAGAGGAGAGACATATTTGGGTTAAAACTGCAATTTCTTTGGAGTCTGTCTTTTGAGAAAGAATAGAGTAGCAGACCAGAGGGATTTTACAGAGCCTTACAAAAGTATGGGAGTGTTTTCTGCATTTTTTTTTACATTACAACCACAAACCTTAATGCATATTATTGTGATTTTATGTGACAGACCAACACTAAGTAGTGAATAATTGAAGGAAAAGGATAGATTTTTTGAACTCTTTTTTTTTCAGAGTGCCAATACTACTCCCATCCCTCTAGATAAAATGCAGAGCAACCAACTGACTCTGTAATCTTTAATTTTATTGTAGTCAAGATTTTGCAGAATCACCTTTAATTGCAATAACGCCTACAAGTCTTTTGGCATATTTCTCTACCAGCTTTGCACATCAGACTTTTTCCCTGCTTTTGTCAGGATCCCCCAGGGATGTGATTACTTATTGTAGCTCCCTGGGGATCCTGCAGTTTGCTTATGTTTTGCACTTTTATTATTGTTTATCTTTAGCTCCTTGTTTCTGTTCAGTATTTATATTAATAGTGCATTGTTTTATCGGTTAGATTCGGCTCCTGTTTTAGGTAGCTTCTGTTCTTTATTATTTCAATAAATTCTGTTGGATCTTTATTTCCTGCCCGCTCTTTCTTAGTTTAGTTTGGTTATTCCCTTGTGTCTGGCCATTCTCATGTTCTCTGTTAGATTCTGTTTTCCTCCAGCCCCTGGCAGTTCATTGTCCCGTCTCTCCTTCAACCTAATTGACTTACCTGTGTTCATTTGCTCCACCTGCTGGTTCTTCCATCTCCTCCCTTATAAATTTAGCCAGTTCTGTCACACTGATCGTTAGGTATTCCGTCTATCTACCCCGTTCTGGTCATGCTTGCTGTATTCCTAGTTCCTGTTTCTCTTCCTTCATTGTAAGCCTTGTTTTATTTATTAAAACCATTTTTTACCGTTCGTGCGACTCCCGAGTTCTCGTCTGCGCTTTGGTCTGATACTAACAAATATGACAACTTTCCTTTGTCATGCCTTTGCAATGTTTTCATCATGTAAAGCAACTTGAGATGCTGAATTGTGCTAAACAAATAAACTTGCCTTGCCTAGAAACTGACAGTCTTTGCCCATGAAACAGTCTAAGCTCAGTCAGATAGGATGGAGAACATTTATGATCAGTTTTCAGGTCTTGCCAAAGGTTCTAAATTGGGTTTGGACTTTGACTAGGTGCTTTCTAACATATGAATATGGTTTAATCTAAACTATTCTGTTTTTGCTTCGCCTCTACTGTATGTTTAGGTTCAATGACCAGCTTCTCTGTCTCTGCTGAAGAAACACAGCATAATGCTGCCGCCATCATTTTTTCACTGTGGGAATAGTGTGTTCTGGTGATTTTGTTATATTTTACACCACACATAGTGTCTTGCTTGCAGGACAAAGCTATTTTAAATTTGAAGGAGTCTGGACACTCGCGAAGCACTAGATGTATTGAGTAGTTTATCTTCTGAACCAGACCACATTGTTTACTCCAAATTAGATGGAGAAGGCCAAACACAAAACTGTTCCTGTCCTTCTGTTTTCGCACAAACTCCTCCAATGTTTAAACCATCAGTTCCCGGTCCTCCTTTCTTCCAAGTGCTACTTTACTCTCAGCAGAAAGATCCCTCGTTTTGTGTGCACTCACCATGAACTCATCCACAAATCTATCTGTGTCCTCTGACTAAATAACCTCGCCTCTCCTCCTCCTCTCCCTCCCACGCCTTTGCTTCTTCCCCCGGCTCGCAGCCCTCATTCTCGTTCCTATCGCTTCCTCCTTCCATTTCTCTTTCTCTATCCATCCCCCCCATCTCTGCTCCATAAATCTGGGCGCTCCGATGTGGAGTGGCCTTCACTCGGGTCTACTCTGATGCTCAGACACACACATAACCATATAGACACACTGTGGCCTTCCTATGGATGCAGGACAGGCGATGTGGCCACTCGGTGAGTCTGTGTGTGACTGATCATTGGTCAGGCTCTGTGTTTTATGAGTCATGCTTACTAGGCACAAATCTGTCAACTTTTGTGTCTCCTTCCCACTTCAGATAAGACAAACACCAAATCAAGTGCCTTTTTTTTTTTTTTTTGCACATAAACACATGAACATACAAATACAAGGTCTTACACGCCAGTGTTCGTCTTTTAACCTCACCTTTTCGGATCTCTTCTCTGATCTGGGACTCCATCTCTTCCATTTGGACAATAGTTTTCTGCCAGTAGCGTTCAGCCCTCCGGCTCTTTGTGCAGTACACCACGAGAGCTGCGAACGACAGCAAAGAGTGAGGAAAGAACAAACAAACAAACGCCCTTTCACGCAGTAAAAGGATCTAAACGGCTCCGAAATGTTTTCATTAATGATTTTCAAAGAGAACCTCTCTGTGTCACAGTTTTTTGAAATTAATTTTAAATCCTGAAACATTGAATGAAACGTTCTCCGTGTTGCGTGATGGCTGAACATAATTCATGCGCACACTCTCTCATCAGTAGCATCGCACCTAAAATGTCTGGCAGGAAACAGAGGGGGGCTTTTGTGAATATATGATCCAAAAAGGGAAACAGTGTGAAACTATACGCTATAGCACTAATTTTCATCCATACACCTGCCAGGCCGACCATCTCAGTCTCTGATTACAGAGCACAGCACACAGACACACAGAGACACACAGAAGCACACACAAAGACAAAGACAAAGACAGAAAAGGGAACAAGAAAGTCTTTGTGCGCTGGATACTAAAGAGGGATGAAGCAAGTGCAGGAAACTAGAAGCCTAGAGTTCCTTTTATCTCTTTCCACATCTGGAGCATCCATTGCGGCAGCAGGAATGCATCCATCATCCACTGGCACGCATGCCTCTGTGTGTATGTGTGCCGGACCTACCCACTGTGCACAGCAGCAGCAACACGCAGCACACCACAATGGAAACCACGATGGCCAACTCGCTGCCGCCGAGCTGCACTTTGGTGATCATGTGGCGAAAGTTCCCCACTTGAACCTAAAAGGAGAAAGAAAAGCGCCTCATGAAACTGGGTCACGCTTTCCGAACATCTGACTTCCCTTTAAAGTCGTAATGCCAACCACCAGCAGTCCTATATCGATCATGAACTTTGAGTGTCTTAGAGTGTGGCTCTCCGATGAATATGAGCAGGGAATAAAAAAAAAAACTAATAGCAAAATAGCAGTTACATTAAATGAAATATAATTAAAATGTAATTAAATCACAAACACGAGTAAATGACATTTCCTAACCCCAATTCTCAAACTGTGGTAGAAGTACTACTGGTGGTACTTAGGCTTCATTCAGAGGAAATGTTTTGTATCAGCTATTAATTAGCTAAATAAATTACCAATTGCAAGCTAAACTGTGCTTTGCCGTTAGCACAAGCAGCCATAAAGATGAATCATTTATGCACATTGATTGCTTCAAATGGAACCAGCAGCACTCAGAGGAGCGATCCAGTGCAACACAAAAAACTGAAACTGATGCCAGTTAACAGGCATGGATGGGCCTGCCAAGGTGTGTCAAAGTTACATTTACAGTTTTAAAAAGTTTTCATCAAACAATTAATACAGTTTAAGGTCATTTTAAAGAGATGTCAGAGAAAGTGAAAGAGTAACTAGAGTTTTCTCCTGGTATATGGAGCATAACACAGCCCTGCCACACCCCCGCCTGTTGCTGCCACTGCTGGCAGAAAGGAGGCTTCTGGACGTGTCTCACTTACATGAATGATAAATTTAGCAGTTTGGAATAATAATAATAAAAAAAACCTGAGCAAACGTATTACCATTTATCACTCTTATTAGGGTGTTAGCAGTTTTAGAGCTACAGTTTGTAAAGCAGTTGACTGCCAGCTGGCAAACCCAGCAGACAAACTGATCTGCAGCAGAAAAGCAAAAAATAAATAAGACAATTTGCCACATTTAGGTGAAAATAACTAAACTTAGCAAGGATTCATTACATATCTTTGCATAAAATGATCAATCAAAATCAAAATAACAATAATATATGATATGGAGAACACTATTATAACTGTAGTAATGAAGTATGCTAGCAGCATTAGGAATAATTGTTACTTTAATACTTGGAAATTAAAAAAAAACAATTAGATACTGTTATACATTTCTGTTTTAAGTGTGTAAATGACAAGATGCTCTGGTATTTTGACTCAAGATTAGCAATTAATTTATTTCCAGAGGAAGGACTTGGTAAGCTAATAATATTGCACTGCGTATGCATTCAAACTCTACAGCTACTTGTTAATGATGGTAGATGAACAATATAATGAAAGGCAAGTGAATTTATGAGATAAAAAATCATCAGAAGTAAAAAAAAAAAAATAAACCAATTAATACTGCGGCAATCACAAAGTTTTAAACACATGGCAGCCATATTGGATTTTGAGGTCTGGATTGGTTGGAAGTATCCGATGTTGCCACTTGAAATTTCAAGTTCCTACTTTCTGTTTCCATTTCTTTCTTGGAACCAGAAAAAAATGATTTTTGATTACAAATGGAACAGAGAATGCAGTGAATATTAGTTAAGAAGGTTTCTTGTGCTCTTTTTTTGTTTGATGAGATAAAACAACAATCTGGAAAAGTATAACCGATGTGTTGCTGTTTTAAAATGTCTGTCAATAGGGTGGAACCGATGTAGTACTTGTTATAAAACGTTAGAAAACCATTGCCCTAACCATGATGTTGGTGAAAATAAAACATTTAAATCTTATTATGCAACAATGTCACATCAAGCCAAGCTTTTCTCCATCTAGAAATATAATTTCTGACTTGGCTGCCTGAGATGATGTTTGAATTTGTCTGTAGTGTACAAATCAAGCAGACTCACATTTTTACTAAGTAGCATGTTTACTTCCTTATCACCTACGTCCAAAATACCCGTGACCCGCTTTCAGAGCAAGAAACTCAGCAACATATTCCTTCTGAAATGAATCAAGGTTTCCCTCTAACATTTCCATCTGGTGCAAAGCTGGTTCACCAAAGTTCAAAATCCCATAAGCATCAAAATACTCAATATTTACAGCCTGCAGAAGACTCTCCAACTTCATTTCCCTGGTTAAAATCCTCATGTTCTGAAATAAATTAGTATAAAATTAACATTACGGACTTAGATGTAAGAAATCCCTTCTTTATATCAGCATCATGAAAACACCTAGGTATTGTTGTTTTAAATGAATTATGTTTCTACTGCGCAGTTTATTAGGAATAATCAAAAGCTAACTCCAGAGAGGTGTTAAAAGCTATTCAGCAACACTTTAGATGGGCTTAAAATGAGCAGCCGGTGTTAGCAGCAGTAAATACAGCTGCAATACACTAAATAAAATGAAATACAGAAATAAACTTCTCAAGCTGGTTTAATTTTAGCTACTGTCCCCGGGTGTGTGCCTGAGGTATGACAACCTTTTATTATCTTCTTCCTTTAAGCTTCTACTCTATAACATAGAGGCAGTAAAGTGTATTTGAAAGACAGAGACAAAGATGAAGAGAGAAAGCTCAGGGAGACGGAGCAGGTATGAGGAGGAACAACATTAAAGGACTCATTTAATATATTTTTATCCCAGGATTGCACCAGAATAGCACGTTCCGATTCACGTAGCAAGGAAATACTTTTTTTCCTTGTGCTTTATGCAGCTTCTCGGTTAATCTTAAATCACGAACAAGCCCTTTAAGCCCTCGTCTTTTTCAGTCTCTCTACTCCCAGGCTTTGTTGAAACCTTTGCCCCTTTTAGCTGCAGAGTGGAGCCTCCAAAAGCCAACTGCAAGCCCACTAAGCAATTATTTTTTAACTGATTGTGAAAGACAACTTTTCTAATCTACAATGTTGCGTAAAATTATTCACACACGTTGAACTTTTTTTATTTTTTTCTCCACGTTGAACCTGCAACCTTTATTTTGTTGGTATTTTAGGTGTCAAACCGACACAAAGTGCTGAAAAATAGGGAAGTGGAAAGGGGAAGGAAATTAATATGTAGTTTTCAAAATGTCTTTCAAATAAAAAATCTTAAAAGAGTGTTCTGCATTTGTACTGAGCCTCTTTACCACTAAATAAAGTGCAGTGCACCCAAGCAGTGAATGAAATTTCCCGATCTCAGCAATGCAGGTGTTCCTGAAGGTGTTAGAGGTTTGTTGGAGAACGTGAGAGATCAAACAGCACAGAGATCAAGTACGACAGCAGACAGGTCAGGGATAAAGTTGTGGAGATGTTTAGGTTAGCAGGTTCATGTTATAAATTAAAATCTAAAGTATTTAACATCCTACAGAGCCATGTTCAATGCATTGTTTAAAAATGGTAAGAATGTGGCATAACTGCAAAGCTACCAAGACATGGAAGTCCACCTAGGTGGACAGGCTGGACAAGAGAGAGTCAAGAGAAACTCATGGTAATTCTGGAGGAGCTGCAGAGATCCTTAGCTCAGGTGGGAAAATCTTTAGACAGTACAGCTGTTAGTCATGCACTCCACAAACCGGACCTTTCCGAAAGAGAGGTTTAAAGATTGTAAACAGAAAACCAACAAAGGTTTGTCTCAAGCTTGGCAGGAGACACAGCAAACATCTGGATGAAGCTGCCGTGGTCAGATGAGACCATAATAGAGTTTTTTTCTACCCAATATTGGGAACACAGTAGTAGCAGCATTATGCAAACTTTAGAAAAAAAGAATTCTTCATAAGCTTTACAAAAGCAATGAACAAAAATGCTCACACAAAAAAAACTCTGAAATATAAGTGAACTACACTCTTGGTCAGAATAATATAATAATTCTCTTTAGGGCCCCCTGCTGGTGTGGGTGTCACAGCGACAGCCTAGCCTGCTTATGCCTTGGGCCGGGTCTGTTTATTTGGCCAAACAATTGAGAAAATAGTTTAGAAAATCTCTGAGTGGGAGAAAATATTTTAACCAGATGTATCTATGTTACAAATATTATTCTAGTAATTTCCCCTTTATCTTCTGTTTTAAGTTTGATATATACCCAAAGAAGATGACAAAATGGACAAATGTTTAACAAGGTGATGTCTGACAGTCAAAATGGGAGAACACATATCTAAAGTTGCTTTTAGTCTTGTTCCCACCTTAAATCTTTATTCCACAGTGTTAGTTTATATTCAGCTGCTCCAAAATAAGGGCAAACATCTTTTCTAAATAACACAGCTAAACCTTACGCAGTTAAACATTTCTCAATAGGGGCGCAGGTGCCGGCACACACACAGACAAGCCCATCCATTTTGTAATGGAGTCAGGTGCACACATGCAAAAAAGAAATTACGCTGTAGGTTTTGAAAAATGTTCTCTCTCTCTCTGAGCCGGGAGAGTCACCCAGTTCAAACTAACCCAGATGTGGCAAGAAGCGAACTTTCACTTCTGCCTTTTGATTAGTCAGCAGGGTCCTCTGTGGTCCCAGCTCACATCGCTCCCTTTCTCATCTGCAATCCCAACATACTTCATAAAAAGAGACTCAGATGAAAAAAAGTAAAAAAAAAAAAAAAAAAAAACTCCAATCCTCAAACCAAATCTTTCTTAGACACAACTCTGTGGGGGAAACAAGCTCATTGGGTTCCCTGCTTTCAACATTCCTCCATCCCCCTTCGAGTTCAGACGCTTATTTACACGGCGCAGCCGGAGAAGGCCTTCTTTTTTCCAGAGACTGCGCCGCCGTGACCCGCTGTAATGGAGGGGAAAATGCCATTGTTCCATGTTCCTGTTTTGCTGGGGGTAAAAAAACATTGCTTCCTCACGTCTAGTGCTGCAGCACTTCAGAGCCAAGCACAACACAGGCATGCAAAAATAGATCTGCCTCTGAAAGTAAGAGGAAAAAAAGACGCTAATGGCCGCAAACTTTGTCTGAGCACAGCACATAAGCATTTATTTAAATCTGCCGACACAAAAGAAAATAAATGCGAGGGCTATATTTACAGCCTTGTCAAATGCGCAGCCTGCCCATTTGCTCGTGTGCAGGCAGCCCACCCATTTCTGTTATGACATCTCCTCTGACCCTTGCCCTCCGCTCACGTAGTTGCTAATTACCGCTGTTTATTCTGAGCGATCTTGATAGACAGAAGCGGTGGGCGGGTACCTGAGCATGCCACAGGTACACAAGAGCGGGCCGAGGGAGAAATAACAGTTGTTTTATTTCTATTTTTGCGTGAAAGTGGAGGAAACTGTTCTCAGAGCACAACTCAGCCGAGAACATATGTTTCAGAGCTATCTTATCAAAGTACTACCAGTTCAGCTCGTATTTAAATATAGATGAGCCGCTTCCCTCCTAATAAAACACCATAAAATGAGAGCGGAGTGGACAGCATCATGTGTGAAAGAGAGAAATCAGTTAAGTAGGACTGATTTATGCTTTTACTTTGTAACTTGGAAGAAAAACAATCCCACTGGGGAGTTAGATCATCCCTGACTCACAATAACTGTGTAGCAATGCGAGCGACAAAGACCGAAAGACAAAAAAGACCGGTTGATAAATACAGCGTGTCAATGTTTTGTTGTTACGTTTAGTCACTAAGAGACGGCTCATCACCCCGACTAATGTTATAGTGTCTGGGTTAGAAAGCCGAAACCATTCATAAAAACCTGTTAGACAACTTACTTACAGAGCGAGGGCTCGTGCACACCGAATCTGTTTCAGTTAACTTCGCAGATGGTCCTAATTCTGACTAAATATTTGGCTTAAATGCTAAATGACAGATGGGTGAGGAGCTGAAACGATCAGGGTCCGTCGAGCAAAACTCTCAGGATGAGATTAGACGGTGAGGGTTGTGGCGTTCGTACTCACGGTGACTGGAAGCTCACTGTCGCTGGAGCTCAGCTGTCCGTTGATGGTGCAGTGGAACAGCTGGTCGTTATGGAAGCTGATGTTACAGGGATAGGAGCCAATCATCACAGAGTATTCCTCCGGCACCAGCTCCAGCTCGCTCGGCACTTTCTGCTGCATGACAAACAGAAATAAAACACGTCAGCTGGTCAGTGCTAAGAGTTGGGTCCTCTTGGAAGAGGCCCCCGGATTATATAAGTGCAAAACTTTGACCCACATACAGCACATTGCAATAGCAGCCATTTCTCTCAATTTTGCAGGACACCTAACAACGCAAATCTCCCTCTACGCTCCATCCCCACAGTGAAACACGGTGGAGTTAGCATCATTCTGTGTGAATGCTTTTCTACAGACGGGACAGGAAAACAGGTCACAAAATCCTCAGCTCCCAGAAACCTTAGATAGGAGCAAACTATTGCTTCCTCTAAATCGGAACTGAAAGCAATTTTTCTTAACAACAGCTTTTGATCAAAGAATCTTGCTAATTCAAAACTGTTAAAACTTTTTTCCCCCTTTTATGCAATGCTTGTGTGCCTTGGACTTGTGTCTTATTTTCTTTTCTTTGATGTCCTACAAAGCACTTTTTATTGCCTTTTTATTTTGTGCATGAATGGTGCTCTATAAGAAAACAATCTTGGTCGCCTTCATGGGAAGATTAATAGATATAACTGCAGTTATACTGGAGAAAGACCTGTTCAAGGCTATAAAAGACTTGATAACGGCATAGAGGTTCACCTTTCAGCATGACAACAAGACTAAACGTACAGACAGTCTTTAATGGACTAGTTTAGAATATAACATGTGATAAAATGGTCCAGTCAAAATCTTGACCTTTGTCATCCAGTAGAGAATGTGTGGCAACACTTGAAAACTGCTGATTGCAGATGTTCTCCCTCCAGTCTGACTGTACTTGAAATAAAATGAGCTAAACTATTATTCTCTGGAACACACACACACACACACACACACACACACACACACACACACACACACACACACACACACACACACACACACACACACACACATACTATTTACTAATTAGGCGACTACTGAAGTAAATTGGTTGCATTTAACTTTATTTCAAGGTTTGAGAGTAAAGGGACTGAAAACAAATGCATGTCTTTAAATGTGTAAACGTAAAGAAAACTGAAAAGCATGCATTATTTTCCTTCCAGCGCACAATTATTATAAATTTGAGGCTATAGTGTGTCACAACATGAGACGTTTCCTGGTGTAAGGCCTAAATTTGCTAGGCTTATATATATATGTGCTTAAAAAAGGTCCAAACTGCAACAAGCAGCTAGGTCTGCAGAGGATCGTCATGGCTGACCTTCTCTCTATTCAGGTTTTATACAGATCAAGGGTTGGGGAAAGGGCAGCTAACATCTCTGCAGACCCCACCCATCCTGCACACAAACTGTTTTGACTTTTAAACTCAGGTCGGCGCTACAAAGCACTATTTCAAAACCAGCCGCCACAGCTTCTTCCCCCAGGCGGTCACTCAGATAAACAAGATGAACACCTTACAGCCACAGTAGTCAGCTACACTGAAACTAAATAACCATATTTTAACATAACCCACAACCTCCATCTTTTTTCTTTTTTCTGTGCATCCAAAAAAATCAGCAGCTAATATATTTATACCAATTGTCCGTACGCTGTGAGCCGTAGTCAAATTTCTTGATTGTGCACAAAATCAGAATCTGCTTTACAGGGATTCAAATAACCTAAGTTATCTAGGCTGGGCTTCAGCATTTCCCCAGATAAACCCATGATGGTCATGATCTGAGTCCAGACCAACACTCTCAGCGCCTTTACCGAGGTCTGTAGCAATAAATCTAACTGTCCTACTTCTATCCAACGGCCCCTCTCAATGCTGGGAGCTATATTAATTAAAGGGACCCTCCTCTGATTTTACACTTTGCGTGTGACTTCAAGTCACGTGGAGTGGCAGACCTCAGCCGTTTAATACAGTTCCACTTTGTCTCCTGGGTGTCCACAGGGAGCTTTCTACAGTCTGAGAAAATTATTCCTACTGCTGGTGACGTCACCCCCGCCGCCTGGGGCTTTACACACTGCTGGCTTGGAAAGAGAAGGATGCCTGTCTGCCAGTTAGGGTTCAGTAACATTTTTAATTAGGAAGCATTTTGGGAAATTTGTAATGTTAGGCCTCATCTAGAGTGATCCCAACCATGTCCCTTAATCTAAAACTCAGGATATATCCGCCTTCGCTGCTTCATCTTTTGTTTGTGCGTCTGCTGCAAATCCCAAACTGATCTAGAGGGACGAGATTAAATTGGATGGAATAATACTTTAATGTGAATACCATAAAGTCTCAGCGGATCTTATGGATTTCTACTCAGAGCGTCTTCCACAGCAGGGAGCTTTTTATTGGGTCTAATTTTTACAGCTTTCCTTGTTCATCGCATAGACGCTCTGCTTCTCCTATGTGGGTGGCCGTCTTTCCAGACCAGGTTCTCTACCAAAGACCCGGCAGGTTCTGCAGAGAATCTTGAATTTAGACAGGGGTTTTAGATGCTGGAAACACTGAAGGTTAGATCCCCCTCTCTCTTTGAGCTGAGGCTACTCTTCCTTCATCTACATTTTAGTCAGACACCAAAATGCCCAGCTGGTTAGGCATCACAAGCTTGTCAGTCTAGATTAGATGAGGAGACCCAACAGCATCATCGCACCTTGTCTTTTTCCATCATCTTGACATGTGCCTCCACTTTTACCTTTGCACTTTTAATACCTGATTCTCCAGCGTTTTAGACGGATTGGAGTCCGGATTTTAACAGGCCCATAAGCAAAGCGCGGGTTCCTTTCATTGGCAGCATTACCATTTCTGCAGGATTGCTGCTGTCCTCGTTCATGGCCCGTTATCGGTGAAGCCGAAAGCAAAAGTTGCAAAAAAGGATGACACGCACACCCTTGAAAATTTCAACAAGGTCAATCCGCAAAGTGCGACAAATGTTTGCAAATGCACACAAAAGCAGCAGAGATGTCCTTTATGTAAAACCACAATGATCACATGACTGAAGCAGGATACGGCCTCTGCAATTAACGTGGTATAAACAATGCTGTGATTGCTTATTGGAAGGACGACCCGGGCTACAGAAATCTGCCCCGTTTGTTTGAAACTGCAATTTCCCTTCAGTACAACTGGGCCAAGTCAGGAAGCGTGTGTGTGTGTGTGTGGGTGTGTGTGTGTGTGTGTGTGTGTGTGTCACCAGAGGGTCTCCTTTCTTTGATTACACCCAGAGGGTCCCCACAGGATGCAGCCTCTTAAATCTTTGTCAAAAAGTGCTTTGTCACAACAAACACGTACACACAGCAGAAGTGAAAACCGTCACTTAGACGTTATGATGCTTTGTAAAAAATTTGATCCACGGATAGAAAATGCTCAATATTTTCACAGAAAACCTGGTTGGACGAAATAGATGTTTTTTCGAACCCTGAAGAAAGATGCGCGGCGCAGCCAAACCCCTTACCTCCTGGTCCTGGCAGGCTAACAAGCCTCCTATTAAACAAACACATTCTGTGTGCAGCCTCCCCTCCCCTCGGGTCCTCCACAACTGCAATCCACCTTTCCGAGTGAAGCAGGAAAAAAACGACAGACGAGTCGCCCATGTAGGCAGGCTGAGACAACGATTCCTGCAGCGACCTCCTCCTAGCACACACTAACACATAGAGAGGAGGTGGCATCATGTTCAGACATCCTTGTCTGTGCTGTTCCATGTGCGTGTCGCGCAGTGTCACAGCCGGCAGCCCTTTAAC
The DNA here is from genome assembly GCF_011125445.2 of Fundulus heteroclitus. Classification (NCBI taxonomy): domain Eukaryota; kingdom Metazoa; phylum Chordata; class Actinopteri; order Cyprinodontiformes; family Fundulidae; genus Fundulus; species Fundulus heteroclitus. The sequence goes on along the minus strand of NC_046361.1, from coordinate 26,130,529 downwards.
GTGATGGATTCAAGCAGACAGGTGCTTAAATCAGGCAGAACGCACAAACATGGGGCCTCCCACTGAGCTGCCACCGCGCCCCTCCCTACCCCGCTCACACCTCCAACAGAAATCAACATGCTTAGGAGGAGAGGGTCTTTGATGTGTTTTATGTGCCTCTGGTTTATGTGAATATAAATAAGGACACTCTCAGCTCTGTCTGATGTACACTGTCGGGTCTGTCTTGTTAAGTAATGATTCTGGAGCCATGAAACATGTAAGGGAGTAGCATCACTTGTTGGTGGCTTTTAGGGACCAGAAATATTCATCTTTGGGAATGTTAGTCGGTCTGCTTGGCCTCATCAGAAGAATAAATGCACAATTTATTTCTGATTATTTGAATATTAACCAATAATAAGTACGAGCGATTTATGTGTCCGGTTATATTTGGCTCCACTCTGTTTCTCTATAAAAACCCATTTTTTGACCCACAGGATGAATCCTGCATCATTGACCATGACGTTAGTTTTTATTCATATAAAAGGACATGAAACTGTTACATTTCAGCCAGTCAGAAATTGTGTAGGGTTTTTCCAAGCACAAATCTTGATAGCGCACTCTCAATAATTAATAGCTCCCCGAATAAAGATGTGTGATAGTCTTAAAATAAATGAAACCTTTACTGAAGTAGAAATAATTACGCTTTCAAAATACGAGAAAGAAAAGATCCAACATTTAACTTGAGTGCATTGATTCAGTTTTAGATGTTACAAATTGCTGGTGCCACAACTAATTGCAACCCTCCCGCTTCTGGTAAAAAAATAAAAAAATAAAAAAATAAAAATCCCAAAAGCATGTTTTGTTATTTGTGCAAGTGAATCAAAGGCTCTGAGAACATTTATGTGGTAATGCCTAACTGTTTGCCTGTTTATAGCTTGTCTCTTTTAATCATCTCTTTAAAATAGGAAACACAACGCGCCATGCATGAGTCAAAACGTAGCCACATGAATTACCTATATCTGAAGGCAGAGCAGTAAATAACATCTTTAAAACAACTGGAACTGTGACAGCCAAGGCTGGATTAGGACCCCAGTTTATCTTGCAACTCCACAAAGTGAGCAGGAGAGTAAGGGAAGTTCCCTGTTAGAGAACTGCAGCCATGAATGATTTCTAAAGGGGCAACAAATATACAAGGTCTGCCTTTATTTACTCAAGGATTTGTCCAGGTCTTTTCCACGTTGCCAATACTTGCGAATGATGCTCCACTCTACTTATAGAGCTACAGTAAAAGCAGAAAACAAATGTTAGCAAACTAAGCTAAGATGTTGTACCCGCTCAAAATGGCGGTGCAGAAATTTTTTATCTAAACACTGAGCACAGGCACGCGGACAAGCGGTTTCTACATTAGCAAAACAAACATTATACAGAGGGGAAATCTAAATGCAAATAGATACAGTAATCCATCCAAAGTCACAAAAATGCTATTTTAATATTCACCACTGAGTTTATAATACAATGTTTATAATCCCTCTACAAAACCTGACCTGCATATAGTATAGACAGTGGGTGGGTGGGGTAGTGTGTGTGTGTTATCTATCTATCTATCTATCTATCTATCTATCTATCTATCTATCTATCTATCTATCTATCTATCTATCTATATAGTATAGACAGTGGGTGGGTGGGGGCGGGGTAGTGTGTGTGTTTATCTATCTATCTATCTATCTATCTATCTATCTATCTATCTATCTATCTATCTATCTATCTATCTATCTATATGTGCATGTGTGTGTGTGTGTGTGTGTGTGTGGGGGGGGGGGGGGGGGGGACACATACAGGCAGTATTTCATGGATACTGACAAAAAGCTTTTAGAAATCCCAGCTCTATGGTTAATCATCATAGCAGCATCAACTTACATTGACTACCGTCAGGCTAACATGTCAAACTGTGCATCAAGCGAATGAGGAGCATAACATTTTACGCACTGTTTAATGTTTATAAAATCAATTTAGTAATGCGCATTTTTGCAATATTTTTTTTTTTTAAAAAGCATCATATTTTTATTAACATGTTTAAAAAATGCAACAACTGCACCCAGTGTTATTTGTTTGGTTCACCTCGGTTTTCTACATGTTCAGTGAGAGAAATCTAGCCGGTTTTGGGACTTGAACAAGTGAACTGAGGTCAACCTGAATGTCTGAGGTGTATATGTACTAAAGTGATCATCAGCAAGAGGATCTGTATGTGGATTTGTTAAAATTCCTCATATTTGTTCAAAGATGTAGGTAGATCCAAAGAGAGCCACCATCCTCCGTGCTAACCACCTCAAGTGTGGAAAGATTTCCTCTTCCAGTGTGGAATAAAACTCCGACAGTGAAACTGATTTAAAATACTCAGATTATCAGACGGCAGATCAATGGGTTCAAGCTGGACATCACTGGTTGCATTATCTATGCCATCAGTAAAGGGAGAAAAAGCCAAGTGCATTTCACTCTCAAATGTTTCTAAGCCTTCAAATCTTTTTTGAAAACTCGCCGTGCAGCTCCCCTAACATGGATGAATATGTGTGGAGGTGATTAGCTGATAGGGCGACTTCCTGCAGAGTTGGTAAGTGAAGGAGAATATTGCCCTCTAATTGACTTGAAAGAAACATCCACTTTCTGATGAAAGCTTGTCACCAAGCTGAACATTTCATGTTCATAGAGGCCCTTGCCTTGCAGCTTAGTATATAGTTTGTTCATTAGTGCATTCTCATCAACAGCAAAGACCAGATCTGGCATCCAGTGTGCATCTGAGATGTTCTGGGATGTCATTGTCTTTCTCTCTTGAATCTCTGCTCTCAGGTCCCATTCTCTGTAACCTTGCCCAGGCCGAGCCATCTCACAGCGGTCTGGTAGCCTGTGTCACTGAGTTCACTGTCATACTACTTTAACAATGAGGCAAACTGTCTGTTACTCAGGGTCCTTGCACTAATGAAATTAGCTATTTTAGTAGCAACATCAACAAACATAGCACATTTTTTAGCACTGACTTGCACAACATCTCATAAATGACACAATGTACAAACATCAGTTTCTGTTCTGGGTTAATTTCAGTCACTTTTTCTTGCATCCGCTTCAAAAGTCCACCATTTTTCCCTTTCAGATTTGGACAGCCATCAGTTAAGGCACTTCAACGGGGAGCGATTTGGTCTCAGAGGTAAAAGCATCCATCGAGACTCTGAGACTAAAATGGGACAAACCGGTAGGTGTTATAACCGCTAGCTGTCCATGGCCTTCACTCACTGCATAGCTGCTAGCTCCTCTGTCGCCTCAAACCCACGCTCAAAGATAAGTAACGAGGCTGTATCACAAACATCACCACTATCGTTCAGAGCCCATGAAAAATAGGCAATTTTTTCCCCATTTTCTTTTGCGTCTGACGTCCCACAACATTCTCGATCCGCCTCGTGTCTTTTTTTTTTTTTTTCCTTAGGGCAAACTGGAACTGCAGACTCCACCAAACAGTCTGTGATAAACTCCCCATCACAGAATGCCTCACCACATCTTGCCATTTTGTGGGATATTGCAAAGCAGGTCCTGACTGCTGTATCCCTGGAAGAGTGGAGCTTAGTGAAAAGATCTCTGTTGGTTTCACGGTTTAGCTAGCACATGGTCTGAAGCTCGTCCACGCTCTGCTTCTGTCAAATTATTGTACATATATCCATGTTTTATTATTCTACTGCTATTATCTGCACAGTTCTTGTATATTTATCATTACGGAGGTTCAAACTGTAAACCTTGAGCATTCCTTTATGTTCTCCACACGCTAATCACAAAGATTTACGGATCATTTTTGTAAAATATGATTTTTAAAACCATGCTTTGTTATAAACATAACTAACTGCTAAGTAAAAAGTTTCTGAGGCGCACGGGCACACAGCAGATGCAAAGGGAGCAATAGGGGCCTTCAAAGTAAAAGCCACATCACAGCAGTTTGTGTACCTATATCAAAGTAATAGGTACTTGCAAACTCACGTGGGTCGGCCAAAAGTAGTTAGCGGGCAGGTTGTAGCCATAAAATGCCCAGATCTGATATTGAACCTTGGTATATTTATGTCCACTGGCAGAAACATAGTTTGATGGTCTTTCAAGATATGCAGGTTTAATTTCCTGTCACAGACGTAGTTCTTGGTTAAATCAAAAATAACTTTAAATCTAAATCTGCCAGGACTATGAGTAATTCTGTAGCTATAGCAAAATTACTGTTCAGGACATCAAACAATAATATAAACGGTCCAATTTCAATATTGAGTACATATTACATATACAATTCAGCCTATTAACAACAAACATCTTTTGTGGTTAGCCCCAAACCAACTTCACACGCTCTGATAAGGGGTCTGGTTGACTGAGCAGCAGAGGAGTGCAGACAGGAAGTGGTTTCGAGCTCCAGCATGCCACAAAACAATGCGAGCGAATTGGAGCGCCAGTCATGTAGTTCAGGGCTTGGAAGCTGAACTGACACTTAGACTAAACAGTCAAGTTTTTTTTTTTTACAAATTAAAATATTTTCTAAACGAAAAGCAGCAGAGACGATCATGAGGTGAAAGCTCATCCATAACCATGCACCATGCATGCTTGTCACGGTTATAACTGTTTACATGAAATGCTTAGATTTTCTCTGGTGCTCTGCTTTAAGGCACCGGTGATTGTTCTGCCAACCAGAAGGGAACCGAGAGCAGAGCAGGCTCTCGTGATCTCACACAGCAGTCTTTTAGTAATTCCCTACTGAGTGGTTAAGCAAAAACACAGCAAAAACCATCACATCACCTAATGGTGTGCACAAATCTAAAATAACGAACAAGCACCTGTTCTTTATTTCCCACTTTAAAATGAGTTGTCAATATATGCCAGTCAGCTGCTTCCATAAAGAGGTCCCTGAAGCTGTTTTTCCTCATAGTTAAAAACTGAGTCAGCCATTTTTCTGGAAACATAAGTAAGAAACTCACAAGTCTTTTTTCAACAACTGAGAATGCGCAAGACCGTCTTATCTGCTCTTCCGCTCCTCAGGGGGATTGCGTGAAAAATCTCCCAAATCCACCCTGGTCTTATTTCTTCCTCTTCTTCTCATAACCTTGTACATGATTTACTTCTTGCAACTCTCAGCCATATCTAAAATATACAGGGAGAGCAGCGGAGCTACAGTGAACGGCTAACACCGAAGCTAACCGGATACCTAAACATTAGAAATGAGCAGCCAGCAAGCGGAAACTAACAAGGGACGAGCACGCACACTTGCATTATGTGAGCGCGTCAGCATGATGGTCATGTGGGACAACCAATAGATAAGATGATACCCCTGGAACTAGAGGGACAGAGGGGGCGTGGGCAGGACCAGTCCTTGACCAATCACGACCATTCGGTCTGAATAGCCGTGATTGGTTAGATTTTACAGTCCTGCAGCTTTCACAAATATCTTTTTTTTTTTTTTCATAATGTATTGACTACTCTCAGGAAGGAAGGACTCTTTCACCCAGTGTAACAAAAAGTGTTTCAGAATAGGATTACCAACTATACCAACATCTCATATTTTAACCGATATTCTAAAACCAATGTGAAACCAAATCACCACACTACTATGGGTATCTTACTACAAGTATATATGATAGCTTTTAAGGAAAGCAAATTTTCAGAGTTCAAATTAACTTCATTTTTGATATCTTTGAATATTTTCTTATTACCTGCAGATCTGATTAAAAGCTGTCTGAAATAATCAAGTCAGCACCGAAGCAGTACAAATGGTGGGAAACAACAAGGAAATATTTTTAATAAAAGCTGGTTAATAATAAATAACCTAGACTGAACAAGAGCAGAACACAGCAGGGTACGCAGAGTTTTTGGCCATCCTGTCTCAGCATTGTAACTCACATTGATGATGAGAGTCAGTGGCTCTCCTGAATGGTGTTTGATCTGCTTATCCTTGTTGGCGGTGAAGAACTGTGGGTCCTCCACATATCCCAACTGGAAGTGCTCTTCATGAGGCTCCCCGTCCTCTTCCTCTGGCCTGTCATCGGCGGAGGAAGGGCTGTCCCCCGCGTAGCGGACCCCGTTCAGGACGAACTGCACCGACGTTTCCTGGCAGTGGCTGGACTCTGGAGACAGGCAGGTGATGGTGGAGGGGGAGAGCACGGTGCAGTTCTGCAAAAGAATACAACAGAAATAAATCTAACACATGCCAGATAATAATATGTGTTTTTTTTTTTTTTTTTTTTTGGTGTAGCACAGCTGATGAATTGCTTACTGTTTGTCCTATTTCCAGAACATGCATGGTGACACTCTGAACCAGATCAAAACCTTGACCCTTAACTGTGATGATCCTGCCACCACTGTGACACAAACACATAAAAATGATTACATCGCCGCCACAAAAAAAAAAAAAGCCACTAATCTGCTCATAGTGCTTTTTGGCAGTGTACCCACCTGAGGAAGCTCTTCGTTGGGTGGATGGAGCTGATAGTTGGGTTCTTCTCATAGGTGTACATGACACTAAGCTCTTTTTCCTGGCAAGGACGGTCCTCAAACTCCACGCACACCGTCGCTGTCACTGGCACGGCGTCTGCCTCCAAGCTTGGAGGCATGATGCATTTAATCATCTGATCCATTTTCCTGCAAAAAAAAAAAAAAGATAAAGTGAAAAGATGCAAACACTGTAACCACACACCTCGTGATGTCTAGAAAAATGTTTAATCCAAAAAAAAAAAAAAAAAAAGTTTCTGATTACAGCTGCAGTTACATTTTTTGCTGCTTGGCAGACTTTCGCAGAAGTGGTGGAGCTATTTTGGTATGCGCTATGGCAACAACTAGAAGTGCTGAATTTAATCTTGTGAGAAGTTATGCAGAACTTGCAAAGCAACGCACTCTGAATATTTAATTGTCACTTCATGCATTTAATATCCACTATTTAAAAAAGGAAAGCTATTAATACGTGGGAAGGAAAAGAAACCATGCAAATGATTTGTAATTGTAATGGGAAGGAATTCATGCAGACTTGCAAAGCAGGGTCAAATCTAAAAAAAAACAAAACAACGACGTCCAAACAACCTGAGAACGATAATACAAAAAAAAAAAAAAAAAAAAAGAGAAAGGTACTACTCACTCTGTGATGGTGCACTCCTGAGTTTTGTTGACCTTGACTTTAACCTCTGAGCCGATGTCCAAATGTTCTCCATGGATCGTCACTCTGGTTCCTCCAGAACGAGAACCCTTTTCTGGGTATATGGACTCCACACTGGGGACCTGTACTCAGAACGACAATGGAGCACATGAAAAACAAGACATCAGAAGCTGGACACTTCACAGCTTCTCCCACTTCTCTTTTTCCCGCTGGCTAGTCAACATTTCTCCTCCATGACACAGTCCTTTGCAAGAAATAAAAATCACTTTTCTTCCTCTGACGTTCAAATGTCCAGTTTTTGCAGATATGCTGAGACAGGTGCTGTCTGTAACGGTAAAGTCCTGAGGAAAACTGTGACCACAACCCATGCTGCACCGCGTTATGTGTGAGTGAATGTGTGAGTGAGGAGTGAATGCTGCTTGTCGGGACTTTGATGCAATCAACTGGTTTCCTTATATAGGACATTTTTGACCAATCTGTATAAATCTGACCCAATCTGTATAATATGATTGAACTTGACTTTGTAAAGTGCCTTGAGATGACATGTTTCATGATTTGGCGCTATATAAATAAAATTGAATTGAATTGAATTGAATGTGCAGCTGAATCCATTAGCCCTACAGGCCCAGGCCATTGTAGAACAGTCACTCTGTACCGTGCAGTTCCTTGCAAAAGAATTCATGCTTCTTAAACAAACTGCAATGTATTTTAGAGGGAATTTATGTACGAGACCACTATAACGTAGTGCAAAATTGTTAAAAGCCATGAAAATGAACGCATAGAGTATCTAGTATAGTGTAGAACAAACAACATCATGAAGACCAGCAAATACAGCAGACAGGTCAGGGATCAAGTTGTGGAGAAGTTAAAAGCAGGGTTGGGTTATAAAACAATATCTAAAGCTATAAACATTCCATAGACCAATGTTCAGTTCAGCATCCAAACATTGAGAGGAGCACCACAAAAACATCGCCGCCTCGCTAAACTGACGGAGCAGGGAAGGAGACAGATATTATTAAAACACAGCCATAATAAGTCCAGTATGTAGTTTCTTTCAAGCCATCTGTTTTTTCATTGTTTTATTGTGTTTTGTGGCAAGCTTCTTAATTTATTATTGTGTGCTTAGTTTTTTTCTATTTTATCCCTTAGAGCCATTTTATTGCTTTTGATGTTGAGCATATGGTGTCAGCTGTGGCTGGTGTTGAAGCACTTCATAAATTCAGTTGGCGACGATGACGATGATGATGACGATGATGATGACGATGATGACGACGACGATGATGATGATGATGATGATGATGATGATGATGATGAAAACTGAACATTCTGGCAAACATTCAAACCATTATGTCCAGTGAGAACACGTAACACTGAACTTCATGCTCAACGTACCGTCCTGATAGAGAGACACGGTGGTGGCTGCATCATCCTATGGGATACTTTAGTTTAGAGACACAAAGCCGGCCAGAACTGATGTGGATAAACCCTTGAGCAAAATGTTTAGTGTCTCTATGGGTGCATGTGACACAAACATGTCACCGATTCGGACTTTTATTCGTACATAATGTATAATTATGCGTTGGTATGCATATTATAGCTTACAGTCGAAAAAATTTGAACAAGTTCATGGCATAAGTCAGAAAAAGTTTATGTCAGCAAATGCATATATATATATATATATATATATATATATATATATATATATATATATATATAGATAGATAGATAGAGAGAGAGAGAGAGAGAGAGAGAGAGAGAGAGAGAGAGAGACCTAGGGCGAATTATCGTCATCCAAATCTGCAGCTACCCGAATCAGCAGTCCTGCTTTTTCTATCCCCTACATGAACCTCGCCTCCAGGGATGCCTCTTATCCTTGCTGACAGGATTCACTTCCTCAGCGAGCAGGGATGGGGCAGACCTATTGTGCTGCGCTGTGTCGATGTGGGTGGAAGGAGGCAGATGTTTCCGTTCGAAATTTTGAGGAAGGAGATGCAGCAGAGACGCACATCCTGTCTCCAAAACAGTTTTTCCCCTTTTTTTTCCCCCCCTACATCTTCCCCTTCAGCCTTGCTCTCACTGAGCATCTTAGAGATAAAAAAAAAAAAAAAAAGCCCGAGAGGAGTTCCCACAGTAGTCACCCTCTTTAAACTCGCTGTTTCAAAGTTTCTTTATCTTTATGTATCATGATGGGTTTTCAGATTGGGGTTATTTCTCTGCGGGATGACTCATGGACAGAGCTGTGCTCAGAAACGATGCTGTGAATTATGAAACACTCTTTGTCTATGAACAACAGAGAAACAAAGAGCTTACATGGGTATTTCCACAGGCTGAATGTCCTTATTCCGATGAGAGGTTGCGTGGGCTGAGGTTAATTTCCACAGCCCTGGCCGGGACTCCTCTGCCACTGATAAATTCACAGTAAAAGGGGCATTCCAGTGGTCTCTATATTTGTTTTTGCTGGCAGAGAAAGCTACACGACAATCGCTCTCAGCCTCAGCTCGGACGGACGTTTGAAGATTCCCACACACCAGCATTCCTCTGAACCATAAAACACATCTGTTAACACTCAGCTGACACTCCCGGGAAGGCCTTCCCGGTGGGGAGCAGAGGCAAAGGAGAAGACTGCGGAGGAAGAGACGGACAGGAGGGAGAGCAAGAAACCAGCAGGAGAGTCCGAAGGCTGAAGAAGACTCACCAAGTACGCGAAGCTTTCCTTTGACGCGCCCGTCCCGCTCTGATCCACGTCCACGCGAACAGAATCCGTCCCGTCGCGTTCGGACTTCCCGGTGCGACACACGAGCCTTAGGGACAGAGCATCCGCAGTGAGAGATCAGTTAATAAAAACACAATCTGGATAACACAATACGGCACACATTTTTGATTTAATAAGGACTTTAATCAAGCCAAGTTGTGTGTGAGGGAAATCTGATGGCGACGGCTAAACAAAGACATAATACGTCTCGGAGAATGGTCCTTATGAGCTAATTCATCAATCCCTATTGCATTTACATACTGAATCAAATAAAGCCTCGAAGGCGCCAGATATGAGCAGATGTAAAGTTCAAAGCCCCCCTGACCAAATCCGTCTAACCACAAAGGAGATTAGGCGGGGGGGCTGCCGAGGCTTGTTCTCTTGCCTCCTGGCTGTGATTAAACCCTCTGCCACCACTGCACACTCTGCAGGGACGACTCGTATTAATGACACAGTGGTGAATGGAGGCGCAGGGACACACTGCTCTGGGACCTCGGCGGGATAAATGTACCAGGGGTGGGATATAACCTTTATTCCCTCCAATGATCCCCTCCAGGTCGACAGCTTGTTGGTTTATTTAGTCTGGTGCCTGCTGCTGCAGAGGTTAGAAACTCTCAGCTAGCGATCTGATGACTGGCAGAGATCACCGGGAGTTAGCGGAGGCTCGCTCAAGTATTCACACATACGCTGGCCTTTTTCACGTTTTTGTTTTCATCTTTCAGCCACACACGTTCCAGGGTACTTTACCAGGGTTTTGAATCCAGGAAAATAACAGAAAGTTGTGGATATAAAGGGGTATATAGTGTCGGAATCTTTGTGGTGCACATTTGCATGCAACCCCCTTCACTTCAACAACCTTTAATATAATCCACTGAAATATTTGACATATTTGCTGCAAATTTATGTGCATTTCCATCTCAATATATAGATACACCTGTTCTGTGAAGGCATGAGAGGAGATTAGTGGTGGTGGCAGCGTCATGATGAGGGAATAATGTGCTGCACTTTGGACTGCTCAGAGTTAATGGAAAATGGGGTTAACTAAATCTAGGGAGGGCCTGTGTCCAGCTGCTATTAGACACGCCCTCAATCCAACAAGCCTGAATTGCCTCATTGACGTCCAATAATGCTGCAGTCCTGCTAACGACCCAGTTCTTGGACTCGGTGAGTTAAAGCGGCGGGACGTCTAAAGGCTGCAGGACCTCGACCCATGACGACTGGAGTGTGGGACACTTGGAATAAATATGTGGCGAATCATGTCAGAACAACCCAATCAGTCGTTTGCATCCCTGCTATTATGTGCACAGTTGTACACGTTCCTGTAAACAGTCGGTTATTTCCAATTCCAATTACACAGAGCACAGCTTGAACATTTTTAAAATCATCTTCCTCAGTTGCACGTTTCTCAGAGTCTGACCGGGGGTATGTATACTTTATAACTGTAAAGTGTTCCTTTTCTTGTATGTTGGACCTTTTTGTTTTTATAGCTATCTTCCAGTGGACTGTCACTTTGCTGCTGATACAGCTTAGTTTCCCCAGCGAGGGGCAAGAAAGGATTTCTATTGTGTGTGTATTCTATATAAACCTGTTAAAGGTATGCATAAGGCTGCATAAGCCTTATGTTTGGGGTAGAGGTTCATCTCCTTTTGAGTAAAACGCTCATCCAAATATGCAAATGCAAATGCACCGCACACTTTTCACACCTGTATTTGTGAAAATGTTGAAAACCATGTAGCCTTTTCTCTCCCACTTCACCGCAAAGTATGCACCGCTTTGCCTCTCGCTCCCGTAGTGCAATTAAAATACATTGGGATTTTATGGTTGTAACGTGACAAAATGTGAAAAGGTTATGAATGAGGGCCATGAATACTTCTGCAGGGCACTGCAAATAAGAGGAGGACCGTAGATGAGTCTGGTTACGTTGCACGATAAGATTAGGCAGAGATACACTCAAGCAGTTGTGACTAAAACTAGAAAGAAATCTGTATTTGAGCGTGCTTTTAAATATGCAATTCAAACTGAAATGTGCTTTGTGCTGACTGTGTCTTAGACCGAACCACTGTAGCGTTTAATGAATCCCATTTAAAGTGTGAATTTTGCTCCTGTGCCTGAGTAGCTGTTGAAAATACTCTAAAATAACCTCCAGTAGCTGTAGACCCTGCTGAGGCCTACAGTGCTGCTCATTAATAACAAGAGCATCAGGTAAAGAATGTCATTACCCTCAAATTAAACTCCTGCCATTACCTGGCACGAGGGCGCTCTTTGAGGGAAAATGCATCATTTCACAGGCTCTAATTTGGAGGAAGAATGAAAAGGGACAAATACAATGAAACATGAGCATTCCCAGGTTCAACCCTGGGGGAAGAAAAGAAACACAGAAGCCTGAATCAGCCTTAATATAGAGAGTTTTTTGTCGGCTCAGAGGGGATTTATCAAAACAGTACATCATATTAGAAAAATGTCTCCACTGAAAACAAATACATGGGGCTATTTTGGTAAAAAGCCAAGGGTAAAAATAATTGCTACTAGAAGTGCAGACAGCTACAGCGCGGTCGACCAGCTGCATTTCCACCTGTCCTGGGAGGGTCAGAGTTTTGAGATGTTCAAGTTAAAGTGAGAAGGGAACGTGCTATAGATGGCAGAAACAACGACTGCGTCAAATATCCTAGAAAATCTCCTACAAAAATATGTGACGTCTGTATAGTGTCATAAAACATGACATATTTCAGTTCTTCATCGTATAATATTGGACAACAAATCATCATCAGCCAAAACAAAAAGGCACGTGAAACATATGATTTTCACTTTCGCAAGGGATAATTAGATGAAGTGTCCCGCTGAAATGAGCTCAATGGGTTTCTATTTACTTTGAGGCTGCTACTGTAGTAACTAAAACCCCAAATTACACAGAACCGAACAGTTCCTGGCATGTAGAACAGTCAGACAAAAGTCCTCAACTTTTCCCCCATTTCATGAAGTTAGAACCACCAGCCTTCATTACATTTTATTTGGATTTTGCGATAGGCTTGTGCTGGTCTAGTAGAGCATAACCGTCAAGCGGATGAAAACGATTCATTCTAACACATGGATATGTGTTGTTGCAGTAGCTCTGTGATTTTGGTTGTTTTCCTTCTGGAAGGTGAAGCTTCGACTCAGTGTCAAAACTTTTGCAACCTCTAACAGATGCTCTTTTACCCTTCATTTGTCTCTCCATTAGTTTGGACCAGCTTCCCCTCTGCTGAGGAAAGCCATCCATCCATTTTCTGTCACGCTTATCCCTGTTGGGGTGGTGGTGCCTATCTCCAGCGTTCAATGGGTGAGAGGCGGGGTACACCCTGGACGGGCCGCCGGTCCATCACAGGGCAACACAGAGACAGACAGGACGAACAACCGTCCAAGCACACACTCACACCTAAGGAGAATTTAGAGAGACCAATTAAGCTAACAGGACTGTGGGAGGAAGCTGGAGTACCCGGAGAGAAGCAGCGCATGCACAGGGAGAACATGCAAACTCCATGCAGAAAGACCCACTCAAACCCAGGACCTTCTTGCTGCAAGCTAGGCAACAGCGCTACCCACTGTGCCACTGTGCAGCCGCTAAGGAAAGCCTCACTTACAGAATGCTGCCACCACCATGTTTCACCGTGGGGCTGGGGTGTCCAGGCTGCTCTGCTGTGTTGGTGTCCCACCACAGAGTATTTTTGCATGTAGGCCATACATCTGACCAGTTTACCCTCATCCACATGTTTACTGAGTCCCCTTTATGGCTCTCTTCTAGCCACTCCGACATAAAGATTATATCTGATTAAATCCCCTCTAATAATTATCTTGTCAATGAATTGTGTCACCTGAGGCATCGGTATTTGCAGCTCCTCCAAGGTTTCCCTGAGTATATTGGCTACTTCTCTGACTAAGGCTCTCTTTGTCAGGCAGATGTACTAATACTCTTTCCATTTTTTGATGATGGATTGAACTGTGCTCTGTAGGATGTTGGATTTCATTTAGGGGTTTTCCAAGTGAAGGGGCCTTCACTTGGAAATACATATGCATAGCACATTTTCCAGGTTTTATTTTGTAAAAAAAAAAAAAAAAAAAAAAAAAAGCATGCATCATTTCTCTTCCACTTCCCAATGATGCACTACTTTGTGTTATTTTATCACATGAAATCCCAATTAAACACATTAAGCTGTGCATTGCAAGCCAAAAACAGAAAAATAAGAAATACACTGACTGACAACATCTCGGTGGATTTATTTGTCTGTGAGAGCATCTGACATGTTGATAGTCATCCCAGCCAAAGGACACGCTGACCCCCCCCATAAGCAGAGCCAGACTGACCCCTGATACACATTCCAATGCCGCCATACTGCAGAGGTATTACGGCCGTCAAAGGGCAATATTTGGGCAAGTACTGAAGTGTCTCCTATCATTTCCCCTGAGCGGCTGATGAGGACCATCAACAATCAGCTCCCTGTGTGTTTTGTGTGCGCATGCAAGTGTGTTGTCTAAGTCTCGCTAAACGGACAGGGCGAGGGCCACTTAGCGTTCGAATGAAACCGATAGGAAGGGCGGCGTGAAGAATTTGCGACAGACATCAAGAGATGCACTTCAAGTAAATGAGCTGCGCCCAGGCTGACATTGCCATTAATTAACATGTCAACACAGAGCGAGAGGAGAGGAGTTTCTCCAGAGCGCCACACTTTCCTTTTGGGCGCACAGATGTGAACTTTGGCCTTTTCCAGCACGCGAGCAGGCACCTGTCTCAACAGCTTCGCTGAGTGGGGTCACACGCGTGGGTGCTGTGCTTGTATGCTGATGAGAGCCATTTTGAACCTGAAATCTCATGAATGAGGGTAATTAGAAAGAGGAAAAAAAAAATCGGCTATACATTTTTTAAAACTGCCCGGAGTGAGATACTAATAAGACCCATTAATGTTCTATGCCCACATACTCTTGCTTATAAGGTTTTAAAGGATGGCTATTAATAAGATTTAGATATACAGTTGAAATAATTTAGATTTACATGCGCTGCTTAAAAAGACATGTGACTTTTTCTTTCTCGCTGTCATTAAATCACTCTAAATATTTCCTGTTCTAAGTCAGGAGGATTTCTCACGTTCTATTATAAGGAGAATAAGGACAGCCAGCAATTTTAAAGAATGCTTTTTTTTAACCTTCAATGGATTTTGCACATTTTCTTAGAATTTGGCAGTTTTGCCTTTTAAACTCCATGACTTGGGTCAAAAGTTTTCTGGTATTGTTCCACAGGCAAGCTGCCTTGCTCACACGCACCTTTTCTGCTTCACAAAGTATTTTCATGGGACAGAGATCATGGCTGAGGGATGTCTGCTCCAAAAGAAAGAGGATTTTATAGTTAAGCCACTTTGTGATTAATTTGGCTGAATGATGGTCATCACTCATTAAATAAATGTGCAGTAAATTTGCCCATACTGGACAGTCTCTTATTGTTATTTTTGGTTGTCTGTACTATTACCTGTGTGAATCTGCATGCTTCCGTTGTTTCTGTCCCTTTGCTGATGAACCACCTGAAAATCCCCACTGTTTAATTTTTAAACATAAAAAGAACGCCTTTATTCTCTGTTTAAATGACCAAATGTTGCAAGTAGAGGTTGGGGTGTAAATGTTTCACTTTAAATGATGAGATAAGATAAAATTTGATCAGTTACTGGATGTACCAGCAACAACAACAGAAGCGTGAAGTTGTGCTCCTGCATGTGTGTGCAAGTCAAAAGCGCTGACAGTGTCAGATGCACTAACACGTTGTGATTTGTCGGTGCGTCCTGCAGCAGCGAGGATGTGCTCCTCTGTCACAGCAGCCAGCCTCGGGAACCAATGAGAAAGGAAGACAGGAGATTTGATCGCCCCCGGAGTGAAACGTGCATCTTTTATTTTTTATTTTATAGTTTCGGGAAGGGGAGGGGTGCGGATGTGTCGGGCTTTTGGAGTGACAGGTGAGACCCGCAGGTCACCCTGGAACTGGTTTTAAAACAATGATTGGCTTCACTGGAGCACGACCAGATAAACACTTCTATTCAAGGAACATTACAGATACTGAATAGAAGTTTTGGATGTAATTGTGGAGTTACTGAGCTCTGTTTCGCCAGTGTCAAAGCAGGGTCCTGCTGTCTCCATGGTGACAGTGTGATGGTCCCCGGAGCCACGAGAGGGATGGCGGCAGAGTCATTTAAATTGAGAGATGTGCTGCATAATAATATTTGTGAAAATTAGCCTTGTGAATACATAAAAACTAAACCGCAAATGGATGGTTCAGATTCTTCTTTTGAAGCCAGAACAAGGCCAATATGGGAGGAGATGCTTTAATAGTGTGCTAAACTGTTTGGATGTTTTTTTTTCTCTACCCCCCCACCCCCCTTTCAATAAAAGCGTGTGCATAGCAAACTGAAAATAACCGCTGACTTTTCTTCACTTAGATTAATTTTAAATGTATCTATTGTTATTTTAATGAAGTACAGGGCGATTTTTGACCGAGAACTTTAAACGATTTGAATTATGAATGTAAGATTGGAAAGTCAAGAAACTTTACAAAAAATATATTTTCTAATTTTCTTAGTTGCTGATAACAGCCTCTGGACTGATTTCTACCTAACAAAGCTGCTGCTTTACAGAGACACATACAGGTAGGGGTGGACGGGGTTGGCTGCCACAGTCGTTAAATGTCGCCCCCTAGAGGGCGATGTTACAAAATGTGTGCGTGTAAATTTCCAAAATGGCTGTCACAGACGAGTTAGATTTTCATTCCAGCAGTCTGATACTTGACACCGAGATGAGAAGACTTAAATGATTGTTCACATCACAAGGTAGTTTTTGATTTTCTATGTTAATTTTAAACGGTCGTTACATAACACAGGGTTCTCGGCAGCGCATTTCAGTGAAAGTTGTCAAAATCTGGCTGAAATTAGTCCGCTAATAAGCTTAATGACACGTAACAGCAAGGCAAGATTAGTTATATAGCACTTTTCAGTAACAAGACAATTCAAAGTGCTGTACGAGACGTATGTTTAAGAGCATCGTAGAAAGGTCATTACAGCTCTGGAACATGCAGCAGCGAAGTTATAAACCTTCCGGATAAGATAAGCTAACGCTAGCTGTTATTAGCTTAACAAATAGCCCCCTTCGAGCTGCACTACGCAACACTTCGCTGCGTGAATGATAAGAAACCCTGGTGAGGACCCGGTAATAAATTCATACTCAGACACCTATTACAATTTAAAAGTACAAAGAGAGCGCTATAACTGGAATGGTTCTTGCTTGCACAACGGCTGTAGTCTTTTCTTAGACGGAAGAATGGGTATGAAATTAGTCAGGAAGACAAGTTATGGCCAGAGAACACCTGTTGTAACACTCAGGGCAGTTCGTGCAGTGACAAACTAATTATCAAAAACTGGCAAGATATTGCAATAAAATTACTCCAATGGTTTCTAGAGATGTAATTTGACAATCGCCACCTGTGTATGCCGTCTACAGTGATGTACCGGTCTAGAAAAAACTGGGCCGCGAAAGAAATAGCACGGGCAGAGTGGATCTCTGGCTATTGAGAAAGGCACCCATCACTCTCAATCCGAGCTCCTGAGCAAACCATCTGTGCACGGGCCGGTGCTGAGGATCTTTTGAACACATTTCTTATGAGAAGGATAAGGTTACTCTATTCTGAACAGACATTTTAGGCTTCAATTACACATTAAAATGGGATTGACTACGCATAGCACTGTTTTTGGAATTTAAATGAAAACAAAAAGTGTGACTGTTGTCCCCTAAGTGTTGATAATTAGAATAGGATCAAAAAGAGAGGATTTAGTTCAAGTGAGTTTGCTGGTCAAGCAGAGTGGTACCATGATAACTCTTGTTGGTAAGGGAAATCAGCATCTCCATAAAGCTTGTCAGCAGAGGAAAAGCATGAAGTGCTCTAAAATCTCCTGGTAGATTGCTGTGTTGACTTTGGACTTGATAAGACAAAGTGTTCCAAACCCAGTATCTGATATTGCTCGTCAAATCATCTCTGACTGTGAAAACATCATATGGGACCTTGATTTCTTTATAAAACGCAAAATTACTCTCATCTCAAAAGAGGACTGAACAGCAGTCTGGTCCCGTTAAGACGCTTCTTATGTCGGCTATGGTGCAGGGATATGTCAGCGTTTCGTGAGTCTTAAAGCTCTGACTACAGCTGCAGTTTGCAGCTTGTGAGTCTCCCCAAACTCTTGAAATTAATTTGCTTCCTAATCTCCGTAAGGCTGCAGTTATTCCTATTGCATATGCTCCTGTTTAGACCACACTTTTTTTATTCCACTGACTTTTCCTTTAAAATGCTTGAATACGCATTCAGTTGGGAATAGTCAGCTTCATTGGCGATAACCTTTTGTGGTTTACTCTGCATGTGGAAGGTGTCAGTGACTGCCTTCTGGACATCAGTCAAGACAGGAGTCTTATCCATGATTGTGTAGGGCATAACAGAACATTTCTCTTTTAAAAATATTTTTACTGACTTTTTGTAATATACAGATTATTTGAGAAACCGACTTTTAGAGGCAACAGTGTTACCAGCTACACAGTCGATAGCACCAGGCCCGTATTAAGACGATGTGGTGCCCCTGGGCACTATACCTCACAGCCACCCCCCCCCCCCCCCCCCTTACCCGTGCTGTCCTCCGGTCAAAAACATCAGACATAATCAAGGGGATTTCTGTAATGTAATTTACTATTTACTAACTTACACAACTACATGTAGGCATATAAGCAGTGAGCAATATTCAAATATCTCATTTTAAAATGTTGAAATCAAAAAAAATCTTGATTTATTGATCATTTATTATTATTGTGACATCAGTGTTCACAAAACGAATAATGCATGGTCTTTCAACAATTTCAAGTAAATAATATAACAATTTATGAAAAATATATTTTTAAAGCATGTGTTATGTGGTGCCTCCCCCATGGTTGGTGCTCCTGGGCACTGGCCCACTGGCCCTTATGGATAATCCGGCCCTGATAGCACTGTTGCCTTGCAGCATGAAGGTTCAAATCCCTGCCTGCGGTCTTTCTGTATGGAGTTTGCATGTTCTCCTTGTGCATTTGTCGGTTCTCTCCAGGTACTCTTGGCTTCTTTCCACAGTGCAAAAACATGACTGCTAGATTAATTGGTCTCTCCAAATTTCCATTAGACGTGAGTATGTGGATGGTTATTTGTCCTGTCTGTCTCTGTGTCGCCCTGTGACAGACAGGCGACCTGTCCAGGGTATACCTCGCATCTTGCCCACAACCCTGCATGGATAAGCAGGTATAGACAACGGATGGATTGGATGCAAAATTGTGGGTGTTCCCATTTTTTTTCAGCCATAATCATCACAATCAAAAGATCTAAGTACTTTAAGCAGTCCTTGGGCAATATGAAGCTAACTCTGGCCATCTCAGGTTGAAAGCCATGACTTTTCTATTTAGATGTAATGGGTAGACCAAATGCTTAAGAGAATTTAACAGCTTACAAACTCAGCAGTAATAGAGTTTGAAAAGCGTGATTGCATCTCAGGAAACTGGAGCTGTTTTCAGTACATGGGCGAAAGATAATGTACAAAGTGAAATCAACAATTTCCAGCCCTGATGAAGAGATAACGAAGCACATTTAGTTGCAATACTGTGGAAACTTGATCTCTAAAGCATGACTGGACAGGCTGGTGAATCATTTGAAGACCAAAGAGCCTGTATAAAACCGTGAGACATCTCAACAGTCAGAGAAACGAGAAACACCTGGCTCTAACCGTACATACAGCTGGAACGTTTTCAAGCTTCAGTTTATCATACCAAAACTTGCTCTGGATAAAAAGCAAAATATTCCAACTACGGCTCAGACTGCGAAGATACAGCTCGAAATCTCGAAATTTTATGAGCTTTCTATGGATATCCTTTATGAGAATCATTGTGTACTTACTATGTGACTATGTGTTTTAGTTGCACAGCCATCAAGACCATATGTACTTAAAACATACCATATAAGAATCTCATGATACAATACACTCTGGGTCGCAATGAGGGTATTTTTGAATGATTTGTCACAGAGCAGCCGGCTGACCTCATGTCCTGTTCTCTGGGTTTGCTCCGCTGACAAATGGACAATGTCATGTCTATGTCGGTTTATGGTACAACAATCTTAGAAAAACAGAATACAAAACAAAACTAATTATAAAGGGATTGTAAGCTTGGAACACTTCATGTCTATACATTTAGTTGGTCTCACAGTGAAGTATTATGGATGCAGACTACCAAAGAGAAGGCCAAGCACCTTTTAGGGGTCTATTCACGTACTATAGCTTTAAGAATTAGCTCACTTTGGTTGCAAACAAAGGCTTTCTGATTAAATTATTGCATCCTCATAGCATATTATATTTTACACATGGTTTTGGCTAGATTTGTTATTAAACAAAGTGTTTTTGTGCATATTTACCGTCACAAGATCACGTGACTGGAAGAACGATCTTGTGCACAATGAGTACACAAGTAGAAGCAATGGAACCGAACGATTCAGCAGCTTCCAGCAATGGTGCAAAACGCAAAAGTTTCTGCATCAGTTGTTGGCATCTTGCTTTCTGATAGATTTGCAATACAGACGGCACATGGCACAACGTATATGTCTGCTGGTAGCGCCTGGTGTAAAGTTCTTTTTAAGTTAAAAAAGGACTAAATCAACACGGTCAGGATGAATGCCTGGCATATATTGTTTTTATTTGAAGATGAATATATGTTTTATTTTTATGGTCAAAATACGTTATAGACCCGTTTAAACTTCTGTAGAGCTACCAAGGTATTAATGGCATTAATTTTAATACCTTATATTACTTATTGCAGGTACTGAAATGTGCTATACAAATAAACTTAGCCTTAGTGAGACCATCAGTATCAGTACCTACTAATTCCTAAGTTAGTTGGATGAGTATCTGGGACAAAATAATCTTAATGGGGACATTACCAACATTAGGTTTTCATCATGCGACATAATTGCTATATTAGGTTGTCAAAAGGAAAATTTGTGCACCATAGAATTTTTTTTTTCTATTTTTAATAAGTGAATCAGTCACCAGAGATATGAATTGACCAACTATCAACCAACAATTCTTTAATTTTCCATTGAAAAACAACTCTTCCCATTACAGAACCTACAAAGCATCTCCTCTCTTTTTTTTTGTTATTGTCCTTGACAAAACATTGGAATGGCTGAAAATCAAAATTGGCAGGTCAGACGTCAGAAATCTGGAAATCCATATCAGCCAGTAAAAGCTTGACTGGTGCAGCTGCAGTTATTCATGTATTCTTCTTTCTCCTCTGTAATTCCTGTCAGTAACTAAGACTGGTAGAGGATTTTCAGTGAGCAGGTCTGGTAAGCTCTCTCCACAGCCTCATGTTTTTATTTATACGTCGGAGAGTTTTCCCACAGTTGCCTTTGAAGCCACATAAAGCTATATGACTTTTATGTTTTGCAACACATAACCAACATTTCTCCCCAGAAGACCAGGGAACATGGGATATGGAGTTTGGTTCCCCTTTCAAAAAAACACCATAAGCCCTAAATTGGAGGTATTTAGACAGTTGTAGGAGTTCTGAAAATGTTTTTGAAGCTTTCTTTATGTGTTCCCAGCTGATAAGGCATTCCAGAGCAGAAGGCCCGGTTCCTGTTTTCAGACAGAGTTTGCAGCTCTGACTGCACTATCTGAGTTCAGGCACATGTTGCCGTCCGAGAGACGTTCCCTTCAGGATCTCTACCAGTTACTCTGACACGTCTTCCCAATCTCCGTTTCTTTTTACTTTCTTTCTTTTTTTTGTTGTTGCACCATCTGTTTGTTTCTGCACGCTGTCCACCTGATCACTCACCTGCCTCGACGAATGTCAGGTTACCGTGGCAACAGGTAATTGGCACCTATCATCGGGAGTCCTGGCTGCGACGATGCTGCATATTTTAACAGGTCTTTAAATAAAAATCCCTGCCAGGACTTTTCTCAGCCCCCCCCCCCCCCTCCTTTTTTTTTTTTCGCCACTTTTGACAGCCCGGGTAATTAAATAAGTAAGAGGTGCGAGGAAATCAGCAGAAAAACACTCAAACCCCAAACACGGCTGCGCTCGGGCAAAGTCGCGCGGCAACTTTTGTGGCTCATTAGGGAAGTTTCTGTTTGAATACTCACTCTACAGAGACAGTGTAGCGCTCAGGCAGCAGATCACAGGCAACGTCTCCTATAGTGATGTTCAGTCCTGCTGGCCTTCGTCCCAGGTTCCTGCCCTGTACTGTCAGCAGTGTGCCTCCTTCAACAGGACCCCTCAGGGGGTGGATCTGACAAAGACAGAGTGAATCAATGAACACGGAGAACAAAAGAAATAAAAAATAAAAAAAAAACACAGAGAAGATGCTGTAATAAGCACAATGAATTGGAGCTCATGAGAAGACTGCCGCACCTCAAATCGCTCAAATAACGATGGGCGATAATTAAGGCGACAGAGAAGAATTAGCAGGGGTCAGATGTGGCGGCGTGGAGCATGCCACGGACACAGACGGGGATTCGATGGAACAGACACGCGGTTTAGGTATATAGGCACGCACTGCAGACTCTTAACTGTGCCTGTCTGAGACTCTTCAGCCTCTAATCCTCTACAGCACATGCAAATAAAGAGCAGGCTAAGAGCCCCTTCACATCCCACGAGAGACAGACAGAGTGGGAAAGTGAGGGCTGGAGAGGCGAGGTGTAGAGCACAGCAGAAAGGTGGATGAGTGGGGAGGCAATTTAGAAAACCGAGTGTCGAGAGGAGACTGAATGCTGATGATGGTGGTGAGAGAGCAAAGCCTCAACAGGGGAATTAATGCACGGTGCCTTTTTTTTCCCCCTTTCATCTGTTTTCCTGTGTCTCCTCCGTCAAATTCCTTAGTCCTGTTTCAGCTGTTGTTCTGAGGCGTGCTCCCACGCGTCATTTCAGCCCCTGCCTCGCCTCCCTTAACTTTCCATTTGGCAACCATGGAAAAGGAAACAAAGTAAAGGACGGTTGGCTCCTCAGTCACTGGGGAAACAACTTTAAAGATAGCATCTCTGAGACCAAGACAGAAGCAATCCACCATGGTCTTGCCACCATGGCTGTGCATCGGCAGCATTTCTCAGAAAAAAGGCTCGAGGCTGAGGAGAGGTCACCGTGACCCCCCCTCCTGGTGTTATTAGCCCGGCTCCGCTGCTATCGGAAACTGAGCTGAAAAATGAAAACAACACTTCTGTTTGGTCTAGGTGAGAGGACAAGGTTTGGAAACCCACCAGGAGCCTGCAAGAACATCAGGGCAGATAAATAAACTCGATATTTTGCAGCTAAAAGGGATAGAGGTTAACAAAAGCACACCATTAATGGTGTGTAAAAACTAAACTTTAGAAATGAATTTACAGTGCCTTGCAAAAGTGTAAATGCCCCTTTAATTATATTACATTTTTTAAAGTTACAGTCATGAACTCTATCATATTTTACCAAGATTGTATGGATAGGCAAACACAAAGTACTGCATATTTGTGATGTAGATTAATGTTCAGTCCCTCTGGGTCAATGTTTATTAGAATTAGTTTTACAGGGTTTCTTACAGGATTTTTACAATATTTTACAAGCTTTATTCAGATTTTTGCCTATTCTCATTAGCAAAACAGTCAAAATGGATGGAAAGCATCTCTCTACAACACTTTAAGTCTCGCCATAGAAGCTCAGCTGGATTTAGGTCTGGACTTTGACTGGGCCATTGCAACACATGAAAACCTGCTATGTTCTGAACTGTTCCATCATTACGCTGGCTGGATGTTTAGGGTCGCTGTGTCGGTGGAAGGTGAACCTCCACTTAGTACTGAGCTCCATTCATTTTTCATCAACTCTAAGCAGCTTCCTTGTACCTACTGGGAAAAAAGGTATCCCCACAGCACGTTGCTGCCACTGTGTTAATGTCAGACCTTCTGCGTCTGCTGTGTCCTCTTCATGGCTTTCAGCAAACTGCTACTGAGAAAACTTGTGGCTTTCTTCTAACATTTCTTGTTGTCTTATCTTTGGATCTCCTCTAGAGATACCACGGGCTTCTTGGTTGCTTAGCTCTCCTCGTCTGAGAGGAGCTTATGTTGTTGGCTGTGTCTTGGTAAATTTGCTGTGGTGACATTTTCTTCCCATTTTTTGAATGATGGTGATGAGACAGCAGTCTGGGAGATGATTAATGGATATTTGCGCTTGCCTATCCATACAATCTACTGGATTTTATTTGGGGGTATCAGAATAAAGGCAGCTGAATACAAAATTACACTGTTCAGATTTTTATTTGCAAAAAAATGTTATTTAAAAAAAACCTTGCATCATTTTCCTGGATTAACATAATTACGCACTACTTTATGCTGGGCCACGTTGAAGTTTTTGATGACAAAATGTGTAAATGCAGTAGGGGTATACAAATGTTTGTTTTTTTCTCAGCAAGTTGTTCTTGTTTTCATGTGATGTTTGGAAGTTTTGGCAAATGTAGGACCATGCTGTGCTTACTTACACAGCTGACAAAAGATACATAACGCCTTTTCAGACAAATTTACTGTGCACACACCCAAAAAACAGCCCATTACTAAATATACGACCATGGCTGCGCATGCTCCCAGGCATTTCAGACAAAACACAGCAAAGCAGTTATTTATCTCGTAGCACCCAGTGTGCCTCTGCGGTACCTTTGGGAATTGACATTAACATCAGCCTGTTCTGCTATTCATTTGCACCTCCTGCGAGTCTGCGAGTCTTGATTTACAGCGCAAACTCTGCCAGGCCCCCGGAGAGATTGCAGGCTGTGTGTTTGTGTCTGCAAAAGCTTCTAGACCCAATACCTGAGCAATTAAACACATATGAACAATAAATCATACTTCAGTCAAACGTGCTCCATATGCAGCGCACAGACATTTACAGGACTGTCTCAGAAAATTAGAATATTGTGATAAAGTTCTTTATTTTCTGTAATGCAATTAAAAAACATGAATTGTCATACATTCTGGATTCATTACAAATCAACTGAAATATCGCAAGCCTTTTATTGTTTTAATATCGCTGATTATGGCTTACAGCTTAGGAAACCCAAATCTCCTATCTCAAAATATTAGAATATCGTGAAAAAGTATACTAGTAGGCTATTCAACTAATCACTTGAATCGTCTAATTAACTCAAAACACTGCAGGGTTTCCTGAGCCTTGAAAAACACTCAGCTTGGTTCAGTAAACTAAATCACAAGTATGGTAGTAGTTAAGAGACGACATAAGATTCTCACAGTAACTGGTGTACTGACCATGGCATTACTGTCCTTGATTGGCCTGCCAATTCCCCTGACCTGAACCCCATAGAGAATTTGTGGGGTATTGTGAAGAAGAAGCTGAAAGACACCAGACCCAACAATGCAAATGAGCTAAAGGCCGCTATTGAAGCATCCTGGGCATCCATAACACCTCAGCAATGCCACAGGCTGATTGCCTCCATGCCACGCCGCATTGATGCAGTAATCTGTGCAAAAGGATTTCCAACCAGGTACTGAGTGCATTAATGGACATTTTCAAATGTTTGATTTTGCTTTGCTGTTATATATTTTTTTTTTTACTTGGTCTGAGGAAATATTCTAATATTTTGAGATAGGATTTTTGAGTTTTCTTCAGCTGTACGCCATAATCAGCGATATTAAAACAATAAAAGGCTTGCGATATTTCAGTTGATTTGTAATGAATCCAGAATGTATGACATTTTATGTTTTTTAATTGCATTACAGAAAATAAAGAACTTTATCACAATATTCTAATATTCCGAGACAGTCCTGTACACCGTCTTGCACAAAATGATTCACCGTCAAAGTTTTTGTCACGTCACAATCACAAACCGTAACGTATTTATCTTCAAGGTTTTATGTGGGAGACAAAAAACCTGAACAGTTCTCAGTAAGATATATAAGTTTCAAAAGTGGGCCGTGTTTTTGTTTTCACCCTTCTTTACTCTGCTACCGCAAAGTAAAATCCAGTACAACCCATTAGATCCAGAAGTCAATAATTAATAGTGTTTGTGCATTATTTAACAATATCCCAATTGCTAAATATCTCACAGAGAACTGTTTAATTAATCATCTGAAAATGGAAAAAGTATGGCAGTCAGGGTAACCGCAAAGTCTGACTGCAAATCTACCAAGACACGGTCTCCTAAACTGACCGGCTGAGAAAGAACCTCAGAGAAACATCCAGGAGGCCCACTGGAGGAGCTGCAGTGATCTACAGCTCAGGTGGGAGAATCTGCACAACTTTGATTCATCGTCTACAAATCTGCCCTTCCTAAAAGAGCGGCAAGAAGAAAGCCGATGTTGAAGGAAAACCATAAGAAGTAACATCTGCAGTTTTGCACAAACAGTGTATGAGACACAGCAAACACATGGATGAAGGTCGCCTGGTCAGATGAGAGCAGGGATGAACTTCTTGGCCTACATGCAAAACATTCTGTCGGCAAGTCACCCTGAAAACCTCATCCCCACCGGGAGACAGGGAAGACTTTTTTTTCTTTTTTTTCACAAATGCACATGACTTTTTAGAGTTTTTTCATGTTTAAAGCCACGTGTTATGCTATTTCCATTTTAGAAGTGCCTTACTTTCTGTCAGTCCTAATTAAATACAATGAAGTTTCGGGTTGTAACGTTGAAAAACATGAAAAGGCTTTAGGGGTATAAAATGCTTTCGCAGCACGCTGTATACAGTATGCAACCTGCTCTGAAACATATGCTTTCCTTTTGTTTATTTTTTTTCTGTTGCCGTCACCGCTTTCATCTTCCTCCTGTCAGTCCAGTTCCTCTGCCTCGCTCCAATCAAGGAGGACACAAAGACAAAAACAGGAAAAAAAAAAATCGCCTCGCTGTAACTGCGACGCCCTTTTCTCTGTCCAAGCCTTTCCGTATCCTCTCTCCCAAACCATCCCGGTATGAGCCACGTTCTTCTGTTCTTTTTTCTTTACATGTGGTGGATAAACCGTGTTTGTCAGTTCCTGTTTTTTGGATGCCAAAGTATGTTTTCTTTTACAGCAAGGAACTGGCCCACACATATCACGGGAACAAAGAGCCCAGGAAGATAATAAATATCTCCTTTGTCTCCTTTGCCGCCGATGCAAGAAACTGAAGGCATTTTTTCATAATTAGGCTGTAGGTGGAAAAAGTTAAGCGAATAATGAAGTCCTCCATTTTAATATTGGTATTCTGGCACCAGTGTCTTGTCACAGAGATTATATGTGACGCGGGAGAGTGAAGACAAACATGTTTCATTATCTTAGCCACAGTATGACTGTATAACAAAGAGCTACTGCCGTCAGAGAGGGAGAGAGAAAGAGTGTGTGTGTGTGTGTGTTGAGGGAGATGGGATCTGGTTTCAGTAAGTTGGAGTACTTGGGTTTTAACCCCCGCGGATTCTCTGAGAAAACACGCCTGCCAAAGCATTGCATCACACACCCGAGTGAACCACAGCCCAACAATCCTCTCTCCTGCGAGAACCAGTGGGAGTGTGTGTGTGTGTGTGTGTGTGTGTGTGTGTGTGTGTGTGTGTGTGTGTGTGTGTGTGTGACAGCCGTGCAACAATAGTCTACCCACACACATCCCTGCCCAGCTAACTTCAGTCACGTATGAAGTCCACATGAGTTAGGCTCTCAAAGAGCATCCTGTTAGTCACAGTATGCTGACAGCTACAAAGAATGAAGGATAATCGTGAATGCTTCAATATGGCCAGTTTGTGTGACAGATTGTGGGCTTATGTGTGTGTGTGTGTGTGTGTGTGTGTGTGTGTGTGTGTGTGTGTGTGTGTGTGTGTGTGTGTGTGTTTTCGGCTGCTTTGTTCTGCTTTGCTTATTCTCCTGGGCTGACCAGGTTTATCTACAGGAAGTTCGGGCCGACTGGCTCTCATGTGAGCCGTGCTTCCCATGACCGCCTGCCATGCCTGCGCCGGTATATAAGCTGCAGGAAAGAGACTTCGGGGGATGAGACTCAAAGCGCTTCCACTACAGTCAGGCGAACAAATAAACGTGATCGCCCGTATGAGCTGCGTAAAAAGCATGTGAGGGAGCGTACCCTTTCAGAGATGATGAAGACATGACCGCAGTCAGTTCTGCGTTGGATAAATGGGCCTTAATTCCTTTTTTTTTTTTTTTTACCATAGTGGTTTTCCTACTGTTATGGTTGAAAGTCCAAAAAAAAAAAATCCCTCATGGGAGCTTATTCTAGCTTCTGTGGTTTCTTTCACATGAAGGCTTCTACACTTATAGGTCCCGATCCGCACGGATTACACAAACACATGTTGCTGTTTTAAAGGGCGGAAGGTGTTCGCAGGCCCTCCTGATGGATCGCACCTTCTCTCGGCTTTGTCCCGTGTGGGCTGTGGCTGAGTGAGTCTTGGTGTTGTTGTAGAATGAACGGCTTTATTAGGAGTCGGTTCAAACATTTTCCTCAGCAGCTGACACTGGACAGACAGGACATGTGTGTGGGGGGGGCACCATGTGAGTGACCTCATGATTTACCGAAACGAAACCGAAGCTGGAGGCCACAGAAAAGAGGAAGAGGAGGAGCAGGAGGAGGAGGAGGAGGAGGATGAGGAGGAGAGTGAATGCAGAGGTTTTACCTTGTGGATCTCAGGAGCGGGACACACATCCCTGATTGGCTGACAGTTATCCCGCAGCCTGCAGCTGTTTTCACACCATCCACAGAGGTGTCTCTGATCCTCACGGCCCCAGCACTGGGAGCAGTCTGAACTCCCCGCCTCACAGTTGTACACCTCCACTAGAGGGAGACGGGAGGAAGGAGGGGAGCGACAGAGAGCAAAAAAAATTAAATAGTTAGGTGAGGACATTACCTAAGCAATCATATGAAGATTCATTTAAGGGTTTTTTGTATCGCACATCTGTCACTATATACACACAAACAATAATAATAAACAAAGTAGCCTTCGATAACTTCCCTGGAATATCGTAAAACATGATGACAGTGTGCTTTCTCCAAGATGCATGCAAAAAGTATTCACACCCCTAGAAGTTTTTCACATTCTGCCGCAGCAGCAAGCTTCAATGTATTTCTCTGGGATTTGATGTGATGGAGTAACACAAAGTAGAGCAAAGTTGACAAGTGATAGGAAGATTATGCTCTTTTTTCGGACAAACAAAATCTAAAAAAGTGTGGCGGGCATTTGTATTCCGCCACCCTAACGCTGATACTTGTAATAAATAAAATCCTGTGCAAGCAGTTGCTATGCCTATGGTAACTCTGGAAAAGCTGTAGAATAACGCTGCTCAGGTGGACGAATCTGTTATCACTAATAATTACAACTTCAATGTAAAAATGTGGTATAAAAGTCGTGTGTTAAATGTTTGTATGTTTTATTTGGTTTGCATTGCTAGGTGAAAGTTTAGGCCCAGCTGGGGTTGCTTGGTGAGGGACACTGACCGCTAATTGTGATGTAATAATCGGGAGATTTTTTATATTACTTATTGCCAAAAAACAAACAAACAGCTGGATGTTTTTTGGGTTTTTTTTGTGCTTGGACTGTTTCTAGAAGCAGACCCAAATGGAAGTACAAAAATGTAACATAGGTCACCTTTAAGGTTGCAACATTACAAAATGTGGAAAAATTTATTTGTCAATATAAATATAAGCAATGGTAAAATAATAGTTCTCCAGGGTCTTAAAAGCATTTCCTGGAAAAAAAAAATGCAAAAAAAAAAAAAAAAAAATGCTTACAGTGTACTTTTTCAGTGGCAGTAACTGACATGGATGCACGCAGCTCTGGAAGCTAGTTTTTAGAAATTGCAAACATTAGAGCGGTGGTCTAAACTATTTTTAGGCTCATCATGTTTTACAAAAAGCAGTGTCTGGCGGTAATTAAATGTTGCTGCTGATGCTTTGTCTCGTTTCATGCATGACCTACATTTGTAATATATTTAGCATGTAATCAGTCTGAGTCCTTATAGGCTGCTGCAGTGGTACTTTTACTGAAGCGAACTATTGGAGTACTTGTTTGACTCCCGATAAAGCATCTGTTTAGCTCTGTTGACCTTGAGTGTTCAGCTGAAGGTACACTGTTGGACACGTTTTCCTCCACAGCTTACAAGAACCATATGGGCTACATGCTCTAAAACAGCAGAATAAACATTTGGAGGATGATATATTCATGGTTATAAAAATAAACCGGGGGAAAAAAAAAAAAAAGAGTGGATGAGAACAAAGCCGGAGAAAACAGATGATTATGTTCATGTTCCAAAGTGCCTCCCAGCGAGACATCCCATTTGTATTACTGCTTGCACATCTGCACGACTGGCTGTGTGCATATTGGGGCGCATGCATCTGTATGTATGTGATAAAGTGTGTGTCATTTTAAAATTTGATGACTGTGCATGCTGCGACGAGGTGCCTGTTAAGCAGAATGTCTGGCAGTGGGCCAGGGCTGTTGTTCACATGGACTGTGAATGCCACATCTGGGACTGGGACAGGCAAACAACTGGCTTGGAGCTGCTCCGCAAGACAATATGCCAAGTTCAACAACGCAAGCCACCTCTCATCATCTCGCTGTTGTCATGGAGCTCAGATTGTATTTGCGACAATAGGTCTGGACACCGCTTCTAAGAGGCAATGATAACACCTTCAATTGCAGCTCCCCCATGTTCCGTAATTATTATGTGTAATTAGGCGTTAGCGGAATATAACATTATGGTAAATTACTAGTTGTTGGCAAATTATGTGTTGCTATACACAAACTGCTATCATTACAAGTGAAAGGCAGTCTGACACTGTCTATCCTTGTAAGTACTTCTTTATTTTTCGACAGGTTCAATCAAATCCACCCATCTCGTCAAAACTGCATGCTCTGTCGTGTTTTTTTTTTTCTTTTAAAATAAGGAAGAAGAGAATGATTTCAGCATAGCATAGGGCCGTTGTTTGTCATTCTTTTTGCATGTCTGTCTAATCACAGGTTTTATGTCTTACCTTTCATGGGCTGAGGGCTGTCAAGGAATATATCCTCCCTCTCACTGCTGAAAACTCCTGCTCTCCTGAGGCTGAGGTGGTAAATCTGACTCCTCTGATTGGTGAACAACTAAATGAGCAAAGAGGAAGATAACATAATCAAAACAGGCTGTGCTTGGCATCCGTATTACATCTGTGCTGCTTCTTCTTAATGTTGCCCCACATACAGTGCAGGCCTCATTATTGGCACCCGTGGTAAATATGTCTCAAAGCCTTTGAAATAAATTCATCTTCTATTGTAGTAAATCTCACATTGAATATTTTTTTTTAAATATCAAGTCTAAGGTCTTGTTTACACGACAACGATTCTTTGGAAACTGGATTTATTTTTATGGTTCTGTTAACACATTTACATGATGACGTTCTAGTTACGATGTCCGTTACACGGCAACAGTAGGAGAGAAAGTGATGTAATTCCCACGCCGCGCCACTAGTTGGCGAGATGAGATGCGCATGCGTACAAGAACGTTCTGTCTAAAAACCGCCAAAATGAATTAGAGAATAAAGCTTTCCTTTAGACAGACAACGAGGTTCAGCTGTTGCTTAAGGTGACCTTGAACTATAAAACCACTAGATTTGGTTATATTCAGAAAAGTCAGCAGCACAAAGAGTACTCCGATAACCCCCATTGTTGATAATTTCTTCTTCTGATGTTTTTAAAATTGAGGGCAGCTGTTATGGTGTGAGCGTGTGCATTTATTTCTACTGATTTCCGTTATACTGCCCATGAGCTAGGAATTCCTGGTAAGAAATATAAAAAATGTTCCCGCTTACACGACAACGCAGACCGGGACGTTAGAACATGTCATTGAAAACAATCGCCGTTGTCGTGTAGATGAACTGTACAAACCCATCTTATTTTTTAAATGAAAGAACTAGTTTAGAACTAATAAAACAGATTTTTTGATTTATACTTTTTCAAACCCTGAACAGAGTTTCTAAGCCGTGGAAAGACGCGTATTTATCTCGCCACCGGGAAAATAATACTAAACAGTTACAGAACTGCAACTCGCATCTTGGGGGTCATAGAGTCTTCACAACAACCATTTGATACAAAGCCTTTTCAGTCCTACTATGAGAGACCTTAACATATGTTTCCTACCCCCTATCTAGAACTGTGAGTTTTGGTTAAATCAGACTAATATTAACTTTTCAACAACAAACACTCCAGGTATGTTTGGTGTGAAACAAAGGATGGAATATGTGGAAAAGCATGCTGACTGTTATTTACGGTAGAGGAACAATGATGCTGTGGGTCTGTTTCTCTTCCAAAGGCCCTGGGAACCTGATGAATGTTTTCAAAAACCAGGATATTTTAAATCAAAATTGGATTCCTCGTGCCGGAAAACTGAAATTAGGTCTTCAGTGGGTCTGTAAACAAACAGGGAATAATCCAGGTGAGAAGAACGGTCAAAGATGAATGGTCCAACCTTGTGAGATCTCATGAAAGGACTGAGGGCAGTCCTATTGGCAAAAGCAGATTATGCAAAATACCAATAGAGATACCAATAGTTGGGCCACCTGATATTTTCTTCATATGCAAATAATAGGCTGGATTTTAGCAATATATTTATTGAAGTAATATGCTAATGCAATTTATTTTAAGATTTTTTACTCATCTTTCCCAGGGTTGCCAGTAAACGCTGTGAAAACCGGTTTCTGGTTTAACTCATAAACAAAGGCTTTAAAGTTGTTACGTTAAAAACAGCTGACAAATCGGCTTCAAACATAACAGGCGGGAGCTCAATGAAGCAGTAGATGTAACAAATCGCCTCACGGGTTATTTCTGGAAGGTTATTGTCCATACTTACTGTCACCCCACTGCACTTGACAGTTGAGTTGTCCAGCCATATGGTGTCATAGCGCCGTTCTGTTCCAAAGTCACACTCCAGCCTCTCCTCCTGTTGCGCAAGACACTTGTTTTAAACAATATGGAGTATTGGAGAACAGAAGCCAACAAAAAAAATGTGATACTCCGGTGTTCTCACGACTTGAAAAGAGTGAACGAATGCACAGAATGTTGATGTCTGGCAACAATTGTCAACGCTGAGAAAGCACCAGGAAAAAAAATGAATATAAAATTAATCCCATATTAACTGAGCCTGCCAGAAAAGACGTTCAGATTTCATATTCATAAACATCTGGACTCCCACACCTCGGCACCTCATCTGGGAGTCAGAATAATGAGTGTGAATTTATTTCTTCACAAAATAAGTGCCCTGAGTTCTCTGGAGCGGGGATATCTGAGACCATGGAGAAGCAGAGACAGGTAAGAGCAGCAGACGATAAGTGCTTAAAGTGGAAGAAGTCATTTGTCTGTGAATCCGGCCAGCTTAAATGGGTCTACTTTGATCGGCCTCTCCAGGACGCTGCTATTTCACCCTGCTTTCTGACACCGGAGACGGCTGATATTTATGGCGTATTGCGCGGTTCTTCTTTTTCTGTGCTACTGTGAAAATTTCCCTGGAAGTCCATCACAGCTAAAATGTAGGAGATGAGAAACTTTGAATTTTTATTTTATTTTTTTCTCCGCGGTAAAAGCGTGGGAATTTAGAAAAAAAAAAAAAAGAGATCCCCGGAGGATCCGAGTATCGGCTGAGTTTGACTGACAGCACATTTCCTGCTCCGCTGACTCGTCCGAGATGAAGACGTTGATCAAACAACGTCAGTCTGTATAAACTTTCATAATGAAGAGTAGCATGAATGGCTATCCTGAGGAAGTGTGCGTGTGTGACTCGATGTCTGTCCCCATAGCAACGCGCCAGGAAGACATCGTGAGAGGCCAGCCGGGGTTACGAGTGTGACCGGCCACGCCTGGCAACCACTCCGCACTGGCATTTTGAGCAGGGCTCAGAGTGGTGTCCTCGTGCTCACTGGTGCAGCGTCAGCTTCTGAAACCCCTCAGTGTGGATTAAACACCAGAACGGGAGTTTAAACCAGTGCTCTGGGAGGACTGCCTGAACAAAAATGAACAAAAGCAAAATTAAGCTCCTGCTGCATGCGCTGCTTCCTCGGGCTGAATGCTTGTGCGCTGTGCTGACGAAGACACGACTCATCGCGGTGAGATACCGGAGGTTGAGCGTGCCCAAACAGCCGAGGAACACCTCATCTCCATCCCTTACGGTGCCTCTCACAAGTCTACACGGGTTTGATGATTTCAAAATGAAACCCAGATAAATCATTGCAAGACTTATTCCACGAATAATGTGACATTTATCGCGTACAATTAAACTGAGAAACGGACAAATTGGTGTAATATAAGAAATATAAGAAGCGCACCAACCTGGTTGCACAAGTGTGCAACCCTCACTGCAAAAAGGCAATTAAAAGGAAGTCACATTTTCTTGAAATTAGTGTATTTGTCCTTGATTTGATCAGGTAAATAAGATGATCTGCCAATGGAATGAGTATTTTTATCCCTAAAATAAGATCATTAGATATATTCACTTGAAATAAGGTGATGGAGATGAGTGGTTCCTATTTTAAGAGCAAAAATCTGATTCCATTGGCAGATCATCTTATTAGCAGGCTTAAATCAAGGGCAAATACACTACTTTGGAGAAGAATTCACTTCCTTTTAGTTCCCTTTTTGCAACCTTTAAACTGACACTTTGCTGATTGAACTTGTGTGTTCAGTCTTCTATGGTAGAAATCTATAAGTATCCCACGTTCCTATACTTGATAATATTTTTACTTCGGTCTTGCAAAAGTTCTCCAATCTGCTACTCCGATCAGGTTATGAGCTCATCTCCTCTTTACGTAATTGTTAAGGTGAAAATTTCAGTCAGATTTAGTTCTTGGTTGCTGGTTTAGGTCTTTCACAACCTTAATTTTCCTCACACGAAGCCATAGTTTTGAAGCTGATCTCTCTTCATCTTCAGATTTCTACCAGGGACCTAAAGTTCTTGGGTTTAAACTTGCTGGTAATCAGAACTCACCAAATTTTAATTCACCAAAAAGTCTTGTTTCATCTATAGAAACACAGACTGAATGTATTATTGATATGCAAAATGTGCATGCATGAATTACAATGTTCTACTAAATATTACATCCAAGCAGTCCTTTGTGACTGTGAAATTCGGACATTTTGATAGTGGGTGTTGCGATGGCAATTGTGGTTCGACATAAAGCGCTGGTCTAAAGTTTATGCTTATTTTGGTTTGAAAAGGCTTTTGCTTATCCCTCACTTTGCTACATTATCCTATTACTCACTAATTTAGCATTCTTTACTATTATTTAAACGTTTAACTTTATGTTTTCTTTCTGTTTTTTCTCTTTACAATAGCTGCATCTGTCACTACATTCGTGCTCGGTACGAGGGATTGCTGCAAAGTCATCGACGCAATGCAAGCGACTGTCCACTGTGGCAACATGTTCAGCCAGGAGGAATGAATGCTGCAAGTCAAAGACTCGATGCAATCTGCTGGGTTTTCTTAGAAAACCTTTCAACCAATCTGTCTGGATGATTCAATAAAATTGACTTCTTAAAGTACCTTGAGACGCCGCGTTATGTGTGAAGAATCCAAGATTGTTGTCATACCTAAAATCAAACCAGCACCTGCCAGAAGTCCTTGTAGCTACGACAGTGTTTCTAACTGCATCTTGCATCTTTTTGTCTCCAGTTATTGGTAACTGCCTTCAGTCTGCCACATTGTATATGAAATGCAGTATTTTGTACCCTTCTACTGACTGATACTGTTGTAAAATTACATCGTTTCGATCTTCTGTAATCTATGGATTTGGCTAATGGATGCATATGAGCGAATGTGAGGAATATCCTTCAAGGAAAACTGAACTCTGTGTTAGGTGTGAACTCAAGAAAAAATATGCTTGAAAGAAGGTTTTAGGTTAGGATTTGAGCACATTTGTGCAATCAGGCTATTGAAGCTTTTAGTTTTTAAAATTCTACATTGGGTTAATTTGTGTTTTTCTTGAAGTATACAGGATATATGTCAAATTATACACTAAGACAAAAGTTTTATAATTATTTATCAAATTTTTTTTATTCTAACAAGCTGACATTTCATCAGTGGAGTGTAAGCTTTTGAGAGACACTGTATTCTCAACAAGTAGAACACCCAGACTGGTTTCAGTCATCCATTGACCCCAATCCCAGAATGCCAACATTCATCTGTTTTTAGCCCAGCTTGAAGCAAACACACCATATGCTACTTTTTTTCACCCCCCCCAATCACTTTCACCACATGCGGTTTTTGGAGACAGTCCAAGTCCAGCTCCTCTGCTGGAGGATATCCGACGTACCTTCTGGATGTTGCTCAGGCTCACGGTGAAGTCTTGGGCCATCCCCGACGGGTATGGGGGAGTCTCAGAGGGAATCAGGCTGGGACAGGAAGCAGCACTCTGCAGTGAGTGGTGAGGGGTTTAAAGGGGAAGGAAGTGACAAACGTACAGGAGTTAAAGAAAACAATGGCTCCCCTCCGCCCCCACCCCCACCAACCCCACCCCAGCACACATCCAGCACCCTAAAAATACCTGTCCTGTTTATCTAGACAAGCAGGAAATGAGAGGGTAAAGTCTCGCTTTGAGGAAAGCAACAATAGCTTCAAATGGAGAGACGATGAGGGATTAGAAAAACAGGCCCACCGGACACTGGGAAGTCCTGGTCAAAGCAGGAAACGGCAACACGCTTCCCGATGACCTCATGACCCGTATTATAAAAAAAAAAAATCATATTTGGGGTTTAAACATAAGCTATAATTTAAATACCTAAAGCAGCTTAAAAAAAAGCACAATCCTTTAGAGCGGATCTGATGGCGATTTACTCCATTTGCTTTAAAGATGTAATCATGCTTTTTACTTCAGCCGTGTTGGACTCATGAGGTATAAAATGAGCCATTAACCACTCGGGGCAATGAAAGGCTTAAGGACAACGGCAGTAGACCTAGAGCTGACCAGGGGAGCTGCAACCCCCCACCCCCACCCCCATGTGACTCAATAAAGGAGTGTGAGTGGGATCGGATCGGCGAAGGGAAAATCTGCAGGGCCACGCAGGCCATGGGATTTGGCTCAGCAGTGAGACTCTGAAGTCGACACAAATAGTTTGATAGCTGACTTAATCTTGATGCTGTCAGAAAAAAAAACATCTAAAGAAAGGTGGTAATAGTTTCCAACTAAGGCAGGGCTTGTTTTGGGTAACTTTCCCTCTTTTGCACTCATATCTTGTTACAGTTTGATATGCTTTTTAGTTGTTTTAGAGCACTCCTTGCACTCACGGGGTTTATATTACCGAATATATCTATAACGTTTTACGTCGGTGGGCCCCTACTCAGAAAAAGAAATCTATAAAAACAGTTGTTGTTCCTGACAGACATTAAGGCACTGTGAATATACTCTTTTACTCATTTGCAAAAAATCTGGCAGAGAGTGAAACGTTAGAGCAGGTCTGTGCTTTAAAATGCCACATTATCCTGTTATGAGTCTGTAAAAGCAGAAACTCACGAGGTTTTATAGCTGGTTTCAACATTTCCGCACACTGTAGCTGAGACACTGACATCGCAACCTCACAATGATTCACCGCATGGGTGCTCTTGCTTAACCATTGTGGACTCAAGATTGTAAAAATAAAACTTTTTTTATTTTTTTACTGCAGAGTCTGGATTGTGTCGGAGGTTTGGACTCGCAGGATATTGATATCATGAACTCCTCCGGGGGTCTGTCTGGCTGATAGATTGGGGAGAGAATTACTCACTTCAAGCAAGTTCAGCTTTGATTCGTCTTTGCTTGAGAGGCAAAGGTGGCTCTCTTGGTCCCAGTAGCACTTCCACCTCGTGCTCAGGCAGCTCATGCATCTGGAAACAAAGACAGACACAAAAGGATTCAAAACATGTTACTATTCCTTACTTTATTTTTACAAATTAGGCCATGTTACAACAACAAACCTTAACCTATATATTTTTTTTCTAAATAAACTTAATTGAAGTAAGGCAACCTCAACGTTCTTTTGTTTTCCCATTGATACATTCTTCCACCTTCAATGTGGATCTCTGCAGCTCCTCCAGAGCAACCATGGGCCTCTTGACTGCTTTTCCTTGCACTACCTACCCAGGTGCTGGTCAGCCATACTCTTTAAATTTTCAGCTAATGGATTGAACAGTTATCCATAAGATGCCTGGAATAACATTTTATAACTTCACCCTACTTTAAACCTCTGTCCTGATGTGTTCCACAATGTGTTGAGGGTTTCAAAGTAAAGGAGGCTGGCTACAAATTTCATTTGGAGAACATTTTCAAAAACATGTATCATGTCCTTCCACTTTCCAGTAATGTTTTGTCTAAAATCTGAATTTAATACATTACATATTTTCTAAGGGAAAATATCATTCAGTCTGGTCTTTTTTCACCCCCCATGTCATTTCCCTGAGATTGTTCCCATGTAGAAGTTGAGAACGAAGCCCACTCTGACTCATTTTGGAGTGCAAAACAAAAAGGGGAGGCTGGACTGATTACAGGCATCAAAGCAAGGCTTTAATAAAAGGAAGTAATGATTAGTCACAGTAGCAGACACGCTCATTCCACAGTCACGGCTCCGCCGGCGGAGAGGTCAGGGTGGGCCAAATCGGCTGAGATCAAACTCTCTCGCTGCTAAACGATGATGCATGAGCATGCATGCCGTCTCATGTGTTTATGTTTCTGCGAAATCGGGCGCGGGGTTTTACGGTACCGACAAGGAGCTACTTCACCAAGAACATCTGCTAGATTATGCTTACTGGCTCATCTGATATGTGAACAGCATGTATAAAGGTTAGACGTGCAGTTCAGATGATAAAAACGGAGATCCTACCTATTTTGACATTTTTCATGTGAAAGTGTATATTTTTTCCCCAGACTCAGATTTCTAGTTTTCAGTCCATAGCAGCCATTTTTTTTGAAGCATCAATTTAAAGTTTGCAGGCAAACGGATGGAAGGTTGATATTTAAGACCAGGGGTGTCAAACATACGGCCCGCGGGCCGGACCCGGCCCGCCGAAGAATTTAGTCCGGCCCTGTGGCTAAATGCATTATCATTATAAAAAAAAATGTATATATATTTTTATTTTTTATTTTATTTATTAATTTTTCATTTATCAATTTTGTTGAAATTGCACATACTTTTCTTAAAAACGCTGAGGTTATTCATGATATATTGTGTAAAATTAATTTAATATAAAAATCAACAACAAGTCCACATTTATTAGTTCTATTTAATCTTTCAATGAGTTCACACGTGTGGCCCTCTTGAGATCAGATTAAGCTGTATGCGGCCCCTCAACCAAAATGAGTTTGACACCCCTGTTTTAGACAAAAATTTAGATTATGGAATAAACAACGGGAAATTAAATTGCTTCTATACTCATGCGGACCCGGACAACATCTAAATCAACTTCCGTATTTTTTTTCAGGCTGAGTTGTAACTCAGATATGAATCCGACAATGTGACTTCCAGATAAACCACCTAAATATACCAGCCCTCTGTAGGTGCGTCAGGGGAGTCTGCATCTTTGAGTTTGAGTAGCCTCTGGGTAGAGACAGATGTCCCACACCGGGGAGGATGGTGCCTCCAGTGATAGCAACACTCCGAGGGGGTCTCTAGATTAGACAGCGGCGGGTGTAAGAGGATGTGTAACTGTGTGCGTGTTGTGATTAGAAGCAGACGGACCCCTCCGGGCTGTTATCAGCTGCAGCCTCTCCCGTTTCTCCTGACTCCCTTGCTGTCCTACTAAAACACCTAAAAAAAAAACTCACAACCCACCCACCCACCAGCATATACATACAGACTGTTTGCATACACCCACACTTTCTCCGCTTGACCGAACGCTGACAGCAAATACCCGGCGAAACGGCTCACCCCTGGTCATAATGACCCCTCACGTACACACTCACGCTAAACACACAGCCGGGCTCCCACTTTCAGGGTCCCTCAGTGGACACAGCGGTTAAACACACATGCTCAATCACACCTCTGTCAGAGAGAAATACGTCCAGGAGAAAGGATCACTTTCAGGGAGCGGAGCGCAAGTTAACCAACACAGACAAATGAGCAAAGAGAGGTGGAGGGGGGGACGAGAATTGAGACATGGAAAAGGCTAAATGAAAAGCAAGTACAGGATGAAAACAAAAAGAGAGTAAAGGTTTGTGGCAGAGGGAGGACGAAGAGTGTGAAGCGACTGTTTGATGTTTGTCCTGCAGGGCGACGCAGGAATGCCGTGGTCTGCTTGTCATTAACACTTTGCCCGGTGACCACTTTAACCGTGTTGAGGGAGAGCTGTATAAACAGCGCTCACTCTCTCAGGCAAACACACACACGCACATGCAAGCTGATTCCGCACCAGTACATGTCATGTATAAACTTTACCGTGTGACTCCAAAACCTGTAAAATATTTGTTTTATCCATTTTCAACACATTTATCCTGATTTATTACAGTTGGAACAGCTAGCAGGCTCGTCCAGCCAAATGCAATGTGTGAAACTTTTCCTCTTTATTGTGCTTATGTTAATTTGCAGGACTCAACAAAAGAAAAAGAAAAAAAAAAGATAATCAACACAATTAACAATATTGGACAACATTAACGTTCAGTCAGTGGAGGCCAAA
This sequence comes from Fundulus heteroclitus, assembly GCF_011125445.2. NCBI lineage: Eukaryota > Metazoa > Chordata > Actinopteri > Cyprinodontiformes > Fundulidae > Fundulus > Fundulus heteroclitus. Next base: position 26,089,981 of record NC_046361.1, on the reverse strand, counting down.
ACATTCTGAATTCCTGGCGCGAGACATGAGAGCCAAACTTTTCCAAATGAATAACCTGTTACCCACAATATGATAGATACATTTTAACAGCAACTGTGTTAAATTTACAACCCTTACACATTGTCTGTGGTTCGGCAAAAAACAGTTTAGTGTGATTTTTTTTTTTTATATCTTTCCCCTATTTTCTTATAAATTCTCTATTATTCATGCAGATAAATACACTTCCGAATATTTCACAATTACTTCTTTGCATGGGTATATCTTAGTATATTTCAATCATATTTAAATAATAATAATAATTTAGTTACAAAGTGAACCTTATGTATATTATGTAGATTCATTATGGATGATACAAAATTGCAAAATTTGATTATTATGACTCATAGAGAATAAGAATCCACAAATCATTCCTTAATAATAAAATTTTAAATTGTTGCTTTTTTCAATTATAAATAATATATAATGTTATGGCTTACATAACGAAGGTGCACACCAAAAAGCTTGGTTGTTCACAGAGTGCTCTGTCCAAACATATCAAGAGAGAGGTGAAAGGAGAGGTGAAAGGAAAAACTACAGCAGAAAAAGGAGTATAAGCTTCGCAAAGACATTTGAATGAAAGGCCAAAAGTACGACAGTCTGGTTTAATGAGCCTATGTCCATGCTTGATTGGCCAGTAAATGTACCTAAACTAAACCCAGTGGTGTTCGCAGACGTCCTAATATGCAAACAATTGTGGAGCTAACTTTTTGTTCGTCGTATTATCGTTCACTCTGACTTTAGAAACTGTTCGCAGAGTGGTTAGCTTCTACTTTATTAGGTTTCGATACCTGTAAGTACGATAACAACGTTAACAAGATATTCATCTACCGTTTATGTCACAGTCCTGGCTCTCACTACACATCCAATCAAAGTCCTCCCCAACAGTAGCAGTCTAGCTCCACAAAACACATTGTTAGTAGCTGTGCTGTTTTTTAATTGCCTTTCTTTTTCTTCTTATGATGTGGTCTTAATATTGTCGGCTCCCACTGCTCAGAAAGAGAGATGCCAGTATTCGTGGTTGTTTCCTGTCAATAGCATTTTGCTGTTTGATCCTAACTTCTTTAATTAGTGGTGTAACTGAGCTTTCTGAGTTCGTTACCGGCACCGCATGAGGTGGAAGGAGACTGGACTCTGAGCTGGGCTTTTGGGTTGCCCCGTTGATCAGCGAGAGTTTTCTTTTTTTCAACACTTCTGTGCAAAACAGTGGGCTGCTTACTGTCCACCCTATGGCAATCCTTGAGGGACATTTAACCAGCATGTATAAGATAAGGAAAACATGTTTCTACACAGCAAATATGAAACAGATTTTTATTTATTCTTTTCAATTCAAAAATAGTGAACATTATATATAAACAATAAGTAACCCACAAAGTTTTCTAAAGAGTCTGGTGACAGAGGGATAAAGGGACCTCTGGAAACACTCAGCACTGTGTTCCAGGCTTCCAGCAGTGTTGCCATGTCAGCTTTTTATAAGCAACTTTGGGCTTGTTCATTTATACTGTTTACAAGTGGCCTCCGTATTACAGTGTGTTGAGTTGCCTGTTGTGCCTGTTTTGGGCTTGTTTGTTTTCATAGAGCTGGTTGTTTGTTTCTCTCGCAAGAACTGGCAACACTCACCCACCATTTCTTTTCATACGCTGCTGCCGCCACTCCTGTGTAAAAGTTAAAATTTAAAAGTTATTTATCCTGAACTAAAACAACCATCCCCTGAAACACGCAGCACTGGGCACATTAGTCATGCGCATGTGCGTGCAGGAGCTTTGTCTGAAGATGTGCGACAGACTGAGTGACAACCATTGGTTAGCGGGTAATTTTTGCTCCCTCAAATTTCCTTATTTATTATCAGTTTAACGGAAGTAAAGCTAATATTTTTGTTTGCGGAATATGAGTTTGTGAAACTAACTTTTTGTTTAGCTGTGCCCACCACTGCCTAATCTAAGATGCACCGTCAAAAAGGAAGAGGAAAGACACCAGACTCAATGCAGCTGAGCTGAAGGTGGCTAATAAAGCAAGCAGGGCTTCTTTAACGCTTCAGCAAAACTACAGGCTGTATGCTACGCCGCACTGATCCAGGAAATGAGCCCACTAGCAAGTATTGAGTTAATCTACTGTCATGTAGGTCAACATTTCTGTATTAAAACATTTTTGTTTTATAATTTTAAGTTTATTTTTTTGATTTTCATGAATCCTGAATTTTTGCTTTTCACAAGGAGCCACCCATAATCGTCATCATCGACAGACATAAACGCTTGAAACGTTTGCGTACTGAAGCTATAATATATGACTTTCACTTTTCACTTTAATAATCTAGTTTACATATCTTTCTCTGACATTCTAATTTATTGAAATGGATAAAAAGCACATTCACGTTTAATGGTCGCAAGTAACAACGGTAGTTGTGCAATTTTGTTATCTAAAAAATTATTATTTTTTGCACTGGAGAAGTTTGTACTCAGCCGAACAGGCAATCCTGTTGTTGATTCACTTTATTCCTAAGAGGAAATGGACTTTATAAACGTGTATAATTTTATTCAAAGTGTTTGGCAAAAAAAAAAAAAAGGTCTAATGTCTTTGGTCCTAAAAGCATTAATGCCCGACATTACTTAAATAAAACATAATAGCCTCAGTTAACATAAAATAGAGGAGGATCTCTGCATTAAAAACTAAGCAAATGCTTCCTCAGAAGAAAAGCGGTTTTTCTTTCTCATCCTTCAAGACTTTGATTTATCTATTAGCAAAGTGAAGGCTCTTTTCATAAAGGACAGCTCTTTTATGTGGTTTCATTGAGTCTAAGTGCATAACAAAACCCACTGTTTAAAAAGAAAAAAAAAAACAGCATGAAGTGAATGAGATCAGATAGAGCCCAGCAGTTCTCCACCTCGACGCGTAATGCTCTTCGTGTGCGAGCGGCACTTTGCTCATTATCACCTCCGTCAAACCACCGTCTAATTTCACACTCCTGGACCCCGGCACATATTGGGTGTAGTCTCGCATGTGTACACCTGCAGCCACTGTGTTCACACCTCGAAACTACTTTCAAAAAGTGAACAAAAGGGGTTGGAACCAAAACGCTTTTTGATCTCTGCGAATCTGTCAAACACAGCCCAAATGCACAGATATGAGACTCTGTGGATCAGATAGAGGCGATCCCAGCGACGCGGTCCGACATGCAGGGAGGACGCCAGCTGGAATGCCTCCACATACAAGGAGAAACGCTGCTTTTGTGACATGCGAGGCAAAGTCCTTCACAAAACAAACAAACACGGGCGTGATCAACCAGACATTCATATCTAATTTTCTTTGGCTTAACATTTACAGAATATTAATCCCACATTTGATCTCGCGCTGAGGACACCTTGAGCAAGCCAAACACACACAATAAGCCCTGGTAGAGGACATGTTGGCTGTGTTTACCCAGCGTGGCCCAAATAGAAAGCATTTGATGAGGAGACTAGGGACATAGAAGAAGAAGAAGAACAAACACAGAGTAGAGGCTTTGCTTTGTCTTTATTGTCCAGCTGTGTGTGCAGATCTGCAACAGCACTGAGGGAAACGCTTGACATCTCGGTTCAGGTTTTCTGTTTAGAGACTGCTACCAGAGCAGTTTGTTGGTGTTTAGTCTCCTTTAGAAAGGATTGTTTTGGGGGATTTACGATAAGCCTCGCCGTCAAAAAATGTGGGGAAATGGAGAGGATATAATCAGGTCAAGTAATTTGATAAAAGTACCAGCAGGGAGAGTAAATAGTCTGTTGGAACTAAATATTTTAATAAATAAAAAGCACAAATTTAACAGGTTAACTTGCCGTATGATTTACATATTTATTCTGATTTTAGACTGTCCGTTCATAAAACAAGACCAGATTGGTGCAGCCCGTTTCTAAGGAACCAATGGTTTTAAATCGGTTTCCTTAGGCTTTCCAGAGTTAAAGATCTTTGCGGATCTTTAACTCATTCCTCTCTAGATGTTGTACCCAACAGGACACTATATACAGTGCTTTGCAAAAGTATTCTAGCCCTTGAACCTTTACATATTTTATCATGTTACAGCCAGGTTAGAGCAGCGCGCTTGCACTCAGAGAAGGATGCAAGTACCCGGTTCGATCCCCAGGGCCTGCACTCTGGGTCCCTGAGCAAGACCCTTAACCCCTGATTGCTCCCCGGGCGCCGCACAGTGGCAGCCCACTGCTCCCCAAGGGTGATGGGTTAAAAGCAGAGAACAAGTTTCGTTGTAATGTATGTTTCAATGTATGTTTCAATGACAATAAAGAAGATATTACTATTACTATTACTACCTACAGTATATATTATCCCGTTTTACTCTAAAAACTCTAAAAATGTCCAAGCATCTTTGAGAAGTCCCCTGATTATAAAATATAGCCAAATTGTGGGTATTTCAATCTTAATGTATGATAGAAAACTAACACATCAGACAGAGACAGACATCCCACCAATCCAGAGAAGCACGGTGGTAGCAGCGTCATTCAGTAGGAATACTATTCTGCAACAGGGATGGGAAAGCTGGTCAGAGTTGATGGGGAGATTTAGGAAATTAAGTACAAGACAATCCTGGAGGCTGCAAGAGACCTTCGACTGAGGTGGAAATTCACCTTCAACCATGACAGCGAACCTAAGTGCACAGCCAGAGCTGCAAGGAAATGGTTTAGATTAAAGAATGCTTGCATGTTAGAACGGCCCAGTCAAAATCCAGAGAGGTGCCTCTTCCTCTGTTTATCGTCTAATATTTACCACTAACAGCTCTCTAGGAACCACGTTATCATTTATCAATTTAGTATTTACTATTTTCAAAGATTAAACCCTGAATATGGGAACAAACTGAGACTTTGTGACAGGCTACTGCTCACAAAGTAGACATGATTTGTATATCATGTCTGGGTGGCTTAACAAGAAACAAACAAAGCAAACTAATTTCTCATAATAAATTAGTTGAATTGAAAGAAAAACAGGCAAAATCCAAATAAAAACTTCTGGCATCTTTCACAGTGATGAAATTAAATTCCATCTCAGACTGAAATTCTCATTTGGATAAAATGCTAACTATTGATTTAAGATGTTAAACTGAACATCAGGTAGTCACAGCTTTTTCTGACAAGTGTCTCAAGTGAAGGAGTGTGAAATCCACCAGCGTCGTCGCTGACAGCGTGGTATTGTCATGTGCTACTCATGTGAAAACCCTAATTATACTTGTAATTAAGAACTAGCAGGTCTTTCCTACTAGAGCTGAAAACCACCGAATGCTTTCCAAGCGTCGAAGCCTCTGAGACTGCGACACGAAATGTGAGACTCACGAAGTCTTTGGATGTATTCGTCCGGTCCTCTCGCAGTCGTAGACGATGAAGCTCCCAGATACCACAGATGTGCCGTTCACCTTTATCGCCACAGAAACAGTCAGGTGATCTGCAGAAACAAAGGATGCATGTGTCGAGCTCTGCAACATTCGGAGATGGTATCGCTCTCATAAGACAAAATAGACGGCAACAGACTCAGACCTTTTTCTGCATTATGAGAGAGAAGAAAGCGGAAATTACATTTGTTCTATACTGGGGGAAAAAAATGAATAACTCTGACAAATGGATGGCTCACCTGTGCCAGGGGGTATCGGTTGGTAGTTTTCTGGCGGAGGCAGAGGGCAGGTCTGAATCTGGGCGAGTCCGTAGACCGTGGCAGCGGTGGAAACCCCAGGCTTGTACTCACACTCCACCTTCGAGCCAATCAGATCGGGAATGCTGCCGTTTATGAGAATGCCAACAGCCTGCATCAAAAAAAAAAAACAACACAAACAAAGCAAAAAGATATAGGAGCAGAAAAATAAATAGCTGCTCATCTCGATCAAAATTAATTACATTTTTTTTAATTTGCTGTGCTCAAAAAAAAGGGTGTTCATGTTTAGTTTATGCGCACGTGCTCATTAAAGCGAGGGCGGAGGATGTTAGCACCACTTCAATATTGCTCAGGAGATTAGGCAGAAAAAGAGATAAACTAATGTGTGATGGAGAAACAGATGGGAGAGTGCTAGATTCACATCTAAATCCGCAGAAAGTGGTAACGTATGACAGATGTATAATGAGAAACATAACACCTCTCTGACATGTCTGAATTTTTAGCTAAATGATTTGGCTGTGAGCAGAAAAATAAGTAGGGTGGGGGCCGAGAAGGGGAATCTGGAGAGAGGATCTTGAACTGGAGGAAAACAAATCAGCGTCTCAGCAGGTAGGAGCTGAGGTGGTCAGTGGCATGTGCTGACATGTCTTAAAAATCTGCCCCATTGTTCGCTGGAATCGCTCATTTCCCTGCTCGGGCCCTGACTTCCTGCCTGCTGCTTCCTGTTTGCGGAGACAACCTTGAGCTGAGCTTCCTGCCCGTGAGTCAGCCGTTTGGTGAAGCAATTACGGCCCACCGCGGGCCGACCTCCCCAACAAGCAAAATATTCGCAATTAATGAAGCAATTAATGACCTGTCGTCTCCACCTTCCATCAAATTACGCTCCGTAATTAGAGGTCAAATATATTCCAAGTGGCAGAGATCAGCGATCTAATCATGGCATTGTTATCTCCCTGTAACACGATGCACTGATGAGAAGGAATTATTGAAAACAACAGTTTGCATGTCAGACCACTCAGGGATTCTTTTGAACCCAGATATATTATCCTGTCAAGAATGATAAAATCAGACCGGTGCTGTTAAAGAACCCACACAGATTAAGGCGAGGATAGTTGAGGCGATGTCAAAAATCCGCATCATTGAGGTGGCAGATTTGCATTTTGCTTCTGAATCACGGCAGGAAAGGATTTACCCAAAAGTTACCGGTGATGATAACGACGGCGCAATTTTCAAAAGCAGAACAGAGAATGAAGAAAGGCTGATTGGGCTGTAACGCTTATTTTAATCCACAACAACTGCTCAACACATTCAGCTCTAAAGTCTGAGAATCAGTAGAGAACGCACAAATATTCCGGAACAACCCGGGAGCCACCCAAGCCCAAAGCACGCAACGAAAAGGAAACACTTGTGTCGGTGTCCAAAGTAAAGTGGATTCTTCTGAGCTCAACGGAAATCTGCAGCCACCACCTCGGACGAACCAAAGGCCTCCTGGAGAGAGGTGTTCTGGTGAGATGAGATAAAGATTGGGCTGTTTGGGAAAACGATTGTTTGGAGGTGTCAGGGAGTAGCTTTCAAACACCCTACAAACTGTCAAGCATGTTGGTGGGGGCATCATGCTCTGGGCACGTTACTTTATACAAAGTGGGTGGAATAATGAAGAAGGAGAATTGCTTTCAAATTCTTCAACTTCTAACTCAACAGCTAGACAACTGAAACAGGGACACAACTCCATGTTCCAACAGGACAATGATCCCAGACACACGTCAACAGCGGTACTGGAGAGGACAAATCAAGCCAACATTAAGCATTTGAAATGGCTGCCACATCAAACCCTATAGAAAATGCACTGATTATGCTCAAAATCCAAGTCTTTGCCAGGAGACAAACTACATTACATGAACTTTACAATTTCTGATAAGGAGAGGGGTGAAACATTCAGCCAAGACTATGCAAAAAGCGTGTCAATGATTCAAAAAACATGTGGTTTGTTTAGGAGCACTAGCAGGACTGTGTGTTTATTTTTTATAATTTTGACCCTGTGTAGTTTCGAGGGAAAAACAACAACAAATTCAATCTTGTGCATTCCAGTTCTTGTTTTTTAAAACTATTGAACATTTTGTTGTATAACCATTACACCTTGAAAAAAAAAAATGCATCCTTGAAAAACTCCAAATCTACACAACATTCTTGTCCATGATGAGTTTACAGCATGTGGACTTCTTACGGCAATTTTATGTTCGCCACAGAGCATGTAGCTTTCAGGTTTTTGGGAAATATTTCAATTATCAGGCTCTGCTCCTGTTGAAGCAGCTGCTGTCTCTGTTTGTTTAAGAGGCAGACACCCTGTTTGTGTTTAAGATAAGAGCCATAAAACCTTCCTTTTAGATGAAGTTTACAGCTAGATGGATTCAGCTTATCGTGAGCTAGTTATGGTCTTAAGCTGTTGACCAGTTTTCTTCACTGACTTAATGCATATATTTTTTTACTATTAACTTTGTGCCCTCTAGCCATTCTTCCCCTTAGACAGTGCCTTTAGCCCAGTGCCAATGTGTGTGTATCCTATTCAGCTCTGCACCAGTGTTAAGTAGGGGAGAGAGATACACTTTGACTTAAAGAAACTGAATCAAATGGTGCTTTGATAAAGTATTATCTTAAAGTAGCTATAAGTAAGATGGTTAATGGAAAAATTTAATCTAACTCATTCTCATTTGTCACCTGGGATGGAAGTAACATTCCCAATAAACAATTGATCCTCTCCATCAACAATGTCTTAATCACATTTTGTATTTGGTATTTGTTTCTTGGCAAAAGGGCAGCAGCCTGCTAACATGGAAGCCAGTAAGAGAATGTGGACCAGAAATAATACAGAATACAACATACTACCTATCCTGTGCAAGTAAATATTCACAACAGCAACACACCGTTTAAAAACGGCATATTAGATTGTTGTGATTGGCGAGCTGTTGTACCGATTTGAGCCACAAGGTGTCAGGATTACTTATAGCACCTTTAAAGGAGCACAGCATTAAGTTGCAGGATTTGTACAGATGTCTGCCCCTTCTGGCAACAAGTTGAAATGACACCAGTGTTGTGCACGTGCAGGGGAGAAGAGGGAAAGCATCTGCTGCTACTGGTCTTTTGTTTAGATGCATAATGTCTGCTGAGGTGAGAAAGCTATAAACTATGGTTGAAAATCAACAAAGTAGCAGGTGGAAGAAGAGTGCGCAGCGCGTCACACCCACATGCACGCCCAGAAGATTCGGCTCGAATCACTTTGTCATGAACTGAATATCCAGCCTATAGAGGCAACTGCGGTAAACAGAGGATAACTAATTTTACACATTGGGTAATTGAAAAGCCAATTGCTTGTTTTTCAGTTGAATTTTCTAGGAAATTTGTCCTAGAAATTTTTGGATTTCAGTACTGTTTATCACTTCAGCTCATCTATATTGTACATCTAGAACTCATTCTAGAGTAGCATCAGTTGCATGCTTCTGTTTGAAAGAAAACCAAAGCCAGCTTTGATCACCGACAGCATTCACAAACCTGAGTGTGTAAAACAGAGCTTTTAATTCACTCTTCAGCGTGTTTGTTTAGCAGATGTGTGTCACCTATTTCAGCACAAAGAGCTCACACGTGATTCAGTGTCACAAAGTGCATTTTGACTCAGGTGCTATTAGATCGGTGACCGTGAACAAAGGCAGTACTGTTGTAAATCAGAAGGCTATAAACAAGCAGATGAATGTCAGCTTTACTGAAATGGATGAGGTGGTATTAAAGGGGGGGGGGGGGGGTTGCAGCATCAAACAGCAGTGGCCTGATCTTATCAACCGAGTTATAATAATAGTCTGGGCAACAACAGAGAGCTGGTGTCAGATTATAAATGTGTGTGGGAAAAATCTGCTTTAAATACAGTGACCCCATTACTGCCATACTTTTACAAAGCTCAGCAGCCACGAGCGTTTAGGTTATGACAAGGTGACGGTAACAGCAGGGCGATAAGAGACAACAGTACCTCGATTTTTGCAGAGATGCTGATCTCTGGGGGGGTCAGGGTAATGGAGGGACACTGCTGGGGGCCTTCACCCATGGTGATCCAGGAGCGTGGCAGCAACCCTCGGGTGCACTCGTTTTGGATGGTGCATCTAGACAGAAAGTGACAAAATATGATTTGCATGCGTATTGTCTTATCACATCATATCTTATGGTGCCTTAAAAAAAGATTTTCCCACTGAATTTTCTCACATTTTCTCACATTGCAACCAGAACCCACAAAGCTATTTAAATAGCTTTTTTTTTCTGATATAGTCCAACATATACTACAGCGCAGTCATAAATCATATAAACGATACATGCTTTTCAAAATGTTTAAAACAGTTTTGCATTAGGATTCATCCACACCGAGTCAATATATAGAACCATCTGCAGCTTTTTGGGAGTAAGTCTAACAGAGTGGCACATCTGGAGGCTGACATTTGTATCCATTCTTCTTTGCAAGTGAGATCAATCTCAGTTAGATCGAGCATCTGTGAAAAGTGATTTTCATATCATGCCATAGACTCTTAGTTAGATTTATGTCTAACGTTCACCGGACAGTTCTATAACATTTTTACTAACCCTGAATACACTTTGATTTAATTATTTTTCCGATTGTATGTTTATGGTTGTTGTTGTTGTCCTAATGGAAGGTAACCCACAACCCAAATCTTAAATTTTGCAGCCTCTAACAATTTTTCCTCCGAGCCAAGCAGCTCGTCTCCAGCTCTCCACAGCATGATGATGCCACCACCATCTGTTACCGTGTGAATGCCCTGTTCCAGGTTATTTATGGTATTAGTTTTCCTTAACACACAAGGTTCTGAATTTTTGCTAAAAAGTTCAATTTTAGTCTCATCTGACTAGAGCAGATGCTGGCCGCCTCCCTGCCATTTCTAGTAGAAAACTGTAAACAGCCTTTTCTTATGGCTGCAACAACGACTTTCTTTATGACACTATTTACGACTAATAGTTGTCCTGTCGACACGTTCCCCTGGTCGTTTCTCTGATTAATACCCCCCTTGCCTGGTCTGTCAGCTTACATGAGGGGCCACATCTCGGCAGGACAATGAATTGAACAGAGCTCTGTGACAGAGGTCACCAACCCTGGTCCTCAGGACCCACTGTCCTGCATTTTCTTTTAGGTGTTTCCCTGCTGCCACACACCTGGCTTCAATGAATGGGTGATCAACAGGCTCCTGCACACCTTGATATCATGCTGAGGAGATAATGCTATGATTTGAAACGTTTATGCTGTTACAGAGACACATCTGAAAACATGCAGGACCATGAGACTGGAGGATCAGGGTTGGGAACCAAAGCTCTGTGAGATATTCAGAGCTTTAAACCTCTCATCAGCTTTCTCCCTGACCTGCTTGCTGTGTTCCTGGGCCTCCATGATGCTGTTTGTTCACTTATGTTTTAACAAACCTCTAAAGCCTTCACAGAACAGCATGATGTATACTGAGATTGAAGCACACACAGGTGCACTCTGTTTAGTGACTAAACTACGCCTGAAGAACAGCTCACTTTTCAAACATCGTTTTCTTTTCACTTAACAGTTCGGTTGTTTTGTGTTCGTCTATCAGATCAAATCACAATAAAAAATATTACAGGTTCTGGTTTTAAAGCGAAATAATTGAAAAGGTTTGAGGGGTTTGATGAATTTTGCAAAACGCTGTATTTTGCTAAAGATAACATGACAGCATTAAACTGCACCTTGCTTAGAAAACTCGCCCAGTTCCATTTGACGTTACGATCACATATAATAATTGCTTGTCATCGCTGCATCATGTAATTGAGAGCCGTGCATATGTGAGCGCAGGGGCTTTAAGGTCAACACTTCATCCTCTGCGAGAAGAGCACGAACTTTTCAGTTTCTGTTTCATTCCAGAAGTTGTCAAAGTCTCACCGTTGGGTTTCACGGTCTGCTTCCCGCAGATTTATGAGGTGCTCTGGTCTCCTAATGTCACATTGAGACCTCGGCTGTCAGTTTGCCTAGCTCGGCACAGGAGACCACTTGACTCTAGGTCACACGGATTGCTATGGTAACCCATCCGGCAGGCGCCGAGATCAGGGACCAGTCGCAGATATCGGAATAACAAAAACTACCAAACTGGGACTTAATCTGCATGAAGCAACAGCGCATCCATGAATCTGTGTGCTTGCTTGAAGGACACAGATATAAGCGGATGGCGAGCAAATGTGTGAATAAAATGAATTCCTGGTACAGGAAAGGCTGCAAAAGAGCCTTCAACAAGCAACGTGGCCTCGCACTTTGACTTGTGTTTCACTAATGAAGTTCAATGTTGGCAGAGAGCTCAGTTCATCTGCAGCTCTGAACTGAAAGGACAAAGTGACCTCAGAGAAAAGAAGGACCAAAAGAGGGCCCCATTTAGTGTCCTCCTTACATGCAACATAATGAGTTTGACACATCCCACTTTCCTTTCACACTTTAGTGGTTGTTTTAAAGTAAAGTGTGTGGCCATGTGCCTCTAAGTGTGAGGATTTGTGCTTGAGGAAAGCAGACGGCCAAAATCTCAGTCCCACTGGCACTTAGGGACCTGGAGGGTCTGTGAGGTCAGCTACTGAGCTAAAAATAAAAATGATGGCTCTGGAAGCATTGTGAAAAAAAAGAAAAAGAAAAAAACGAAACCCAGACACAAACAAACTCATAAACTCTGAACACATTCTCAACGGTCCCACTAACGTGGATTTAAACGCACACTAGATCATAATTATTGCCCGCTTTGGAAAACAGTAAAGCTGTTAAAACGGTGCCTGAATTTAAGAGGGCAGACACAACTGATAGGGCAAAATATTTTGATAGCTGCAAAACCGACAGGCACAATCTTAGACAAGTGCAATAAATCAACTAACAATGTCCTAATGGTGACACTTTTGCAACAACTGCAGTAAAAGTACGTTTATGTGCCAACGTAAAGTATTCGTGCTTATTAATAGCATGGCTACACCATGTTAGGAATCCATGCAGTTGCAATCCTATTTCAGAATACTACAAGGATGACACTGGTTGCAACTGACCATCATCTACCTACACATCTCTCTATTTACCCTCGTCATGATATTTCCACCAACTACCTTGAGTTTAAGCATCTTTGGTTTAAAATACTAACTAAGGAGTGGGCATTAAGGGCTATAAGAGTCTTTTCAACTCACCAATGATATTTCTGAGTTGGAAACATTGTAGCCAACCAAATACTGCATCCAAGCTGTCCTAAAATTAGGATTTTACGCACACTGATATTGCGATCCTGATACCAAATCTGACATATAACACTGCTCAGATTGAAAGCATTATGTTTTTCTCTTATCTTGAGCCAAACGCTTGCTCAGGAGGAGGGATTGCTTCAAGGCCAACAACTCAATGACATCAGCAGCCCACTCTCATCGTATGCTTGCTCAGGATGCAGTGAGGTCACAGAGGCAGCCTTCCAGTCCAGACAGTCTTAAATGCATATGTAATTTTTATGAACTGATACCGAAAAGAGGAGAAAAATGCTTTTTTGTCCTTTACACAGCACATCCTTTGAATGCTTAAACCCCACCACACTATTTATAGTATGAAAAAAGTATATTTCAACCCCTAAAAGTTTTTTTTTTTTTTGTCTCTCCAAACCAGAGAGCTCCATAAGGCCATCTCTATAAAAACATCTGAGAAGCACCCTGTCAGATTGAGGAATTGATGCAAAGTCAATGACCCCAATGCAACTGGGTGGACTTGTGTCAATAATTATTTACCAATTAGAGTTTTGTAACCCACTGAATATGACTGTGTTGTATCTGTACCTGTAAATATACCATGTGTTTTTCAACTGAGTTAGACTTCACGCAATTTGCTCTGAATCTGAAATTATATTAAAATTAATTTGACTAATTCAAACTGAATATGGGCAAAACTGGATTTTACACCCAAAGTCCGGTTTATAAGGAACATATTTTCCATTTCTTGTGAACATAAATCAGTCAAACACATGTCAGAAAATCATTGAATTTAGACAGCTAGACTAAGTGACCTGCTGTAGTCCCAACCCAGCACCAGGATGGAGATAAAAGTGGATTTAATTGGCTTAGAATGTGGCATGTTTGTTGGTCCTAACCAGTGGTGACTTGTCAATAGGGGCGCTGACCCTATCAAAAGAAAAAAGTGCAGAAAATAAATAAATTAATAAATTTATTTATTAAATTATGAAATAAAAAGTAATTATCAAATTTGTTCCCTCATAAACTCTATCTGACATATGACCTTTCCGCATTGACATTTTTTTTTTAATAAATTAAATTTTTTATGTGTCAATCAAAATTGCTAAGGGACCCCGTCCAGATGAGTGTGCAGCTAAATTTTAAGCTTTTGTCTTACATGTGACTTCATGTTGGTCTCTAATTAGTTACTTAAAGATTCTCCCTGGGATGCAGCTCCCAGCGCCTGTGGCCAATCAATGCCCTTTCTGTCATTCTTTAACCAATGAGAAGAATCCATGATAACTGTCAATCAAAGTCACTCCCCTGGCAGCTCGGATGCGTGGACGGGCATTAAACTTACACGGGTCAGACGACAACAATGAAAAAAGGGGAGAAAATGGAAGCAGCAAAGGAAAATCAGGGCCTTTATATACAAAACAATAATTTCACGCAATTTTTGCCGGAGAAAAAAAGTCAACCTCCAGTGCACCCCCACAAACATGTTTCTCACCAGCCGCCGCTGGTGATAACTAGACTGATCTGAGTTTTTCTGAAAGTGCTGAGCTACTGATAATGTCATGCACAACCATCCCTTAGGTTTACAGAGAAAGATCCAAAAAAAAGCTAAAATATCCAGTGAGCGAAAGTTGTGGGAAGCAAAACATTTACATGAAGTCAGAGGAGAAGGGAAAGACTGGTTCAAGTTGACGAGGCAACAGTAGCTCAAATAATCTCTGAACACGTCAAACCATAAAATGGATGGGCTACAGCAGCAGAAGACCACACAAGGAGTCAGTCTTATCAGCCAAGAACAGGACACTGAGACATTGTGAAACTTGGTGTGGGCAACAAGAAAGGAGGCTTCTAAATGTATTACTAATAAGGAAAAAAAATTGATCTTCAACATGGGTAATCAGTGAAACTTTTTTACCACCTCTATCTTTAATATCCCCTACCTGGAAAATGTCCCTTCAGACTGATCAGCCAGTAGGTCAGTAAATGTGCACCCTTGCTGACTGGTCCCCTGTAGGAATCCTTCAAATGGGCTATATTATGGTATATAGTGGCAAAAAACTCTAATAGATCTGTTATTTTCCTCTATCCGCTCTGAAGAGATAAGCAGAGCTTTGCAGGGGTTGGGTACATTCAGTTCATGTCAAAAAGAGAGGCAGACTACCATGCCTACTCCTCCTCACACCTACTGCTAATTTAGAATCAGCAATAAACTCAATGTGCATGTTTTTGGATGTGGAAAGAAGCCATAAAAAAAACCCCACAAATGCTCAGGCAGGACATGCACACTCCTCTCAGAAAGTCCCCAGGCCAACCGTCAGCTTTCCCACAGTGACAGCCTTTCTTGCTCTCAGCCCGGAAGAGTATATTTAGTTCATGCTGCAAAGTCTAGGTTTTATCTTTTAAGTGCTGAATATCTTCCTAATTGGAAGCAAGCATCCAGGATTTTTTTTTTTTTATTTCACATCTCAAAACGGAAAAGAGCGTCAACAAACAGCGAGGACAAGAAAACAACAAACTCTCTCATTCCATTATATTCAGTTTTATTCCCTAAAATGTATTCACACACCTTGCTAATTGAAACGGCAGTTTCTAGGAATGCTGCACTGTGGCGAAATTAATTCAAGGTACTTCACTTTCCTCTGAAACATCTAGACAGCGACGAATGTACAGTTCTGACACACAAACTCTGCCCAATTTTAAAAGCTGTTCACAACAGAATAACAAGGGGCATCTCGTGATAAAATCTAACCAGTTTGCCCGTCTCTACTGAAGAAAAAAGCACCCCCCACGGCGGCGTTCATTTTCTGCCCCTCGTAGCATCCCCACAGCATGATACAACCCCACCATGTTTCACAGTGGTAATGATGTTTTCAGGGGGGTATGTTGTGTTACTAGTTTTCCCTCAGCATGATGGTGCCACAAACATGTTTCACAGCAGGGAAGTCATGTTCCGGGTGATTTCCAGATTTAGTTTTGCCACTATAAATAACGTCCCCACCGCATAATACCACCACCTACATGCTTGATGTTCTGCAGGCAGGTCAAAAAGTTCCTTGTTACGCCCCTTTTTTCCATAATGACATTTCATTTCCATTCACTATGGGTCTGTTTGATTTAGTTTGAAACAGCTGGTTTTCCATTACGACTATATGTGGCGCCGATGTGGGCGTGGTCGTCACTACAATGTGGGATTGTAATGCAGAAGGGTAATGTGATAAAATGTTTAAACTACATTTTTTTTTTTTGCAGCTCTGCATTGGACCATGGTTCTCTTTTGGGTGCTTCCTTCTTCGTTCAACCGCTAGCTTCTGTCGCTAATGTGTATTTTTTTTTTCAACATGGCTGGTTTGACTCTAGCTCTAGAGTCATCTCTAGAGTCGTAACGGAGACAGTGACTCCACCCCCTAGCCAATTAGGGACCGAGATTCTTCTGACGTCATGTCTTCGGGGCGACTTGCTGGACAAATAACCACATTGAAGCAGGTACAATAGTAACGGCTCCAATGGAAAAGCCTAAAAAGCGACACATAAACTGAAACGCCCCGTTGGTACCAATGGAAAAGGGGCATTAGACTTAATCTAACTAAACCACCTTCGTCCACCCTTTCCCATAAAGGTCAGATTTGTGAGGGGCATTACTACCAGCTGCCCCATTGTAAGAGAGGAACCAGAAGAGGGCCCCATTTGGTGTCCTCGTTATGCTACACAGTGAGAGAACCCATTCACAACACGTTTTTTTTTTTCTTTCCTAAAACATATTCACATCTTGCCTGCTAATTCAAACAGCAATTTTCTCAAACACAGCACTGTGAAGAAATTAATTCAAAGTGCTTCACTTTCCCATGAAACACTAATACACACAGCGATGAAAATACAGCTCTGACATGCAAACACTCCTCCTCTTCCTCTCCACACTCTGCCAGACCTTAAAAGCTTTAAAAAAAACACACAACAAGTTTAAAAAAAAAAACAGAGTCAACATTTTCAGCTAAAATATGACCTGTGAAAACTCGTCACCCCCCTCAGAGTGTCTGAAGAGGTGGGAAGCCAGCGAGGCTGTTAAACAGCAGCAGAACATATGAGCTTCTCAAGTGCTCAGGCCGACGCAAACGCACGCAGACACACACTAAGTCAACGCCAGATAAGAACATGCAGATAAGCATGATAATTTGTGAATAGCAAAGACAGCATGTCATGCATAATTTGTCTCAAATAAAGATATTTAAGTGCTTTCTCGTGACATGTGGCAGCTTAAACCAGCGCCGCCATGAAAGCAGGAACCAAGGACTGGGTTTAATCTCTGCCAGACAAACTAGCTCTCCCTTTTCTGACAACAATGCTGCCTCAAACGAATGAACAGCCATGTTTCCGTGCTTCCCTCCACATGCAGACCTGCCGACAGACGTCAGAGCCGTGCATTATAATCAAACTGGCCCCCCGAAGGGACAGTGGTGGCTTCACAGATTGCGAGATCTGGTAGTTTCTCTCTTTTTTTTTTCCCCCTCCGCCTCTGTTCACAGTGTCTGCAGTTGTATCAGACAGTGAGGTGATGAAGGAGATCATCCACCCCCACACTTCATCCCCCAGGCCTTAAAACCACAGAGCCAACCCAGCGGCCGGCAGGCCTGGCCAAACAGTGCATCAAACACACAAACACTCATGACATCAGCTCCCTGGCCTCTGAGAGCCGGAGAGAGACACACACTCATGCTGACACTTGCACGCAGGCTTACACACTTTGACATTTCCTTGTAAAAAGAACCAGTGTGCTCGCTCCCTCCCACTACCATCAGCACAATCAACGCTCCTTTGTAGAGGGATAGGAAGAGGACAGGGGCATGGGGGCGGGGGGGGCGGGGTGGAGTGGGGACAAGAACTAGGGAGACAGGGTGGCAGGCAGAGAGATAGATGGCTAAAATTCTCAAAGCTACTGGAGAATAGAAGGGCAAGAAATGAAGAAAATAGAAAGCAGAGGACAGAGAGTCACAGGACTAAAAAAAATGTAGCGAAGCGTGAAAGGGAGCGGAAAAAAGAGACAACAGATAGATAAATACCGAGAGGAGACAGGGAGATAACAGTGAGCAGTGGAGGCCCTTGGGTGAATGGAGCCCTGGGCGTGTCCCTACTTCTGGACACCCTCTACCCCCCACGCTGATTTTAATCATCTAAAGCTATGTTCTAAATAATCTCCAGATGCTTTAGAGCAATCCAGTCCTCGTTGGATCAGTCTATGTAGTTTAGATATTGAACTAGAGATTATCAATTCAATCCGGATTTCTTGACATAGAGTAACACTGTTCCCTAGCTATGCGTGTAGGCGTGATTTAAAAACAAAAACTTATTACGCAGGTCTAAAGATAAGAAAAAAAGAACATTTGTGGAAAATTTGCTCCTGCCAGAAACTTCATAAAAGTCTATATGTCGCTATATGCATCTGATCTGAATCGTGCATATGTCTTGAAATTAAGGGTGAAAAAGTGCTCGGCCGCGTCTCTTTGTAACGTCAAGATCAACAGAGCAGTGACCAGGTGATTATGAGCTAAATTAATCAGCAAGTACTCCACAGCTTCACGTTCAGTTTTAATCCCCAACATGAGTGAATATTCATCTGTACAGACACGGTGTTTTCATAGTGTTGCATGAATTTAATAAACAGCATTATTGGGTCATTGCTGCAATGTTTGAGTAGCGACGGTGTAACCGCTGTAGCCGCTCACGCTGTGGAAATGTCTGTGTTATTTACCCAACCCACTGAAATGCAAGATAGATACCCAATCGCATTACGGAGAAATTAAAAAAGCACCAAAGCAGACCTTTAGCCTTCAGCTAGTAATTGTTACCTTCAAATCAGACCCCATCTTCAGCGACATTATCCACTAACAGTGTCTGGCCACGTTTTCTTTTCATTTACACTGTGCACAGTCCAGGGCAGTCAGTCCTCATAGACCAACACAGGGTTCCTACAATGTTTCCATGTCAGACGTTCAATAGTTTTCCAGAATTAATTTCTGGACTTTTGTGTCATATTTAGCCATGAATGGATGGAGCCCATGTTTAGACGACGGGATAGGAAATAATGTCTGTCATTAGAAATATTTCTCCAAACAATTGTGGACCTGTAAAAATGCAATATACAATAAAAAAAATATTTTAGTGTACAAACGGGGGAACACTGATTTTTTTCCCCCTGCCACCCCGAAAGACTGTGCCACCCTGGGTGTTGAGCCATATCACTCATTTCAAACAACTGCCCTTCCAGATCTGGACGACCTCTAGGAGCACCAGAACCTCCAGAGCTGCAGCAAAAATTTCACTATGTGGACCGATCTGCTTTAATCACAGGCAACTAACAAACACACAGACGCACAGACCCAAACAATCACAGCTCGACGACACTTATTTTCTGTCGTGGCTCCAGATAGCCCGTCCTGGCAGGGTCCCATTAATCACTGTGTACTTTCACCAGCTCACAGCTCCATTCCAGCCAAGTCACTCCTCGCCGGGCGCTCCCTGCCTGTCACTCCCACCCTCAGACTGCCCGTGGGCCTGGGGAGTGCTCCAAACAATGATGTTACTCCCAAGTCTAGGGCTCAATAGAAAGCAGATCAATAGTGATCCAAGGACAGTTTTCCAAACCAAAAACACACTCTGCTGGTGCCAAGACTCAATCAGCCAGACGACACTTTCAAACTGAAAGTGACAAATCCCAAAGCCTGTAAAAGAGCCTCAGTGGTTTTTTACTGAGCCTCAAGTATCAAAGCAGCAAGCAGAAACGATTTCATTGAGCCATTATTCTTCCTTTTTATCGCATCAAAGCGACAACTGAGTCAGATCACATTTTGTAAACAGCAGCAGTTGAAGTTCAGCGTTTGAATAAAACGACAGGAAGTGTATGTTTCCACACTTTCTTATAACATCAACAACCTTGTCGTATAAGTGTGACACCAAAGCATATGGTGATTCGATTGAGTCACGTTGTACCAGAAGAGGCACCAAGATGAACAGATTACGAGGAAGAGGAACACCTTTGAAGACACAGAAGGTGGTTGTTCTCACCTGTTCTCGAAGGTGCACCAGCCACAGTAGGGGTCTCCAGCCCCCAAACAGTCGGTGCAGCTCCTCCACTGGTCACATTCTGCCACTTTTACTCTCAGCATCTGCACACAGAGGCAACAAAACACAGCTTTTTTTTTTTTTTTTAAAGGATTAAGGCAAGAGATTTTACTTAACAAGAAACATGCTGATTTGGTAAGAGACCTGCCTGCTGACAAAATAAATAAAAGCAATTTACTCTGTGACAGCTCTGGCCATCAGTTAATGTCACTGAGCAGATATCCACAACATCTGCTGGCTTCAGCTTGTCAGAAATTGGGATTTGCTTCTTTCTCTCTGTTGCTTAATCTTTGTAATTAGGTCATCTGTGGGATTTGGACTGCTGGGCGGACATAACAAGCAATTTAATGATGTCGTCTTGCCTTCCGGAAAAATAGTACTTTCTGGCATCCCCCGTGGATTAGACAACGTATTAACTTGAAATAGTATGTACACTGGTCAGCAGTACAGTAAGTTGCAGCCTCAGTCGTTTTGGGTAAAAAAGCTTAAGAGAGCATCATTTTGTAATTATAAATGTAAAAGAAAAACATTCATACCAAACCAGGATTCTTCCATTTGCTTCTACGGCGCCATCTAACATGCAAATAATGTACTTTTTCACATTTTTAAGCTCTTGAGGTCAACCTGTTCCATTGTAAAAGGTTAGAGATTTTAACCTTACAGTAAGAAGTGATGGATGGCGTGGGATGTTGCTAACAAGATGCTTTGCAGCGACTTGCTCATCAGCTCATCAACGTGCATATCAAAATGTGTCTGTCACAGGAAACGCAGCGATTTAATCTCCGTGCGATGAACAGTCAGGCGCTATGTGACATAAACGCAGAAGGTGCAACCACATAAAGACAGAAGTGCGGCGCTTCTGAAGCCACCTGGTAGCTCTGAACTCTAAAGGAGCTCAGAGCGTCACAACAAACCAAACCGTGTGCTGCTAAATGGAAGCAATGAGCCTCCGCTGCATGTGCTCTGACTGCGGCTCTTGCGGTTCCTCTTCCTGCTGAAATCAGTGCAGGTTAGCAGCAAACATGCACCGACTGAAACCTAGACCGTCGTCGTGTGCTTACGTGGTGAGAGGTCATGACATAGAGGAAGTTGCTGTCGTTGGGGTCGAACGTCATGATGTGGTGGACCGATTCGCCCGCTGGCAGCTTCACGGTCCTCTGGCTGGTCAAGGTCATGTTTGGCAAGAGGGTCAGCTGCGAGAGAAACAAGAGGGAGTTTAGAAATCAGAGTAATGAAAGATCCACCAGGGCATCTCGGCTTGGCACCGCTACATTTCTCTCAGTTCCTCATGTTTAAGCAGACGAGATGGATTACTTAAAATGGGACACGTTTGTTCTCTGCTGATTGAATAAATCTTGGTTTCGGTGACTCACACTAGAAACATGTACGTAATGATCTCTGCCGGATCATCTCTGCTTCCACCTACAACAATGTTTGCGAGGTTTCATCAAGCTGCGGTTCAGCGCGCTCCTTTCGGTGTTCGAAAAAGGTCTCAAACTCCAGGCTCCAAGAGTTGCTCATGGACGTGTTAGTGTAACCATTTGAGGAGAATTTTTTTTTTTAGGTTTTTAGACCATTTCCCATTTGTCTTTATTTTACAGCCTAAGAGTAATTGTCAGTTTTCATTTGTCTTTTAAAGTTTCCGGATTCTGGCTGATTATTCATCAATTTCACTCAAATAAAGAAGAGTGTTGACAAATGGAGGACAAAATGAGGTGTGTGAAGCCTAAAAACGATCTAAAGGAGATGGACTGTATCTGAAAGTCAACAAAAAACTCAAGAATACGAGATCAATCATCCTTTGTGTGATCGTCTACGTTCTGCAAGGCTTTTAGCTAAGCACCTTTTTAATGTCACCTTGTCAATGCTAAAATTGTATTACAATGTGTGGAAATTCTTTATTTTTAATCTGGTTTACAAATCGACAAAATTAAATGCGAAGGAACTGAAGGCATGATATCAAACTGTAGCCATGTTGTTGTCCAGGAGGATGGATTGATGCAAACGACTCAGCTTCCTTAGAAAGAAAACCTTTTACCAGTTGACATTAAGTAATCAACTAAATTTGAATGTATTGAGTTGTAACTGGATTGAATCTATGTGGAATAAGATGTGAATCTGACTTTATGGTTGTTTTGGACTGAAATAGATTGGACACGTTTGTCTTGTTGAGGGCTTGAGGGTTTGCTGTAAGTTGACTAATTTATTTGTGCAACACAAATAAATGAGTCAGCTGAATTGAATTAAACTTGATTAAACTAAACTGAACTGAACCGAACTGAACCGAACTGCACTGAAACGCACTGAATAAAACTGAACTGGATTGGACTGCACTCATATTGAACTGTCGCTACATGCATGAGGGATTGCTGCAAAGCCATCAACAATGCAGACGACTGTTCCGCTGTGGCTCTACGCTCTTTCAGGAGGAGTGAATGCTGCTTATCAAGACTCGATGCAATCTGCAGGGTTTCCTTAGACAGGAAACTTTTTGATCAATCTGTCTGATTTGATTGAATTTGACTTGCCTTGAGATGAGGTGTTGTGAATTGGCACTATATAAATAAAACTGAATTGAATGGAATATAACTTAGTTGAACTCAACTGAAAAGGTTCAGCTGAACTGGATCAAAATGAGCTGAACTAAGTTGAATTGAACCAAACTGAATTGAGCTAAACTGAAGGGAAATTAAATTAAATTAAATTAACCAAACTGAAATAAACTGTACTGAATGAGCTCAACTAAATTTAACTTTGACTCATCTTTTTCACAGGCAGCTGCAATATCTAATCCAACTTTTTCTTAAAGAATGTTCTGCTCTGTGAAGACACAAGACGGGCTTACCCCTCTAAATTTAGGAGACTTTTTTTGTTTGAATGGTTTATAAGTGTGGACGAGTCCTCTAGTTAATAAGGTCATATTTAAGTTCTTTAACAAGTAATACGTTGCTTGTAAAAATGGTCAGTTACTGGGCTTAAACATTTGTTTAAAAAACAAGTTAGAGGAGATCTGGAAAACTATTACTTGAGGCAACTTTAAAAGATTGCAAAATAATCTGGCTCCCAATAAGAAACTCATGAAGGACATGGGAACAACAAAGGTTTGTTGCACAGGACTGTTTATTAAAAAGACAAGATGATCTGTATTTGAGTTGGGAAAAAGCCCAAGATTATTATTAAATCAATATTAAAGGAGGTAAATCTTGTCAGACGAAACGTCTAGAAGGTGATGTTGTTGTGTTTCATTGTTTAGTCAATGTCCCCAATAAAAGTGAATATATTTCACTCTTCAGCCATTTCATACTTTTGCAGTTTCCATTGTTTTTATGTAGTTTTTAAGGTTCAAAATGTGCTTTCTTTCACGGGTCACTTGTACCGACCATTTGTCGATTCATACTCATCATGGAAATGTTTCATACCTGCTTAAACAACTCATGAACTCAGTACTTTTCTATATTCTATTCATATTTTACTAAAAGGAAATTTGATAAACTAACTAATAAACTGCAGATTGTCATAATCTCTTACATTATAGATCTGACTATCCTAAATGGGGATTACAACGACAGTTAATGGCAACAAGGTGTAATAAAAAGTATTTAAAAGGTAATGTACAGTTATATAAAATTACAACCCTGATTTTAGCCTTTTCATAATTACCTATCTTCAGAATTTACCCAAATGCTTAACTAACAAGGAACATTTACTTGTTTGCAATGGCTAAACAAATGGATATGAAGCGGTTGGTCCATGGGTGCAAAACTAAGTGAGGTTAGGAGGAAATGGGAATGTGCGGGTATGAATAGGTGAAGGGACGAACTGACAGAGTCCCTCACTAACTCATCCAACTTGACAGAGTCAGCACATTCGGAAACTTCAACTCAGCAAACTGACAGCTTTCTTGTGTAAAAGGAACTGTATCTGCAAGCCTTAACAATTTTTTTTAGAATGATTTTAGCTCTTTATCTAATTTTGTAATATCTTTTTGTTGTTCCACCCTCTCGAAAACATTACAAGAGGTTCTTTGTTCAAGCACCGTGCCTAATCTCTTGCTCTTCTGAGCTGTGATTTATCTACAGACTGGCCTTCTTACAGCCCCAGATAATAAAAAGGTGAAATATCATCGCGTATGCACAAACATATGAAAAACCAAGGCACGCTCACACATAAAGAGCTCTGTAGGAAAAACAAACGGCGTTGAGTGAAACTTCCTGTCACGCTAACAGAGAAAGCCCTCATTTCTGTCATTTGTCGGGTTCCTCTTCAATGGAGACATCCTGCCATTCTGAGGAACTGGCACACTGACAGAGATTTCTTTGACAGGCACGGCCACTGTCGCTCCTCCATCTGCCTTGGATTCGCATTCATACTTTTTGAACTTTTCCCACATTTTCTGACACTACAACCCCAAACGTCAGTTCGTTTCATTGGGACGTTGTGTGATGGACCATCAGAAATGTTTGCTTACGTTGTAAGGTGGAAGAAAAATGACACACTATCTTCACATATTAAGATATGAAAAATGTGGCGCGCATTTATATTCACACCCTCTTTTTCCTGCGGTTGAAACTGCAAGTCTTTATGTCTCCATCAGCTCTGAAAGGAGAGCAACTTTCACATCTCGTCACCGATTCTGGATTTGAATTTGAGCTGGACTTTGACTAGGCCATGCTCACACACGGGTGTGGTTCACCATTTATTTGTAGCTCTGGCTGTATTTCTGTTGTTGTTGCCCTGCTTAAAAGAGAACTTCCCTTCTAGTTTCCAAGCTTTTGCCATCATTTACAAGTTTTCTTATCCCTGGAGGTTTTTTTGGGGGTCAGGTGTCAATCTCGAGGGGCCATTGGTTGAGAGGCGGGTCTTATTCTGAAAACATCGCCAGTCCTTGACAGGGCGGCCTTCTTCACAGCAGAATGAATTCACTCGCCCCGCTTTTGGAGAGGGAATTAACACCGAAATCATGTTGTCACCACCATTTTTCACAGGGGCGATGGTGTATTCCGGGAGATGAGTGTTTTTACCACATTAGCATTTTTTATAAGAGCTCCTTCTTCCACATGCTTGGTGTGCCCTTTAAAGGGTTTGTGGTGAATTTTAAACAGGAACTACTTACTGCTTTCTTCCAACAATGGCTTTCTTCTCCCCCATGCAGCATAAAAACCTGATTTATGCACCGTCCTCTTGACAGGTCCTTCCACCTGAGCTGTGGATCTTGGCAGCTCCACCAGACCTTTCATGAACCACTTGCCATTGTGTGAAGTCGTGTCATACTTTCCAACTTCGGTGGCCTTCACAGAACAACAGCCTGACTTTTGGAGGATTGATTGCACTGGATCGAAGTTAGCGGTAGGGGGTGAATATAAATGGATGCCACTTTACAGATCTTTAGAACCTGGCATAATTATCCTTACCCTTCATCTTGATAAAAACGTATTGAGGTTTCTGGCTGCAACATGTAAAAATGGAGTGTCCAAAGCGTGTGAATATTTCTGCAGAACGCTGTGCAAGAAAATACGTCACCGCCCGCTGAGCCGGGCTGGTTAATTTTAAACCGGAGCAGACGACAGCTTAGTAAACCCGGGCTGAATGGCTTTGTCTGAGGCTTCAAATATTGCTGTCAGTTTTTTTTTTTTTTTGTCTTTTTGAACACCACCCACCACTTCCATAAGCACACGGACCGGGGACTAGCAAGCAGCAGTGTTGTGGCTTCAGCCCGTGCGCTCCAGCGACTGGGAACGCACGCACAGAGTGACACAGCGAGGTGCCTGCAAACAGCAGCCCACACACCTGGACGGGGTAAGAATAGAAGGTGAGCTGTGGCACAAAGCACCACCCGGTCGGCCAGCACAACACCTGCTGCCCCGGCAGGTCGCTCTGACTCCGTTCTCGATCTATCTTCATGCAGATCAAAGGCGCCATTCAACCGAGGAACGCTCAGCCGCTGTGCGCTCATTGTCTCCTGCCCTCTCCCTGTGCGTGAGAGTGTTTGGATGCGTAGCTGGGTGTAAAATCAGGGGAATGAATATCGACAGGGAGCAAGAAAGAGAAACGGGGTTGGAAACAGATATTTACATACACTTTATAAAAAGATCCCATTATCTTTTGTTAATCACGGTTTGGCCTTAGATCAAACTAAACATTTCCTGTTGCAGGATTAGCAGAATCCTTTTTATTTTCTAAATGGCAGAATAATGAGTTAGATTGGGGGGGGGGGGGGTTATGTTAAAAGGGCCACACCTCAAGCACACTGCCTCCTTTTGTGACATCATGAGAGGCATTGCGAGCCCCTGATCAGCCTGGTTCCTTCTTGGCTATAGGGTGACAATTTCCAGATGAAGCTTGCAACGTTCACATAATGAAACAAGTATATGCTCTTGTAAACAGTGTGGGAATGTCCAGTAATCACACAGTTCATGAAGAGGTTTTGTGTCCCTGAGAAAAAAAAACACCTTTTAAAGTGTAACTCAACCATAGAACAAAAGCAAAAAGCCTTGTGAAGATGCTTGTAAAACCTGAATCAACTGGGGCGGAAAGGCCGCAGCAAGAGGAAGATGACGTTACTCCAAAAGCAACATCAAAAGCAAGATTATCACTTGGAAGTCCACTTAAGGACAAGGACCATGATTTTTTTTTTTTGTTGGCATGTCTTGATGAAACTAAAACGCGAGTGTTCGGCAATAATAACCACTGTTACAGTCGGAGGAAACAATCGGGGGGCGCTTATAAGCCTGAGAACCATCATCAGCATCACTGCCTGATGCACGGCGGTGGCTGCATCACGTTGAGGCTGTTTTCCTGCTGAAGGGACTGGTGCACTTTGTAAAATAGATGGCATCATGAGGAAAGAATGGGACATGTTAAAGCAACGTCTCCAGGCATACACCAGGAAGTTAAAGCTTGGGCATTAATGGGGTCTTCCAAATGGAAAATGACCCAAATCAAAACACCAGGTCTGTTACAAGGTGACTGGAAGACAGCAAATTTGGGGGTTTTGGAGCTACCATCATAAAGCTTTAAACTCAGTAAAGGCAGTCTACAGACCTGACTCAGTTACATCAGTTCTGTCAAAATGACAGCAAACTATTGGCAGGAGTTTGTGGAAGAAAATGCAAAGTTATACTGGCTTTCAGCAACGAGAGATAATTTTGTTAGTCCTTACTGACCTAAAGCAGGAACGGTTCAATCTGCTTTAATGTCAGGCAGTGAAAAAAAAACAGGTTGTGTGTCTTTCTACAGCAATTTATTTCGATATTTGGTTCGAACTGTCAATAGAGTCTGTTTCTCAGTGAATCAAAGGCTCTTTTTTTCACATCTGAGATGAACTAAAAGCAGAGCTAAACGGGAGGACGGCGGAGCGATGAAGTGAGAGATGGAGGGAGCAAATTTGGATCCGAGGGGGTGAGTGAGAGAGAGGCGGAAGCTGCCAGACGCAGGGAAATGGAAGTCAGCCGTAATGGGGAGGGAGAGACTTCATTAAAAAAATGCATGTAATTACAAATTACTTCAGTGAGGGCTCTCTCAAAGACAGTAAAGGAGGTCTAACTTAATCTGAACCACTGCTCCCCTGTGTTTAGTCTGAGCCAAACTCACAGTCAGAATCACATTACACACACTAACAGCACCATTAACCTCTGCAACAGCTCTATCCTCAGGGCACACACACACACGCATGCACAATCACCACCACACGCACACTAATACACACACGCAAACAATCAGAGCCACATACAGCTAAAAAGCACAAAGCAAGTTGGTGGTGCGAGGTCACCGAAACACTACACACTCTGGATTTAACAAGGTTGACGCACACAAGTATGATCTCAGGGTTTGTGGCCATCTAAGTAAACACATGGAATCACTAAACCCACTCGCGATGGCCTCCAGACAAAGTCAAACACCTAAAAACACCGTCAAACCTGCAATCAGGCAAACAGATGCACACCAACACACACGCACGCACGCACGGCTGTTTACCCCACCCCAACCAATGTGGTGCATCTGGTTTACAGCAAAAAGCCTCCTGAGCAAAAACAATTACTGCAAGCTCAGCTGGGGCCGAAGCAGTGCCTTCTTCTGAGGCAGGGGAAAACAATGAGCCTCTTTTTGCCCCCCCACCACCAGAGCAAGTATGGTTTTAATGTTGTAAAAGGTATAAAGCGGATGGAAAACAAGCCCGTTGGAGTCAGCTCGCGCTGTTTCCACGGGCGTCTGAAGAGAGCAGATTGTTGCGCTTGCAGGGAGCTCCATCAGGGGTGACTGGGAATGTGACGGAGACAGGAATTAAGGAATGCTGCTAATTAGACACAAGCTGGATTGTCGGCGGACGTGCGTAAAAGAGGAGGTCGCGGGCCAACACATGGCAGGGCTGAGCCATGCGTCCTCACCGAGTCTCGTTAAAGAGCTTCTCTCAGACAATAACCAAGTGTGAGGGACATTAGAGCACATGATTAGGGCTGCTTAGGGATGACCCAAGGATGACTTGAAGCAGAGGAGGGGGTGGAGTGGGGTGGGGGGGGGGGAGTGGTGACAGTGCTGAGAAGCAGTTACAGGATGAAAGCAGACCATCATGTGTTTTCCCACACCTAGGTTTAGCTTTATTGACAGACGCGGCAGCCACATCAGAGCAGCCGTGCGTGACTCCTGATGCAACAGTTTTTCCAAGCTTCAAGGCTTAATCAAATTGAAAACCTGAGCTCCATTCAGAGGTGGTCATTTTGCACAGCAATAACTCTTTGACCTGTGGAAGCAGTGCTTTAAGTCCCTTTTTAACCC
Source organism: Fundulus heteroclitus (assembly GCF_011125445.2). Lineage (NCBI taxonomy): Eukaryota > Metazoa > Chordata > Actinopteri > Cyprinodontiformes > Fundulidae > Fundulus > Fundulus heteroclitus. The sequence goes on along the minus strand of NC_046361.1, from coordinate 26,061,184 downwards.
TTGTCCCTCATTCTTCGCCGTACGTTTGTAAGGAGTAGGGCATCCCGATATACGTTGTATTGGGTCTGGAAAGGCCAGTATATTTTATTGGGATTATATGTGGTAGACAAAAAGAAATTAGTGTATAGTTGTAAAGCAAAAAAAACAAACTAAAAAAACTAAAAAAAAAAAACTATATATATATATATATATATATATATATATATATATATATATATATATATATATATATATATATGGTACATGGCTTGTACTTATATAGCGCTTTAACTAGTCTTGATGACCTCCAAAGCGCTTCACACTATTCTATTCTTTCACACTATTCACACTATTCTTTACACTATTCTATATACTACACTAGTCATTCACCCATTCACACACACATTCACACCCTGACAGTGGTGAGCTATGTTAGTAGCTACAGCTGCCCTGGCTGCCCATATATATATATATATATATATGTATGTATGTATGTATTTATTTATTTATTTATTTATTTATGTACATACTCAAATGCAGATCTGAAAAAAACTGAGGTGTACATTTGCATTCAGCCCCACTTAATCTATATTTTAATCTTCTAACAGCTTTTCACGGCTATTTATGCTAGTTCTACTATAGTAAAATAGCTCAAACTCAACCACAGTGGATAGTGAGAGCCTCTGAAGATTAATGTTCAAGACTTCTAAAAGATATTTAAATGGATTTAAGTCAAGACTTTGACTAGGCCTTTTTAACTCATGTGTATTATTTGATCTAAACCATTCCTTCGCCTCTCTGGCTGTTTTTTTAGAGTGGGACTCAGTCTCAAGTCTTTTCCTGCATCTCAAAGGTAAAAAACAATCCCACAGCATAATGATGCCACCACCATATTTAAAGTTTGGGTATGGCTGGGACAAGTGTGTTTTTACCAGTTTATGCAATTAACGTTCACTACTGTCTGTGTGCAAACTGAACTCTGGGTTTCTCCGCCACCATCAGCAGCCGTTCTATTTGTTTTTCTGACATGGAACTTGGAAAATCCAACTTCTGAGTAAAAAGACAGCGCACCATTAAAGCTGCACAATATATCTAGCAGCAGTCGTCATCACTGTTTCCATTTGCGCAAATGGCTGCTTTAATGTTATATTTGGTAGGATATTATATTTCGACTGACATAAATGTAAATGTTGCATGCAAATAGTATTGCATGGACTTTGCCTGCCCTCTATGCCAATAATTGGTGCATATGTTTAGCACCTATGACACAAGAAAAGACAAAAGGGGAAAAAAGTAGAATGTGAGTTAATCACAATCGATAACGTCATGGCAATATCCGGCAATAGTATCACATCTACATATATTCCAGATGGTATGTCGCCCTGCTTGCTATTATATCTTTCCCTTGCTTAAAGGGGGGCATATCCATCCACTTCTTTAGCCCCTAAACAGGTTTCATTGTGTACTTGGAGTCTCTAGATGTGCAGAAAATCTGAATATAGACTGTCCATCAGCTGCGTGGATATCTTTAAATACAGTTTGGGTCATATTTCTCAAGCGGTTCAGTTTGCGCTTTTTTCTATTAAGTTTTTTTGAACAATTACATCACAGTACTTGCTGTGCAGCTGCTAAATGAGATCATGGACTGCCAACTAACCAGTTTAGCAAATCTGACATTTTTTTTTTTCGCTGTAATTTTGTAGTCCAAGCTGAAGGATGCCAAAGCCACAGGTGGATGAGTCAAAATGTTCAGTTGTTCATGACATTGTCCCCCAGCACACAACAAAAATGGCCGAACAGGGTGGAGTGGAACGATCTGTGACCTGGAGGGGGGTGGGGGGTGAGGTGCCTACTTTAGATTTAAACAGACAGCACCAAAATGAGTTGCTTTCAAACACACCTCAGAACGAGGATGAATTGTTTTGAGGTAAAATAACAAGGAATTCAGACCAAGGCATTGCAGTTCTACTTTTTATAGACCCCAACTGAATGATTTCTATGTTAAGTAGGAATAATTGAAAAGCATGTTATGTCCCCTTTAATAAGAATTTAAATGCTGCAGTATTTATTACTATTTACATGATGTATAAGAACATAAAATGTGGGAAATGTGGGTGTGAAAGTGGCAAAAACATAGAGTTCTGCGAGAACCGGAGCTGTATCAGATGCATCGGCTTGTTGAGCGTCCCATTTCTCAAATTAACCACAACCTGAAACAAGTTTTTTGGCAATAATGGGAAGAGCCCCCAAAAATGGTCCTCACCCAAAGTTTAATTTACCCTTAATGCCGTGGCAGTGTGCCTCACCTTATGAAGCCGTCCGTTGCTGGTTCCAAGAAAAACCACATTTTGGTTGTGCACGTTGTCCACTGAGACCGAACTGAGGGCTGGGTACTCAAAGAGCGGAATGGCCCTGAGGGGCCTCCGTAGAGCCAGTGGGTGCTGCAGGTGGGCGGCGCCGCAGTCCAGCTGCTCGGGCTGCAACTGGAACGGCAGACGAAAAGAAAAAGAGATCAATCCTCATCAGTTTTTCACACAACAGGAGCGCCGCGTGATTAATGTCTGGTGGAAAGCAAGTGGTGTGCGATAGGAGCTATCACTCCGGCGCTGCTCGTTCTTCTAAATTACTTTGTGGGCATGTCAGTGAATACTTGAAAAGGGATTACAATGCTCTTCAACACTCATAAGACTTTGCTTTTGTCAAATCCTCGGTAAGCAGTGATAAAACATTAGTGCCACGCTTGGATGAGCACCAGGATCTATTGGGAATTCTTTGAATATTTTAGAACATGCTCAGCCCCCCCAAAAAAAAAAGAAAAAAAGAAGAGAGAGAGAAAGAATTAAGCGCAGTGGATATTTGTAGAGTTGTTTCCCACGGGCCCCTTCTGCTCACAGCCTCATCTCTCTTATCATAAATTGTGTCTGACTTTTTTTTTCAGTGCTGGCCTTCAAACTGTCAACTACAAAAAAGATCATGTGTCCGCTACCAGTAAATGTAGAACCGGAGGGACTAACTTTCCTCTGAGTAGTATTTTTATGACATCAAAAGAAGTGGGGGAAAAAAAAAAAATCAAATCTTGACTAAATCACCCTGAACAAGAAGTTTCCTATCTTTGGAAGGCCGCAGGACCAACTAGGATGTTAGGTCCATTCAGAAAGCCGGTCATGGATGGAGTTGCCGGGGGCCGCAGACAATAAGGCGGTGCCATCGACGAGGGCAGCTCCCCGCTCGCGGCGCGCCATCCTTTGACCTTAGCTCTGCCAGCGGGAACCACCACAACAGAAATCCGGGATTTCATCACATTCCCCCGTTCACTTTGCCTCCATTGAGAGACGAGCATCCAAGCAGAGGGTAAATATAGTGTGCATCATCAACGTTTCCTTAAGGGCAAATATTTAGCCTGGTATGTGAGTTGGAAATACAAGATAATGTCCGACCACGGGACAGCAAACAAAGCGGCTATTTGTGCTCGACCACTGCGCCAAATCTGCGGTGGAGCTATAGTTAGTGGGAAAAATTAAAAAAAAATTCACAAGTCCAAACGGCCCGCCGGACAAACATAGTAAACGGTTAACCCTTTCTCGTCGTCAGCTTTGATAATGTGGGAGGGGTTGCTGGGATGCGAGAGGAGTCTGAACATTCCCACAACCTTTTTAAGTGGCTCTGAAGGATCTTTTCAGCTCTAATGACCTTTATTGCTTACATAGGAGATCCTCTCTCTGAGTCAGGAGCCTCAGGGCTGAGGAGGGTTTAACTTTCTGTGTGAGATACAGTAGTCATGATTGCGCCCCGGGGAACTATAGGACCCAGTGCTTCTTAAGTAAACAGATTCTGTACGTTTGAGTGTTTCACTTCTCGTTATTCCCCGGGACGTTTACACAGCAGGGGTAAAAAGTAATGCATGCAGCATATGGTGAACTGCAAAAATATTCATAGCCCTTGAACTTAAAACCACAAACTTCAGTGTGTCTTATTGTGATTTATGTGACAGGCAATCACAAAGTGGGGCATAATTGATGCAGTTACAGCGCAGTGAATGGGAGTATGCGTTCCGATTAGGCTTCATTGTCAGATTAAAAGCACATTTTTAAAAGTAACAATCTTTAAGCAGGTATTAAACCTATATTTATTAAACCCATATTGGTGTGATGTCAATTTTAATCTTAAATGTTGTGTTTTTACTAGCTTTAGGCAGAAATCCTCCTAATTGACAGGAAGAACATCTGCCTGTGTGTAATCTATGTGTTTCACTTAGCGAACTGAATGGCTGAAATAAACATTGATGTTCTAAATTACTGAGAATATTTTAAATGTTTTCTAACAAATAATCTGAAAAGTGTGGCATGCATATGTGTTCAGCTCCCCTGAGTTAATATTTTTGTCTGTTTATCTTACTCTGCTGAGTTCTTCTACTGTTCTCTAATTTGCATTGTTCGTTGTTATTTCAACCTTTAACTTTATGTTCTCTTTGTCTTTTTTTCTCTTCATAGTAGGTACACCTGGGCTGGCGTTCTGTTAGCTGTCACACTATCCAGGAGGGCAGATCATCTTCCATTACCATATACCATACGAAGGATTCCTGGATCAATGCGTGCTCCTGTTTGTGTCTCTGTTCTGTCCTACCAACCCCCAGTCGGTCGAGGCAGACTGGGGGTTCACACTGAGCCTGGTTTTGGTTCTGCTGGAGGTTTTTTCCTGTTAAAGGAGAGTTTTCCTCTCCACTGTCGCTTCATGCATGCTCAGTACGAGGGATTGCTGCAAAGCCATCAAAAATACAGATGACTGTCCACTGTGGCTCTACGCTCTTTCATTAGGAATGAATGCTGCTTGTTAAGACTTGATGCAATCTATTGGGTTTCCTTAGACAGGAAACTTTTTGACTAATCTGTAAGTATGATTTGATTGAATTTGAATTTGTAAAGTGCCTTTTGTGGAGCAACGTTTTGCTGCATTTCCATCTGGAGACTACAGTTTCTGTCAATTCGTCTTTGGAAAAATAACTCAAGCTCAGTCAGATTGGATGAAGAGCATCCATGAACAGCAGTTTTTAAGCTTTCTTTGATTCTTCATTCATATTTCTGGGTTGTGTCTTGCTGGAGATGACCCTGCAACCTTCTCTAAGGACTTTTGCAGCCTCTAACAGGGTTTATCCCAGGATTGTCCTGTATGTGTAGCTCCATCCATGTTTCTATCATACAGTGTGTGGCTGACTTCCATGTCCCCATATCATGTTGCTGCCACCACCAAATTTCCTCGATGCTTTGTTCAGGACGATACGCAGTGTTTTCTGCAAACATATAATGATTCGGCTGTTTTAATTAAATTAGTCAGAAGGACATATTTGACTTCTGAAGGTCACTGGTTGCACATATTGTTTTATGGGTATCTCAGTATGCACACCACTCTTTCCACATTGTTGTTTTCTTTTAAATACAAAAAATACCACATTTCTTTCACGTCGAAATGCTGTGCTACTTTGTGTTAGTCTATGTCATAAAATCCAGGTAAAATCCACTGGAGAATAACACAAAATGAGGAAAAAAATATCAAGGGGATCAAATACTTTAAATATTTTTTTATTAGAGCGCTTTTGGTGGGGTCATTTATCCTTCTTCTTCTAAAGTCGCCATTCAGGTAAATGCAGCTGTAGTATATAACCCTATTAAAATGAAAAGCACGCCCTTACCACCAGGTTTTCCTTCTGGATGCAGACGGCCCCAGAACCTTGGATCACGCTGTCCATGACCTGAACGTCGCTGCTGGGCGAGTTGGAGCAATTCTTGCGGCCCTGGCGGATCTCCTCCTCGATGTCTCCAAACTTGAATGCGCACAGCGCAGTCTTTCTGTCCGCCCTGGAGAACACTCCAAACAGGTAGGGCTCCGGCTCCCACCCGCCCGGTGCGTGGACCTCCGCGGGGTACACGGACAGCAGGCGGTTGTAAATGTTCCCGTTGGCTCCACACTGCAGGGGCATCTGGATGTAGGACTCGGTGAGCTTCCTGCTCTCCGGCCCGGTGGACTTTCTGGGGCTGTCGCTGTCCAAACATATTCGGGCCAGGACGCTGTTGGGCTGGCTCTCCTTGTGGCCCATTTTGGCGTCGTTGTTAAAGGCGATGTACGAGTAAGTTTTCTGGATGAAGGCGTGAACGAAGTTGAGTTTGTTTTTGGTTTTGACCTCCTGTTTGATTTTGAACACGTTATCCTCCGAGGGGTCGATGTTGTATGTGAACAGTCTGGATAGAGCCTTGACGTTTAAGGAGCGGATCGCGATCTCCGGGGTGTTCTCAAAGCGCAGGTCCTCCTTGCTGTGGTTCTTTGGGAAGAACTGAGTCCCGGCCCCCGTGTACGTGGCCCCGACTAAAAGCCGGGTGCTCCCTCCGTGGCTCTTGAAGATGAGCCCTACGGTGGACGCGTTCGGGTGATTGGCAGCGATGTTGAGCATGCTGGGGAAGACAGTCTTTTCGCCTTGAGGTGGGAACTCCACCGCTATTTCTGAAATATTCCCCATCCTCCTCAGCTCGCAGAAGCCCTGGTACACAGACCCGCACACCACCACGACCCCCTGCTCCGGGTCGAGCTTCAGGAGCTTGTTGTAGTTGTCGGTGAGGGATTTGGGATGCTCGCACGGAGCCTGGGGCAGCTGTGGCGCATGGCACAACAGGTTGTCCTCCACCGGCCCCGTCCTCTTCTCCACCTCCACGCACAGGGTCCCGTTGAGCTGGTACACCGTGTTGACGGTGGCCAGGTAGACCTTCCTGGACGCCGGGTCCACCACGAAGTTATTGGTGAGGTTTGGAGACGCGAACGTGTGCTGGATGTGCAGCGCGCTGGCGCTCCGGCGCGTCTCCAAAGTCAGGACGCCGAGGAGCAGGACGGCGATCTCCATCGAAGGAGGCATTCTTCCTTCTGACCGGCTTCCGCGTGTTCTGTGCCGAGGGGTGCATTGAGCAAAGACAAAAATGTATGTTTGTTCCGACGGCGACAATCCGAGAGGAAAGGCTGTTTCCTGCTCAACGGCCGAGCCCAGAATGACGCGATAAACGAGTCGTGTTTCCTTTTTCAGGCTGCCTCCTCTGCCTCTGTCCCCTCTCTGCCTGCTGAGCAGCTCAGCCGAGACACAGTGTAGCCTACTAGGTCAAGATTTATTTTTAAATAAAACAACTTCACTATAAAGTAGGCTACATATTTCACGGGGCGCAATTTATAGACATTCTCAGAGATAAAACTTGCTTGTACTCACGTTTTTTTTCTGAAACATTGATTAATAAAGAAAGCAATAATAACAACAACACATCTAATATCATAAAACTTGCTCTTTCATGGAAGCAGGAGTGTCATCTCATTAGCCCTGACGAATGGTCCTGCCTCCCAGTTATGACATATATTGTCCTATGAGAGCACTCTGTCTGTGTGATTGATCTTTGCTCTCATATTTGTTTATGTTTTTGTCCTAACATCAGCTCAGGTGCAACAGCTGCTAAGAAATACACTTATTTCCAGTTTTACAATCAATCTGAAAAGTTTGTAGACCCCTGTAAAATACCGGGGTTTTGGAGGCTCTACAAAATGAATCAACGGAAGTGACATTTTAAAAACTTTTTACATCTTTAATATGTCATAGACCCTGTCCGGTTCAGCTGAAAACAAATAAATCTCTTGGTGAACAGAACTTTGGATCACGCTATATATATATATATATATATATATATATATATGTATATATATATATATATATATATATAAAGAAAAGATGCAATAGCCTGGTTGCAGAACTGTGAAAGCACCTTTTATGTATTTCATCATGCCACATCTTGACTTGCAGTATTTACCCACTCAGATGTGCAAACGTTCTCCAAAGCTCTCCGATTACGAGGACATCTCTTTCCCACCGCTTTCTATAAGTACCTTTGCATATTTTCTTCTTATTTAAGTTTTGAACCCTAGCTAGTCCAAACCAAGATTTCTTCTACCAGGTTTATGTCTTTGTTGGTGTGGATGTATGCTTGCCGCCCCCCTTGTTTCATCCTTTATATGTTGCTCTTTTGGTACTGTTCACTGTTCTTTTTCATGCTAAATATACAACTTGTTGGCCCAAAAATGTAATTATGCCTTCATCATAACACGTCCTTCCATGACCTTAAGGAGTATTTTAGCCAGGCCTGTTTTTTTTTTTTTTCTTTGGAAGAAAAAAATCCTTTCTATTCTTAGTTTAGGCATTAAAATCGAAGGGACTCCCATCACAGGGGGAAAAAACACAACTTGCCAAAGACACCCTCTCGGCAGTCTCCATGACCAGTTCCTGTCTTTTGTTTTTGGAGTTTTTTGGTACTCTTCTCCTGACTGATACTTTTGCTTAGTGAGATCCTTTAGAGGCCCTGTAACCTCTATGTAAACTGTGGCTTCAGCTAAAGGATGCAAGTAAGGAATCGTCCTTTGTTTCACCTAAAACACATTTACTATAACTAATAGGCATGTAACCAAGAAGACTGTTGATCAAAATCTGCATAAAACAAAGAATGACCTCAATCATTTCTCATGATCCCAAGAACTTGGTGTTTTAACAGAGGTGTGCACACTTACTGGATGCTATATGAATGCATGTGGCCATCTGACGGCCCTGTCAAGATGAGCCTCCAACCGTCACCATCTTGGCATTGTGGTTCCGCTCATCTCGGGGTTAATGACGGGTCACCGTCCCACCTTCTGTGCTCTCCAAATCGCCCGGCTCTCAGATTAGTTCTGCAGATCCGGAGGGTTCCGTTTTGGGCACAGAAGGCGCGGTAAGAACCGTGAAAGTGCAACCAGATGGACGCGTAAAGCGCACCTTTCCGGGCTCTGACACCCACTGCAGATTCCTTTCAAGTCATAAATATTCAAGCCCAAACACATGCGCCCCCTCTCCAAATTATTGGGAATATGGTTTGCATTTTTTGGACTCTGGGAAAGGTGTGCGCATATGCTCACTCTCTCTCACACACACACACACACACGCACACACACATCTCTGACTAGAATACTTGGTCGTGGAGCGACAAACCAGTTTGTCAGACGCTGCATAAATCAGCTTGCAGGCGAGCCAGAGAAGCGTTATCTCTGAATACGCGCAATAATTAAAGTTGATGCTAAATCGTGTGGAATCGCCCTGTGCCAATTTACCGTGGACTCCTCTGGGGACAACCTCCCCTCCGACCCTTCCCCTCTTCCCCGCTCCACCCGGTCACCACTTGCAGCTGGACAGATAAATGCATCACGCGTGTTAGCCTTGGCGCACAGCCATGCACATCTGGCGGCGTGGAAGTGGAGGAAAGCGATAAAGTGCAACATCATTACCTTTAAGCTGCACGGCGCTATGAGAGAGCTGCAGGTGAGTGGGCTGGGGAGTTTAGGAGGGATGAAAGCCAAGGCAATGGGTCAGACGGGTCAGCATCACAGCCGGGCCTTAAAATGCAATAGCAGTAAAATGAGGCGGGGTTCGTGCATTTATCATTAGGACAATCCCAGTGGTGACCCATTTAGCTCCTAACCTGCTTCCGTCTTGATAAGGAGCGACATCTATTTGTGTTTGGACCCCCCCCCTCCTTTCTTAAAGCTCGCTATATACACACACGATCACATGAGCTGCGGCACTCGAGTTAAATGCGAGGTAAAAGAGCTCCATCTAGTGGCTGGATTATAAAATCTGGAAAAAGTACAGAAGTCAAAAACCAATAAAAAAAAAATGTTTTATTCTCAAAGCGCAATACGACAGGCAGCCGATGCTGCATATGTGTGAGTCAATATTTCTTGTGTAGATCTAGGCTGCGATACTGCTGTGTAATTTAATGTACAGCTGAGGAAAGAAAAAAAGTTTAGTCCCTGCAGTGAAAATGCTTTCGATTCAAACGTTTTTTTTTCTTTCCAAAAGGTGGTGTTAAACAGAGAACATAATACTTTTATTTTGGATTCTTAGATTATTTCACTTAAAAAAAAAAAAAAAAAAAACTATTCTACAAAAAAAAAAACAGAAACTGCCAGGGTTTAAAATGAATATTGTCATGATGGAAATATTAATTTATGGGTGCTTTATGTTGGATTATATCCTGTCATCCAGGCATTTTAGTAGCTATCGATGAGTCTACTGCAGAAAGCCAGCAAAACCTGGCAAATCCATCAAGCTCCTCCATATCTGATGGTCTTCTGGCATGAAACTTCGTCCTGATTGCATACATTTCCATTGGGCTTCTAATGACTTTGCAGGGCCCAGTCCAGCAGTGAACTATGCTTTGGGTCATTGTTATGTTGAAGGACAAACCCACCTGGACCCAGTGCTTCAGGTTCTCTTTTGAAGTATTTACATTTTGTCCTTTCCACCTTGATGAGTCCCCACAGCATAATACCTCTACCACTGTGGAGATAACATTGATTTGGTTGTTTGGTTGTCTCTTATTTCTCCAAATGTAATCAATGTGCCTTTGCGCAAAGAATAGTTTTGTATCATCTGACCAAGTATATGCAAAATCCTTACTTCAGTCTGTCTCGAAGGTGTTTTCTTGGTACTCGGGCTTCCTGTGCAGAGCTGGGTCTTTTCCTTCCTCTTCCACACAGCAAAGATCCTCGATCTTTGCCGTGTGGCTGTTTTTGAATTACTTGGAATTTACTTCTCATTCCACTTCTTTCCACTTGGAAAAGCATTAATAACTTTATCGTCCTAACGCTTTATGAACATAAAAAGGTTTTTCTCAAATCTAAACAGATCAAACTCTTTGGGTGTAAATTTGTAGAAATAAAAATGTTCAGGTTTTGACTTGATCTAAAAATTGTGAGCATTGCACTACATAGCTGAAGCACGTTGTTGCACAACAGCGGTTTTTCCAATGTCTCAGTAAATAGGTAATTTCATAAGGATAACAACGCTGACAATAGTAGTTTTTTTTCTTCATTTTTTAGAGATGGTTTTGTAACTGCATGCAGACGTCAATAATTTATGCTTCTTAAAGAAAACTAGAAGGCTTAGCAATGCTGTAAAAAAATCCCTCTGTTAGGAAGCGCTTGGAATTTCATCATCTCATAAATTTTGTCTCAACAGTATACAACCTCCTGTCAAAAATAATTGCGCAGCGGAGAGCGTCGGGAAAGACCTGGAATTGGCAGGTGTGGTTTTTCCATAAAGTAATGCTCTTAACTTTAAACTTCTCTATGCACGCTCACCCCACAAGACTCCACTGCTGAAGAAAAGGCACATTAAAGTCCATTTAAAGTATACTGCTGAAGATTTGGACAAGCAAATAAATTACTGGGATAATGTAATCTGGCCAGATGGCCTTCCCTACATCCCCAAAACACTATAATCATTTAAGTTTGAAGGTGAGACCAACATGTTCGGCTGGCAGATTTGAGGTAACTGAAGGATGAGAAAAATACTAGGACATTTATAAACATAGTGACAGAACTACTGTGTGCCTTGCAGCACAAAACAGAAGACAAAAATAAAATAAAAATAACAGCTGACACAAAGCTTAGTTGGGAATGCACTTTATTTATTCCACACTTAGAAAAGGAGACCAGAAGGCACTGAAGTGGTTTAGCACACAACCCTACATTAGAGGTGTTACTGAAAATGTCATGCAAGGTTAATGGTCGGCTCACTCAACTCAAATGCTCTTCTCCTCAACACAAAACCGAAACAGATGAATAAATAAATCTTACATTTTTAAATCTGGTTGCCTTGAGGGGAGCAGAGTTTACTTTGATTTTTTTTTTTTTTTTGACACAACACCTTCTGAATTCGTCTTTGTTGCTTTTCGTTTCAAACGAGGACGACAGCGATCCTGACCGGAGTCGGTGTTTTCCTTTGAAACGCGAGTCTCTAATCTTCAGCCCGACCCATGTGCCGTCACACGCAGTGCTAAAGTGCAGCCGTAGTTTTGATGATCAAGCTAAGAATCTGCCACTGAAAAATCAGGCGGAGGGGGTTCTAGTACACGTCGTTGTGCCTCTGACTAGATGAGAACAAAAAAAATAAATCGCTCTCATCGAGGCAAAGGTGCAGGAATACGCCACTGCAGGTTTGCAGTGAGGTCGTGTTCACAACGGTTTTCCCGCATCTCCCAGCAAGCTGCATCCCTGACGACCCTGCAGAATACATTCATGACATACGTGAAAGGTGCAGAGCATCGTCTTAATTGTGCCACCCTTCGGTATGCTCAGTCATCCCTGTTTTAACTCAAGTTTGGCACTGGGTGTTTACACGTACAGAGTTAGTGCTTGTAGGGGGACGAAACTGTTCGTAGGCAGGGAGAAATGTGTTAGTAGTGTTAAATACAGGCAGTGTGTGTTTGCATGGCAGTGGAGATGACTTGCATTGTCGATATTAGGCAGCAGCATTCCTGACCCGACTGAGACGGAGCTGGATGAGCACCGGTCCCCAAACTGATCGTATCAAAAATGGCAGGAGGGAGGCAATTATCCTGGCAAATTGATTTTTTTTTTTTTCACAGACAGCAGCGCTCTGTCATTGCTTCTCAGTTGCAAAACTGGTTAGCATGTAATTTTCTTAATGACAACAAGCAGCTTTATCCATGTTTCATATATGGCAGATGCTTGAGAATCAACAGATGTTTCCCGTTTATGTGGCTTTTTCAATATGGTGAGCAGCATGTCTTCATCGGTCATTCACACCCATCATTAATCAAGTTTTTTTTTTCCACTTAAAAAGCAAGCTAGTTAAAAACAGGTGATCTTAGCTATTAGAAATGCTAAGGAAACAACATCTTAAGTCATTGTGACACAAAGGCCACATTCAGTCCCTTAAAAAAAAAAAATCTCCTTCTGAACCAGTTCATCACAGCAAAAAATGGACCAATTCCAATTTAAAGTTCATAGTCGTGGTTCCAATCTACCAATCACAGTAAGGTAAGAGTTATCTTCTCCTAAAAAGCAATCAACCACATTCCCACGTGTCTATAAAATTAGACCGGACCTTCAGGCTGAGTCGCCAGCCCAGTTTCCTGACTAAGCTCTCCTCCGGTTAGAGGCAGAGGGTCATAATGCTACATGGTACTGAATAAAATAACAGTAGAAATAAAATAATATTAGAAATAACATTATAATTGATTAAAATCTAAAGACAAAAACAATAAAACAACGCGTCCTGCGAGGGATAACACCGTGTCGTTTCGTTTTAGAGCTGTAAACAGTCTTTTCCTTCCTCAGTGTGAGCGTCCTCAGCTGTGCTCCAATCCTTCCTCCTTCATCTCGGTTTCAGGTTGTGTCCAAATGTGCTCAGAGTGCACGGCTTAACAGCCATCCCAATGTAATCACATTCCCCCGAACCTATTGCGTGACTGCGATGACAGTCTTATCATCCGGCGAGACCAAAGCGATGCGCCCATCTAGTCATCCCGGGGGCTGCAGAGCACGGTGCGTGTACCCCGACAGAGCGTCCCAGTTTCTCCACAGGAAGGCCAGCAGGAGGACAGCGAGGATGGTGGAGATGGAGCGCGAGCGCGTCCTCATCAGCGGGACCACGCAGTTGGCCACGGTTGAGACGAAAACCAGAAGGACGGCCATAAGGGCCAGCAGGACATTGATAAGTTTTCCCAGGAGGGTCCGGGCCGTGGCATTTTCCAGCCCCTCCAACTGGACAACCTGCTGTTGCTGCTGCTGGAGCTCCATCTTAGAGATCCTGGTCTGACACGCTTCCAGAGCCTCCTGTGAAAAAAAATGACACACAGAAGGAAAAAAAAAAAAAAAAAAAAAAGGTCAAGTAGGTGTTTTTTTTATAAAGAGAAACGTCACAGAAACACAGAACAGGCTGGATCCACGGCCTTCTACTCAGCTGCTCTACACTGGAGTCTTTATTTACGCCCTCTTATGATTAAAACAGGACTTAATGAAACATGAGAGCAACACGTCAGGCAAACTTTATGATCAACAACAAAGGGACGGATAACACGGGTTCAACTTATTTTTTTTCCAACCACAAGAAATATATGACTGAGCAGAGATGTCTACAATAAACACATAGCTAACATTTTGATGAATTTCGACAAAGCAGTATTTAAAAAAGAAAATAATAATAATTTTGTAGCTGAAAGGTAAAAACTCCTCCACTATCGTGTGAAGGCAGCAACTTTGGAGACCATATGTAGATTTACTATAACAAGGTGAGATGTAAAGGGTTTCTGACTTGGTTCTTGAGCATCTAGGAAAAAAATGTTTTTTTTTGGACAATCCAAAAAAAGTAAAAACAAAGCAACTGGACTTGTTTTCCGTAGTTGAAGCGAAACGTCTTCAACTACGGAAAACAAGTCCAGTTGCTTTGTTTTTTTACTTTTTTTGGAATGACCATGTCCTGGATGACTGAGAATCTTCACCAGCATTTTTTTTAACGTTTTGTTAGTATACCCAAAATCGCTGTGGTGTCCAGTTCTGTGGAAATAACGACGTGTCCAGAATAGGGAAGAAGTTTTCAACGTGCTAAACAAAACTGAAACCACTTCTCTGAATTAGGAAAGTGAGCCATGATGCATCAAGGAGAGGCTCTCAGCAGCCGGGGGCCGCAGAGAAGCAAAGCACTCCTGTTTTTATACAGAATGTTAATCATCAATTCTGCATTTTTATATGAGCATCAGTTTCCAAGACCCCAGCAGATGCCTGGGATTTTTGTCACACCCTGTTAGTCCGGTGTGAAGGAGCAGGCTGGTCTGTCAGCTGGGCAACAAACAGGGCATCGATACGTCTACTGATGCTTCCCTGATATCTGTACGGTCGTTATTCACATTTACTCAGCGACGATTCCGATTCAGCAGAGTTGAACTTTTGTGCCGTTATTTTTGGCTGCAGTCCAATAAATAATGTGTGTCAATTTAATGAGCTCAAAGACACTAAAGATTTAAGCTGTAAATGCAACAACACCTTGGAAAAACCACCGATCGGTCACTGGAAATCAGCGTTTATGTGCGTGAGAAATGTGGACATTTCACAGCAAACAGAATCTTCCACATTAATAAAACAAAGTAGACTAGAAAGAAAATTTTATTAAGTTCTGACTTGTTGCATTGTCTTTCCTCATTGGAGAGAAAAGTTAATTCCCACTTTTACCTCGTTAGATATTTTACTCTTTACTGTAATTTTAATCGTTTATCTAGATTAGTCAAACTTTTTAGGGCCCCTTTTTCCCCAAATTACTTAATATGCATTTTTTATGTAATGTATGCATTTTTACCCGAATATGCCATGTTATCAATATTGTGCAATTCTTTTCTTTTTCTGATAAGTTCTTTCTCTTCTGCTTTAGAACTTAACTTTAAATTAGCATTTTATTCATATTACTTAATCTAGTTACAACTCTAGTGTATCCTGTCACTGTCATGCCCCGATTTCCCCCACTGTGGGACAATAAAGGCATTTCTATTCTATTTACACATTTTATTGGGAATAACACTTAAAATTTATAGCTCCTTCTTGGTAACGAGCTGTAAGCCCTGCAGACTTCTTTCTCCATACCTAATCAGCCATCTGCACCCTCAGGATCGGTTTGGCTTTCTCTGTATCGGTTTCAGCTTTTCATTTATGTTTAAAGGACCCAGAGCATCGTTTACATGCGTCTAGCACTCCCTGCTGTCAGAGTACGGAAATGCAGCCAGAAAACACGGAGTGGGCTATGCTTGGACATTTACACAAAACACTAAAACTGAAGCCCTCACAGGGACAGGAAAGGATGAGAGTAACATGAGACATTCACGAGGAAACACTTCTGTTTCGGACCAACGGAAAACCTGTGGGACAAACAGGATTCCTCGGACGCATCCTTCCTGTTTACACCGTCAATATGCATGGCGAGATAATGCCATTGACTGTTGCAGGGTGTGTGTGCCCACCTCAGTTTAACACGCGTCTGATCAGCCTGTATTGGCTTACTGCTGCTTGAAACAGGAAGCCACAGCAGGCTGTAGTAAAAGGAGCTGTAACATGGAGTGGCTATAACACCAAATTAATAAATAAATAAATAAATAAATAAGCAGTTTAAAAGGAACTAGCAAGTATTAAAAGCTAGCACATGAATGGTCATTTACCATTCTTATCTCCACGATAACCTAAAATCAATTGTTAGCTTTGGTGGGCAAGATGAGAGAGTGGAATAATTAGTGACCACAAATTAAACCCTTTGATAAAACAAGTTTCAGACAAAAAAACAAAAAACTGGAGCAAAATTAATCTAGTATTTTTATTTTCTCCATGCATTCTTTTAACCATGCCTTAGCTCCAGTCTGCAGTCAGACCCCTCATTACTTTGTTTTATTCCCCACCAGTTTAAGAATATTTTTAATCTAGTTTCACACTATAATGTTGCAGAATATTGGTGCGTTTGTTTCAAAGCAGAGGATTTTAGAGGATTTTGTTTATTTCTTTTGACATGGGTGAGGCGTTTGTGGACAAAGGAGCGATGGACACACCTGGATGTCGCGGGCTCTCTCGTACGACTGATAGGCGATCTTCTCCTCCATGCTGGCCAGCTCCTGTTTGAGGTTGAGGATCTCGTTCTGATGAAGTTCTGTCAGGTCGTTCAGCTGTTCCTCCAAGCGCTCACACCTAAAAACACACGCAAAGAAAACCCCCGTGTGAGAGCCTGAGCCATAATTAGCTTGAGCCAAAAAAAAAAAAGAAAAGCCATGTAGGCATTAGCAGAAACAGGCCAGGGGGCATTTGACCACATGGCACCTGACTGGACCGATGACTTGTCCTGATAAGATTACGATGTGCTTACTCATCTCCTCATCCAACTGGCCAATCACAGGGAGAGTTACCAGTAGAAGGAGGGAGACCTGTAGTCCCCCCCTTTTTTCTTGGGCTCAGGCAGATGGATAGAAATCAGGCAAAAATATTCTTAAGGCTCCACAAGCAAATGATTCATTCATTTCAGAAATGAATGGCAAGTATTTCAACTTCCTCTGACTACATTTGCCATTACGTTTTACAAGTGTGGAACAGTTTTTAGTAACCGACCTGACCTGATAAACTCTCCCAAATTATTAAATGTTTCTTGTTACACATAAATATAAAAAAATATGTGAAGCTGCCACAGTTTAAAGTGTCTCCAGAGTTTATTGGTCCTGAACAAAGAAAAAGGGGTTATTTAAAAGAAGTGAATGAAGGTTTTAAAATTAGTTTAACAAGGTTAAGTATAAATAGGACACTCAATTTCTGTTGCTTTTATATCTCAGTTCAATGAGCCGAATAGCTGTCAAACAGAGAAAAAAAAAAGAAGAATTACTGAGTAAATTGTCGTCGTGCTTTAAAGTTAGAGTTCCACCCAAAATAATATATTTAAAATAAAAAATATGTGTTTTGCTTAGGCCTTACATACATGTTTGGATGTTAGGATTAGGTTAGCTCATTAAAAATCTGTAAATTACCTTTGAAACAATTGAACCATAAATAAAAGGAAGAATTTTATTTTAAGTGTCAGAAAGATTTTTTTTTTTAAGGGCATTTTCAGGCCTGGTCTAGAACCATTTGCAATATGTGACCTTGATTTGCAGTACTTTAAACAAAAAAAAACAGGCTTTTACTTTGAAGAGACAAACTTTTTTTGTGAGAAAATCTTCTTTTCATCACCGACTTCAATGGTTCTCAATCCTGGTCCCCATGGCCCATTGTCAAATGACTGGTTTAGGTTTGTTCGTAGGGTGGGACCTAAAATGTAGGCTTTTACTTTTAAACAGTATCTGAAAGTTAGGAAACAGGACACCTTTCTTTCATTAAGGCAAACCCCTTTTTCAGACTTAGAGTAATTTGTTCTATTCTGCTTTAATTAAAATTTTAATGTATTGATGGGCAACAAGAAATCCCAATAAAATAATTTTACTGTTTAATTAT
The DNA here is from genome assembly GCF_011125445.2 of Fundulus heteroclitus. Taxonomy (NCBI): domain Eukaryota; kingdom Metazoa; phylum Chordata; class Actinopteri; order Cyprinodontiformes; family Fundulidae; genus Fundulus; species Fundulus heteroclitus. The sequence goes on along the minus strand of NC_046361.1, from coordinate 26,043,346 downwards.
AAATCACCACTGATCTAAACCATGAAACATTGAGGCTTTTATTTTGAAGTGCATCTAAACTTTATTCACTGAAAAGTTGAATTAACAAACCCGGTGTTCACTTCTTTAGGCAAATTAGGTATTTCAAACGTACTCCAGAAATCATCCAACACATAAATGGGTGAGTCTCTTATTTTGATGATTATCTGTTGGCTTTATTCTGAAAGCTTAGTTTAATCCCTCGTTAATACCTGGCACAGGCCCAAAAAAATTATTCAATATACATTAGACTGAGTCTCTTACTTTCAAGGGTATTTGGTAGCTTAGATTTGAATATTTTAAATGTATACTTTGTTGACTGCCGGTGAATTCCCCCAAAAAAATCCCTGGGTCTCCCTTCATTGCTATGGCTTGCACCAATTATTGATTTACAGTCAGTTCTAGGATTTTAATTGAATATAATAAGGATGGATTTGGATGCTGAGGAGTTATAGTAGCTTTGTTGGTTTATGGATGGTTACTCCCCTGCAGATTGGTCAAAAAGAACCCGTTTGGTCCATCCTGCGAATAGGGAAATTATTTTAGTCTCAGTGGAAGAAACACAGGCGGCTCTGGGCTGGGACATTTTAGGAAGAAGTATGTCTAATATTTCTTTATCTCAGCTCAGTGTTTGTGCCCTCATGTCAGAACATTCTGGAAGAATGTGTGTTTTAAGGCCAGAGTCTGAACACAGTCCTGGGAAAGGAGCAGATATAAAAATCAGGGTGAGAGTACTGAGAAGATACATGAGTGCGGCTGTTTATCACCTTTTTTAGAATTATAGATTAAATATGAACTGCTTTTTACTATAAAGAAACTAGATCATTGTGCAAAGGAAAGGTAAAAATCTAAAACAGCTGCAACAGATTTTTCAAGAGTCAGAATAAAAGGTGAATTTTTAATAAGCTGTAAGTAAAATAATTTAACTGCAGCTCAATGTTTTTCTTATTTCGGATGTTTGGCATTTTTTTGATAAAAATGTGAATAATATATATTTTTGGTGACAGCTAATGGGGATCTTTTTAACAAAAAACAATAAACATTTGTTTCTAAAAGGGGCAGGTGTTTGATAACCTCTAGGGACTTCCTCCCAGCAGTCGGTGTGATCACATAAAACCTCTCAGGAATCTGTGACATTAACACATTCCTGAAAGCTCTCCGAGTTTACCTGAAGCGTTCCTCCTGCAGAGCTTGCATAACCACCGTGTAGTCTCTCTGATAGTTGCTCTTCAAACTTTCCAGGCTCTCCATGAGCCGTGTCTGACCGTCCCTCAAGTCCTGCACCTCCTGTAGCAGCATGTCTAAACTGGAGGCCTGGCTTCTCTCCAGTGTGTTGCCCTTGGAGCTTGGCGGACCCCCAGGAGCCCCAGTGGTGCTGTTCGCCCCGGCAGAACCCGACGTGGCGCTGGAGCAGTCGTCGTCGCTTATGTATTTGGGACTGAGCTGGAGGTGATGTCCAGCATTGGTGAGGGAACGTCCGCCCCCGCCCGTTACGCTTTCCTCCCCCGAGTGGTCGTCCAGAGAGTCTTTGAGGTTGGGGATGTTGTCGGCGCTGCCGAATTTGTTGCGAATGAGCGAGGCGATCTCCCGTGGCTTGGAGACGACCGCGCCCGCGGCAGAGTGAGTGGCCTGGGAGAAGCTGGACAGGCCTCCCTTCACGCTGTCCACCACGCCCTCGCTAAAGCCGCTGACTTTGGCGCCGACGTCCTTCAGGCCCTGCTGCATGTCCCGCAGGACATCCTTGGGTTGCCGCGGGATTCCGTTGTGCTCCACTTCCCTCAGCTTACGGTGGTAGTGCTCCAGCTTCCTCTGCAGCTGCTGGATGGTCTGCGCCGACTTCTGGTTCTTTTTCTCAAACACCTGCCAGCCACAACATGTGTTGAATTAGAAAAAAAACCCCGCATTTTACGTTTTTGCTTAACGCAATCCGCAACCTTCCTTCCAGACGAAAGCCTGACACAAACTGATTTAACGGGTTTCATTGCGTTGCAGTGATTGTGCAAGCCAACCTGATGATATTTCCAACAGAAGACCCTCAAACCTAGCCTCGTGAGACCATCCTGATCTCGCGAGCTTTCAAGGTTTCACTCGCAGATCAGTCTGGCTACTCTCCGTTAAAGAAAATTTGGAGCCGTTCACCAAACGAACGTCCAATCAGCGTTGGCTTTGAGGCGGGTTGAGGTGTGACGCAACGAGAAGCGCGACAGTTCAGTCTAAAGAACATGGCGGCTTCAGCCGATGAAACTAGCGTTAGCGTGGCTATCGAGCAAGTTTTATCGGAATTACAGAGTATTTATTTGCTGAGCCAACGAGCCTTTACCTGCAGCAGCAAGAGTAGCTTGGCTTGTGGTTGTGTTTTCGTTGTTGCTCTGTTACGAGCGACGACGAATCTGATTGGTTCATTTGGCCCGTCTATCACCAACATAGGCCAATCAGCTAACCAGTATTTTCGCCCCTTCCCAAAATTACTTCAACGGAAGGTTTCCAGATGGATATGCGGAGCAAATCTATCTGGCGGAGTCAGGTAACCACAAACCCATCAAAGATTCAGACATCTGGTACTGTACCTGTTTGATACGCGTGCTCTGCTGTTTGTCAGCATTGTTGGCCAGTTTGAGGTATTCTGCAACATTGTCGTCCCTTGCCGTCTGCTCGATCTTAATCTGCTCTGTGAGCTTGAGGATCTTCTGCTGCAGCTGAGCGATGGCCTGTTTGGTGCGCTGAGGGTCCGGGGTGCCATCCTCGCCCGACTGGAAGGAGCTGTCCGCCCCGTAGGAAACGGCGAGGGGTGTTTGGCCCAACCCGCTCACCTCCAGTCGGTCAATCTGCAGCAAACAAGAGAGGAAGCTGAGAGTGGGTAAAAGGGCACTTGGGATGAGGTAAAGCATTTAAGTAAAGGGGGAAAAAAAGTGGGGACTACAGGGAAAAGTCTAGAGTTGCGTTTTGTCATTTCTTGTCAAATCTGCTGACATGTTAAAAAAAAAGGAGGTTTCTGCTTTTTTTTTTGGACTGTTGCTTGGAAAGAGGGCAAAGTGAGACAGCTGAAAAGGCAACTTGTGGTCACAATGTGTCTGAAGAGGAAGATGCGTGTTGTTAACTTCTCAATTATCAGTTTAGAAGGAAAAGAAACTGGAAGAAATTACATCTTCACAAAAAAAAAAACTCACTTAAAGCACCCACCCCTTTGTGTACATATTTAATATTATGACCAAATTTCTAGGAAGAGGTTTGCATTAAAAAAAGTTTATATATTTGTTACATTTACATGTTACATTTGTTGCATTTATTTAAAGTAAACGGGCACAACAATTTTCCACAACTGTTTTTGTTCAATTTATTGTATCTGCTTTTTCCAAATAAAAGGATACGACAATTCTATTTCATTGTAAATTCACAAAGGTGTGTGTGCAGGAGGTAACAGGTCTAACAGGATATTAAATCTTGGCCTGAAACAGCTTTTTTTTTTTTTTTTTTTTTAACAATAGTGACCCTTACTTCCAGAAGGTGACCTAATATTATCTGTTGCCCTCAAAGTATCCGCACAAAAAGGAAAATCAAAGTCACTGTCGAAATTGAGTGTTTCCCAAATGTTTGAGAATTTAGTCCACCTGAGATAATGAGTCTATCACATCCAGTAGCAGGCGGAGGAGGTGATTCATTTCCTGAAACACCTCAAGCAAAAGACACAGAAGTGATATGACTGATGAAAATAACAGTACACACCAGGGGCTCGGAAGCGTGACACTGTTGTTGCCTCACCTGCAGTCTGATGCGGATGACTAACCGAAAGCACAGCCAAAAATGCACAGAGGAAAAACTATACAACACGACCAAATGCAACTTCATCTGGTATTTTTTGCTCAGTATTTACGTATAGATATATTATTACAACCGAAACAGCCTTCTCCTGCAAAACGTGCTAAAACTGCCGCTCACCTTCCCAATCTTCAGACGGAAAACTTGTTCCCAGACCATTTTTTCCTTCGCAGTAACAGCCAGTTATGTGTTTTCATCTGTCCTGGCAGGTTAATTTATGTCTCGGTGAGCACAACTCCCGGACGGGTCGGTTGTCAGCCTTTGAGCCTCACAGCTCCCGTCTCTTATGGCCGCGCGGCTCCTTGTGAAAAGTTTTGAAGCGCACCTGAAACTCAGTCAGCCTAAGCCCCGCCCACTTCTCCCCCCTCCTCCTCCTCCTCCCACCTCAGGGCACAGGGATGACATCATCGTCCCGTCTACTGTAGGGCACGCAGCAGCGCCGTCATGTTCAGAGCGCGCTAAATTAGACCAGGTAGGGACTTTTTGTTTTGTTTTCACAGACTAAAAATAACAGACAGCAAAGTCATTACGAAATAAACGCTTTATCAAGGGAGTTCAGCGAATCTAATCAGATTTCGAGTTGCATTTAAAGAAGTCAAGGATATGTTTGATATTGGCCCACGTCTACCGCAACCACTGACAAGAATGCACCATGACAAGGCTTTTATAAATAGAGCACTTTTCATTGCTGTATTGCTTATTTTATATGGTGCGCCTTTTATATGAAAATAAAAAGGTAATTACAGGCTACATCAGGAAAAAAAATGGAATGTTATCAGAACGCCAAGATATCACATAGGACCAAATAAAAAAGTAGTATTTTTTAACGCAGAAATTCCATTTTGTGGTCTGCACAATCAAGATGAAGACTGCTGACTTGACAGAAGTCCAGCTACTAATACACTCAAAAAGGAGAGTAAGCCACAAAAAGGTCATTGCTAAACAAGTCACCTGCTCACATGACTGTATTTAAGCTTACTAGTAGAAAGTTGAGTGGAAGGAAAAAATATGGTTGGAAAATGTGTAATAAAGCCTAACAGATGAATGGCTGGATCCTTTATTAATACCACTGATTTGGTCACAGTAAGCATGAAACATGAATTTGTATAACCCAGCTAGCAAGTCATTGTTAAGAAAGTCAAATGTTGAATGTTCAGGAATGAAGTTCAGAAAACGTCTGAATGTTAACTTGCTATGGAATAATTTCTGGAATTTTATTTAATCTGTTTATATATATATATATATATATATATATATATATATATATATATATATATATATATATATATATATATATATATATATATATTTCACAACTTTATATTATACATAATTGTTTTTAAGAAAATTTCTACTTTTTGTCTTGTTTGAAAAAGTGTTTACTTTTAACGTTCACCAGGTTTTGTCTAAACGTCTTACGGATATTTTTATAAAATGTGGTTTTACAAATGATCCCTGCTATGACAGGCATTACAAACGGCTTCTCTACTTATCCTCTCCGTATGAAATGATGGCAGTCATGGGCAAAAAGACTGTAAAAAGTAGTATAAAACTTAAACAATAAAAATAAAATTTTTTGAAAAATAAATAATATAATTTATTTATAATTTATGAATAATATTGCATAGGAAGAAAGGGGTAAGCGGAAGAAAAGAGTGTGGCAGGAAAAAGGTGTAAAAACAACAGGAATAACCACTGATTTAGTGAGGATTGCAAACTGAATTTTTTGGGTGGGTGGGGGTGTCACAAGAAAAAATTTGGACTTGCAATGCAAGAATGACAAAGATTAGGTGTATTTTACAAAGCTTACACAAACTACAGTGGGTACAAAACACAAGAGGCAGATGTGTTTTAGCATTACTTCCAATTATTTTAAACAACAAATTTCAAGATATTTTTGATGACTTTTAATTGCCCTAAAGTATATCTCAGATCTTTTAACATCACACGCCACCTCTGAGGTACTCTGCCAATGCTCCTCTGACAGACTCGACTGAGAACGGTAGGGGATCAAGCTTTCTCGTTTAGGCTACCAGTTTACTACAATAAAATCTCAGAGGAGATAAGATTGCAGAAAAGCTCTGTCTTTTAAATACCTTTATGAAATATTTTATAGGCTTACTTCTCATAATAATTACTTTATCATGTTTTGAATTGCTGTTTTCACTAATATATTAAAGAGAATATTTATCCCTACTCTTTTAGCTCAATATTACCACTACTACTGATACTATCTTATTACTTCAAAATACATTTGCAATGTACAGCTCCTTTTTTTTTGTTGTCAATAAATGCAGCTCATTGATGTCCATGGAGTTCTGGTAAGGATGATGTAACAACATTTCAGAGTAAAAAAAAAAAAAAAACAACAACCGGTAATTAACAAAGGGAAACCAGTTCCTACTAGTATTCTTCCAACTGGGACTACAGGGCTAACTGGGCCACAAAGCAAGTCTGCACCAACTCCCAGTCTCTTTTTTTCTGTCAGCCCATAGAAGGCTATTTTGAAGCCAGAGGAACCAGTTTGGCACCTTTTAACACAACCTCACACACACAAACATTCATCCCGAATCACATTCCTCCACGTACAGGTCAACAAGTGAGCAAAACATTTCAGGTGTTTTTTTTTTGTTGTTTTTTTTTTTTTTTTTGGAAGCATAGGGGATTACCCATTTGCTGAAATCTTTAAGGCTGCTTTACACAGAAAAATAACAGAAGCAAAACACAGTGGTGGGTAAATTTACTGAACACAAGCTGTAGAAAGACGAATCTCTAATGGTGCCTACTGAGTGGCATATGAGACAATTAAACAGAACTGGAATAGCTCACCAGGCAAGCGGTGTTTCAGAGCGGCACCTAGTCTTTGTTTGGCTCTGGTTGAAAACGGCATTAATGACTTTATAAGGGTCCTACTCCATTCATAAAGAGGCCCAGCACGGTGCAAATCTGAACACCAATCAGTTATCTCCTGTTTCACCATCCACAGTTATCTGATTAATCAAATACATCCCCCCCATTAGACAAGATAAAAAGGGCAAAGGACAAGTGGCTGAACTCTAAACTGCAGTGCACTGTAATGCAGCACAGATAGGGGGTTACAGATACTGTGATAAGAAGGCTCGGTGATCTGTACAGACTGGCACCGAAACCACACCCATTCATGAATCAAAGAAAACAACCACGGTGAGCAGGAGTAGACACACTACAGACAGCTGGACAGTCAGGTTATTTCCAAAGACGGAGTCCTAATTTTACTGATCTACGAATGGGCTTTAAGTGCTTTATGATTGGTCGCTACGCAGTCACAGTTTAAAGCTTTTAATACTGCATGACACAGCCATATTCCCACTCATACAAACTATTCGCAGTCATCACGCATCAAACAACGCATAATAACTTCTGAGAGCAGAGTGATCTGCAAATAGCCGGGCTCTGTAACTAATCATGCACGTAATTAAAGATCGTCAGCTGAAGGATCAAGCTAATTCCCCTTAGGTTAACTAAGCCAAACATGCTGATGTTCAGACTCACTGAAGCAAGAAGCGACCGGCCTCATCACCGGAGCATGTATACAGCAGCCTAATAACAGAAGGGGGTGGCTTGTAACTGGGGTTGCACTTGATGTCTCTCTGATTAGTCTTTATTATAAAAAAGGAAAGGCAGAGTCTCCATCAGAGGTCAGCAACCTGTACAATACAAAGATTTTTTTTTTTTAGATTGATATTGCAAAATAACTTTTTAAAATTTGTAATAGTGATTATTAAACTGCACTGCAAGTTTTTGCAGTGCAGGCATTATTCACCAACAGCAAACTCATTGAATGGTGGTGAGCCTTCCCAGGGACGGCTGGCCAACCAAAACTAATCCAAATCCACATTGATGAGGCCGGAGCTCACAAAATAACACAGGACAGCATTTAAACCACTGCAACCCTAACTTTCCTCAGCTGAGGTCAACAAATAAAGACCTAGCGTCCATGGGAGAGTTTAAGACCAACTCTGTGCTCACTGAAAAGACCCAAAAGGCCCGTTGCACAATCCTGATGACCCCTTAGAGTTTGGGCAAAATATTTTGTGAACTGAATAAACGAACGTGGAGTTTTTCTCAAGGTGTGCGTCCCGTTACATCTGGAGTAAAGCTAAGAGCATTTTGGAAAAAAAAAAAAAAAAAACAACAACAACATTATACATAATCAGGCATGGTTGTGAACGTGTGATGGTTGGTGGCTGCTTCGTTGGTCCTGGATGACTTGGTGGAGCGATAGATTCTGTTCCTCCACCACACGGTCCTGAAGGTAAATGTCCATCATCCAGTTTGTGAGTAAGCTGAAGTGCAAAAGGACAATGATCTAAAGCACACCAAGCAGGTCCTCCTTGGGACCGCTGAGCAAGCACAACATTATTTTGGGAGTGGCCTGCAATTAGATTTAATTAAGATGCTGTGACATGATCCTAAACAGGCTTTTCATGCTGGAATAAAACCCTTGGTGGGGCTGAATTAAAATAATTATGCAAAGAAGCTACACCCAGCTTCAAAGAAGCTCAGTGATGTAAAAGACTCATTGGCACTTACTGCATCATAAAGGTTGATGGTAGATGTCGCCACCAAATATGCAGTTTAGGGGAAAATTCCTTTTTTTTTCCCCAAATAGTATCAGGCTGACTTGGACATCTTTTTCCCTTAGTGAATTTGCTGAGGTTATCTTTGTCTGATATGAAAAAAAAAGCATTTATGTTTGATCTATTTTTGAAATCTATGGATAGGGAATGGATACTTTTTTTCAGCACTGTATAGAAAAATACTAATCTGCTCTGTACCGTCTTTGACCAAAACGTTTAAGAGCAAGTGGCAATGACCCAAAGAGCCAGAAGCGACTCCACAGCCGCAGGTTGCAGTTCTCCGTGCTCTACAGCTGCTTTGCACATATACACCGCTACATGAAAATTTTCTCACTTAAGTCCAAACACTGGGCCCGCCTGCGAGGGGGGCTCTACTTGTGTAACAGCCTCTGAACCAAGAAAAGCTCGTTAGAGCCATGATATAGCAACCTGCTCACCTTGGATCCAACTGAGCTCTGGCAACAGTCCAGCAAAGCAGGCCTACTAAACGCACCTCACAAACAGGAATTTAGAAGGGATTACTAAATTTGCTAGACACACTTATCACAGAAACGGATGCATGCGACGAGAACATCCTGCACAGCCCAGTTTCTATCCCTGTCTGCACAGAACAAAGATTAGATCCATTGTTTTGATATTCTCTAAGTCTGTTTAATGTTTCTGGTAGATTTACATGTTACAGAAGAAGCAGTCCTGATGAAAAAGTGGTACAAAGGTTCTGTCTTAAACATCTGCGACCTTCTTTCAGCAGGGCAACAGAACGTAACGTTATTCTCCTAAAACATGTTTAAGAATATAACAAAAAAAATCATAACAGATCCTCCTGTTTTCAGAATGAGAAGTTACATAATACTCTTTGTTGCAATATTTAGAAAACATGAATATCAATCCCAATCACTGAACTGTTCAGTGATTGTTCTGTGACAACATTTGAGCCTGAAACTCCTGGCATTGCCCCTCTTTCTATGTTCTGTCCGGTTAAAGCCAAGTCGCTGCGGTTTGTCTGCGTACACGAAGAGGTCAGTACCTTGCTGGTTGTTAAGGCTTGCATTGCAGCCGAGTTACGGTGAGCTTCCTGTGATGTCAGCCTTCGTTTCCAGTGAAGCTGTGGTTTTATGTACCATGATGGGAGAGAAGGGCTACAGAGATACTGCAACATCAGGTATCGTTCCGAGAAACCCCACCTGCTCCACGCCTCTCCAGTGACAGCATTCTCTGAAATATGGAAACTGCGCAGCTCTGCTTTGTCCTGGCATGCCTACCTGTTTCAGTGCTTGTAGGCTGGGTTACAGGGCTATCAGTGCTCTCTTATCTACAGAGTCCAATATCCATCAGTGATGGGAGTTTGGTTACATGGTGGACGCAATAAGGTCAGTTTTCTACATTTACAGTGTCTTGCGAAAGTATTCACACCACTTCAATATTTCCACATTTTGTCCCACCGCAACTTTAATGTATTTCATTGAGATTGCATGTAATGGACCAATAGTGTATAATGTTGAGGTGAAAGGAGATTTTGACTGAGGCATTGCACTTATAGAATGTAGAGTTGGTTAGAACATGATACTGCCACTACCATGTGTTACACTGGGAATGGAGTGTTTGGGGCGATCACAAAAAGCACTGTGTGCCAACAAAGTGGCCCTAAAACATTATATGTTGGTTCCCATCAGGCTAAAGCATCTTCTTTCACATGTTTTGGGGATTTTTTATGGAAACCTTTAAAAAATTAGCTTAATTTTAGTCACCTTGCTACCTAAAGGCCAGATTGTAGAAGTGCTCGATAAATACGTTATACAGTTGACACACTCCTCCTGCATTGCCATCAGACTTTGCTGTTGTGTCATATTCTTTCCATTTCCAGATGGTGAACTGGCCCATGAGATGTTCCAAGCCTTGGGATCTTCTTTTGCAACCTTCAGAGAACAGCTGTATGTGTACTTGGACTTGATTACACACAGGAAGACTAAGTGACTTTTGAGAGTAATCAGTTGCACTAGATTTTAATTAGGTGTATAAGCGTAAAGGGTTGAATGCCATGCCATACTTTAAAAGGTATTCAATTGTAAAAAAACAAAAAACAAAAAACTGAGTTACTTTTTCACAAAGCTGCAAAACATTGTTGGTCTATCACATAAAATCCTAGTGAAATGCATGGAAGTTTATCTGTGACATGACAAAATAATGGAAAAGAGAGGCGTGAATACTTACTCAAACCTGTACCATCAATCTCTAAATTGTGATTTTGCTTTGTGTGGAGGTTTCTACTTGTAGTGCTCATAGTTTTCCAACCTCACTGTTTCAAAGCCTAAATCTCTGAATGAGTTCCAACGACGGCACTGATTGTTTGATCTGATCTTCAACCCTGCTGTCCAGGGATCACAAAGGAATAGTTTTACAGCTGCACGGTGTCCTTCAATAGTTTATTAAAACTATTTAAACTTCTCAGTTTGAATTGAGATGAAAGTTCTGTACTATAGAACAGAGATTTTTTATCAGTTTTAGAGAGATATATATACACACACATCTTCTTGTCATTCCCTCATGGTTTCAGTTCCTACCCGCTAAAGCTTAAAATAACTCAAAAATCCGCTTTTTGTTTCCTTTAAGGGGATCTGGTGAGGCAACAATGAACCCTTTTCCCCAGATCGGAGAACTCAGACATGTGCATGCGTTGCTGGACAAGAGGCGGTTCATGCAACGCATTCCCTCAACACTAGCACTCAAAACAAAGTTGCACCAGCTTTTTGTCTTGCCGTAATGGGCTTAAACACAAAGCTAATCTCAAACAGAGCATACCCTGCCGAAACTCCACAAAAGCAGGAAAAACAATCTGCAACTGAGAAGAGGAATCTGAATTTCTCTTGGGAGGTACACACACGACAGTAAGATGACCCACAAAACCACACACCTCATGCACGTGAAGACTCACATCGGTGGTGCAAGGAAGTGGAGAGGTATCAGAAGTTACCAGGCTGAGGATGACCTCCATGATGGATTGCTTGGTCACATGAGTGCAGCTTAAACAGGAAATCAGCTTGGTCTTTTTATCTGTTTGTGTGCATCAGGAGATAACCAAAGAGCGAGGAAAAGAAAGGAGCACAGCATTCATCATGTCGTCCAACCAATGTCCATTTGACTCCACCGGGCAAAGACTCCCCTTGACAGGAAGCCGCCAAAGAAGACTCCAAAAAAATTTACTGCTTGATTAAATGTCCAGGACGGCTAACAATGAATCATCACTGATAGCAGCTGCTAAGTCTACAACATTTTTTGCCGAGCAGATGCCTCCAACTCCCGTCGCAATGCTTCAGTGCAAACGCATGCCACGCAGAGTCACAGTGCACAAATATAGGCAGTCCAAGCAGCACAGCGCCCACTAATTCCAGTACGCATTAGTGGAAGGCGATTGATTCCTCTTGAGCAAAGCGCCCATTTGATGTGGCTTTTGGAGTGACAAAGCAGAGGCGGCTAATCTACTGGAGGCTTGCTGGTTTAGATGCTGGCAGCGGCGAATGCAGGAAGAGTTCACTGTGAAGTTAAAGGTTCAAATAGTCCCATTTCAGATAAAATCCCAACAAGGAGGAGGGGGGGGGGGGGGGTGAAAAAAAAGCAAACACCCAGAGGACGGATGTGAGGGGAGCGAGAGCGATGGAAGGAAGAGGGGAAAAAAGGACCCACCGGGAGCTGCCACTGAGGGGAAGTCAGAGGGGAAAGAGGGAGCAAAGGAGAGAGAGGGGTTGTGAGAAAGCTTAGAGAAGGGAGGGGGTGGGGGGGCTTTTCTTCTGTCAGGCTTTTGAGGCCAGTTCAGCTCCAAAAACAGTAGTTAGGCTCAGGCAGAAAAAAAGGGAGGGAAAACTTACCCTCCCTCCTTTTAACTATCAGCCTGTATGTTTGTCAGAGCCGGTGTGTTTTCTGACTGAGTGTGCGTTCTGCCCGGTATGAATCACCCTCCGCTGCCTGTGTGCATCACCAAACAGGGCTTGGTCAAGTGTTTCCTTTTGCTTCTAATGCTGGCTGAGCTAGCAAAACTGAGCTGAACGTCTCTTGTGTTTACATAGGCTGTAATAGCAAAGTACACAAACGCAGCGGACAGTTTTGGTTTGAGGTGGGAAACAAAAGCAGAAAAGACCCAGATTTATGAGCTCTTTATCGAAAGCTTCAATAAGAGAGCAGGAGGTGTTAGAGAACTAGAAGCGTGAGTGAGCAGGATTAAGGGAGAAGCTAGTTTATGCAAGACCAAACCAATATTAATCAAATCAAAATGTGACATGTCTGGACTGACAACAGAACAGCTGTGTTACAAAGCTGGGGGATATGTCCTAGGGCTGCATATGATAACAGGAAAATCATTGGACATAATATAATATTGGTAAATATTACAACAGCAATACGAGTAGTCCTTAACTAACTAAAAAAGGAAATAACTTTTATTGTTTTCCTGTTTTGCTTCATAGCAAACATACACTCTGGATAATCAGTATATACATAAACAGGTAAAAATCAGTATTTGGATCTCTACAATAATATTTTTTTTTTAAGTTAATTCAGGCCACCATCTGTTGTTTGGCTTTTAAAACTTGACCTTCTAAAAGTTTTTTTTTAATAGTGTATTAAACAATAAGTGTACAAAAATATATCACAGGCAGAGAGACCCTGAGTTTATGGTACTGAAATATTTGGCACACAGGCATTTCTTTGCAACATGCATATTAAAAACTGTTATATTACAATAATGATAAGTTGGCGACATATTCTACAGCCCTAATATGTGCAGAGTTTTATATAGCAAAATACATTTTATAAACTGCATAATAAATGCATTACAATTAATGACCAGAAGTGCATATCTTCCTCTGCTACTGCACAACTATTAGAAAACAAAAAAAGCAATTTCCAGTAAAGGACTTGACCAAAATACAAAGTTTTTTTAAAGACTGAAAAAATTTTTGTGCAGTGAACTACTGGGTTACCAGATGTTAGAGGATCATAAGAGCTGACTGTAGTTTTCTAAGTAACAGCACATCTTGAAAGATCTAAGCTTCAGGGTGATTTGTTGGTTTTTAATAAACACTATGCTCAGACAGAGGAAGAGTTCCTCCTGCAAGCAATTCAGACCAAACTAAATTGATTTTATTTGTGATTTTATTTGTCATTCTGCAGCAAAGTCTAGCATGTTTTTGACCTAACACTTTCTTTTTTTCTACACTTTTTTTGTAGATCACAAGAGAGTTGTCCATTATGTTTATCAACTCTCTTCCTTCCAGTAATCTAAAGGCTGTCCAGTGCAGGCTTTAGTAAAGAGACAGCCCTTTTTTTTATCAGTTAGTTCAGATTCTTTGTCACTGGCAGATAATAGGCACAGCTAAACATGGTGCTGTGTGTAAGGATGTATGAAAATAAAATATGATGCCAAACAAATTAGTTAGACGTACAATCTAAATATTATAACATCATCCAAAAAGAATTGTTTCTCACACGGTTAAATTCACTTACATGGCTGAATGGAGGTACTCAGCTACTCAAACAGGCCAGTTATCCAGTGTACATATTTTTTTTTCTCTAAATCCTCTTTGGAGTCTGTTTAATTCCAGTGAGATCTTCTTTTTCCAGTCTATTAATGCCTTAACGAGACAATTTTTAAACACTTATTCAGTTTACAAGCTGAACAGAATAAGTTTAAATGTGTGTCTAAGTAAAGCTGAAGTACTAATAAAGTATGCAGAGTTACAGTATGTGGTTAATATGTTGTGCATTTTTGCATTTCATTATATTAGAATGGATAAATTTAGATCTGAAAAATAAAATAAGTTAATGTAACTGTGAAAAAAAATTCTGTACAAAGTTGAGAGAGCTGACGGCTATAAAAGGTTAAACCGACATAAATCAGTTGTAACCTGTACAGTAACACACCTAGCATCGACCACATCACTTAATAAAATTACTGTGACCCTTTATTAATGCTGTTTCTTTTTGCCAGATCATTAACTTTGCTGATCCAGGAACCATGATGGACATGCATCCTGAAACAACAGGTGATGAAACAGTGGCCGCTTTAAAACTGACTGGAGACTTTTTTTTTATTATTAATAATAAAGTCAGGAAAAGCAGGTAGTCAATTTGTCTTTTTTTTTTATATAAGATTGTGCAGACATTTGGAGTTGTCTTTAGACAACCCAGTATATGAGATGTACTTGAACGCACCACAAAATTGCAGCTGTTGGGAATTCCCCTCTGATCAGAGGATCTCACCGCCACAGCACCAGTGTGTTGTCACTAGTTGGTTGCTCCAGGAAACTAGATTTGGACTTTAGCCGATTCTTCTTTCACATTCAGCTTGAAATTTCAGGTGAGTAATTTGGTGAAGTGCAGAGGTAGTTACATAAGCTTTTGCTTTTGAAAAATGCTAAGCTAAAAAAAGTTTTGATTCAGTCCAATTTTCTTTTTCCACAGTAGCTGCATGAGAAATCTAAATCGAGTTTAGTGATAGTTTTGTTATCATACTTGTGCATATAAACATTCTGCATGTGCTCAGGTATAAAACAGCACTGTATTCGTTTGGTACATGTGCGTGGTGAACAGACAGGGCTGGAGCGGATATTTTCAGCTCATGTACATATACTGTTACGACCCCTAGCCTAGAAATTATAGTTGTCAAGTTATTTCACCTTTGCCTAATCTCGATGAGACATGGCACCCAACAGAGGGTGCTGAACAAATCCATTCATTTAGTCTTTTTTTATTTTCTTTGGCTGATTGATGAGTTATGAGTAGACAACCTTAAACAATAAAAACAGTTACACACATTAAATTTACAAGCTTGCTTTAGCAAATTTGTTTATCTTAATAAAAGTTAAATACTTTTATTAAAATCCATCTAAAAAATGTTGTTGTCAAGCACTGAGCAAACAGGTGTCTGGCTGACGTCAATGGCACCTCGCTACCCACGCCTATTCCTTCTAGTCCTACACTGCCCTCTTGTGTGCATATCATCTACCTACCATATATAAAAAAAATCAAACCTTGAATGAAAAATTAAGTTCATTTCCTGTACAAAACAACACTGGCTGTACCTACATATTCAGTTTCAGCATAAATCTTACATATTTATACTTTCATCTTCAACATGGCCTGTATTGCTTTGGCATAATCAAGTGTGTGTGTGTGTAATGTATGTATGTATGTATGTATGTATGTATGTATGTATGTATATATATATATATATATATATATATATATATATATATATATATATATATATATATATATATATATATATATATATATATATATATATATACACTGGTTTAGCTATTTTTTTTGTCTTCTTCAGAAGTTCCTGGTTTGATACAAAGTAGAAACGTTCTCAGGTCTCTCATAGACATTGTTGGGTCCAGACTCTTATCAGAGACCTACAAGATTCCACTTCTTTGTTGTTATTCTTGATGACATTGTCAAGTTATAATGTGAACTTTTATGTAAGAACCACAAAAGTTGCTTTAACTTTGGATATTTTCTTTCTGGATCCATCTTGACTGTTTCCATGTGGAAAACCCCCACCTTTAAACACTATCACAGCTGTGTCTGTCTTATAGCCTGTAACCAGTTGGTGGCTCAGCATCCAGTCTTCTACACTGGGATAGTTATTTGGGTCCAAATACTCCTGAAAATTTTGTCTTCTGATTGTAATCATTTTTATTCTGATAATGTTAATCTTTCAGTGTTATTGTGTTAAGTATTTTGGATTACGTTTAGGTTTTTAATGTGCTTTATTAATAAATATAACTGAATCTTATCAGAGGCATTCAAGCATCCTCAGGCATTAAATTCGTGAGGAAGCACAGCTTATTTTTAAAATCTCTCACACCAAACCCTGATAGAAATGGGGCTCTTCTTCTTACACAAACCCATTCCTTTCCTCAGTTTATTAGTTAAAACATGGGAGTGCTTTTATGTTTGTTTACATTTATTTTTAGTGTATTTATGCCAATAAAACCTGTCTGAACTTTTATATCTATACAAACCTACAGCACATTGAGATGACGTTATTTCCACTAACACCACCAACTGGGAGGCACTAAACAGATAGTGGTGCACCTTCCTGGAATACATCCACTGGATAAATTTGGCTACAGTATGGTAGTAAAAGCGTCTCATGGACCAATGACAGATGCAGGATGCAGCAGAGATCAGCTGTGAAAGAACAGCAAATGAAAAGGCATGCATACTTCCACTTAAAGATCTTATGCACACATTAAGTTTTGTTCAAATACAAGTTTCCTCCAGATGCATATTTTGAGTTTGTTATTATGGTGTCTAGACTGAGGGGAAAATACAAAACTAAACCATGTAAAGATAAATATGGAACAGAACAAAACATGGAAAACTTTCTACACTTCACGAGGCCTCCTGCAGGAATACTCATACTCTCAGGGTGACTCAGTACTTTTACATGTTGTCTGGCAGCATTACTCGCCACAAATAGCACAGCAGCTAGAAAAACACAGAGGGGGAGCTACTCAAGTCCTGACGAGTGACAGATTCATTGAAGAAAAAAAAAGAGACAAATGTTAGCTTCAGGGCTAGTTTTTCCTCATTAGTGCCAGATTAATTTGTCAAGATTATGAGGACATAAAAGAAGTTGTAGCTTTATACGAGTTTTATTTTAGTTCATAGATGTGTTTATATGTATGCAGTGACTTTATAATTATTAGAAATATTAAAGCTCAAAGGAATATGGACAGTTAAGTATTAGAACTACAAGGAGAAAATGGCTACACAACCCTTAAATGCCAAAGAAAATTAGAAAAAAAAAATCTTAAATGGCATTAATTACACTCCAAATAATACATTGACCTATGCGCAGTGGTGACCTTTTGGAAACTGAAATCAGATATTTTTTCTTCAGCTGTGCTTAGTTAAAAGAAAAACACACAAATTTGCAAAGGTGTATGTTTAGAGACACTCAGATTTAAATTCTTCTAAACAATGATAAGAACAGGTGCAGAATTAAATCATGTCATAAAATATTTGGTATTTTCAAAGAGGATGATTTCCACCTCAACTACACGGTTATCCAATATCAAAATCTGCAGATGTTGCAGATACCAGGTTCAAGGTAGGAAAATGGCAACAAAACAATAAAATGACAGGTCCAGAATACCACCCACGTGCTAAAAGGAAATATTTTTTTGAAGAAAAGCCAAGTATTTAAAGGGGGAACAAAAAAAGTGCATGTTAGATGAGTAAAATAAAAAAACCCATTGATAAGAATAACTTACTCAAGGAAATGTTATAATTCTTCTTTTAAATGTTAATAAGAATTGAAGGGACGTTAAGTGTCTTAATCTTAAAGAGCAAGAATGTCCATAAAAAAATACTGCATAGATTTTTCTCTCTCACAAAATTATTTATGTTAATTATTTATTATGGATAAATACCAAATACAAAGTGGGGGAAGGCGAGTCAATAAGTTTTCCTGTTCACATGTGTTTTGTGGATTCTGGGAAAGCTTTCTGGTTGGCTCCCCCAAAGCATTTTGTGGGGAGGTGTTGGGGTTCATTGTTAAAGTTATCTGGTGCTTGTCCATCAAAATGAAAGAATTGTGTCCAATTCAATTAAATAACATTTTATTTATATGGCACCAATTCATGATACATGTCATCTCAAGGCACTTTCCAAATTCAAATTCAATCAGATTATAAAGATTGGTTAAAATGTTTCCTAGCCAAGGAAATCCAGTAGATTGCATAAAGTCTTGACACACAGCATTCACTCCTCATGAAAGAGCGTAGAGCCACAGGGACAGTCGTCTGCATTGTTGATGGCTTTGCAGCAATCCCTCATTCTGAGCATGCATGAAGCGCCAGTCACACAGTTCACATTCTCAGTACAAAGTCAAGGTTTATTTCATTCTTGCTTTTGCCAGATGGTTTGGTTCTCTAGCCATCCTCAGGGCATGACCTTCAGTGTGCACTGGAGGAGTGTGCTTGGCCAAGATGAGAGCCTGCTCCTCTACGACTGAGGCAATGGTTTTCAAAAAGGAATAGGTGGTATCTGGGTGTTTGGGTCAGGAGGGATGGTAAGATGGCGATAGATCTACAGATTAGCACCTTGTTTGTAGTAATGCAAGCACTGCTTTGGTTTGGTGAAGAAAGAGCTTGACCAAAGCAAAGCTCGTAATTTACTCATCTTTCTACATACAAAGCCACACTTATAGTCATTAGATATGGCTCATGACAAAGAAATAAATCCCTGACACATGAAGCTAAAATGAGCTTCTTCTGTTGGGTGTATAGACACACCCTAAGAGGCCTTTGATTCAGGGGGTGCTAGGAATGGAGCATTTACCATCTGACCAGGATGTCTTCTAGGCGCCTTCCTATTGGAGGTTCTTCAGGCTGATCCGACTTGGACAGACCAGAACCTACTAGAGGGTCTATATATCCACTCTTTCCTGAAAACACCTTTGGATTGCTAAAAATGATTTGGAAAGCGTGATCTCTGGGTTTCCCTCCTGGAGCAATTACCCCAAGGATCCAATCACAGATAAGTGGAAGATGATGGATTGGCGATGGAGGTGAGAGCAGGCAAGACTGTCTACTAATTCAATGCATCAGCTAAAAAGGTTTATGTGGTCCAATTTAAATTTGAGATTAAATTACAAGATATAGATTTACTCAACAAACTCCCCATCTAAAGCAGCAATAACTCAATGCAGTTTTAGCTGATGAGTTCAGAATCTAAAGCTCTCAGCTTAACCTCCGATCTAGCACCCAGGTCATTTCATGACAGTATTCACTGGAAAAGTTTATCCAGCATTGCCCAAGTTGGCACGCCATGCGACCACATGAATGAATAATAGACACAAACAACATCAAAAGATATTTGTGAGAGGGAGGACAAGGTTCACTAGAAGACAAGAGGGGAATGAACTGGACAGCATTGAACTGACCACTCAGACTTCTTCAGAATATCAACCTTTCTACATTGCCATATCCAGCAACATTAATACATCCAGAGGACAGTCCCTCCATCTGCTTAAGCTGCCACTGAAGAGATGAAACCCTTAGCTATAGTGATTTTCTTCTAATTGCAAGTACTGCCGGCATCTTAGAAGCAGGGAGGAACCAGCTCTTGTTATCTGGAGCTTAAATTAGGCAAATCATTTCTGTAAAAGTCTAAAGACCTGGATGTAGCTAGAGGTTAAAGTATGGATCAATTTAATTTTATTATGCTTTCAACTGCAAAGTTAAGCAGCAGTTTTTGTATTTCTCCTACTCCAAGACTGTAATGTAGTTTTGGGAGGATTACATAGATAAAGAAGAGGGTAAATTCTGTCCTCACAGACTGATTGGATTGCAGACCTAAAAGAGGAAACAACTACAACTCAAGGTGCGTTTTTTTTTAACACATTCTCATAAAAAAAGGCAGCTCTTTTCCAATTTGCTTACACTTCAGTGTAATCAGTGGCCCTGTGAGTAGTTAAAGTCTGAGCCACTTTAAAGACAGGAATCATAAGGACTGGTGTGGGTCTCGTTAGCCAGGATGATGAGATGGAAAAATGGAAATGGCTTGCTTTTACGTACATTGTACATCTGTATTTTTTTAAAGTTGTTGTTTTTTTCACAATATAAAAAAAAGGCCAAAATAAATTCTGATTCTTTGGCAAAACTAACAATAAGCAGAATAAAGCTTACAGATTTCAAGATGGCCTGATTTTTTTAGTCATCCATTTGTTTCTCTTCTATGTATGGTATTGTAAGCTGATGAACACAGAAAGGGGCATCTGTAAGTGCAGATGTCAATTTTTATAACATAACTTCTATTTAGTAACAAGATATGGTATTTTTTAACCCAGGAAAACACAGCTGCTGTCAATATTTTATTTGTTTTAGTTGATTTTTTTTTTTTTGGGGGGTAGGGTTGGCTACATGGACATAAAGTTGGTAACACTGTTGCCTTGTCCTGTTTATATATGTTTGCTTACAGTCACTTGTTATAAACATATTTTGTTATTTGTTATAAAATAAAGTCAGTAATTGTGGAAAAAGCTGGTTTGTACTCTTTAAGTCTGAGGAAAGTTGAAAAAAATTTGAATTTTAAAGGTGGTGATGATGATAAGGCTTCTGGCCTCTAATCTAACCCAACTGCATATTTAGAAGTTGTTCAATCCTCACTCAACACAAAGTGGGCCTTAAAATTATTTTACATTTGCTGCCATTACGTCAACTTCATTTTACTATGTTATAATAGTATTTTGTCACATTTGAAGGTAACCACTGAGTTAAATGGTGATATAAACAATGATGGGGTAGACATTTGTGAGGGGAAGTGTTTATGGAAAGAGAAGCAGTATGAATACCATGTAGGAATAAAATATGCGTATGTGAAAGGAGATAGGTGGCCAAGATGGGGAGACTAAATCTTTGTCTGTTGGAGGTGGTTGGTATTTGTTGGGCCAGGCTCTGTTTATCCTCCAACCTGGTTATGTAATGTGGAAACAGAGAGGGCCCTGGCCCAAACACGGGGATGGTTTTGCGGGATGTGCCACAATACTCAGTGTACCATGGTCCAGTATATAAACCCCAAACACAATGCCAGCTTATTATTCAGCAAGAACATGAAGAATGCAGAACGAGCAGTCCCATCTTTTCACCCTGAAAGATTATTAAGTCTAGCTACACATTACGGCCCTGTAATGACCTCAGTGACCACTTTGCTAAAGACTTATTAGTTGGTCTAAAGTGAATGAACGGCTTCACTCTGCCGTATGAAATAGGCCAGTGTGAAGCAGCAGATTTCATAACAGGAAGAAAGTTAATTAGGAGTGGAATTTGGTTAAAAGGAGGCTCCAAATCAGTCAGCCAGCTATTAATTATCTAATGGAAATCTTAAGACGATACTCTCTCATTACCACTTTATGTTGATTTTGCTAAATTGAGAAACTTTCATAAAGTCACTATTCACAAGCAAGTAGCAAATCCGATTTTATTAGATTTAACAATCCAAGTTGCTTTATCAGTTTACAAAAATGTCTGCAGTTATTACTAAAACAGCAACTCTACTGTCTGCATTTTCCCTTTTACCTAAATTAGCATGTCTCATTGCTTTTAATGATGGACACACTACATCATGTTATTCGTATACAAATGTTAGATAAACCTGTTGATAACACTATTAAAATTTAGCTAAAGTCAACTAGAAATATGACAATCCACCAGAAGCAAAAGTCCACCAGAGAAAGCTAAATAAACTAATCTGCACAACAGGAGTCACCTGAGGCTGGTACAACAGACTCTGAATGTGCTGTCTGATTTACAGCTTGTGACAGATTTTATTTTTTTAATGCTGGTTCTGTGGTGTCCTTATTCCTTTCCTTTTCATTTCTCCTGAGAAGCATGCTGTCCTGGAACCACAGGGGGGGAATACAGGGGGTTTATGAATCATAGCAAGAGTGAGAAGAAGCAAGGGTGTTAATGGCGAGGTCATTGCAAGACAAAATGGAAAGAAGATTTTTTAAAAGATAGCGTAACAACAATATGCTTAAAAAGTCAGGGAAATGAGCAAAGAAAAGCCTTAATGAGACAGAAAAGTGTGTGTGAAAGGAAGAAAATGTAAAATAATAAAAGACTGGTATAGGAAAAAGCAAATATGTGTTTGTGCGCAAACAACGAGGTAGTAGCAATCTGCAGGATTATGACAGATTCTTTGGATTTCTACTGGCTAAAATTTATGAGAACACAAAGGACCGTTTTGGCTATTAGTGTAGAAAAAAAATATGCAGATATTTCCCAAGAGGACGTGATCAGATTTGAAATGTGTGTCCATGTGTGTTCTAACTGGGTCAGTAGAGCAGAGCAGAGCTGAGCTCAGCGATCTATGGTCTCATCCATAATTTATCAGAGTCACACAAACGATACACACTGAGCAGGGAGTGGCAGGGATGAAGAGCGTGGCCTTTCAGTCTGTCTGCTTTCCCTAATACCTGCAACAATTAGAAATGTCGCCTTTAAAAACAACTTAATGATGTCTCATCATAAGGAGAAAAAAAATTTGTTTTACCTTACCTTCAGAATCACATTCACAATGTAGTCCTAGCCAATATTCTGCTTGCTGCCCAAATACAACACACTAATGTTTTAGAGTTGTAAAAAAAGATCTAAATGTCATGTAAAGTATGAACAAAACTAAAATGTGCCCAATCACATGCAACAGGTCAACTAAACCAAATCTGTAAAATGTTTACATTTTAAAAATTTGGAGAATCTAGCATTATGAATTTGAAGAGGGAAGGCCAAGAATATCTTGATAAATGGGGAAATGTGAAACGGTTTGATCTTACATGCAATGCAGACCAATATGTGAGAATACAACATAAAATGGTTAGTCAGTTTTAAAGTTTGTAATGAACTTTAGTTCTCATTTGTAGATTCTGAAGCGCAATTAAGCACTGTGAATAAGCATTCATAAAGAAATATACAACTTATCAAGCAAAGACATAAAGGCATAAAATAAAGGTGTTTTAGCAGCCTAAAAAGAAAGACTAGACCTAATTCTGTAGAAGAAATTAGATAAGGATTTAGATTTGATCCGACTGACTTATAAGTACAGATTCCCAGATAATTCAGTTCAGATATTTACAAAATTTTAAAACCACAAAGAGTGGTAACAAGATTCAAAGACTTTAAATATATTAAAACATTGTTTTAGGTAATAAAGCACCTGATGAGATGTGGACGCGACAGACTAAATCACAATACTGTCAGGATTAAAATGAAAATTAGCGTTTCATATTTCTTAATTAAGACTTGTGATATATAAAATAAAAGTGAGCTAGCGACAGGTTCTTGGGGACGCCATTGGACACACAAGGCGAGATACCATCAGCTTTGCTGAATTCTTTGACAGGAAATTACCAAACCAAGCTACCTCATGATCCAGTGGTGTCAAAAGCATTTAAGAGGTCAATGTAAAGGGCTGCACAGTGTTACTTACAAACTAGAGCTTTAATAAAATCATGAATTATTATTTATCTGAAAGGGTAAGAGGTTTAATTTGGCTAGCAAAAAACGCACCCAAATTAAATTTGCAAAAGTAAGATGTTTGAGCAACAGGGCTGTGGGTTCAGGTTGACCTGAACATTGTCAATGACTGGAGGAACAGAAAGGGGGAAAAAAAGAGAAGTTAGAACGGCTAAGAAAATACAATATAGACACAAATGCAAGCATGGGCCCAAAGAGGAAAGACCAGCTGCAGGCCAAAAATAAACACAAAGGATGACCCAGAGTGACTCACTGCTGACATGTTCACATATCTGCACAAAAATTATCCCACATGTAACCATTACAGTCATATTCAGGAAGTAACTCTGCTGCTTTTCACACTTAAAGCAATGAAAGTGAACAAAATATACATAACACAATGCTTTAATAATATTAAGAAAAAGATTAAGCTGAATATCTAGCATAAAAACAGTACATTTGACCACCACTGAAAAGTGAGCTTGATCAACACTGGTGGCCTATTAATAGAAGCAGTAGAAGATGCAGAGATTGCAGATCTTTCCTCATTTAGAAAACCATCTAACTGTCTGTGAGGAAACTGCATCACAGCCATATCTTCCCCATCATGACTCCATCCACCCTGCTGATCAAAACCATGATAACACACACCAAAATTCCTGTGCCCTAAAAACTCATCCCATCCAGCCTTCTTTGTTTTTTCAAATTATAACATCTGCCCTGATGGTTTCACACGCAGCACTGCTTATTTCTTATTAACTGAGAAGGCCATTTTGTGTGTGCGTTTGTGTGTGTGTGTTTGTGTTCCTACACTTGGTTCCGACTAAGGGCGTTGGCCTACATGTATGAATGAATGAATATTCAACAGCCTAATTAACAGGCTGAGGCGTCACATCAAAGGGAACATAAACTGTTAGGGTGAAGAGTTCGGGCACACACAAAGCTGCACACATATCCAAAAAAAAAAAAACATGACAGAAAACATCAAAGTCTACACTACAAAATTATGTATAGAACAACTAAGCTTAACCATTTACAGAGAATTAATAATGCCTTGAGAAACCAACCTTTGGACCAGAGTCATCAGATTTTCAGCTTGTTAGGGCCGACTGATGATCGGTCGGTCTCAAACTCAAATATCCAACATCTTTCTGATCAGTGAACACACCACGAAAAAGCACTTCCACGTCACAGTTGCCATCTTCAGCATTAGTGAGGTGTTTGCAATGAAATCAGAGGAAGCGCAGAAATGTTGGAGGCTGTTTGAAAGTAGTAAGATCTGAAGCAGATAACGTGAAAGCTTAAAGGAGGACAGCAATGCTGCTCTTTTTCATAGTTTGAAAGGCTTTTCACCTCAATGCTGGATTTGTAAATGTGTTCATTCTTTTGAAAAACCTCAGTTAAGGTAAGAGTTGATATTCTCTGGAGAACACAGATGGAAATGCTATTTTATTACTGCTAATTGCTAGCATAAGATGCTAAACAGCTTAGAATATCGACTCATGACAAATAATTTCGTCTTTGTTCTTAAACAATAGAAGTATTTTTTACCACTGCTCTCACATACATGCCATCATCTCTGACATAAATGATTAAAGACCATCCATGGCAGAAAGGAAAATATATATATATATTTATGATGCTTCAGTTCTATTTTCCTATATGATATTTCTTAAAACAAAATTGGAATCTGCTTAAATTGGTATTACCAGGTCTAAGCTTGATAAAAGCCTAAGATTTGAAACCTGCCACACAGTTTTATCAGAGTATCTCTACAAAAAACACATTCACTTAATTGGTTCACCTTCACTAAAACGGACAACAGAATAAGGATAAATCCAAAAACCCACTTTTTCTTTTTAAGTCACTCTCCTGTAAATATAATAGAAAGGTAAGCATAGGTTTCTCTTCTGATCTAAAAGTAAAAGAAAGACTTAAAAAACTGAGTCTTCGACACTTTCACAATACAGCACTGACACAGAGTTGGTGACCCACTGAGGAGACTACCAATCTAATTTTAGACAACATCTTTCTGTTCCTGCTCTGAGAGGTCATCACTGCACCAGACGGGCTGATGAGGCGACAGTGAGATCATTCGGGAAACCTGCGAGGATTCAGCTGGGTTACGCTGCTTCCATCTCTGGCCATAACCCTGTTACCATGGAGACCAGCTCCACTATCTGAGACTGGACACAGATGAGAGGCAGAGCGATGGAGGAGGGGGGGGGGGGGGGGGGGGGACTAAAGTGTAGCGGTCTGTAAGAGCAGCAGTGAGAAGAAAAAGAGTCTGGAGGTCGAAGTAAAGGGGGGAAAAGGCTCCCAAGGAAGTGAAACACATGTGTGACAAGGAGTGTAGTGAATGTGTGTTCTGTGTGGAAACCTCCAGTTACCTGGACAAAAATGCCCAAGATTTCTTCAAACGGACAAATATGTGCAAAGTGAAAATATTAAAAGTGCCTTATAAAAATATTGAATCCCCCTTGAAATCTTAAATTGTGGTATAACACAACCACACACCTCAACTGATTTTAAAAAGGCACCAACATAAAGAAACACATTAATTTCAACTGGAAAGAAAAGAATAGCAGGGTCTCAAAAATGTTTTCAAATAAAAATGTGAAAGCTGTAGAGAGCATTTGTATGCGACCCTCTTTACTCTGAAAGAGTAAATAAAATCCAGTCCGACCAACTGCCTTCAGGGGTTACTTACACTTGTAAATAATTAATAACGGTACGCTATGAGCTATTTATTAGTACAAAGTGGTGGATCCTTATCCTTATAATTA
Source organism: Fundulus heteroclitus (assembly GCF_011125445.2). NCBI lineage: Eukaryota > Metazoa > Chordata > Actinopteri > Cyprinodontiformes > Fundulidae > Fundulus > Fundulus heteroclitus. The sequence goes on along the minus strand of NC_046361.1, from coordinate 26,017,084 downwards.
ACAATAATGGATTGCTTATCATTGCTCCATCAGAAAAAAATGTCTGTATTTTTTTTAAATTGCTGTAAAGCACTTTGGTCCAGGTGTTGTTTTAAAATTATAAATAAAGTTCTGTTGTATTGTATTGTTTTGTATTATGTGTGAAGGAGCACAATTACTTTGAATGATTCCTTTCCAGTTTTTTGTGTCAATTTCCAATCAGCTAACTTGCTGTGTCAACACTTTTTAGCCTTGTTATGTTTTGTCCTTCAAAGATTGATACCAGAGGTGGGATTATTTTGAAAGTTTCAAGTCAAAATCAAATCAAGACACATAACTCTCAAGACCAAGCCTGAAATTTGGAATTTCAAGTCCTTTTGAGGCTTTTTCCCCCCACAACAATGCAGAATTACATGTTAAATGTAAATAATGGACCATGTGTTGTGGTCTAGTCTGTATTTATCTCAACATGTGATGAAACCAGTACGACTGAACATTTGCTAATAAGACAAACATGGAAGTTGATGTCGAACAAAGTTGGACGTTGTTTCATCTCTGTCTGCGATTCTCTTCATGCATGTTTTACATATTGCATTAAGTTTTTTGAGTGCTCTATGGTTTATGTAGAAGAATTTACTCTTGGAAGCATATTTGTCTTGAGCTTGTTTATTTTTTTTATTTTTTTTAAATCTAATTATTTGATTGGCTGTGCTGCAGATCATGTTTGTGTCTGTCAATATAGGATGAGTGAAATTAATTAATGGTGCACACGTTTTAGTTGTTTTAAAATGTAAACTTTGGTGTAAAATATCAAGTCTTTCCATGTAAACATGTTTTATTGGCGTAAAAGTCCAATAAAACGTGTCTGAACCTTTTTTTCAAGTCAAGTGGTGATAAAATTAATTACTCAAGTGCAAGTCATGCGACTCGACTCCACACCATTTGAGCCCTGTTAAAACAGCCCTGTATGTATCAAAATATTTTGGACAAAAATTCATTGTAACCTTGTGAAATAAACAGGGAATCTCGTTTAACCTGTATTGTGGTGATACTTGAAAACAAGCCTTGCTGATGTTGCTGTTTTTTATTAATCTTTATGCTACTCCTGCTAAGCTGTGTGGCCGTTACTGAAATGAGCAGATGGCTCCTTTATTTGTTCAGTTATTATGCCTTTGTTAATCCTACATATGAAAACAGAAAACTATCCCATCAGTACTGTTTTTGATGTGGTTAGAACAGTAATCCTATCTCTAATTAAAATTGAATGCCCTGAGTGAGATCAAAATACATAAAAGGTTAGTGAATGTAGAGTAGAAGCTCTAACATGCGGTGTTAGATTACCAAGAAGTAATACTTCATAACTCAGAGAAATTCTTATGCAGGAGTTAACTGGATTTGAGTAAATGGCAATGGCATGATACAAAAAACACAGAGACATTATAAACTAAAACAATATTAAAAACGTGGGATTTATTTAGACTACTGAAGTCACAGTGATGCCTTGTGTTGGTTGGACGCTTTCCCGCTAAACAAACAAGTAAATGCATCAATGCAGCCAAACACACCATGCCATGGTAAAAAAAAGCATTTGAAGTAAATTAAAGTCAGTAAACGAAACAAATGAACCAAAACGGAACTATAAATTTAATTTAACTCAGTCAATATTGACGTTTACTCTGGTGATCAATGATTGTCCTGGACAAAGAAATGCTCACAATACCATTTGAAAAAGTTCATTACAAGGTTAACCAGTGATATATTATGAAAAAAAAGATCAAATAAAAAAAAAAATTGATTTGTTTGTCTAACATGACAGACTGAAGATAAGTGAGTGCAGACGTGACTGGATAACGACTAACAGCTACGGTGGATAAGAAGAGGGTAAGGCCAGTAGAATAGGATACAATAGGAGGCAAGTATTAATTCACTTAAGGACAAAAACATAAACTATCATAACCCAAACCTGAGTACAAAACAAACCAAAGAACTTCAATCAAGGATGGTTTGCAGCAGTGTTTCCAAATTTCACTAAGAGCCCATCCATTAATCTGGTCATATTGACGAACTCTGCCCGACATTAAGCGGGCTCCCAGCAGCACACACTTCCACGCACTACCTGCAAAACACCTATCAATGGGTTGGTACTGAGCAAACACAAAGACATGACATCACCTCCAGTGTGAACCAAGAGCATACACTTCATTATCCCCGAGGCTGCCGCTCTCTTTCTCTGAAACTCTGTTGTTTGGTTATACACGGGTGTGACTGTGAGCTTCTTTGTCTTTCTTTACAAAGACCTCAAAACAATGTAGGGCAGCCGTGGCTAGATTAGGACAGGATGGTTATCATATGCGACTGTTGTCCTACATGCATTACAGTGTGATGAAACCACACCATCTAGTAAAGGTTTTCAGAAAAATTTCTGTCACTAAAGTAAAACCTGGAATAAGCCGATAGCTTGAGGAAGTGAGAGCTGATTACAGCTCAGCAATGACGATGTTAAAACTAGCAAGGACAAAACACGCCTCGGGGATGAGGTGATGTCCAGTTGCTCCCTACTGCTCACACTCCCAAATGTTCTCCTACAGGGTCACAGATCTCACAGAAATGCTGCCAAAAATATCCTAGACAGATCTCTACTTGCAGACTTTTGTGGGAATCAATTAAACTGAAGACTGGTATAAATTAAATATAATCAGATGTCAGCTCTATGATACAATTGGGTCCTGATCAAGGCATTTTTAAAAGCCAGTATTGTTCAGTCAATATCTGAAAATCACAGCTATTTTTGTGTGCTTGCAAAACTGTACTAAAGGCACATTGCAGTGTGTTCCCTAGCAATCCAAGTCTTTCCGCCTTCATAACAACTTTCGCAGTGAAAGAAAGACTGTAATGGCTGCTGCAGCTTATGTGAATTGACCTACTATATGAAGCTGAGGAAGAGCTGTGCTGAGTGCAACGAGAACAATTCGTTAAACTTTGTGACAATCAAATCAAAGTGACAGGTTTATGAAGCAGAAGAATCATTTTTTGCAAGCAGTCTCTGCACACAATTATTTAAAACATTAGAAAAAACGTTATGAGCAGAATAATCAAAAAGTCATATGAGAACAGCAGAACTACAGCAACCATAGTGTAGCCCTTCAGCAAACTCCAGACGAAATCTTTTTCAGTAGGATTAATACATGAGTTTATTAAAGACTGTCTACTTTTAAATCACGTCTTAAAATCTATTTTTATTCTTTGTCTTTTAACAGCAGTGAGACTGAGTTTGACCTTGTTTGATTTAAATGGTTTTATTGTGTTTTACCTTCTATTTCTCCTACTACACATTTATATATTCTTGTTCTTTTAATTTATGTTCACAGTTTACAGCTATGTTCACCTCCTTGTTTCAGCTGTGGTTATTTATATCTCCTTCAACATTAAATTACACTAACCGTTTCCTGCTATAGATCAGGACGGATTACTGAAATCATTTTTTATTGGCTAGATGTCAGAAGCACAAGATATTTTTTAATAAGATTTATTTATTACTTTCTTCAAAGTTAGAAAATATCGAATTTTTCAAAATTTTATATATATATATATATATATATATATATATATATATATATATATATATATATATATATATATATATATATATATATATATATATATATATATATATATATATATATATATATATATATATAGAAGCAAAACCCAGACAGATTTAGCTAAATAAAGAATTTGTTAGTTGGTTAGGTTAAAAGGTTTGAATGATAAATAAAAGAGTGTTGAGTCTCAACTTTATTCTGCCTTCATCTAATTTCAGCTCCGTTTAACATTTATGAGTCTTGAATCTCCATCCTGGGGTCGATACAGCTTCAGATTTACAGCTATTAAAGCATAAAATGAGTATACTGTATACCAGGATAATCAGAATTTCAGCCTTCGATGAAAGGTTATAATTTCATGTCAAAAACAGTTGATTTATTTTTTGACATTAAAATTTTGACATTAAAAACAACTAAAGGAACTATGCCTCATGTCTTGATGGGTCATGTATTGCAATGCCACAATTATGTAGCAATACAAACAATAGGAGACAAAGGATGAGCAGGAAGACAGGTGGGTTGTGCAAATTTGTCTTGAGGGAAAGAATGGAGGTCACCTACCCAACCCCCTTCTTTTCCAATAATTCCCTATTTTCCCGTTTTTGGAGAAAACAAGTTGCAGACAGGCCCGGAGGACAGTATGGTTACCAAAAACAAACGCTGCTTCAGTCTCTCAGACAGAAAACTATTATTAATAGTGTGGGAGGGGTAGCCTGAAGGCTTGGATTCATTTCGCCTCAGTATCCCAGCTCATATCCTATCAGAACTTTTTTTTTCCTTCTTATTGTCTCAACTCCTTTAATTTGAAAAATCCCTGCAGCAATTTAAAGTCTTGCACATGTAACACAGTTATTTTGTATTACATGTTGTATTGACAACACATACTATTACACATACTAGTAAATTAATACTATTTGTGTGCTGCAGGCCTTCTTGCCAATTGTGCTATGTAGGTCATTACCAACTGTGGTATTATTGAGCTACCAATTATTAAACACGTCCTTAAATCTGTAACTGATATTGCTATGACAGCCACTGCAGAAATGAAAAAGCGGATCTTGTTCAACTTTAGCAAGAGACACAATTAAAAACAAAAAGGGATATTCAGACATGCAATTTGAAAGAGTAGATGAAGACATAATTGAAGCAAATAAACCACTTTGTTCTTAATTTACTAGAGGACACATAAGATAAGATGAAACTACTAACTAATTATGATACCCGTCTAATGACTCCACCAAAGGCTGTGAAGGAAATGCTGTTTCCAGATTACCGGACGCGGAAAATAAGCAAAGGTCATAGTTGGATTATTAAAGAAGTTCAAAAAGTTTGCCTTGATATTATTTCTTCTCAAATATCAGACTCTGTTCCCCTAAACAACAAGTAATAACATCTTTGAGTTCAGTCGAATGGAAAGGTTCCATAAAATTACAGTTTGTTTAATTTGTACAGACTAAATAAACTCCTGTGAGATAAAGAGCACATCTTAATTAAGAGTGATTCAGGTTTATGCTTATATTACCCAAGTTATAAACAAGAAACAAGCCAGGCATGTGGTAAATTACAGACTCATTATCAACAGAATGTTTTAATCTCAGCAATAATTCACATAATATTCCAAAACCGTTTATATCCCTGGGAACTTTCAGTATTTTGCTATGTTACAACCACAGTATTTTTGACCATTTTATGTACTACATAAACACATACAAATACAGCTGTTCTTTGAAGGCATGTTAGACAACATTAGTGAACAACCCGCTAGGTTGAGAGGGATGCATCTCGGAATATGGATAGAGCTAAATGCAGAGCAATCTTGAGTTTATTTCAGTTTATTAGCATCAATTCACAACAAGTGTTATCTCAAGGCACTTTATAAGTCATATAGACAGATTAGGATTAAATTAAATACATTCCAATTCAATCCTGGTTTTAGCAAAGTACTTGAAAGAAAACCTATATGAGGCGTTCAGGTTCAGCCAAAGACCTTAAACATGGAACAAAAGGTGGGCTGAAGGCAACAACAGCCAATCTTTTCTGATTTTACTTGTAAAAACAAAAGATAAGCCATGTATCCTTGTCTTTACACTCTACCATTAAATACTATGTGCACTGCTCTATCAAATAAAATGGCATCTCCCATACACCCCCATCTCAGCCATATTGGATTTACTATTAAATGCTCTTTTACTTGGTTTAGTAATTCTGTCAGTAGATTAGGTTCTTTTTTTTTTTTTTACCATCTAAAAAGAAATTTAGATATTCATTCAACCTACAGATGTTTGCATGTGGAGCTACCAGCACTATTGCATCAATATAGAAATGAGCATGCAGGGTGTGGTTAGTCAATCAATTAACCAGAGAAGAAAATAATTGCTATAAATACTACAGATTGAGTTCAAGCACCGGAACATTAGGCTCTCAGAAATAACGTTGCTGGTTATTAACACAATCCATCCTCTCTCTTTATCCACACGACCATCAGGGGACAATTGTAAAACAGACATCAACAGCAAACTATTAAAATCGAGTCATAAATGCTCTCTAACCAGAAATAATCACACACATGTTAGAGCCCGTCCCTTGGAGAAAGCGCGAATCGATCCCACAGCAGCTTTAGAGTGAGTTAATGTTTACAAAGACCTTGGATAAACTCAGAAGATGGACCATTCAGTTACCACGTGCCAGAAATCCACCCAGGAGTGAAAAAAAATTAAACAACACAAAAGAAAGCTTCTATTTTTCCAGAAATAAGGAGTGCAAATGATGCGTCTGGTCCAACACATGTGCAGGGAGATTTCTATCTTAGGTCTGAAAAAGGATGTGTTTTTTTGGGGTCATGTCTCCTGTTAGCAAGCAGCATTAGCAAGCAGCCTCACGTCCCCCCCCCTCCTAGCATAATATTAAGAAGTTTCATGCCAGAAGTGGGGGAAAAACAAAATCACATCAAGATTTTAGTCAAGCTTTAAACAGATTTGATTGCAAAATGAAAAAACTAAAAACTAATTGGAATAGCAACATGGGGATATTAGCATGCATGCGTGTGGAAAGCTTACCTTGGAGTATTGTCTACGAAGACTGAAACGCTGCACCATCCTCCCTGACTGGCAGACAGACCCACAGCTGGAATCACTGTCCTACTCTCCTCTACTCATACCCCTCCAAAGTACACACCGCCTCCAACAACACACTCCCCATTCACACACACGTGCTACGAGCACAAACGCTACCATCCTCTCCAAATAGCCATGGGTCCACACTGCACCCCTTCACTATGCAAACACAAGTGAGCAGAGAGGAGAGGAAACAGGGGAGAGACACAAAAAAAAAGGACGAAGGGGTGAAAGAAAGACGGATTTACTGCGTTTCCTCCCCACTTGTGTTCATAGTGAAGTGAGATGTGTCATACTCAGTCACTCACACTCACATTGACATCAATGCACAAGTGATTTCCCGTAAACACGGATGAAAATGAGATCTTACATTCAACACATGCACACGCCCCTCCAGAAGCTCCTCTCCAGACAGAGGCTGACAAGACCCTCACACACGCACACGCACACACACAGAGCTACAGATCAGCCATCTAGGACGAGGTAAGGTTGCCTCCCGCTTCCTGTCAATGTGCCGAAGGGTGGGGTGGTGAGAAGGATGAGGTGGAGGAGGTGCTGGTAGAGGGAATGAAAGGGAGGAGGGGGAGATGGAAGAGGAGGAGGGACCAGCTGACTGCTTGCAATAGCTCTCTCCAGGGATTGAGGGAGGGGGGGGGGGGGGGACAGTGAAGGGAAGAGAGGAAAGCAGAGGGTCAAAGGAAGCACAGTGGGGGGAAAATAAAGGAAAGGAAGGAAAGAGGAGAAGAAAAGAGAAAGAAATTGATCACTGCCTGAATATTCCTGATAAACAACTTAAAAAAAAAAAAAAGAAAGAGCCTTGAACCTTCAACCTCCGCCAACAGCAGGATGTCACATTCCAAGGTCAGCTACCCCGTTACCATGGAAACAAAAAGTAGAGTATACATCATGCTGCAGTTTTAAGGGTGGTCACAATGACAGCCTGGATTACCCTAATGGCATTGCTATGTTGCTACGCTAAGGCAGGGCTGTGATGTTGGCTGCAAATGAGGGAGCCGGTTCTGTTCGCTCCTCTACAGCTCACATGTCTGCTCTCCTTTAAGGCGAGGTCACTCACACAGGACAGGAACGTTATCAAATATAGGCACCTAAAGCGGCAACTTAACACAAAACACCGATCATTGGGATTTGGCAGACACGACTGGACTGGAAGATACCAGTTGTACTTTAATAGTAAGGTCATTATATTAACCCAGGATGAGCTCATAGTGCAAAATATCAGCTTCACATGAACCAGATCTCTGCCTCCTCAGAGCAGATTAGCTGATGCGACAGTGACCTCTGGTGGCAGGCAGGGGTAACTAATGTCGTCTGGAATACAAGAAGAGCGTCTCCAAAAAAGTAGATTTCATTGAAATGTTGATTCTTTTCAACAATTCAGTTCATAAAGGATTTGATTTAAGCAAAACAATGAATAAAAAATTGTTTCTCAGAGATCTGAATATCATACAAGACCAGAAAATGTAAATAAATAAAATAGAAAAAAGACACAATACAAAAATGGCCCACACATTCATGGACAGACAGTTTTACGGCATCTTTAACAAGTAGGTGGAATGCTATATTCAAGTATAATGGAAAATTGAGTGGAAGGAAAATGTGTGGAAGAAAATGGGGACAAGAGGGTAATCACAGACAATCCCCTTCAAGAGTTTGGGGAAGTTTCATGAATGTATTCAAGAGACAGGACACAACCTCTGAACCAGGGATAATGTCAGTGAGAAAAAAGACTGCACTGTCACTCAGTGGTCCAAAGTCCTTTTTTCACATCATAGTGAATTTTGGACTTCATCTGGATGTCGAGGTCCCAATGTCTGGGGGAGCAGTGGAGAAGAAATAAATAATATCCAATTTAGACTGCTGTGGGATTAACTATTCAACTCGATGTATTGCTGGATCCATACTGAATCCTGAACAAGTTGCCGAAGGTTTCAAGTTGTTGACTTCTCGTCACTTTATCAGTCACATCAGCCTTTATACACAAGATATCCGTAGCATAAAGGCTCTTTGATGTTAGGACATATGACAAAGTGGTTCAGTTTGTGTTCACCACTTGTCCCTTATTCTTATTTCTGATTCATTTACTTTCTGTAGCTGGTCACAATGCTTAAATTTAAACATTAGTTTGCAACTTTGCTTCACTTACTATCCCAGATTTGTTTGTGTTAGTATTATGTTGCAGTTTCCATCCATTTCTATGTTTTGGTTAAAGCTACTACTTGTGGATTATTGGTTGAACTTGTTTATTTGGTTTCAAAGTATATTCGTGGTATTTGTTTTCCTTTTTACTCAACATTGTTTGTCCCTTGTAGATCTGCAGCAGGTCAGGAGTGTGGGAGGGGCCGGCCCCGCATTTCCTGCTTAAATGTCTGGATGATATCATCGATTGCCTTGCTGGGTTCTACCAATTAGAGGGTTTTCTTTTTAATAAATTATTTGTCTGTTTTTCTTCAAAGTAACTTTTGAGTTATCTTGTATTACATGGTTTGTTTTGCAGACCATTTCATTATGTAGAGGAGTTTGTAATTTAGATTAATAATTTTATTCTTGTTTTTTTGTTTAGCTTTTGTTTTTGTTTTTTTCTCCCCTGTTTAATTGTGGCTTGGTCCACTCAAGTGCAGGTGTGTTACCTTGGCTATAAAAACATTGAATTTTTGGAAGCTCAGAGTCATAAGAAACAAATAAAAGTCATCAGAAGAAGCTGGAACCGTTGACTGAGGCTGTTTTTTGTTCACCTTGTTGACCCTTGACCTCACTACTTTACAGGACACAGAAGGTGTTATAGTTTGAGAAATGAGAGGGCTTGTCTATAAATTAAAATCAAGTGATAGTTATTTGGAATCCAAATTTGGCCAAATGTTGAGCAGCTAGTTCAATTTCAGCTACATCCTTGAACCAGGTTACTAAAGAATATCAAAAACAACATAAGATTAATAACACGTAATGCATAAAATACTTGTAATGAGTAATATTCAAATAATCATGAATTGAAGACATTCTATGGAGAGATCACAGATGGGATTAGCAGGTTTCTATGACTTTGTTTTGTATCTAGACAAGCAGCTGAAGCTCTGAATACGCTCCTCTTTTTAAGACCTTCTCTAGAGCAGCCTGGTTAGGCCGGTTAGTGTTGTACCCACTGCTTTATTGCATCATGTTGAAATAACACTCTGCCTGCAGTCTGATTCTAGACACGACCCATCAAGCTAGAGGGAAGGTTGGATTTGATTCTATAAATCAGTGTCTACTGCATTTATAAAACTGGGGGAGACGGACTGCACAGAGATTTGATGGTAGTTTTCAAAATGGATGTTATAACAAACTTGCAAATATTCTTGCAACTCACAGACGCACAAAGCTATAATATGTAGCTACAGACACATTCAGGCGACGTGGCAAGAACACAAAGAGCAACAGATCGCCACAGACGGATGCTACATTATGGATCTCATGGATTTAAGGTAGAGGTTTCATGTTGAGTTAGAACCACAACTAAACAGAACTATGAAGGTAAACAAGTAAAAATATTCCCCTGTAATAAATTGTGCTCTAAAGCCTCTTTAGGAGGCTTGTAGTGCAGCAGTATTTTAATATCCCTTTCCAACCACAACATGTGTAGAACTAGTTTAAAGAGATTTCCTTAGGGTCAAATGACATGTTGTGACAAACTATAAACAGGCATTCACAGTTAGTCAGACAGCAAGGTTACTGTATCCAGTTAAAAATCACACAAGTACAACAGGCCAATTAAATGAAGCATAAAAGGGACGCACATTACCACTGAACGGCTCGCTAATTAAAAAAAAAGGTTCTTATAGTATCAAGGGTAACAATGTTAATTAGACTGAAGCGGAAAGAATACTGTCTTGGCCACAACGCTGGCAGACTTTCAGTGCTTCCAATAACAGTTTTTGTAACAAGTGGTCAGTTGCTACTGTGGTGAGTTACAGGCAGACTGGGCTTGGCACAGAGGGTTTTTAAATTCCTGCATGTGGAGCCAGTTTGTTAAAAAGCTAAGCTAATGCTCTCACACAACAAACCTCCTGGCTTTCTTCTCTAAACAGGATAAATAAAACATTTTTTTTTACTTTAGAAACTTGTGTTCAAGCAGGAGCTTTGCCATTTCTACTTTTATCTTGGGTTGGCGTCGATGCCTGGATCTGGCGCTCCAAACATAACACCTTCCCTCTTTGGCAAGTTTCAGCTGCGTTCTCAGCTGCTTTGTGCCTCATGCTTTTCACTCAACAAATACAACTATTGTGAGCTGCAAGCCTGGCCACAGTTGAAAAGCTATAATGTATGGTCTTTAATAAATCTGTGTGACCCATGCGCAGAACATCTTGGCACTTTTATCGCTTACAGGTACATCTCAAAAACAGAGAATATTGCGTGAAAGGGCAATATTTTTTGCCAGTTATTTCAGAAAGTGAAACGGTTATTTTATAATGACCATTTTACAGTCTTCCCTATTATTGTGTAGCCTGCTGACCCAAAGTTAAAGACCATTTAAAGCCTTTGCAGGTGTTTTGAGTTAATTAGCTGATAAGGGTGTGACGACACGAGTTTCCCATAATTACATTTTTTACAATATTCTCATTTTCTGAGTCACTGTTTTTTTGTAATTTTGAAGATCATGTTTTACAGAATGAAAACCCAAAATTCAAAGGCTTGGAATATATCACTCAATGTGTAATGATTCTATATAATATATGGGAGTTCTGAGATGACTGGTAAACAGTATTGCATGTTTACACAATATTTTAATCTAATGTACCTGTACATTACATTCACAGTTCTACAAACTTCAGACTAAAGTTCGACAGAGGAAGTAAGCTCCTTCGCCAACCGGAGGGAAACCGGTTGATTCAGATCTCCACCACATCATGCTACAATGGATCTATTCCAAAACAAAATAAACACTCTGAAGTCAAACCTAGCTTTAAAGAGATACGATGGGATAGATTACCATGCTATTTTTTTTCTTTTGTTGTTGTATTTGCAAAAAACCGTGGCAAAACTAAAGTGTCTGGACACGATGAATTATTTTCCAGGCTGGTTACTGTGCTATCTATCTATTTATTTATCTATCTATCTATCTATCTATCTATCTATCTATCTATCTATCTATCTATCTATCTATCTATCATAAAAATAACAAATGCATGGGCACCATTTTTCAGCTAAAACAGCAGGGAAATTCTTGTACATCAGCAGCAAGGTGAACTTCGGCATTTCACTGACAGCTCACTGCCAACAAGCTTGGCACCAGTAAAAAGGGAAGGAGGGACACATTGATGGACCCGCGCTGGGGTGATGATTAATGGCTGCTGTCACTTACTCGGTCTGTCTCCTCTGTAGACTGGTACCCAGACGACAGCACCGCATCCCCGACGGCTGGAGCAGGCGCCGGGCTGCTGGGCGTGGTGTCGGTGGTGGACGAGGAGCGCGGGCGGCTAACGTGCTGCTGTGGGTCGTGGGTGTTGCGTCGCTGTGGAGGCTGAGGGCTGCTTCTCAGAAGGGGGTCCCGGTCTCCGCTCCCAGACCCGGACCCCTTGGTGCGCCGGCTCTGCAGGCTGGTCCCACGCTTGATCATGCCTGCAGCGGCCGAGCCCTGTCCAGCTGCAGAAGAAACCACAGGAGCAGACAGCCGATCAGAGTCAGAAGTGCAGGACCCCAAAACGTCCTGGGGAGAGGAGTGGGAGGTGCCGCCTGCTGACACCACTGAGGAGGATGAGGAGGAGGATGATGAAGGGATGGTGGAGCGAGAGAGGGAGAGGCGTTTACGTGGATTTTGGAAAAGTTGTTTCAATCCCTGACCAAATACCCCCATGCTCTCCTTGGCGCTTTGGCTCATCTTATTCAAAGAAGGCTGTATAGACTGAGATGAGGCCCTCCTCAGCCCTGGGCCTTGTGAGCCCTCTGTTGCTCCACTAGCTGCAGAATTTGAACTTGGGCCCATCTCTTCCAGCTCGCTTTGACTGTTTTCCCCCCTGCTGGATACAGCCCTGCTGAAACCAAATAAATAGCAGAGATGTATCGTCTAATTCCACGGTCTGCTTTCGCCTCGCTCTCTATCTGTAAGGCATGGTGAGGGGCAATGACCCGGAAGGAAGAATAGGGAATGGCAGGACAGTAGGATCAGACATGGGACTGAGATGCAGGATGGGATCAGCTCAGGCGCCTTCAGTGGGATGGATCCAAATTGGTAGCATGCATCTTTGACTCAGGAACAAGCAGCCTTGATGGTCTAGCACACAAAAAGGAGACAGGTGATGAGAGACTTAAATGTATCCTTGATTCAGCGCTCTTAATTTTCCCTGAACTTGAGACCCATTTTATGCAAATAATTGCACTCCTTCAGCATTGAAATACACGTTCCCTTCTCATACACATACAAATAATCTTAGAAAAATGGATTTAAGTAGGGAAGTGAAACAAATGCATTAAGCAGTGTGACATGCTCTCTTAGAAAGCAGGTAAGAATAAGCTAAAAATATAAAAAAAAAAAAAGACAACAAACACTAGATGCTATACTAATCTGCAAGGCCTAAAGCTGAAATTTGTTTCTCTTGTCTGCAACAAATCCAATGAATCAACATCAATGCTGGTTTTCTGAGTATCTGATCCGCCTATTTGACCATGAACCCAAGCAAAGATGGCCTGATAAGAGCAGAAGGAGCAGAAAGGGGGAATAAAACTGAGGAAAAACCCACCTACCATCAGCCCAGCTGTCATCCTTTTATGCTTCACTCTTCTCAAGGACCTGAGGGAGACATGAATTAAGAATAAAGATGAAAAATATCTATAAACAGAATAGTTTCATATAACATTCCAATTGTTGAAGCAATAATTAACCTCAAGATATTTTTTCTTCACAGAAGTCAAGATCAAACAGTTTGTAGGTTAATTCAGTCTCTGACCAACAGCATAAAAGATAGAATAATAAAACTTCAGACTAATTTTCTGGTGATTTACAGTAGAAAATTTGTTTCAAAAAATGTAAAAAATAGAGGAGAAATAAAATTACTATGAAATATTTTCATTTATTGGTGACTTTACATCCAATAATAAATGTACTTGGTGTAGACTGAAGAATTACATATCAGATAATATATATATTGGAGTGAACTGAGAACTTATTTTACTAAAATTATCAAATGTGTTTAAGCATTTTTTGTATTTTACAGGCTCCAGCAGGTGAAGTAAAGGGTGCTGAGAGGGAATGATCTGTTTCAACAAGCAAATCTGGAATAGCTCCATTATAAATTAGTCAATTTCTTTCAACAAGATTGAACATTTCTGCCTGTCTGGCAATACTGATGTTTATTTCTTTTTATTTATTTGTCATTTCTTCTTTCAGTGACAGGCTTCTGCATCCCAGATGTTCAAAGGAGCGCTTCAGCAGATCGTTCCTCTCAGCTTCTGTTATACGTTATAATCTCTGCTGCTCACAACTGACTCAATAACTGTCTACAACATGCCAATTGTTCTGATCTGATCATAAGTCATTTATACCATCTCTTAGATGCTAAGGTATACTTGCACATGCCTTAGCCAGTTCAAATGCTGCTGTACTATGATGCATATTGTATATTATCGCATATGGTTCAATAGATAGGCTGGAACCCCCCCATACTGTTTGATTTGAATAGAGTATGCCACGGTATCAATAATTATGCAATATTTACTCTGGAATTTATTTTACCCTTATTTCTTAGCATGTCTGAAAAGATTCATCCTCTGTTGCTTTAAAACTAACTTCAGATTAGATTACTTTTTTTAATTACTATAAACTGTGTGAAACTGTCTGTGTCTGCCAGAGTCACGGCCAAGTTTCCCCATTGTGGGACAATAAAGGAATTTCTTATCGCATTGCTCTAAAACAAGGGCACTTCCTAGTGCTATTCCCAGATGCCAACGGCTTCCTTCAGCAGGAAATCAACATGCCACGGTCAAATTTCTCAAACTGGTCAAGAACAGCTTTAGAAAGTCAAAAGAGCAAGCACGGTTTACAAATTCTGGACACCGCATGACACTCCACAGAGGTTATGTCCATGCACAGATGAGTCCAGCAGGAGTGCAGAATAATAAGTCAATTGGTAAATGTTATGTTGAAAAACTATTTGCAGTGCTTAAGGAGCTCATTTCCTACACTCAAATGAGTGTAGGATATGGTAGCATTATCAAAAGAGAAGGGTGTCCGCCAAAGAAACACTCAACTGTGCAGTCTCCCTAACACCAAGAACAGTTCACCTTCCTGAATTTGAGTGAAAAGAAAGACACTTTACAAAAAAGGTGCCATCTTCCTTAGGAAGCAGCCTTAAGAGACCACAACTGTTAGACCAGTTGCCTTTGTAACATTGATTGCAGCGTTAATTCTTCTGCATGATGTCTGCAGGGTTATTTTTAAAAACTTGGCCTGAAGTGTGATTTGTCATTTTTTGCACTTTGATTCTTCAATTTTAATCTGTGATGTTGATGAGTGGGTTTCTGCAATTCCTCTGAGGCACTGCCTGATCTGACGTCAGGGCAAACTTGCGACGATGTTATCTCCAGGGCAACTTTTTCTGTCAAAAGTATTTAGATTTAAAACCTCTATAGTGAGCATGAACACATGCAGTAGATCTGACCAACCACTGACAAGACATGCTTTGACCAAGTTCCTTAAAGGCATACTATGCAACATTTTTCAGTTCATTAATGTGTTCCATACCGTTTTGGATGATTAAATGAGTCATTTCAGGTCGAACAAAGGTTTTCTCGGCCGCCCTGGTGGTCTGTGGGGGAAATACCGTACTTGCAATTGAACCGCGTGTTAACGTCAAATAAACATGTAAGCATATAGTTTTTATTATTATTATTATTATTTATTTATTTATTTATTTTAATGTTGGCGAGGCGGCAGCGTGAGTTTAGCGAGGCAGCCGCCTTGCCAAGATAGCGCTGCGGGAAACCCTGATGTTCATACTTTCACTGTGTTAGTCATTGTTTGTACTGCCGTTTTTTCGACTTGTTGTTGCGTTCGCCTGTCTGCTAAACTCAAAACAACCGCGCCTGGCTTGACGGAGAAACCAGAACAGCTGAGCATCTTTACGACTTTACTTTCGCCCTCTGGGGGAAGCCTCGCTGGAAAATCAACCCCAGTTGCATAGTATACCTTTAACCACATCCTTGAGGGACCTTTTAAATTTAGCTAAAGTAACTTCTTTTCCTAAACCAACTACATCCATGAATCTTCCAAACAATTTGTATGACCTTTAGGGTGTTCAAAATAATTATTGAAAACATATTTCTCATATCGTTTAGAAATACAGTAATAAACTTTCAAAATGTTGCATGAAGAGTTGCGTTAACTGGGTTGTTTTAAACCCTGGATGTGAACTGACTTGCCCCCTAACAGATTACATCTTTGAAACGTTGAGCAAGAAAACAGCTGCAGTCAGGAGATAGTTTTATCTACCATGGCAAACATTACATTTTTGATCTATCCCTCTTGTCTAAAGAAGGTTCTGAAGAATTTAATACATTTTTATTATTAGCTGTCTAATATGACCCCATCTGTCACATTTTCACAAGTCCACCCCTGATTGGCTGAACACTCCCTCATGACGGCTCTTGAGACAGCTGACTTTTGATACTTGCAGAGAAATACAGAGCAAAGAAATTCAGCCCAGCCAGCTCAGACTAAAGAGTGATCATCCTTTCTAAATTTGATCTGGATAAATGTTTTTGTTTGCATCGCTCGCTTTGCTACATCTGTCTAAAGTTTGTGTGGTGTTCCTGAAAACAGCTTTGCTAGGTTTTCTTCCACATTCTTGGATGTGTTGATCATCTCTAGTTACTTTAAGAGCTTTTCCTTAGTGTCACATTTGGCTACCTGTTGTTCCAGAATGTGGCTGTGAATCAGCCAACAGGTTGATTCAGAAACACAAATTAGCCAATTCCCTTTCTCCTGTTCTGTCATGCCGATTCTCATGGTGGCTCTCAAATTTAACCTCCTTTTAGTCCTGCTCTCTGGTTTAGTGTTAGATACTGAAACCCTAAATTAAGCCGTAAAGCCCATTTCTTTCAACTCACGAGAGACCAACAAACTTCACTTAAAAAACATAAACCTTTAATAATCCTATACAGTAGTAAGCTTTATTTCTGTTAGTGCCAACAGGTAGCAAAATTAATGTGTACTTGTGTTAATTACCATTTACTTGTAATTAATAATCCTTACTTTATGTATAATTAATGATTATGCATAGATGAATCCCTAATCCCTGAATCAAATGTTACTAAATGTAGCAATGGCATTAAGGATTGAGCTAAAGAAATTTTAATCCAAGAAATAAACTTAAAAAAAAATGTGTCATATAAAAAAAGAATTTGATGCAAATAAAAATGTATTGTTCATGCTAATATTTGACAAATTATGAGACTGTGTCATGTACAATAATTATAATAACCTTGTCCTGTTTTTATCTTACCACTTTTATGCTGTGTTTTATCTGCATTTTGTAAATATGTGTTATTATTATTATTAACAATAACAACAACAACAATACATAGAAATAAGCACATTTTATTACATTAATTTTAATGTTTACTATTCAGGATTTAATGGCTAAAAGTAATTACATTTTCCACTACTGCCTTTTATGAGCTGCCTCCATAAACTCCACACTGTATTATGTTGCTTTTTCTGAGCAATAACGTTAATGATGAAGAAACATTGATGATGCACGTTTGTTTTGTCCATAAAAAAATGCTGGTGTACATTACCTGATGGAGTTTAATAAACCTGCAGTATAATATTGTGACCCCTGTCTTAGTCACAGACCCGTGTGTAGCTATGCCACCCATTAACTGGTAGGGTGACATTGAACAGTGATTCATAATGATTCAACACCCTGCTGTTGTCTCAGAGTTGATGAGTCAAGAGCTAAACCCAAGTTAATCCTGTCCCACAGCTGCAGCTGAACCTGATGTCCTGTCCCGACAGCAGAACCCAACACTCCCCCTCTGTTATAGTAAATCCCCTCCCTCATCCCCAGGCTGATCCCTGCGTTGGATTGGATGTTTTCTCGATTGCCCATGCTTTTGTATATAAACATAATCCTCTTTTGGGAGACTTTAGCCACTAGAACTCATTGTCAGACTTTGTGTGCATGTATAGAAACCTTTGTTCAGTTTAAGCAAGTCTTAAGTGATCCACCTTGACAAATTGATGATGCAACTGAAAAAACACCAGATGGGTTTTAGATGACAAGTGTCCTTTTCTGAACCAAACTGTCATCTCATGACAATCTTACGGCCTACCAGGGACTGACTAATGAAAAAGGCACAGCTGACAACGTCGCATCAGCTCTTGTTCTGCATCGGAATCAGGATTCTGTTCGTATGTTTATAAACGCTAGAAATGTGGAATACTATACCTTTTTCTATGGACAGAGCACAGTAACAAACTACATCTCCTAATAAAGAGACAGTGTTCTGAGAAATTTCACAACAGCGCCAAAGGTAAATCACTAATGGCCACACCAGCAACCTCCAACCTGGAGCTGTATTATCCCAAGTTAATCATTCCAACAAACACAAACGCGTCACTGTCCATAGCTCAAAATCTCATTCCAGTAAACACTCAGCAGACAGTTTCGCAGCAGTCAACCTCTTTGGTCGGGCACAGCGAGAAAAAAGAAGAAAAGTTCTAGCTTTGGAACCGTGAATTCAGAAAGCATTCACAGGGCTTTACTCTTCGCACATTTTGTCATGTTAAAGACTTATTCCAAAAAAAAAAAAAAGGGGTTAATTTCTTCCCTCAAAACTCTACAAACAACATCTAATAATGACCAACGTTTTTCTTAGATCTTTGCAAATTTAATAGAAATAATAAACAATCAAATCACATTATTATAAGTATTTAAACCATTTTCTTCAGTACTTGGTTGACACTTCTCTGGGAGCAATTAAAGCCCCAAGGCTCCTTGAATATGATGCCACATGCTAAGCACAGAACCCTGCAGCTTCATCAAGTTGGATGAGAAACGTCAGTGCTCAGCCAGTTTCTGGTCTCTCAAGAGATCTTCAGTCGGTTTCAAGCACGGGTCACTCAAGACATTGTCCTGAGGTCACATACATACATATGTACATACATTGGCTGTATGCTCGGGGTCATTGTTCTGCTAAAAGATGGACCGTCGACCCAGTCGGAGGGCAAGAGCGCTCTGGAGAAGAATTTGTGTATAGCATTCATCTTTCCCTCTATCGTTACTAATCTCCCGGTTCCTGCAGCTGAAAAACATCCCCAAACCAGGCGGTGCCTAGTTTCCTCCTAATCACGCCTGGCATTCATGCCAAATAGTTCAATCTTTTTCTGATCAGACCAGAGAACTTTTCTCACGGTGTAAGAATCCTCAAGGTGTTCTAGCCTTCAGACTTAAACCAAAAAGCAGAATCTGCAGATACTCTTAAAAATAGATATTAACACACCCACCTCATTCAATCCGACTGCATTTAAACTATCTGGCAAATAAGGCTGGCCATACATTTCCGTCTGTTGATGTACAAAGCTAAGACGCATTACCCAAAAAAATCTTGCAAAGCAAATCGGTTCTACAAGGCATTGGCTCAGGAAAGCTGAGTGCATACCAGATTTTAGATTTTCGTTCATAAACTATCTCAAGAACCATGTATCATTTAAATTCTACTTTACAATTATGCATTATTTTGTGTTGGTCAAACATATAAAATAGCCATTAAATACATCGAGATCTGTGGTTGCAATGTGAGAAAATGTGAACAAGTTCTAGGGGTTTGAATGCTTTTGCAAGGCACTGTCTATTGAGGGGGAAAACAAAGACTTGACTCAGTTTTGTTCTTTTTAATCTAGAAATAATAGAAATGGAAATATAGAAATATCCATCAGCTTTCTCTTCAGGCAAAATAATTTGCTGAATTAAAAACAAATTAAAACGGGACATTAAGCTACTGGTGGAGTTCGAAGAGAGAACAAGTGAGGAAGACCTTTTGTGTCCAGGTAAAATGTAAAAACAGATTACCCTCAGATTTTTGCATGTCAACTTCATCTCAAGCACAATGCTGGCCTTTTTCTTGTCAGTTCTATAAAATGCATCTTTTGTCGAGGTACAAAAACACGAAAAGGAAAAAATAAACCGAACCAACTGGCCATGGACAACCCAACACAGAGGTCAGTGTGGCCTGGTCTCTGTGACCCTTTAGAAAACATGCTGCTGGTATTTGCTGAATATACAGCCAGTTAGCTGAAAATATGGATGCAGCCTAAACAAGCCAGAGCAGTGTTTCCAGAAGAGTCTGCAAGCTGGCGTGGGATAGGCGTCTCTTTGTTTCCTGCGAGCCCCACACAGACCCATCGCTGCTCTTTGTCCGGTGCCTCTTTCACTGACAGACACACATCAATAAGAGCGGAATGAGGCCAGAGAGTTCGGTCGGCTGCTTGTGTGTTCACCGCAAGCACCGATGCGTTTGTGTCAAACCCGGCACAGAAAGCAGTCACTACAACCAAAACGAAAACAAAAACAACAACATCATTCCATTGTGCGTGTATGTGTGCCTATATATGCGAGTTTCTGTGCGCGCAATCTATGACCAGTGGAAACTGCAACATATCTCATTCAGCAGCCCTGCAGAACAACAGCGCTGTCAGGAAACAGGAACAATCGTTATTGTATTACCGCGTGTGTATGCGGGGCTCAGGGGCAGATAATGGCACAGTTGTGCCAGCTGTGACAGTGCAGGAGATGACTTCAGCACGGCGCGATAAGAGACGCGACTCTTTGTATCAAATGGTGACGCGCAGTAAACGAGACAAGGGAGGCAGGGGCGGTACAAAGGGAGTGAAAGAGGCCACATGAATCAAAAAGGTATCTGATGGTCCGCGATGTGTTTCGCCTGGCCGTATCGGGTTCGACCCGGCCAGCCGGCCCACGGCGCGTCCAAAGGAGGAGGCGTGCAGCAGGTAGTTGGCTGTAAATGGCAGACGCCTCGGGCCATTGTCTGATTAAACCCACAGGGGGGCTGATGATGCAAAAGTTGGGCTCAGCTTTCAAGGAACAGAATAAACTAAAGCTGCTATAGCTGACTGAGAGGTTTCTTACCATGCGGGGTGAGAAACCTTTAAAATCTTCTGGGTTTCACCACTTAAAACCACATTAAAACATATGTTTTACTATTCTTATTGCTGTTCATTTTATGAGTTTTAGAATATACGCACACACATTTTTATTTAATTATATCTAGTTAATGTCTTTGCTTAGTCTTACACATAATTTCACCTTTCATTCTTCAGCGTGTACTCGTTAATAATTGCCAGGAGAAATTATGCCGTTTCCACTTTAAAATCTCTGCTCAGGTCCGGCCTAAACTGACACAGCCTGTTTTGGAAGGAGGGTTAACCCTTGTTGAAATACGTTTTTTTTTTTTTTTTTTTTTAACTTAGTTTGTTTCTGTTTTTAGTTTTGTAAAACACCGTCACATAAATCAGTATGGAGGGTGCTTTCCAAATCAAGTGGGGTGGATTTTTCACACTGAAACCTATTGTGGGTTAAGTGTCTTTAGTGGAAACAAAATCAAAACATAAATACAAGAGAGACACTTTCACTGGGGATATTAATAGCAGCACATGCGGTGCTTGGTGTGAAGCGTGAGTCATTTCAGACTGACAAACCTGGCAGGACCTGTACAGTGGGGAGCTGTTAATATTGATCCGCTGTGGTTGTAAATCGCTGCAAACACCGTCTAATGCCTGAGATGTAGGTGTGTGGCAGCGCGGCATATTGGATAAACCTAGACAAGACAAAGAACGAGTGATGGGCAGAATGCAGGTTTATCATGTTCAAGGAAAAGGCTTTGTGTTTACCAGAGAGGTGTTGTTTAAAGAGCGCCTTCGTATCTGTATTCAACACGACAGCTGGTGGTCTAGTAAATAATTTAGAACCCTCAAGGTACAGCTACAGCTACAAAAACAGCAACACAAGCTAACTAGGTCCAACTAGTGAAAGCACTGGGGAGCTCCTTACCTCACCTACTAGCATGTTGGGTTTTTTCAGTGATTAACAGATTGGGCCGACTCTGTTAAACATGCTAAGCTGTCAGAAGCGTCCCACTTAGTGACCTAATGGTTGTTTAACAGAGGTGATCCGGCTCATATTCCAGCAGGTCTGGGGGAGCATAGTTAGCTGTCAACGGACTGGAAACCACCTACACACCAGCTGAAATCTCACACCACAAACTGCATTAAAGGCACACCGCTACGGAGAATGGGTAAAGTGAGCCCCGTCGTGATCTATGGTGACTTGACACAACATATGGGAGGGGGGGGGGGGGGGGGGGGGGGGCTGCCAGGTCATCAGGCCAAGAAGCATTTGACTCTTGGTGCTTCCAAGATACGAGAAGAACTTTATACAGTCAACCAAACACATTATCATTTGGGTCATTGACATGGGAGGCAGATTACTTTCTGAATTTATCATGTCCTCTTTTAAGCAATGTAATTTCATGCAATTCATTTTAAGCTATTTAATTTGTTTATGTAAACATTTGCGTAATTATACTCTCTACCACAAACTATTTAGTTTCAATACAGTTTTACTATAATAAACAAAAATGTTAGTATTTTTGCCTCTTGACACATCCAACCTCCAAAAGTGTCAGGTGGTGAAACTGTCCAAGCAAATGAACACATTGCTATGTAGAAGAAAGACAGTGCTGTAATGGTAACTTGAAAATAAAAAACTGTGACATGATCTTATTTTTGAAAGCTTTCAGAGAAAACAAACTGAACAAAAAGTTTTCCCTTTATAGTCCCACATAGGGGTAATCTTGTCTCTGTGTTTAATCCATCCCTTAGGGAGCAATGGGCTGCCACACTGAGTGGCACCTGGCAATCTGGGGCTAAGGGTCCATGGTGGCAGCCTGCGGGGATCAAACTGGGTCCTTGCAGGCTTCTCAGAACCCAAGAGCGCAGCTTTAACCACTAAACCACCACTCCCTCCCAGAAAATGTTTTTTTTTTTTTTTAAATCTTTAAAATTGTAAGAAAAAAAATAATAAAAACTTAACACTTTAAAGTTTCTGCATTTTCTCTTAAAAAGTGTCTAGTTACCACACATTCTGCATTCAAAGATAAGATTTACATTTACAAATATGGACAAATATAGACAAAATATGGACACATTCTCGGCTGTTTTAGTAACTCCTCTGTCTGAGGCAGGTTTAACCAGACACACTGGATGTCAGTGCATGTAAGCTCTACTCTTCACCCCCAAGGCCCGTAGTTGGTTCAACAGTTACTGCTGCTCAAACATTAGGGCTGTACATTTTTGCCAAAAATCTAAATTGTGATGTATTTCAACCATAATTGTGATTGTGAAATAATTTAGACTTTTCTCTGCATTAACCACAACCAACAAAAAAAAAAAAAAGCCCTATTAAGATGGTTGTAAACAAGGACTATTTAAACAAAAGACATTTAACTGTTTTTATTTATCAGAATATTATTATTCAAGAGAATAGCTTTTAATCGAGTTGGACATCAATCCTTGTTGAACATAAAGTGCAAAGTGCAACCAGCAAACAAGTCTGTGTATTAAACAGTTTGACCTGTACTTAATGCTATGGTGAGGTTCCTTAAACTTTATGGTAAAAAAAAAAAAAAAAGTATGATTATATAAACTCTGAAACTAGATTAGCTCATTGCTACAATTCTCTTCCCTTCCATGTGGAGGCAAACCCACTTTAAACATATCACCACCGAAAGGATGTGTCTTATCCATTAATTGTTACATAACCAAAAATTGCAGCCCTCTGCGATTTGGAAATTGTGTTTTTTAAAGTTTCGATTATATTGCAAATGTGATTAATTGCCCAGCCCTACATATGATGGCAAAAATAAAACCCGCTGTTCTGCTTCCACTCAGAAACGTGTTTAAAAGTTAAAGAACAGCCTAACTGGAGCTCAACATTATCTTGTAAAAACACTTAATATTGGGACATTGGATTTCTCCTCCATAGTTATTAGTTAATGTATTTTAAGATCTCTTAATAGCCAAAAAAAATAAACAAGAAAAATATTACAGAAGATCAAGTTTTCTTTTAACGTTGATTGCAATCCATTTAACACCAAAAACTAGGGCTTCAGCCCTGCCTTGAAGTGCAAACTCTTGAGATGCTGAGCTTCCTCTGGCTGTTTTCTGTTGGAAGGGATCAGAGGGAGGCCGGCAGCTTGTTGCCACGAGAAACCACAGCCTTTATGAAGGAATTTCACCTTCTCCCGAAAACTGTGGGAGTAAGTTACACTGGAGGAGAAAACGCCAGAAACAGACTTGGGGAGGAAAAAAAGTAAGTACCCCCTGCCATTCATATAAGTTTAAGGTTAGGACCTAAATGCATATGACCACATTTTAGATATTTTGTTCAACCTTAAATGTAACTTTACATAAAAAAATATGGCACATTAGCTTGTGTCATTTTCCTATTTACCAGTAATTTACAAATTAACACACAGATGCAGAGTATGAAAAAAAAATCTGGTCTTGAATATACTGTATCTTTTGACCAACATGAACCAAGGAGTAAACATTACCATCTGTAGCCGCAAGAGGGCGCTCTAGGCTTGTGAAAACTATATGCTGCTCTTGTACCACCTCAAAATTAAATGAAACATTAACTTATAAACAGCAAAGACAGAACACATGTTTGTATGTTGTCTGGGTTTCCCCAACAGAACCTAGTTACTGGGCTGTCCGTGAAGCCAATAACAGCTATGCTAGCTTACAGGTCAGATGTCGGGGCGGTTTACAACTTCGCTGATGCTACACGTGAACTTTATGTTGTTCTGAAATATTCATGTCGTACTGTTAGCTTAGCACGTAGCATTGTTACGCTCACGGTCTAATTTCAGCGTAACTTTGACAATTTTCAGAGTAACGAGCCGTTACACTGAAATGTGCTGGCAGGAGCCTTCATGGTTGGTGTTGCTGGCTTGTTATGCTAAATTAGCCCATTCAGCCTCCCAGGTCTGTGTCATATTATTCAGCCGGTTGTGGATGCAGCTGTGTAACCGAATAAATTGTCTTACCAGATTAAATGTCAGTTTTTAGACTTGGATTGTATGAAATAAATTTCTAAATGTATGCGACTTATATTAAGTTTTTTCCTCTTTGTGACACATTTTTTGACTGACTTATATTCTGGAGCGACTTATAGTCCGAAAAACACGGTATATATGCCTTTTCAACATTTTCAAAGTTTGTAAAACTATAACCATATAATTTAGTTTGATGTGTTTGTACAGTTCATTGCACTAAACCCTTTAAAATATGCTTTTTTTTCTCCCCATACGTTTTGATTTCCTTATATAGTTATTGTCAGGGGTCATCCTGCTACTCATTGGGATCCTGTCAGTGTAACGTCCATTTGAGGTGTATCGCTTACATATTGTCCATGCACTCACAGGTTAGAAAGCTTATTTATTCTTGGGAACAATGAAAAATAATAGTTTCGCTTAATTGTATGGGTTGTCACAAGAGCATTTTGTCTTCTTCTAGTCCATCAAAAACAGCATGACCAAAGTTGACCTTTCCCTCTCTGATTTGACAATGAACTCCTCTGTACACCAAAGTATGCTAAAGCCAAATGTAGGACCATTTGAACACAAGCTGTAGCTTGGATGAAACTGGGTCATGAAACAGAACATTTATCTCAAGCGCAGCAGCAAATCCACAACAGAAGGGCCAAGATGAAAAGAATCAAAAGGGTTGCGGTTCTCCATTTAGGGCCCAAATGGAAGGGAAATGTGGTGTGAAATAAAGATGGCTATATATAAATAAATGCGCACAAACCCAAAGGAAATGAAGAAACAATGAAAAGACATTGGCCAAAGCTCCTTCGCAGCAATGTGGGAAGCTAATGAGGTAAAAAATGAGGTATTACTTCATTATTACTAAATGTTGCTCTAGAGCTACTAAAACTATGGGCTGTCCACTTTTTTATTAAACACAGAGCTTCTGCATTCACAGTCACGGTAAAAAGAAATTACAAGTAAAAGATATTTAACTCTGTTATTCAAAGTTATTCAACTCTGACCTCAAGCTTGTAACCATGTAAAAATGTCAAAACACACACAGCACATCGCTGTTTAAAATACAAAGTGAGGACCGTAACTTGACTTCCATAGATTTTCATTCCAAAAAAAGGTCCTCACTTAACCTCAAAGTCCTTACTTTACTAATAAAACGAGCAAGAAATGGTCTCGCTCAGCTGCAAGTACAACAATGTACACGCGTATACACAATATACTGGCAGATTGCTACTCTAGAGGAAACAAGTGTTTTAACACACTGCCAAGAACAAAAGAAATCAGCAATGACCTTACAGCAACAACTGCTGCTGCCAATCAAATTGAGAAGCGAGATAATTTGAACTGCAATGATCTCATGAGTAGAAATATTAAAATCAACCTATACATGGAACGATAATGTCATCTTTCAGTGACTGAAAGGGGTCTAAGTCTTAACTGATTGAACCTTAGTGAGCATTGGCACCTCATCACAGTTTACAAATCTGGTGCCGGCAATAATGTGATTACATTAAACCTCTGAAACATTGCGGTGTTTTAAATAGGCAGCGACTTTATCAGTATCGGCGGATCTTAGTCATCCTTTTACATATCAGTATCGGTCCCATAGGTAAAACTGGGCTGATGTTTATTTCCATCTTGTTGCCGTTTGTGTATGCGTTTCAGGAAGTTGGGGGATTGGCCATGTGGTATTTGTTCACTGCCAGTGATGCATTGACAAGAGGATTGTGGGTAGTTTAACTGAAGCAGAGAATAATGTCAGCGGTCTGGTTGTTGTTTCACGGTGTCAAAAGGGTAGCAAAATATCTTCAAATATATCTGTAAATATGAGTATTGGCTCAGAGTTTCATGTAGGTGCATCCCTAATCTGCAACATCCACAAAGAATTATTGCCTAGCCACTTATTGTACATAACCACCAGACAATGTAAAACCCAAACAAAAACGGTTTCACACTAAACAGTGTATAAAAATAATTATACATCAAAACATTTTCAGCGTGAAGCGCAGACAAGCCCGTTCATGACAGCATGAACTATTGTTTACTCATAGAGCACCTTTAAAGGCAAAAGATGCTACACACTTCCAGGTAAGCTAGCTAAACGAAGGATACGTCACTGTTCTTGTAATTACAAGAAAAGCAAATCAGTCTATTTGGGAATATTTTCAGTCAGTGTCATAGAGTCAGTGTGAAAACTGTAGGAATACAACCCTTCCCTCTAATGAATACATTTTAAAACTCTACTTGAGAAGCAAAAATTACCATTCACACTATTCCTATGGTTGTAAGTCCTTTTTAGAGGATGCCAGAGAAAGTTCAGCAGCTGTAATGGAGCAAAACGGCGGCGCTCTCAGTCCTCTTCCACCTGTTGCTGTGCACTGCTGTACAGATGGCTAAAATAAGGTTACTACCCTTTGCCTTCTCTAACAAGCATGCCAAATTGGACTGTATAATTGGGCGGACGCTACGTGGAACAGGTTTGTAAAACAAGTGACTGCTGGTGGCCTACTAAGGCCAAAAGGGCAACATCCTCTTATTTTAGAAGTGTTAAGTGTTACTCTATAAAAAGCAGAATAGAACGGTCACTTGACACAAACTACATTTAGTGGCTGTATGGCAAAGGCTGTCCTGTTTCTGCAGAACTAGGGATATTTGTTACCATTCTGTTTTAAATCTAAACATCATGTTATACATTGTTGTAACAAACTACTGTGTTGTGAAGTTCAGGTATGTTTACTTTTTATTATCACAGCTGCAGAATTTCCTGCCAGCACAAGCCAACTTTCAAGTTATTAGACTTATATTGTTTCTACAGCATCTATATGAAAACCATGTAAAACAAAAAATAAAACTAGTTTCTTTTCCTCTCCTATCAAAATATCGAAGATACTAACAAGATCTAGTTTTTTCCAATCCAATTCAAAACCTATGCTAAGTGCATCAGCCGAAACCCGATACCGATCCGATACTACCGTTGAATGAATAAACTGTGTACCTTGCCAAGGGAGTGAAGTTATCAGGGTTGAAATAAACATTGTTTAAAAAAGTTCTGCATGTTCTGAATCTTTAGCATGGTGCTTATTTAAGTTTGTGGTGTTGAATTTACCAAACTTATCACACCCCTCGCAACTTCCGCATTGCAGATGCTGCCTGTTGCAGTCAGACTTGCTGGCGTATTAAGTTTGAATCGCTGCCAAACAGCAGACTTGGCTCGGTCCGGCACTTACTCCATGTTGCTCTGTTTGCTCATCACTAGCTGCTGTGCGTAACCTCCGTTGCAAACATAACATAAAAGTGACTAGATCGCTGTAACCGTATTGCTGTGTATGAAAATATAAATGACTGGATCGGAAACCTGGATCGGCATCAATCATCCGATATCCCATCAAGCTGATTAGTCAATATTCGAGTCGATATCCGATATGGGTATCGGATCGGTGCATCTCTACTAACAACAATTTTCTCAACGAATAACATTAAAACTCTGGTTGTATTCTTTCATTTTTATTGTTTTGAGTTTATTTTTATTCTGATAAGTTCATTTTCTGTTGCTCTAGAACTACCTTTAGATTAAATTTCTAGTTCTTGTCATTACTGATTTAGTGTGAAACTGTTTTTTTTTGTCGTTTTTTTTCTCTTTTTGCCACCGTCACGTCTGTATTTCCCCATTGTGGGACAATAAAGGAGTTTCTCATCTTATCTCATCTTAATAGCAAAGCCATTGCGTTAGTGGCTTTCCAACAGCTAATTTCGTAAGTAAGTTGTTTTGATTCAGTGTCAGAATCGTTATGAGGAACACGGCCTGGCTCTACTTTGTGAACTAACCAAGGCTTCAGGAGGCCAAATTACACTGCAGTACTCTCAATAAGCTGAGCACATATCTGAGGATGAAGCAACTCCCCTCTTCACGAGCCGCAGAGTTCGATCTTGTATGCGTCATGGTCACGACCTCGAACACAAAGACGCAAACCAAATTACGCTTCTACAAAGACCTTCAATTCTGCGCCCAGACCCGAGAAAGGATGGAACAACGTGAGTGCAGCACGAACAGGACGAGGAGGAGGAGGAGGAGGAGGAGGAGGGGAGGGGCAGCCTCATCATGGTGGTCTGACCATCCGAGTGAGACGTGAATCGCTGTGCTGTGTTAGCGGTGCCCTGAAGGGGCAGGCACGCTCTCAGCCACTTAGCAGAGGAAGCCGAACAGATACCGGGATGCATCATGCCATGTCAGACTCTTCCAGGCCGCTACAGCTCTGCACGGATGGAAACAGTTATCAGAATGTATGAGTGGAGTGAGAGGGTGGGAACCAACCTTCAGTCCCATCATAACGCGGCAGCGGAGCTCAGTCTTTGCAGAGGAGATGACAAGCTGCCTTCAACCACCAGCAAGAGAAAAAGGGAGGCGAAATCTGTAATCCTCCACATCTGCCTTCCTTAATGCCTTTTTTAGTGTGCATCTCTGTTTCCTTGACAATGATAATAAAAAGCTAAAGGGAAAAAAAAAAAAACAATAGCCTTCAGATACAATGAGGCCACAGGCTCATCAGATTATAACATTAACCGGGGTGCATTTACCTGTGGAAGATTATTTTAATAATCTGGCTGCTTGACAAGGCCCTTAATAGCCTCTGTCATGACAAATCACTTAGTAGCATTAAGGTGATTGAAAACAAAGAAAAATCTCTCATGTTTCTCTATAATATGTCAAACGATAGATAGATAGATAGATAGATAGATAGATAGATAGATAGATAGATAGATAGATAGATAGATAGATAGATAGATAGATAGATAGATAATGTACATGGTCATATTCAATAAGTTTCAATATTATTGAAAAGTTAATTTATTTAATTAAGTCACTGTTAAATTACTAACTACTAAAATATGTTTTAAAGGCTTTATTTATGTTATGATTATTTTCCCCACCTCTAACTAACAACAATCAATAAAAAGCAACATGTTTCATGCAAAAAATAAGTTTAATACCGGCTCAATGGTTGTTGTTTTTTTTCTCCGGTACTTTTGATATGAAAAACAAGCCTCGTAGAAATGCATTTTCTAATTTACTGCATGGGGCTGTATAATAGGGTTACTGTAACGACAGGGCATGGCCATTATGACATAAGTCCCAAAATTCACGGCTGAGTAACACAAAAGTACTTTCTGTTCCACGCAAATAAAATTATAGAATACGGGACTTGGTGTAATCGGTGGAAACACACACAGCAAAAATAAAAGTAGATAAAAATCGTTAAAATATCCGTTCCGCTCCATTCAAGCGCGGTTTTGACAGCAGCTTCTGTCATTTAGCGGACTCAGGTTGACAGTCCCGTTAGTGGCATTGCACAGAGCTGCTGAAATACGGTAAATTATCTACACAGACAGCGTGACAGACAGAGGCTCAACAGGCGTCACAAACACGCACAAACCGGCGGGCGAAAAAAACAGCCTCCTGAAATGACACGAAAACACTGAAAGGTGGAAATTAGAAACACTTACCATGAGTGATACCAAACTGTCGGAGCCTGACAGACGTCAAGCGAGCTACACCCCTCCTCTGAAAACACACCATGGCACGGGCCGCCCCCTCCCTCCTTACCCAAAAACACGATCTGACGTCGCGACGTAAAGCGCAACCAAAGATTGTGTGCTAGAGAAGATGGCTCACTCACCTTTTAAAACCTGAGAAGTACACTTCCCCGTCTGCAACCTTTGGCTCCTTACACCTTCAGCTTTGGCTCTTAAAAACTTAGACCAAAAATGCGGGGCGGGGGGAGAATAAATTGGTAATTTTTTTATTTTTATTTATTTATTTATTTTATTTTATTTATTTATTTTCCCCAGTGTCCTGTCTAGCAATGTGGCAATAAGAATTGATGTTTTAACGCCAAATACAGCTCGACAGATTTTGCTTTCACAAGTCAATGTTTCTAAATGTAAAGGTAATTTAAAATAGCTAATTTTAGGGTGCATTTAGTTCTGTAATATATGCATAACATTTCCTGAAAGAAAGAAACTAATAGTGTGTAGAATATTTTACTATAGATAAATAAAGTATCTTTTTGTCAATAGGTTGCAAACGACTTGTTTCTTCATCACTTTGATGTCATTTACTATAAAAATCCAATGTCCAATTGAAAAAATGTATTAAACCTAAACATAAAAATAATGTTGGTTAAATAATAACTGTTGATCTTTAATTAAAAAAAATGTAAACAAATGTCCTATAGTATTCCAAAAAAACAAGCTATTGTTTTTTTGTAAGAGATGTGTAACTTTTGTGGCTCTTAACTAAATTTGTTTAGCTGGACCGAGGACAAAAATGGCTCCGCGGGTTGTAAAGGTTGCTGACCCCTGGTCTAGCTTAATGATTTACAGATGTATGCATCCTAGTAATTTTAAATATAATAGAAATGTATATTTATTTAAATTAATACTTTCAAACAGGAAAGGGATATGCAGTATTTATTGTTCAAGGCATCTAATATTTTTTTTTATGTCGAAATGTCAGCCTTCTGAAGGTATTGCCATGTTTTGTATGTACCCTCAATATTTGGGCTGAGGCTCTGCTGAGGTCTTAATAAAGCCCAAGAGGCTTTATTTAGCAACCATAATAATTATGCTTGTAGCTTTACAGAAACTAAGAGAAAGGAAATAAATAAATTCACCAGTGGAGTCCAGTGTGAGAATGAGTTCAGGGAACAATTTGTTTTATCCAATATCAGTAGTTCTTATAGGATAGAAATTTAACTCCATAATACAAGGCAACTCATTGTTTTAAATTAAAAAACTAAGGAAGTAAAATACTCCCCAGAACATAAATAGTTGTAAACTAATTAGCTGGTCCCATGGGCTGCATTATGCTAGACTACGTGTGATAACTTGATGTTTTATGCTTTTTTTCTGAACTATACAGTCCATTCCACACGGTCCCTTCTACTCAGGTTAATATTTTGTGTTATTGCTAAATTTATGCTGATATATATTTGTCTGCCTCTTATGTGAAGGTGATATTTTTGTTCATACACATCAGGATAAACTACTATTCTGTCATTTAAAACCTCTACGGAATGTAACTTGACAATGATCATTTGTTTTTAATATTTAACACTGCCCTCGATACATTTGCGCCCGAGAAGTGCAATGCAGCTTTGTTTCTGTTAGGTCTTAAAAGATTTTCCAAAATATCTGGACTTGAGAAAACACCATAAACCAACACAAGAAGATGACAGCTTCTCAACTCCTCACTGACTGCGAAAACCTCAACCTGGACCCCAAGCAGCTTTGGATTTTTGCATTCCCCTCTGGGAGGTTGATCCTTAAATGAAATGGAAAATGTATGTTCCTCTTAAAAGAGGACTTTGAACCCCTGAGCAATGGTTCTATCCTTTTTTTTTTCCTTAGCAAAACTTTTCTCGTGCTGTTTTAGTAGCATAACATAAAAAGTGCAACAGTTGTACCCCTCCTTGGAAATGTCTGAACAAGGTGGCTTCTCAAGCACTCACTCCAGCCACAGGACAAACCTCTCAAGGTTGTTATCTCTGTTGATTGTTCGCCTGTTTCTATTGGACTTTTCCTCCACTAAATTTTCCATTAAAAACGCTTGGATACAGGACTCTGTGAACAGAGTTTGTTTGCACTGGACCGTATACCCTCTGGGCAATTAAAAGTTGTTTACATGGAAATAAGGAGCAAAGATAACACACGAAAAAAACAACAACATAAAAGATAAAATAATATTAAAAACGTAAGCATGACAAAAAGACAGCAATGTTAAAAAGTCTATGTAAAAAATACAATGTAAAATAACAAAAAGCTAAGATATTGAAGAAATGAATCAATAAAGTAATCTTTGGACTTAATAAGAAACCTGCGATAAACAAATGTTTTCTGTCCTGTTTTAAAGGGGCAAACTGTTTCTGCACAGTTCAGGTTTCAGGGTGTTTGCTCTAGAGTTGAAGAGCAGAAACTTAAGCTTGGGACAGACTATACAATAAGTCAAGAATAGTTGTTTGTCCTGTTTGTCTCTGTGTTGCCCTGCAATAGACTGGCAACTTGTCCAGGGCGTAACCCGCCTCTCGGTCATCGACAGCTGAAGATAGGAACCAGCACCCCTCGCGACCCCACATGGGATAGACATGTTAGAAAATGGATGGCTGGATCTCCAAGTCACTGAGTCTTGTTGATCACCGAGTAAACAGGTGTCCGATGACCTGAGGGGGTCTGCACCGTTCATGCATGAAAAGAAATATGAAGTCCACGGTCCTGCTGTTTGTCAGGACTCTGGCAGCAGCACTTTATATTAGCAGACTAAAAATAAAAAGCACTCACAAGATGTTCTGTGTCCTTTATCTTGACAGGCGCATAAACAATGCCCTTTCTTTTTTGAAGAATCCTTTTTTTAAACGATAATCTCCGGAGATTACTGTTTGAAGATAGGATTCTTCTTTTGACCTAAAAGGCTGTAGAGATCATCTCCATTTATTTTGTCATCCTAGATGAGGCCTGCATGGATTGATCCCTCAACAGAAGCTGTTGTGTTGAATCATTCTCTGCTTTGAAGAATTTGGCTTAAATACAAGGTTTTTAATATTACTTTCTCTCAACCATCAAGCATACATGTTTGGGTGTTTGTTGTGGGTTATATTCAAAAGGCCTGATGAAAATAGTATCACTCCAGAAGTTTTTGGTAAGGACTCAATGGGGAGAATTTAAAGCTGTTAAAACCACTGTTCTTTCCTCCAATAGCCAACCAATCAAGCCTATTTTAACATGTATAAAATGCGTCAAATCTCACCAGGGTGGCAGACAGCATGAAGAGAAGTATTACAACTCTGGGTAATAAGTGTGAGGTTTCTGTCTCAGAGCTGTTGTAACTATGGAAACACGAGCTTCGTCTCAATGCAGCAATTTCTTGTAATTTGGCCTTCAAAATCTTCGGATCAATGGGCGTGTCAGTCATAATGACTTTATTTGGTCATTGCGATAATAAAACACATTCCCACTCTTTTGCTCCAAGAAGCTAAAACAGCATAATTCAAACATTTATACACTGGTGAAGATTCTCAGTTGACAAAATCCAAAAAAAGAAGCAGAAAACACAAATCTTACAAACATCTTTGCGTTTAACCTTTTTTTTTTTTTTTAATCAAACATAAATACAGTACATCTTTATTATGTTTTAGGTCTCTCTTTTTTAGCAACCATAGTAGTCTTCTGTCATTCATTGAATAAGTTGTATTCTATTTATTGTCCTCTAGGTGGCAGCATTAACTCGGACATCCAACTGCAAAACCAGTACTTTTTTTGGATAGTAGTGAAGCTCCATGAGGCACTTTCCAATAGCTGTAAATTATGCTGCTTTACTTTTTTTTTATTAATTTCTAAACTAGAAAGAAACTTGGGTCAGAGAAGAAGAGTACAGGGAAAGAATTATAAAATGAGAAATAAAAAATAAAACAAAAAAACAACAACATATAACTGTCAGTCAAGACAGTGGCAGAGTCAATTACAACACAGTCACAATAAACATAAACTTACAATAAAACACATGCAATTTTCTCAAGTAGAACAATAGCACTTCTGCAACATAAACTCAATGGGATCTACTATGGTCTTAAATATATTCAGAGATACTAGTGTTCTAAGTTTAAGGTCCAATTGCAAACTGTTCCATGAAGTTGGAGAAGAAAAGCTAAAAGCTTTCTTCCCCCTTTCTGTTCTGACACAAGGAACACTAAAATTCAAAAAGTCTTGGGACCGGAAGCTGTAGGTCCTGTTACATACAGTCAACAAAGCTAGAAAGAATAGCCTTGTAAATCAAAAAATACCAATTACCAAGCCGACGAACATCCAGAAATGGCAATTTTACCTTAGTGTACAAGAGACAGTGATGAGTTAAGGCTCCATGATTTGTAATAAACCGCAAAGCACAGTGATACACGCTATCCAGCATGAAGATATTGAGCAGACGCGGTCATGTATATTATATCACCATAGTCCATAATTGGAAGAAAAGTTGATGCCACCGATTTCTGTTTTACCCTACAAATGATGTACAGACAATTTCCAATTTCAAATATACTGATAGTTTTTAATTGTTTATTTTCTTTGAAATATATTAGTATACTTACACTATTACTTGTTCCTGTTGAGAGAGAGAGAAAAAAAACACAGCCTGCCTGTGTAGTGTGGCTACCTATTTTCTGATGACTACTTCCAGCTGGATAATGCAACATGTAAAAATTCTCAAGTAATGTCCAACATGTAATTTTTAGATAAAAATGACCTCCAATGGTCTCCACATTTGCCAGATCTCGATCCAAACGAGGACCTTTGGGATGTGGTGAAACGAGAGATTCCCATCGTGGATATACAGCTGACAAATGTGCAGCAGTTGCGTATTGCTGTCATGTCTACATGGACCCGATTCTCTGAAGGAATGTTTTTTTTTACACTTTATTGCGTCTATATCACGGAGATTTAAGGCAGCTCTGGTGGAAAAAACGGTACACAACCTGGTATTAGCAAGGTGTCCCTGGGTATAACAGCATGGATGATGCTAAAACTCAGCATCCTCCATGCTTAGCATTTACTGTAATTAGGAGAAACAAAAAGGAAATCTATTACCATTACATAGACAGGTCGCTACTTTTCCTGGAACTTTCTTATGGATTTCTTACAGATCAGCAACGACACAATGTTTTTGAATATGCATGCAGTTTAGTGTTGTGTCACGGAAAAGGTCATATCCTGAAAAGGTTTATCACACCACATTTATTTCTTCTTTCAAAGCCCTCTCAGTCTCTTCTCAGTCACAGTAAGAGTTCTCACAGGGCAGGTATTTCTCACAGGTCATCAAAATATGTTACCCTTGCTGGAAATGATCAGTGCCACGCTTCAGATTGCTTTAGATTGTAAATTAAATGTCCAATCATAACAATTAAAGGTCGAAATTAGACACGTGAACGGTATAAATCCCCACAGGGGCTGTGAATGAAAATGAGCGCACCATGTCTTCAGCAGTGATGCTGATATGATGAGTAATTAGCTGCCAAACAGGTAGAGAGACTCTTAATCATTGTGGCAGAGTTGTTTTTCACAAAATACGAAGTGCTTTAAAGCTGTGCTGGTGGAAAAACATCCTGTAGAACAGCATCAAAAAAAAAAAAAGCATTAGATGTAGTCATAGCATAAGTTGCCAGTGAGTACCATAAATGGGTTTAACGTGTTCTGTTTTCCTCATGATCCAACATGATGCCATTAGCCAAATAACTGGAGCGACGCTTGTAAACAGTCTCGCACAAACAGAGGCCTACTGAAATGTATGATATGCGGCAGCGACAGGCAGCCTGTTTTTCCTGCTCCCACAGTAGAGCAGAACGTAATGGAGAAGATTAGTCTGAGCGGCTGATGCCTGGCGACCCCTTTTCTGCGAGACCGGCAGACGAGGATGCTGGCTCTCAGTGGCCCTCGTCAATTAGAGCCTTCATTCTCACAGGCTGGGGCAAATGAAGAGGCCGGAGTGTGGGAGTCGAGCTGAGCAGGCAAGGATTGATCCCTAGACTGGTGAGGGCACATCTGGGGGAGGAGGGGGAGGGGGCACGATGGGAAAGCCTGGGGGAAAGAAGGGACTGCATCTTCTTTTATCATGATATGCACCTCCTGGAGGAAGATTTCCCCTCATTTGACCTCTCAACATCATTAGTCACTCATTTTCCCTTGTCAAAGACTGTTCCCTTCTGTTGTAGATGTGCAACAACAGTGCAAACCCGGACTGGGATGCTTGTGTGACTCCCTCCTCAAGCTGGGATAAAACTAAACTCAGTAGTTAGTGTTGGTTGACCTTCATCTTGTCATGCTTGTGGCGGAGCAATAGTTCTTTGTAATGAGCATCAGAACAAACCTACAGCTTTATTGCTACAGTGTGAAAATTAATTATATTTTCTATAAAGGAAATAGTTCAAGTCCCATTTAGGGAAGTGATAACCATTAAATTTGTTTGTAGTGACAACAGATAGATGGGACATTGAACTCTTATGTTTACTTTTTTTTCCTGAGAGGAAACCTCTATATTTAGAATGAAAAACAAGAATATGTTGCATCAATAGCATCGTTATCTACTTTTGACATTCTATGCCAAGTATGTATGAGAACAATCAAAAAAGCTGGCCTTTTGTCTGACCATAAAGATAACAACAAAAAAAAAGCACTTCTCAGTTCATCAGAATTTTTCATCAAAATTATTAAAAGCAACTGTCGGTAGCTAATGAGCAACTTGCACCTCCTGAGCCATAGGTTGCAGACCCCTTCGATGGAACAACACAAAATAGTACAAAATTGGAAGGTTGAAGGAAAATTATACATGGTTTTCCAATGTACACATATTCTAAAAATGTATGTGTGTGCAACCCCCCAGGTAATGTTTGAGTATTTTAAAATCAAAGCTACACATTAAAACTTATACTAATTTTTCTTTGCAAAATATCCAAAGTTCAGTCAGAGGCATCCACCACCAGCTAAACCAATCTTTTTCAGCTGGTGGATCCCTGTCTAAAAGTGGGCCACAGATCTGTTTTCAGTGGGTCTTTATCTGGTTAAGAAATGCAGAAAAATACACAACTGGACTCTATGCAAACTTTTTAGGTGACTTCTGAAAGTTATTGGTAGCCCTGCATTTTATCAAGGGGTATCAGAGGATTCAGTACATACGTTAAAGTTTGCAGCTGAAAAGTAACAAAAAACATGAAGAAGTTCAAGAGGTGTTACTAATTTTGCAAGGCACTCTTTGCATATTCATCTTAGAAACAAAATTGAATGACAGTATCCAGGTCTTTTGTCAAGAAGGTGCCAGGGGCAGTCTCAGTCCTCAGAGGGTAAATCCTATTTGTTTTTTTAATATTCTCTGATTCAAGTG
This sequence comes from Fundulus heteroclitus, assembly GCF_011125445.2. NCBI lineage: Eukaryota > Metazoa > Chordata > Actinopteri > Cyprinodontiformes > Fundulidae > Fundulus > Fundulus heteroclitus. The sequence goes on along the minus strand of NC_046361.1, from coordinate 25,979,354 downwards.
CAAAACGAAATATTTACAAGAAAGGTCAAAAAAAGAGAGAAGAAGCCTGATTCCATATTCTGATCATGCCAGCTGCCGCTCACTCCTTGATAAGGTCAGGACCCCTCTGCCTCCTCCTCATGGTTTCTGCATCCTCACAGTGATCAGCATGCTAATACAGATAATTGCCATTTCTTGTATGGGATTTGCATTGAGATGGAAAAGACTGGCCAGCACCGTGGTCCGTTGTGATGAGATGGGATCTGTGGTCTCAACATGGGTTATAGAGATCGAAAGTGACCACAGCTTGACCGCCATCCACCTGTCAATCACTAGGACTTGATTGCTGTAGAGGGAAAAAAAAGTTATTTTCCAAAGCACTCCATCACTGTAGCTGTTTCAAGAACTAAACAGACTGAATGAAAGGTGGTTTAAAGATCGACTGCTGTCAGCTGTTATCTGGGTGTAGTAAGTGACATACTAGCAGGTCAGGATAGCACAATGTTAACACACCATTCAAAGACAGTGTTATATAAGCAAAGTTCTTGTTCTTCTCATTAGAGAATGGAGTGGAGTTAGTTAATGATGCGTGTATCATGTTCGAATTTAACCAAATCTAAAGCTGATCGACAGCAGAATGATTTTCTTTTATTGAGACCTCTTTAGTGAGAATGTTTTGACTACAGTAAGACAAAAAACAAGAAACTTACAGACCCTTAATGATTATTTTAACTGTATTTGAATGGCTTTTCCTTTCGGATGGCTAGGTTTGCTCATTTGGCCTTTAACCCCGCAGTGCAAAAACAATGACAAGAATTGCTAATGTGTGCTTGAGAGAGAGAAGCAGCGTGCCTCATTGATCCGATTTAGAGCAATGATGCATCGCAGCAACAGAAGGAACTTGTGTGTCAATTCTAATAGACGATTCAAAGTGTGTAGCCTATGCGTTTTGCAAGACCGGGTGACTCTGGAGGCCATTGGAGGGCAGTAAACGCAGAAGTCTTGAATCTTTTGATAGGGTTTTGTCATATTGTGCTTTATCTTACTTCCAATAAGATAAAGCACAGGAAAATTAGCACACTGTGGTTATTTGGGTTCAGTGACAATACTCTGGATTAGCTTGCCATTAAAACCACGCTCAGTTGGTAGTGAGAGGCCCACAGTAAACTAAAAATATACCCCACACTGTTACATCACCATCCCCTACTTGACCCACTGACATAATATTGATATGAGGCAGAATGGATCCATGCTTTCGTTTTGTGACAAAATCTGACCCTTCCGTTTGGACGACAACTGTATTAAATCTCTTATTGTAAAATTATGGGTGATTATGTGTAAATTATGGCCTTGGTTTCTTGTTCTTAGCTGAACATAGTGGCACCAGAGGTATGGTCTTCTGCTGCTGCAGTTCATCTGCTTGAAGATTTGACATTTTGTCCTTTCAAACATGATATTCTGCAAACCTTGATGGTGATGACTGACTGAGCCTGTGTTGCCTTTCTAACATCTCAAATACATCTGTCCATTCTCGTCTGAACATTAAGCCATAATCCTGCACACAGCTGCCATTGTTTGGAGTGATGTGTTGCGGGTAAGTGAGAAATAGGGGTGTGGACACTGAAACAGATCTAAAAATAAGTAAAATGTTCTAAATTTCATTTACCTGCTCAAGTCAAGGATAAATACACTAACTTTATCTGCCAATGGAATGAGTATTTTGACCCCTAAAATAAGATAAGATATCATGCACTTGAAATAAGATGGAGATGAATTGTTCCCATTTTAACTGCAAAAATCTTATTCCATTGGCAAACCATCTTATTTAACTGCTCAAATCAAGGACATATACACTCATTTTAGGAGCATTTTACTTATTTCTAGTTCAGTTTTTGCAGTGAAAAGTGGGGTTGTTTCACACAGGCTAAATGTTAGCTCAGCAGGCGTGGCTAACAGCTAGGTTAAGTTTACAGCTGAAGGCAAAAGGTTAAGCTAAACACACAAAAAAATTAATTTTTATATATAGTTATTGTCAAGGCAAAAAAGCTCCTCATTAACAGAAAACAAGTCACAGAGTAGGATTATCCAGGTATTTTCATTTTGGGCAACACTCATTGAATTGTGTGTGTGAGTTGACAGCCATCTTCAAGGATTAAGCTGTTTATTAGTGACAAGAATTTAAATTAGGGTAAATCGTTGTAAATTTGCGCTTGTTTGGTTCTCTGTGACTCATTGCCCATTTGAAATGCCTGTTTCAGTCTCTTGGTTCTACTTAACATTGGATGTTGTAACAAGCACACCCATAAGCCCGGTGCATTTGATTTATTTTCTTGTTGCAGATTGTGTTAGCACCCAATTATAACCTTGGAAAAAATACAGAAAAATGTTACATTAACAGGAGTGAAACAAATACTACATGATATAGTTTCTCTGGAGTTAATCCTTTCGGACAGATTTCTGCCCAGAGCTGTAATTTAGTCAAATATCATCAAATGGCATCCAAAAGTTTTACTTTTACTGTTTTCTCTTTTATAAAAAAAAAAAAAAAAAAAAACAAAAAAAAAAAACAGTTGAGGGAAGTCAAGCAGCTTATATTGTCTGCTAAAAAAAACAACATCACAATAAATGCTTCTCGCCACGTGATAACGCCCTTAGTGGATTCCCTCTTCTCTTTACGTGGTGCTTGCACGTCATACCGCTTTCTTACAGCCTCGTTCTGTTTTAAGTCCTTTTGAGGTCTTTTAAATCCAGTTGGAACTTAATGGCAAGAGCAGTGAACTAAGACATGCACAGAGGGATGCAGGACATAGTTTGGTGACTTATGTCTAAGAAGTTTTATTCTACATGTTCACTGAGAAGATTAACACATTCTCTGTATTTTTAAAGGTGATCTTCCAGTGTCATACAAACATAATTGATAAACAGGATTCCAACATATCCAGTAACTCAATATTATGCAGACGTTTGCACACAGGGCAGTTAACGCCAAGAAGACAGCTCTGACCTTCCCAAAGACATCATTACAACACATGCTGCACTCAGCAGTGCCTAATTAGAAATAGAAAGAGCAACTGATTGCACAAGGAGGAAAATGTTTGCTTTTCCTGTTTAGTGCATATTATGTCAGGTGTTTTTTTTTGGCAGTTTTAAACTTTTACAGCACATAATGTCCTTAAGTACATAAGTCTTGTCAATCCTGTTTACTCGAAGGCAGCAGATTATCAGTTTGCTCTTTTCGTCATTAGATTCAAACAGGTGTGGTTTATTAATTAGGCATTTACATGTAGACTTATGGAATAAAATGTGTGCAGGATGCAAACAGAAATAAGGTGACATTCAAAACCCTAACTGTAATTTCTAAAAGAACACCAGGAGCATAATGGAGTCCAATAGGATCCATCCATCACTACAAAGCAGATTTAGCATATTTGCTGACAGGGCACTTCCTCCTGGACTCCAACTATGAGAGTGGAATGCATCTAGAATAAAAACACTTATTTTGCTAATGCAGACCACGTATTGATAGTAAGGACAAGCTGGCAAAGTAAAACGAGAGAAATGTGATGATATTTGGCTGGAGTTCAAGGCGGCTTTCTGAGTAACTAGGATAAGCCTGAACCTCATTTGGTACGTTGGGAAAAACTAGAATATTTGGAGGTGAAAGAACAGAAGAAGGATGCAAAGATCCCATCTGTTCAGCTGTGTGATCCACTTGTCAATTAGATAATACCACTAAAATGCAACCTGAATGTGGAAACCTAGGTGATAAACCAAGTTATCCCCTGAAGCAAGAGAATCCACAGTGGTAACATGAAAATACCATAACTTAATACCAAATTGTGTTTTACCATGAATAAAGAGAACAACAAACTTTACCAACAATAGAACAATAAAAAACCCAAGTGGAGGGATACATACATACATACATACATACATACATACATACATACAGTGTGGAGTGTGACAGAGTGATGTGAGGAACCAGTATGGAGCAATGAAAACCAGTGCACTTATAAACTGAGGGCGGAGAGGAGAATGACATTAGATTCAGGTGAGCTTAATCAGGTGAATGAGGAACAGGTAAGAGAAGTGTGGAGTAGAGGAACCAAGGAAAGGATACACAAAGGCAACGTTCATACTGCAGGTTTTTGCTGGAGGTGGTCATTCATACTGCTATTAATTACGACCACTATCAGACTTCTGTCTGAACGGTTCAGGATCGCAAAGTGACCCTCATGCACGGATAGCAGGAGGCGATATCACACAGCAGTGCAGCGTTTATGGAAGTACTGGTGAATGTAATTGTGTCTAGAAGTGTTACATTTTGTTAAAAAAAAAAAAAAAGAAAAGAAAAAAAAAACATGGGGCACACTCGTGGCGCAGTGGGTAGCGCGACCCATGTACAGAGGCCTTAGTCCTCGACGTGGCTGACCTGGATTCGAATCCGACCCGCGGTCCTTTGCCGCATGTCTCTCCCCCTCTTCCAACCCCTTCCTGTCAGCCTACTTTCATAAAAAGCGAGCCAATAGAGCTGTGAAACCCCCCCCCCCCCCCAAAATAAATAAAAAAATAAATGCAGATACCGACCAGCATCTCTCCTTGCTATTATTAGAAAGCTGTTGCACAATGGGAGCTGACATTATTAAGACCACATCATGAAAAGATGAAATAAGGTAAGAAGAAAGCAGCACAGCTATTAACAACAGTCTTTTATTGATCCACTGAGTGTGGATGTGTAGTGAGAAACAAACTGCGGACGAAAAAAAATAATACGATAGGTATCCAAATGAGTCAAAAATCGGATTTTTGGGGGGTATGAAAAGATTGGAAATGGGCTATGAAAGAGACGAATATGGGTCTCATGTGAGCAAAAAGATCGGATTTGGATTGCATTTCCCTGCAGTGTGAACGTAGCCTAAGTAACACTGAGGGAACTAAATTAGACACAAAGGAAGCTATAAACCAAGGAAAAGCAGACAAACACTGACATAAGAGAATAAACTAAAACTCACAGACCATGACGTATATGGCAAGAGCTTTCTAACACTAATGAACAGAGAAATAAACTGAATACGGTGAAGCCATTGTAACAGGAATAAAGAACTAAGAAGTGATCAAAACCCAAACACCCAAGGATCATAGAAAATATCTAATGATGAACAAATTATGGCCTTGTGAGAGAGGAAAGAAGACAGCAAAACCTGCAGGAACAAACCAAGCTGTAATCAAACAAAAGGGCACCAATGTATGCAACAAAAAAAACAAAACAAGCAACAACATCATAATAGATGTGACACCAGTTCCTTCATCCACAAACGGGGGCGGGGGTGGGGCTATGGTGTAAATGTCAATCAATGCAACTTTTGGGCTCTTTCAGCTAAATAAAAGCTCTAGTTATTCAAACAGACACGTATTGTTAGTTTGAAGATGCACAAATATCTTCCCAGATGAGACCAATAGCCTTCAATTACTGATTGGCAAAGTTGTACAGAAAAACTTCAAAGCGACCAAAGTCTATCGCTTGGGCTTGGTTCTCCACTTAAGCGGATAAATAAGTCCAGCAAAACGACTGAAGCATCGTATCCCCCCCCCCCCCAGGCGCTCTAATCATCTAAAAATAATCTAAAAGATTAATGAGCCAGTTTACAGAACCCAACATGTAATTTTCAAAAACACAAGAGATGTTGAAAGAAAGCAAGTCATTTTTAAATCACATTTTAAATAGTAAAATGCAATTTTAAACTTTTTTTTTTTTAATTAAGTTACAGTTTTTCCACTAAGATACGCACTAGGGGAAACAATGCAACAGGAGCTGGACATTTTGATTTGGCTTAATAATTACTTTAGGTTAGGAAATAGAGCTCAATTGAACTGAAAACCCCTTGGTCATTGTATTATAATTAGCTAGCTCAGCTGATTGAAGCTTTCGCTTGAGATGTTGCTTTGACTAGTAATTATGGGAGCAGTTTTGGATACAGTTTGGGTAATTTGACTCTCATCAAGCCACACACACCTTGCTGGACAATATAATGAGTATTTTATTACAATTTTCCAGTTTTATTAATTTATTCATGAACTGGCTTTTTAAATGGGGCTGGGGAGAGACCGCAGGCTCAGAGGTAAAATCTCCGATATAGAAAACCCAACAGAGACCAGCGGGCAGAGGAGACAGGAGGGGACAGGTAAGGACAGGGAGCAGGTATTATTAGAGGGGACAAGATCCATAAAAAAAATGTTTTAAACTTGTAGGACCTGTGGTTAATTACTTAGCTTTGAAACGAAGATTCATTAACATTTAAATGAAAGGCATTGTTAAAGGAGGAGAAGAAAAGCAGGTAGAAAAGAAAGGGACACGGAGCAAAGAAACAAAGATTGTTTGTGTGGAGGAATAAAAGGTGTGACTCCCCTCTCACTTCGCTGATTACAGATGGAGAGGACTCTGTGGAGTTGAGCTGCAAGTTCCTGCTGCCTCAGAGATGAGTGTGCCTAATGCTTCTTCCTCTCCATTACAGCCCACAGCACTGCGCATAACACACAGCGTTCATATACAACAACAAGCAACGCTATCCTGTTGTTGCCTGCAGATGTCACACTGCTGCCTCTGAACAATACAAGCTGCCATTTAGCTTTTCTCTTCCTTCTGTACTCAATATGAGGTAATATGTAGGTGGCACTTGCTGCCTGGGAACCCTGCTAATGATTAGTTTCAGAACCCTCAATTAGTGCCCATGTATTATGGAGGGAAGCCTTCTTCAAACAGGAAGAGAAACTGAGCTGCAGATCACAGAGCCGTGTTTGCTGTAAACTCGCAGAAGACCAGTGACAAAGATTCGGCTTTCTCATAATCATTTAAAATGTTATGGTGCTCATATTTTTTCTCAAATTTAAAGAGATTGGTGACTCCTAATGCAACATAAATTATACGTTTTAGTTGATTTACTTTAAACAAAACCCTGTTATCTGAAACATATTAACAGGATGAACATACAAAGACAATATACTAGATTTAAGTGTAAACTCAAAAAACTGTGGGCAAGTTTTGCAATTAATGCTAAGGAAAATGTTTCTAAATAGTCCAAGCAAAAATATGAAGACTAAATGGGTTTTGTAATGCTTCAAACAGCTAACATGAAGATGAGGATGGGTTATGGCAAAAAGAAAGCACAAACCATTCAGATGTTTACAAGCACTCATCGTCAACATGAATAAATGCCTTTTGGGCTTTTAACTATTTATTTAAACTGTTTTAGTGCAAAATTATGGTAAAAAAAACCAAAACAAACAACTTCACTCATTTTTAACAACAACAAGATATGGGTGGGCAAGTTTGAAGTCCTAATCATATGTACATACTCAAATGTCTCATAGCGAGATTCAGAGAAACCTCACCTATTCTTGTCTGGAGACAGATTTCAATGCCACTCATTGTCTAGTCAGAAAAGAAAGAAAAAAAAGTTGCGTCAGGAAGGGCATCTGGCGCAAAAGCTCTGTAAAATCTGTGTGACAGTTGTAACGATTTACTGTGGCGATCCCTGAATTAGGGAAAGTATCAAGTTTGTGGTGTTTGCATTAGGACTGAAACGCAGCCAAAAGCTAGGGAGCCAAATAATCGAGTAAGTGATGATTCATTGAGTCCAAAATAACAAACTTACTGGTGACGCAGGTTAAGACAAGGACCAGGCATGGAACAGGAAGCTTGACAAGTTTAGGTGTAGCACAACATAGGACCTGACAATGAGTGTGACTGAACGGGCTGACTAAATATGGAGACGGAAGGGACGGTAGGTGGAGCGATTAACACAGGTAAGAAGAGTAAAGATAATTAAGCTGAGAGAGAGAGAGAGAGAGAGAGAGAGAGAGAGAGAGAGAGAGAGAGGAATACATGATATAACTAAGCTTAGGAGGGGCAGGCAGAAAAATAGGAATATAACAGAAACACGAAGAAGCTACTAACATCATAATAGACATAAAACTAACTAATGACAGAAATAAGGATCTACAGGTAATCCATCTGTCCATCCAACACGACTATCCCTTGTGGGGTCGCGAGGGGTGCTGGTGCGTATCTCCAGCTGACCCAACAGTCATGTTTTTGGATTGTGGGATGAAGCCGGAGTACCCAGAGAGAACCTGGCAACAGTGCTACCCACTGCTCCACTGTGCAGCCCCTCTACAGATAATAAACAATAATTAGAACTGCACGATCCCCAGAAACCTGAAAATAACCAAAGACCTGGAAATCCTGACAAAAAGGACTCACACAGTTGTCTTTGTGTTTTTATTATGCTACCAAAGGTTACAGTGGGGGCTACAACCATTAGAAATAGTGTTTCCTAGACATTCCTAGAACCACAAGTAGTTCCACATTAATCACAGCGTTCGCATCGCTAATCTCCACACAGATGTAAAACCCACCTGAGAACAGAAGGACAGATGGGAGACAAGAGTCTGATGTTATGGGCATAGAACATCACACAATCTCCAAAAATGTCAGATACTGAAAATGTCAGTATGTCCAAGATTGTGAGACCGAACTCACTAAATACAATTCAACTTTCATCTACACTCATCAGAAATTTAAGGCAAACCAAATAACTCTGTACAAAGCACGGTGATGGTAACATCATGCTGCGGGGCTGTTCCAGTGCACTGCACAAAATGGTTGGAATAATAAAAGTGGGGGAATGCCTCCATATTTTTCTGACTTCACCTCAAATCTAAATGTGTGGTTAAAGACTTGAAACAACTGGATGTTCCAGCAGGACACTGCTCCCTAACACACATCAAAACTAGCTTTTGAGTGCATAAACCTGGAAGACAATAGGCTTCTAGTATGGAACATCAATGCTTAAAAAGGTGGTCTGTTGCAGGAAAGCAACTAATTTGAATGAACACTGCCATTTTGAATGAGATAAGTGCGCAAATACTGAGCCAGAATTATGTTAGATCATTGTTTAAGGTTAAAAAAAATTGTTTCTCTGCAACTTGAGGTGCAGCATTTATTTCAGCCTGTGTATGTAATTTTATTGTTCTACAGATCAAAGAAAATTAACAATGAACTCAAATCTAAAGAGCATCTAAATTGTAAAGTATTTCACCCTTCTTCCCTGAAAAAAGTGGATAGATTAAAGCTATAGTTTGAAATCCTGTTCAGAAATACTTTTTGTTATCCTGGGTAAAATCGTACTTACATCCTGAAAGTAGCCAATACCTTATGTATTCACAAAAAAAGAGGTTAAAAAATAATTCTCTGTGGGAGCTGCATGCCTGTAAAAACTCTAACTAAACTTTTCCATTCGGTCCGAAGGACATGGATTTGTCTTAGTTTTGTTCCTGCTCTCACCCAAAGACATTATATACTCAGCCCCCTCTGTCTCTCAAGTTCTACGGGTATCGCCCTATCTATATATTGGTTGTGCCACATGTCTATCATTCTGACGTGCTCATGTTATGCCAGTGTCTGTACTCTTCTCTTCCGAGTTTCTGCTTGCTGGCTGCGCATGTGCACTTCTAGTGTCTAGTGTAGCCAGTTAGCTTAGCGGCTAGGTTAGCAGTTAGCTTAGCGGTTAGCCGGTCATTGTAGCTCCGCTTTTCTCACTGTATACTTTGAACTTGGCTGAGAGTCGCAGGAAGCAAACCGCGTACAAGTTTATGAGAAGAAGAGGAAGGCCTCGGTAGAAAGAAATAAGACCAGAGTGGATTTGGGAGATTTTTCTTTTCACACAACCCCCCCTGAGGATCGGAAGAGCAAGGTAAGATGGTCTTGCCCCTGTGCAGTTATGCAAAAAGGGACTTGGGGAAACTTCCGGGAAAATCGCCTACCCTAGCTTCAAATCAGTAAATGCCCCAAATTATATGACATCCCTGCCAATGATACGTGTGAGTAAATGTCCATATTGCATTTAACTGTTTACCAACAAGTTTGTATTTCATCACTGGTTACACAAATTTAATGAAAAACCAGCAGCCTCCGAAGAAGTCTCTGGAATAAAAAAAAAAAAAGACCAAAAAGAAAAAAAAAACATCCTATTTTTCAGACTCTTGCACTGCAGTAAATTGGTTCTGTAGTGGATACTACTATGTGGGCTGTCAGGTACTTGTAAGCCACTGACTCTCCATTATCCGTACTGAAGACGGACCAACCTTCTTGTGATGTCTTCACTCACAAATCCTGCTTCAGAGCATCTATGAGGGTCCATTAACACACATGGCTCAGGTCATCTGCACGCCTGGGAACGGTGAATACGTAAAGTCTCACTTAGTCTGCTTAACATCCAGACAGACCCCTTTTATATGGTATGTAGGTTTGAGTTTATCTGGTATAGTTTTAGAGTCTAAGGGGGATTTTCGAGAACCTCTTTGGAGCTGGTGAGTCACCCTGACTGTCAGCCTCTTTGTTTCTCAGCTCCATCGCAGTGGCAGTGGGCAGGCATCTGTCGGCAGGATGGCAGAGCAGCAGGACGTTGACGGGGTGTCTGATAGAGAGCTGAGACAAGAGGCCAAAGGGGCAGAGTATGGTGCTGGAGACCGGTCACAGAGTAGCAAAAATCCCTCACTCTCATAACAGCGAACACCAGAGGAAATATACCAGCAACGACTCAAAGGGCAATTTCTAAAAGGTTCATGTAATCACTTCAAACAGCAAAGCAATTTAAGATCCATCAAGTGTAGATAATGACATTTTTTTTGTTTTATATGATTTCTAAGTTTTAGAAACCAATTAAACTGACACCAACCTGTGGCTTTTGGAGTCATCTCCACTCCAGCTGCTCCAAACAAAAGTCCATCTAAGTTTTAACAGCAGATGAAGGATCGATATCAGTGAGGTCATGCTTGCAAGACCTGATTACAGAGCTATCTTCTGTAAGAAAAATAGAGCAACATAAACTGCAGACGTCATGTGAGTGTTCATATGACCACAGCTCCCTCACAATCGTTAGCACCCCTATTAAAAATGGTTAAGAAAGCCTTAAAATAAAAAGATTTTATTACAGAAACAAGAATGTCACCCAATAAAAAAAACAACACTGGAATTTATCCAAGGGGTTGGAGGTGTGTGGTGTTGTTTTTACTGTAAATTTTAAAGGTACATTTTTTGTTGTAAATACTGATTAATTATATTTTGTTTACTACTTATATAGACAGATGTCAAATTCAAGTCAAAATACTATTATTCATATACACTCAAGTCAAACTGAAGTTTTTAAATGTATTGCATTTTTATATGCATAGTACAATTTAGCTTAAAGGGGACATATCATGCAAAATCAAATTTTTTAGCCCTTAAATACATTTAGTTGTGTACTTGGAGTCTCTAGGAGTGCAGAAAACCTTTATTTAGTCTGTCTGTGTGTAGATATCTTTATACTCGGTTTGGGGTCATATTTTTCATTGTCTATTACATATTTTGAACAATTGTGTCACAGTATTTGCTTTGTACTGCCATCTTTGAATTTTGATAAAAACAAAATGAAACAAACAAGCTTTTGCCATCTGTAATACTTAGACCCCCCGCCAGAGTACATAAAAACAAGCATACCATTTGATACAGCGGGTTTCTGAGGAAAGTACCAACTTTGTTGAAAAGGTAAAAGACTCAGAAATATGTGTATCAACAATGGCACATTTGTCATTGTATGATTTGTCAGTTTTGTATGTCCTTCTGTTTTCCTTGTCTTTATAAGTCAGGAAATGGCTTCAAGCTACTTGTCCAAACTTAATGGCATACAGTCAAAGCAAGCAATAAAATATTCAAAACAACTGGAACTATAAGAAGCAAGGCTGGAATGCCCTGACAACACACATAGTGAAGAGGATAGTAAGAGGGAAAAACCCATTTAAAGCTTAGCGTTAAACAAAGAGTGGCATCTGGGAACCACCATAACAACCATTACTCACTATCTACTTGCCAACTGGATTATTGGAAGGTAGATAAAGGTATTTTTTAGTGCTACAATTACAAATGTAAAATGCTACCATTTCAAATGTAAATGTGTAGGCTATTTGAGGTTCTGCAGCAATCTTTCATAGAAGAATGGTCCAAGATGCCACCTGCAGTATGCCCAAACCTTTTAAAAATGATACAGGAGAAGACGAAAGGCTCTTCTACTGGCACAAAGTATTACTATTATGGGTATTCTCCATGTAGCACTTCATCTTTTTTTTTTAGACAAAAATTAGATTACTAGAAGTATTAACTAAAATTGTATATTCACTGAACAATGGAAGAATAATTTTTTGTCACAAACTGATTCTCCTATTCAAAGCCTGCCTTTTTAAATAAAAAGAAGTACTTTCGACCACCTGAAGCACCAGTGTGTGTGTCCCTCCACTAACAAACTGTGCACATACCTGCACATGCCAAACAATACGGAAGCCACCTACTCCACAATCACCGCTTTATTATGTTACCTTTTAAGTAATTTTTTTTGTGAAATCAGTTTACTTGCTTCAAAGCTCAATAGTAAGCCAGAAGAAACAAAAGTAAAGTGATTTAGTAAATCACTTGACTCGCACATCTTCAGAAGCCATCTGTCCCACCTTTGTTAAACGGCCTGTCCTAAACAGAAAGAGGAGCTCATCTTTTTTCATGCATACAAAGAAACTCAATTAGGCTGTCATTATGACCCGTCACAAAATGTGCACAGTCCATCTAAAATCCTGAATATGCTCATGATTAACTTCATAGTGTTCTGTTAACATTATCAGAGCAGAAACATCAGGGGGGGGGGATACTCGTTGAGGATGTTGACTTGGCTTTCTCATTTTTTGTGTGAAAAGAAAATAGTTTTAAGTGTGAACTGTCAGAATAAAGTGATGAGAAAAAAAATATCCAATATTAAACAACAGCTTAAATTCTGTGAGGTGTTGACATTTTGCATAAAATACATTATTCTTCATCAATCAGGCTCTTTCTTTTTTATAAAGCAGTTGACAGGTCAGCTTTACAGAAGGGTTTCCAGCACAGCCCACGGTGTAGCTACTCCTTTTTATTGCCTGTAATTGAGATCTTGGCTATTTACTGTCTTGGTAGATGAATAAGTGTTTTTTTGTTTTCTGATAAGAATTTTTAATTGTGCTTTATTGCAAAAATTCTTATTAGGATGGAGTGAAATCTTGGCTTTTATTGAAGAGGCACTGACTGCTGTTTACAGTACATGTAGGTTCACACCATTACCAACTGTAGAAATATGTTTGTTAATATTTCTGTTTGATTTATAGCTGTCATCCTTTTATCTTTTATAGCGTGTGCACCAAACAAGTTCCAGCATCATTGTCACTGCCCAGTCCAGATTGGTGATTCATCACCGAATAACACTTTCAACCATAGATCATGACTGCTTTTCTTCTGACTTGCACTAACTTTCTACTTTTTATTCAATGTAATGTTTTTATTTTTTATTTATTTTTTTTACTGGATGTGAATACTGTTTAATTCATACACAGAACAGACTGTATCAGCAACAAAATGGTTTAAGGGGAACCTTGTTGGGAAATTGCATCCAGAACAAGAGAAAGAAGGCCCTGTATATCTTTAAAGAGGAGTCGGACATTAGTCCAAACATATTTTCCTGAGTTAGAAAGAAAAAACGTTTAATTTGTCTGCAACTTCCATCAACCCATTGTCTATACCTGTGCTATGATCTCAAAACTGAAGAACCCCTGAATGCACAGGGAAAATATGCAAACGTCATGCTGAAAGACCCAAGGTTATCAGCGCGTCCTAAAGTTTTTTCAGATTTAGACCTTTAAAACTTAATTAAATCTTTTATTAATAGGGAGCAGGGACAGTTAAAATGTATGGGGCAACCTTTTACATCCAACAAGCCTCTATAAAAAAAAATCTACAAAAGAAACAGGAAGGAAAATTTAGCCTTTATTAAACGAATTGCTTTACTTTTGGAAAATTGGATTCCGACTTAAAAGCTAGTACTTTTAAAGTAATCCTGTCTGTGTCTGACTTTCAAAGCTGTACACCTCCATCTACATCCTACGGAGCTCTGACAGGAGTTCAGTCTCAACAAGACATTATCTGCTACCTAAATCTACTTTTTCTGCAGTATGACCTTTAGAAACTCTCTAAACTGCACCAACAGATGGTACATCTTCATCTATACCTAAGGAAATTAGGTTGTTGGAGCATACAACCCTGTTGGATCCAGAGACCAGTCAGATGTGGCACTGACACAATATGGCTCAAATTCAGATGGAACGACAACAGCATTGGGAAATGGCAGCTGTCGTTTCAATGAAACGAAATCTCTTTAGCAAGAACGAACCTGAAGAACAATGGTAGCAACCTCGTGGGTCGAGCTTTCAATTGGACTTAATGTAAAGGAAAGAAATGCTGTTAGCAGCGATGCAGGTCCATTGCTCAGCAGGTAGCAGCAAATAAAGATTTGAAGAATTGTTTCCAAGTTGCAAACCTCAGCAGAATTGGCAGATTAAACCCATCTGCTGTCTCCTGGGAATATGTCCGCAGGGAGACTTACCACCTGTTGTTGCAGTGATCTGTGTGATCATCTGTAATTCTACTGACAAAGCGAGATTATTCTCTACATGCATGTAAAATTAGCCTTTAAGCAAGGGGAAAAGTAGTAGACATGTGAGATGCAATATGTTTTCAACTTGTGCTGGCCTTCATTCGTGATGCTTTGGGCTGGTTAGAAGCAGGAGTCTTTTCTTTGCTTCTCATCAGGGGCTCTCAGTCGGTTCAGCCACCATTAACCCTCTAATGTCGAGTAAATCTGGGGGTCTCTTTTTTAACTTATTCCTAGTGAGCATATGTTGTGGATGGTTGCTTGTCTGACATCAGATTGAGGATCTAAGTGTGGCTCATCCAGAAAAACAGCTCCCCTGCATCTCTCATTGATCACAGCTGTAGGGGTAAATATCTTGTTTAGCCTCGTTCGCTGAAACCAAGCATCTGACTCAGAGCCCAAAAAAAGCCATGAAAACAGGTGACAGGAGTGTGATGATCCATGTGATGGAAAATTAATGGAAAGCGGGACAAGACAATATCAACGACTTGGTAAAAAAGAAAAGAAAAACTTCCTGTGGGATCTCTTCTGTACGCTGTTTACAAACGAAAGTTTTTTAACCATTTCTTTAGAAAATCTATCAGCTTGAAAGACAAACTTTTGCCTTCTTATTGAGTGAACTCTCTCACACACAAAGACAGGTTAGGAGATTTTGTATAAATAAATCATATCATTGATCAAACTACTATTAGTTTGCCATGGAATTCATTAAGTTTAAGAAACAACCAGACAAAGATTATGCTAATTTTACTCTGCAGCTATTTCCATTGGGAAAATGTTATATTTTTTGTTTGAATATTTGTATTTGCTTGTTATCTTGATCCTATCATAGTCACGTGTAATGCCCTTAAAATGTATGTTCAGCCTTTGACAGCAACAACTGCCCTCAAGCAGTTGCTACATGGCACTGAGTGTTTTATATCACAGTGGAAGAAGTTTGACCCACTCTTCTTGCAGACTTGTTTTAATGGAAGTGTAAAGAATATCCACGTAAATCCTTGCATCCATTGATGAAATAGTTTTTTGCGGTTCACGGTACACGTGAGTTCTTATTTCTGTAAGAAAGATCTATTAAAATGATTCTGTTCTTTTCCAGAAGCCGTCTTTCATCTTTTATTGAGTGCAAACCAAATCTCAGTTTTAGAGCTTTACGATGGCTTTTTCTGGATGTAAATGCAGTTCAACAGCCTTTTTTAATGGGATGAATTAGTTTAAAAAGTCTTGCTTATGTCTCGCCAACCATTTAGGGGATCATCAAAATGTATTTTGTCAAATGTGAGATGGGGTTTTATGTTCTTTTTTAGTTTGCAGTGGTTTTCACCTTGGATCTTGGCTATGGATGTATTTTTCCCCCAGACATAATCTAATTGTCAAATCATGAACTCTCATCTTAAAGGGGACAAATCATACTTTTTAATTCTTCCTTTTCACATTGAAATCATTCAGTTGTGGTCTATAAAAAGTGGAACTGCAATGCTTTGGTCTGAATTCCTCGTTAAATTACACTGCAAAAACGGAACTAGAAATAAGTAAAATGTTCTTAAAATGAGTGTATTTGTCGTTGATTTGAGCAGGTAAATAAGATGATTTGCCAATGGAATAAGATTTTTGCACTAAAAACAGGAACAATTCATCTCCATCATCTTATTTCAAGTGCAGGATGTCTAATTATCTTATTTTAGGGAGTCAAAATACTCATTCCATTGGCAGATAATCTTATTTACATGCTCAAATCAAGCATAAATACACTAACTTATTATTTTTACTTATTTTTAGATCCGTTTTTGCAGTGTACCCCCATGTTTCCCTTTTTGCCCCTGTTCTGAGGTGTGTCTGTAAGTAACCCGTTTTGGTGCTGTCTCTTTAAATCTAAAGGAACACATCTTGCCCCACACCCCTGCCGGTTTCAGAGCTTTACACTATACCTTGTTCGGCCATTTTGTAGCGTGCTGGGGGATGGTGTAATGAATTGTGTGGGTTAATACACCCAAAAACCAAATCCTTTTACTTACCCACCTGTAGCTTTGGCGTCCTTCAACTTGGACTACAAAATCGCTCAAAGAAATAAAAATATCTGATTTGCGAAATTAGATGTCTGAAACTGCATGACCTTGTTTAGCAGCGCCGCAGCAAATATTGTGACAAAATTGTTAAAAAAAACTCTATAGAAAATTGAGTAAACTTGAACGGCTTGAAAAATATGACCCAGAAAGAATATAATATCTATGGAGTATCGGGACAGACTAAATTCTAATTTTCTGCACTCCTGGAGACTCCAAGTACACATTAAAATGTATTTTAGGACTAAAAACATGGTGTTTGCTTGATATGTCTTCTTTAACTGAGGTAAGGGAGGCCCGCAGTGTTTAAATGTTGTTCTGGGTCCATGTGTGACCTCCTTGATGAGTAGTCAATGCACCTTTAATATTGGTTGACCAGCAGCTCCTGGAAAAGTACCTAACTATCCCATGTTTATCCATCAGTGGGCTTCACTGGTGTCCAAAATCCTTGGAAACAGCACTGTAACCTTTTTGAGACCGCTAGATCACAATAACTTTATCTCTCATCTGTTCTTGAATTTCTTTTGATCAGGGTGTGATCTTTTAGAGATCGTTCAGAGAAGTTTGTTAAGCATAGCATATAGATATGAACTTTTTTAAGATTGCAGCAGACTACGACAGTGGAATTAGAGGTAATGACCAGATCTCAAAGGTGCAACAAGGACATTTTCATGTGACCTGGAGGAAAGCAGTGAAAGGTCCAATCTGGTGAGTTTGTGTGCCCTGTGCAGACTTGTAAGAATTGACAAGGCAAAGAAAAATTATTGCACCTTTGCTTTCAAATCATTATATAAAAAATGTGTGTTTTTTTATCTAGAGGAAAACATTATGATCAAGAAGTTTGTGAACCCCAGTTTGTAATTTTCTAACTCCTGTTCCCAAGGTTAATTTAAGTTAGTATTAGGACCATAATGTGTTCATTTTTATCAATATTAATGTCAGTGTAATATATAATATCTCATAGCGGCTGTAAAAAGAGTCCTTGATCCACTTCTCGACTCACCACCTGCCGTTTAGCAGTGGACAATAAACTAAAGTAGCAACACATTGCGCCCTCTCAACTCTGAGCTGAGTTTGCCATGTTCACGTTGTCGTGCAGGTTTTCAGATGTGTTCTGACAAATGTTTTGATATATGTATCTCCTAAAAAAACAAAAACAAAACATTGCATCTGTCTCAACACAACTGTAATCATATTTAGAGTCTATTGCAGCATGGTTTGCAAAATTAAAAGATTAAAATAACTGCCCCATCTTTAACTGACAGGAATGATTTAAATCTAAAGATCAATCAGAAACTTCTGAGGGGGAAACGTGTTGGGGTCATGTTTGATTACCATAAGTTAAACTTAAAAAAACGTTAAGAGGGTGAGCAAAGTTGCAAAAGCTAAACTTTTTTTGGTATATCAGAGATGATCTGCCATTTCATGATGCAAAGACATTTAGGGCTTCCAGGACTGCCCCCTCTCGCATTTCAATTAATGTGTTGCCTTTTCTTTCTCAATCAGTATCTGCAAATCTGACTGGTGGACATTTAGTATTCCCCAAGACTGGGTTAGCCATTCATTTTTCTTTTCTTTTCAAGTGATCCTATCTATGATTCCAATGTTCTGAGCCATAATCATCAAAATTACAAGAAATAAAGGAGTGAAATATTTCCTTCTGTGTGCAATGCATCTAAAAAAAAGCTTAACTTTTTGTAATGAAAGACAGAAAATAGGGCATTTTTTCACAATATTCAAATTTCTTGACAGTGTGGACTTCTGAGACACCCTGCAGCTACACCATGTATTCTTGCAATTTTCTTGTGTGCTTTTGCTTTTGCTTTTTTTGTTAGGACTTGCACAGATTGGTCACATAATCTTTTTTTTTCATAGTTATTGGTGAAATACCTTTCGCTCGGGCCTCTGTTAAGTCCATTGATGAGCTCCAGCATGCCCACAGCTGCTCTGCCTATGAAACCTCCCTCCAATATATCACATATTACTCACATTCCCTGTTCTTTTCACAACCACTGAGCTGTTTCCTTTGAAAAGCTCAACTCTCTCTGTAAAGTGCATGGAAGGTATCTATTTTTTACAGAGTGCAATACTTAGAGCCTGCAGTCCTTTAAAAAAATATTTCTTAATTTGTGCATGTGAAAAAAATTAAGGAATCAAAAAAAAAATTGCTATGATCTTACTTTTCAAGGGGACTGTATCCCATCATGGCACCCTCGGTGAAGGTGATGCAGGCAGATTAAAGGACCACCCTGAACAAAATCTCAGATCCAATCTCTCCTCTTCATGATTCATTCCACATTCTGCTAATGAGGCTTCAGACTTTTATCCCGACCATTGCATCCAGACAAGTAAAAACAAGTTCCTGCCAACAATCTTGGTGATTCCAGTAATAAGAACTCCTGAAAGGAAAGATATTAAGAATTTATTGAGCCTTAAAATTGCGAGAATTGACAACGTGAATTTTTCCTCACTATTAAAGGTGCTTGCTTTTGTACTTTTCCATACGGAACATGTTGCTGCGTTATATATGTTTATTTTAATGAAGAGCAGAAAACAGAGTAAACTCGGAGAGTAAAACTGGTTCAGGAAGCAATTTCCGGACAGTTATACTGTCTTGCATGATTCCCAACAGTAATATTTCAAAAAGGCTGTTAGTGTGTGTGCTTTTTTCCCCCTGTGCAATAAACACAGCATACAGTAAGTAAGTGCTCCACCCTGTGCAGCTCAAGCTAACTATAGAGAAGATGAGAACACTGGCATGCTATGCAATTTACATTTGCCGATAAATATACTTTTAATATGCTTCACTGCTGCCTAGGATTTCCACCAATTAGATTAACTAAGCTGAAGGATGCTCAAGCTGGGAGACTGGAGGTGGACTCAGCTGTCAGTCTGCGGTCCCTCTGGTTATATTCAGGAGATGGATGGTTTGCACATGGCTGTTTAACACCCTGAGGCTACAGCTTCCTGTGCTCAGAGTGGATACACTTTACTGTGTTGCTGCTCCGTTACTTTATGCTTTCTCACATCAAAACTTGTTTTGTATGCGTTATTTATTAACATCTGTCTTTACTAGATTAATGCTGTTCAGAGTAAGTGACAGACTAAATGTTTTTTTCTCCAAGTCTTTGAAAAAAAATCACAAGCTCTGTTTTATCTGCATTTAAGGGCAAAATGCGCTTTAATGATGCTCACAGATACAGAAAAAACATTAGTTGTTGATCAGATCACCGCTGCTTCATAGAGGGAAATTAGAAGAAAAAAAAAATCAGTTGAACAAATTAATTTAACCCACTAAGGTCCATGAAACCACTTACATATTCAATTTATACTTAATATATTTAACAATAATGTCTCTAGCTTCATCTAAGCAAGTGATCATTTTTAAAACAAATTAAAAAAATGCTGAAATACTTCGGCAGTCTGACTAAAAACAGAATAACTGCACCTAACTGTTGTGTTTCAGAGGATTTGGAAACCTCCAAATCCTCTGAAACACATCCTTCACAACCACTTTCTTTGACATATCTAAAAGAAAATCAAATAATCTTTTGTTGTTTATTTGTTATATGTAAGTAGAACCATAAGGATTGGATTTCAAGGGTTTAATTTTTGGCAACAAAACAATAAAACCTAATAAGAAAGAAATTTGTTCCGCCGGTGTTCTCGGTGTTAATGGAGGTCTTTTTTTCTCTTCAATATTTCACATTTATCACTCTTGAAGAATGGAATATTCAAAACCTCACATCCACCATTTTAGCCCGGCGCGAGACAGAAAGATCAGCTCAATCTAGCGTGATTTACGTCTGGTCCCAGACACCGGCCGACTATGATGGAGAGCTGCGAAGTCGAGGACAGGCAGACATGCAGGGAAGGAGGGGAGAAAGAGAGAAAGCTTGATGATAAGTGAGCTGTAGCATGTGGTAGCAGTGCACTAATCATGGTCTCCAGCTGAAGAAACACTCGGGCGCTTCACAGCTTATTGAGAGATAATGGAGTTCTCAGAGCGACAGACACACAGCTAAAGACAGAAATGAAATCTGGGAATAAACGATGCAAAATTCACCTTTTATTCCTTCCTGCCGGGTGTGTCTGTTCATGTGTTTGCATATTGTGACTCACCATAACCTTTCAGTCTGATGAAAAATTAGGAAATAAGGCATAAGACAGGGTGGAAAAACAAAAGAACCCAAACTTTGGTGAGGGATTTTAAATTCCTAGTCAGAAAACCGCAAAGGAAGAATCCCTGCGAGAGAATAAACTTTGGTTGTGAAATAAAGAGTTTACTGGCAGATTTTGAATGAAGGCCTATAAGACATGTTAAAATTCTGGACAAAGAGACTTTAAAACAAATGTTTTGGTTAGTTTAAACCAAGGGTGTCCAAACCTTTTGGTACATTGGCCAAAATTGTCATGTCATAGGAACCAGAGGGCCAGAAAAACGAACGCACATTTTTTAACCAAAACAATTATGATAATTTTTTCATGCTCTACAAAATATGATCATTTAAAAAAAAATTATTTGTCAGAGTTTTTCTTGTAGGAAATTAATGTGTAAATCATTGTAGATCCAAAGTTTAAAAAGGGTTTTGCTCATTTGTCGTATTAAAAGATGGTCATCCAAAAAAATTTATTTTTCTCTTTAACAGTAGTAAAATTTGCTCTTTTTGGTCTAGCAATATAAGAACAATATTTGAGTCTGTTGTTCATTGAAAACACTTGCTGTAATCAGCCAATTATAATAATTAAATTCAAAGCAGATTTTAATGCACCAAAGTCGGCATTTGAGTAATCAAATGTCATTGGATAGAGGTTGGAGGTGGACCAAATCTTTCTGAAAATGTGGTTGGGGTGGGGGGGGGGGGCACCCAAAATCCATAAATGGCCCCCGGGCGGCACTTTGGACATGCCTGATTTAAACCTTTCACTCTTACTGTACAGATGCACACATTAAGAATACAAAGCAATGCTTTTAAGAGAAGATTGTTGCAAGTATAAAATAAGAGCAATTTCTCATTTTCTGTTACGTAATAAAGTCGTGACAGTGCACCAAGAGTTGTCCCTGTAACAAGGTGGGTTGTCTTTGGGCAATGTACTTTGGCAGCTTTGGTGCTGTTAGGATATCAACAAGGTCAAGTGGAACGAGCTGTTTATCCCAGAACTGCATGGCACACTTAGATGGCACTGACCCAAAAGATTGGCACATATCTATCAGATACCACCCTGGAGGTGACGCAGCTTCCCTGCTGATGTCACAGTTTGGATGTGTACCGCCCTTGTATGGGTGTGTCCCGAGATCCCTTTATAATGTTTGCGTGATGAGCACTCGAGGCCTCCTGCCGATCAGGGGCCCATCAGCGCTGGTGTGACTGTAACTATTTCTCTGTCTTTACTTAGATAAAATATAACTAAAAGCATCCTTGTCTGTTTTATGCGTCCTACATTCAAGGTAAAAAATAAGTGGGAGTCGCCTGACTGGGTAAAACGAACTGGGTCCACCGAGGGTGCTTCACCGTAGTCACGGCACGGTGAAACAGTAACAGTGCCGATCCAAGGGCGGCCCCGCTTCTTTCAGTCTGTCACAGGGCAGCTGTGGCTACAGTGTAGCTCACCACCGTCAGGGTGTGAATAGGTGAATCACTGGTTGTGGTGTGAAGTGCTTTGGGGTGAATAACTAAGAAAAAAAAGAAAATCCCAGAATAGTACCGTCTAAACAGGATGTTACTTTGTTAACCCAAGCTTTCTGCTTCAGGTCGTCCTACATTGTAAAATAAAATGATAAAATAATAATCATCATGCAGACAAAAGTTGATTTGCTCTGTAAAGCTTGATTGGAGAATTCTGGTCCCTGAGGACAAGGTGTCCCCCATGTTTTAGACATTTTTCTTTCTCTGAGATCATCCGATTTAAATGAAGGCTCCTGCAGAGCTTAGTGATGCATCGTAACAGCTATCTGAATCAGGCAAGAGTTTATCATTGAAAACATCTTTTGAAAAGAGGTAGGAGTGTTTTTCATCCAAGTGACGCAGGCGTGCCCCTGAAAAATGCCCCAACTATGATGAAACTAGAAATCCAATGCAATATTTATATTCACTGTCTTTTTTTAGTAATAAATGCAGTTTTTCTGAAATAAAATGCACCACCCTGAAATCCTGAAACCGGATCTTTGACCGATGTGGAGGAGATGTGAGAGTGGAGGAGGTTTGAAGTAACCGATTAAGGGAAAATGGCTAAACTTAAGGAGAAGTGCAGACGATATTTAATCCTATAAAAAAAAAGGGCCAGGGAGAAACTAAACACATTATCAAAACACAAACTAACAGACGAATAATGCAAAAAAAAAAAAACAAACAAACAAACAAAAAACACCTTCACCAGTGGCGAAAAATCTAAACTGAGACAGCATTAGCAAATGCACATCCTTAACTTTAGAATCTCCTAAATATTCAGTCATTTTCACAATCATTTATACGAAACAGGTCATGCATAACCATGAATAGGAAGGCAGGTGAATAAACATGACGTTGCGCCTGGAGTGCGTCATCATTCAGACGCTTTCCTTTGAATTTTTGCATGATATTAACATGCGGCACAAAGACAACAAGCAGCTGGTCACTCGAGCTGAATCTGTTGAGCTGACTTTGTGATGCGCTCCTCTTTCCCACACGCTCTCCTCCATCCAGACGTCTCCAGCAGCGCGCCCCGTTAGCTGTCACTCACCCCCCGCTGCAGTGACCCCTGTCAGGCCAGTGTCACTTCCAGGGGACACGCTTTCCGTGCATGGCGCGCACACACCCGCTCCTCTGCTTGTTTATTTATTTGTTTGAGTCGCTTTGTTTTGCCCGTGTCCGCCGTCAACCTGTCCGTCTTTCTCCTCTGCCTTCCTCACACAGCCCCGCTGTCACAGTTGGAGTCCTCTTCTTCTTTCAGTTTGCCACCTCGGCCCACGTTTCTATGAGCACGGAGGTGTTTGGGTTCGCTCGTTCACGCGTCCACTTTTGAGTTTGAGTCGCAACTTTTCCTTTGATTTTTTATCAGCCTAACTGTGCGGTTATAATGAAAAATAGTCCAAGATTTCAAACTGCATAATCATCAAGCATGAGTCAGTTCGTGAACTGCAGCATCTGAGGGAGGGAGGTGGGGGGGGGGGGGGGGGGGTAAATGTACAGCAGTTAGGCTCTCTGTGCAGAACATAAACAGAATGGTTGTGTTTTTTTAGTATAAGTATATTTTCCAATAGATGAACAGGTTTTCTTAGATTTGCGCAACAGAAATAGGTTGAATTCTTATATAAAAGCCACTATTTTAAACATCTAAAACTTGTTCAAAGCCCAGCAACAAACGCTCTTCTCTCGAAGATTTATTTGAGGGTCGGAAAAAGACACACATGGAACGAAATCTAGATCACATCTTTTCAGAAAACATGCCGGTCTCTATGTCCCTTAACGACATACCTGTTTTTAAGATGATCCCTATTACTGAGACTTTTTTACTTTTTTATTGGCAAGAAAAGCAAGAAAAAAAAAAACAATAACTAGAAAATTGATTCAGGACAACAGATCACAGGTTAACTTTTAGTTCTTCAGTCTAGGCGTGAGTGGGAACAGCAGCACCATCAGGATTTTTGATGCAATGCTTTATACGTGTCAATATGTATATGAAATCTGTGAGGATAAAGTAACGTTGCAAGGGTAAAAAGTGCAGTTTCTTGAGACACGTATGAACTCCGTACAACATCATTAAACAGGGCAAACAATTTGATAGATGGGTTTCGTCCAGTGATGCTTCACTGTTTGGACTTTTCATTTCACTTAAATGACTCATATAAATTGTAAATTATTTTTTGTTTGCATACCCCTAAAAGAAGGTAACTATCTTGAGCTTTCCTTAAATGTTGCTAAATAAAATTGTCGTTGGTTCTGAGGTTGTAGCTGGACCAAACTGCAGACAAGGGCTTGGTACTGGTACAGTGAGTTCAATTGTTTTAATTCTAACATAGAACAAAAACTTACCACAGAGGCACAAGGAGAACAGAACACAGTTAGGAAGTATGTTGCAGGAGCAACCAGCAGGAAACAATGTGAATCAAGGGATTTAAAGGCTGAGGAAAGGGTGAAGGTTGACACTTGGACCACTTGAGCATAATCAGGGGGGAATGCTATCCTGAACAGCTGTGGAGAAGAGTATCTAGATCGCAACAAGATACAAAAGAGTCTACAAATCAAAAAAGAGAGATAGCCTAAAACAAACATAAGAGAATAAACCAAGGAACACAAAAAACAGAACACACAAAATAACTAAGAAACTTAAGAATTTAAATTATATGGAACGACCCCGATCACAATAATGATTAACAAGGAATGAGCCTGGTATGGCAAGACGTTACTAACAATAATAAACCCAGAAGTGATCAGAAAAAAAAAACATTAAAGCAGCAATAAGTAAGAAATTTACTGAAAAATGAATAAAGGAAGTAACATTTCCTATAAACAATCGGTCCTCTCCCACAACAATGTCTTAGACAATCTGTTTTGTGTGTTGTTCCAATTTCAAACACTAGGTGTCATTATTACTTATTGCTCCTTTAAAAAAAACTTAAATCCAAACACTATTAGATCATACTATTGTAGATATACTAATGAACATTTTACTGTCTTTGTGTGATGTTTCCTTTTTATCTAGGTCTGCCACAGCCCTTTGCATGAAGGCCTGTTTTTGTCAGTGCTGAGAAAATGTTTGAATTTGTACGGCAATATCATTGTTTGGTAAGAACTGTATCCCAGAATAACCTTTAGCTCCATTATTATATATATATATATATATATATATATATATATATATATATATATATATATATATATATATATATATATATATATATATATATATATATATATATATATATATACATACATACATATGTACAGTTGCATGTTGCACATTAAAGTATGCCATTTTCAAAAACTGCACTCTTCTTTCTTATGATGTAAAAAATTTTACCTTACACTGCAGTCTTTTATTCTTTTATTCTTTTTTTCCTTCTTTTTCTTTTTGATATTATGCGTTTTTTATGTGTATCTGTATGTTTCCATTTCCCTGTCACTTTCCTGCTGACACACCTGAATGTCCACTGTGGAAACATACAGGACGTTTCTATTCCGTCCTCAAATCCAGAAGCATTTCTCATGACTGTGATCTTTTGGATCTGGCAAGCAAGGTGACTTCAAAGGTTTAAGATTCTTGTTATCAAAGGTGAGAAAAAATAATGGAGCTAAAGGTTATTCGGGGATACAGTTCTTACCAAACAATGATTTTGCCGTAAAACCCAGGAAAGACAAATTCAAACATTTTCTCAGCACTGACAAAAACAGGCCTTCATGCAAAGGGCTGTGGTAGACCTAGATAAAAAGGAAACATCACAAAGACAGTAAAATGTTCATGTCTGTAAACACAGTTTGATGCTACACCCACGAGTGCAAGTCACGAGTTAGCAAAGCTAACAAGGAAAGAGAGAAAAGCAAAGGTTGGTGGGCGACCTAACTTTCTTTTAGCCACAGCTCGTTTAAGGTTGATTGCGGCAAAGCAGGAAACCTTGCTGTAATTTAATAAATATAAGTATTTTTGAACATTTTCAACAGTGCACCCTACTGGCAGGAAAGTGGCTCTATTTTTCAACTTGGAGCTTAAAACCAACTTTGAAGACATGCTGTGAAAGGCTTCGGAGCACCATGTGGAACCCCTTCAGAAAGGACCCAGATTGCTTCTGCAGGAGGGAACCAAAAAAAAAACCAACACAAGACAGAAAAGAACAGGTGTTACTCTGACCTGCCTACAGACCAAATGTGGTATCTGACAAAGACATGTGAAGCATTCCCCCCCTGTGCAAATTCTCGTTCAAGAAACACTTCCAAACTATCTGGAAATAATTCACATAAATACATCTACTGTTGTCTAAAAGTAGTTGAAAGGTGGTTGGGATTGATCAAATGGGCTGACCAAGCCTGACTCTTAATCTTTTTGAAAGGGGCTAAAAAAGTTAAATTGTCTGCATATTTTTGGGCCTAAAAATAAAAAAGACTGGCCTAAACAGCCATAAGAAACAAAGCTGATGCTCACTGTCGCGAAGGATTTGAAAATGAAAATGTGACAAAAAGGATGAACGTGTTTTTGTGTTTTTTGGAGCTCCAAGCTGTGCCCAGACGGCACCCCTTCCAGGGCAACACCCAGAAGTCTCCATAGGGCCACATCATCAGAACTTCTGTTTCGTGCTTAAACACAAACGACAGTCAGAAGATTTACTCTTGTAAGCCAAAGTTGTAAAGAGCCGATGCTTGTAATTACCAGGAAGCGCTCCAACATCAAGGCCCTAAGAATATCCAAGCCTAATGAGTATCCCTATGCCCACCCAACACTTCTGTCCCTGGCCACCTGGGAGAAAGACCAGCCCTTCCTCCCCCGAGGAGTTGGCTTTCGGATCCTAAACTGTGTGTGGAGGTAAACCCAGCTATGTCCAGCAGGTATCACTAACCTCGGCAAACAAGCGAGGGGCTTTTGTCACCAATGTGTTGACGTCCCATGTTCCTATAGAGCATCAGTCCCCACTTTCACCTGCTGCCCCAGCTGACATTGTACCCCAGCCTAAACATAGAGAATACATAACATGTGTTTAAAGGGTTATTCTGTTTTATCTAAGTTACATAAATGAGATGTGTTGAAGGTCCTTTCCAATGGCGATCCAATGGTAAGAACCATTGTAATATTTTTCTATCTTAAAATTCATGCTAATGATTATTCATCTATTTTGTAATAATACATCTTCTGATGCTAAGCGGAGGTTCTTGCATGTCTCTGGTATTTTAACACACACCCCTGTCTCAGATAACCCATCTTTGGTCCCTCATGTGATATCAAGCAGGGGGTACATCTTCCTACTTCTCTCTCTTCCTCTCTAATACCTCCTTAATGTGATCCTCCCAAGGCATTTAAGCTCCAGCATGATGATGTCTTCAGTTGTTTCAGAAATCAATTATATGTCACATCAGTGTCATGATCCTAAGGTGTTGTTTTGTTTCTGCGTGTCTCTCTCTCTATTCTCTAAACCTGCCCATCCCATCGCGACAGCTCTTCATCAGTGGGTGGGGTCATCTCCTGAGAGGAAGCATACCTGCAGTTTATTCTGCAATCAGTGGTTGGCTGCTTAAGATCTGCACTCCTCTCGTCCAGTCGCCTAATTGGCCATCGCAGTTGTTGTGATTGAGAGCTCCTATTGCTATTCCCACGGTGCTTTCCATGTTAGTAATTCCAAGTGTCTCCGCACACCCCCTAGATGTGTCAGAACTTAATTTGAGCTTCAGTGTGAGGGACCTCATTGATTCCTGGTTACTTTCTGGATTCAAACCACAACATGAATACCTTCCTGGTAAATCTTACCCTTCACAAAAGTAGCTGCTAGATAAACTTACCCGTTTAACTTTTCTGCATCTGTAGCCCTGACCAGCATCCCATGAGGAGAAGCTGCTCCCCTAAAAACAAACAAAAGAGAAAGATCATCACCAAACTCGTACACACCTGACAGGCCACGCCTCCATCCACCCACCTGTGATGTCAGTCCTCCAACAATGACTAATCTGGATGACATTAGATTGGCCTCTGGTATGAAATTAAAAAAATCTTGGTGTTATCTTTGACCAAGACATGTCTTCTGAGATGACATGACCAACGGCTCATTACGAGTGCAAAGGTTACCAAGGTTAACCGTTGTGTGCTGGCCTCCATTGCGATTACAATCTAAAGATAGCTAACCCCTTATCCAGCTGCCTGGGAACTGCTTTTGATCAGTCCAGAGATACAGACAATGCAGTATGTCCACACTTGGTAGAAAGTTTCATCTTATGAAGAAGTTTGCCATGACTGCAAATATTTTTCAACACCATAGAATAAACAGACAAGATGCTAATGGTTTTTATCATTTTCTCCCACTGTACACTCTCTTCTTGCTGTGACCAGCAAACCAATTGTTAGGAGTTCAAAGACTCTGACAGATCTTGTGGAAGATGTTTCAGAATGCTTAAAGTATAACGAGGCTGTGTTTTAATCACAGCCATATAGTGTTTAAAAGAAGAAAAAGCCCAATTGCTGCTACGACACCCGCTGCATTTTCACGCCATCTGCTTCGATTGTCCTACACTTTTAAATGAAGGCGTCGCTTCGACAGGACAGATCCTGCAGGACCGCCGCACCTTCATCCGCCGCGACTCATACTGGCTTTTTTATGCCGCTTTAAAATACAACGATGTGCTCCCTTGAGAGATTAATTGGATCCTTTGAATGTGCTGTTAAACACTTGGTCCCACAGGAGGGGTGGTGACTTACATGTCAGGTGTAAGGAGGTGGACGCCAACACGGATCAGATATGTTTTAATTGCACTGCTGTCACCTTGTGTGTTCATTTGAGACAAAGGAGCTCAGGGAGCTGGCGCTTTTAGCTGGGAGGATATAATTCCTCTCTTCCTTACAGGGTGTTGGTGCAGCTGTGCAAAAAAAAAAAAACTTGCGTTCATTTGAAATCCACTGGATTACGACACACAATGCAGTGCAAATCATCTTAAAATTATTTAAGATATTCATCCTCTAATTAATGTTTAAACATTTATTGGATTAGTAATCCAGCAATTATAATGTTGCATTAAACCTGAAATATTTTCCGCTTTCAAACTACACTATCAACATGGTATTTATCGTCCCCTACTCTTTTTGAAGATGGGCATCCTCAATCTTGACTCGTCGACCCTCCCCTCTGCGTCCATGACCCCGGATAAAGGCAGGTGCATTTTAAAAACACGTAATTTGAACTCTTTTCTTTAAGCCCAGGTTTGTAAGCTTGCTTTGTCTGTTTGTTTGTTTGTTTGCTATGAGAGCGTCCAGTTTCCCTCACAGTGACAAGGCAATGTGACTTTGCTACAAAATTTTATTTTCACAACCCACTGAATCGTCTCAACCAGGGTTCTGATGTTTTCAGCCAAGCAGGTCTGAACTTCTTTGAAATATTGGATGTGACAGCACCCTGATAGCAAGTAATTATAGAATTACACAGTCATTTCAATTCACACTTATTTTCAGCCCTGACCGGGTGTGACTATGAACTTCTTCGTCCTCAAACTGGACTGACTCTGCGTGATGGAGACCTAGCGTTACATAAGATTGGGACAAAATAATGAGAATTGCAGCGCTGTGATAAAGTATTTGCCCTTATACAGATCTCAGCAGTTTTTGCGTTTTGTCGTGTTAATGCAACAGATGAAATAAATGCTCAGTGGATTTCACATCATAAAATAAATGTATTAGAATTCCAGCAAAGACTGAATGTAATAAGGAAACATATCTTTTGAAAACCATCTGGTCCTATTTGAGAATATTGTTGTCCCCCTTCTCAAATCTTGACATAAATTGCTTTTCTTGTTTAATTTCATCAGGCACAAGCAGTCCTGATTACTGCCAGACCTTTAGAATCAAGAAATCACCTAATCTGAGCCCTCCTGACAACATGAAGTATGCAAAATGATTTAAAAAGAAATCACCAGCTCTATCTATGTACTGAAATCCATCAGCCCAGACAGGATTTCTTTGTCATTTCTAAGCCTTTTGGACTCCAGAGAACTCCAGTGAGAAGCATCGTCCATAAATGGAGAAAACATTAAATTAAGTTAAAATATTAAGGCTGGGAACAGGGCCACATCTTAACCACACCTCTGATTACTCATCAGTTCATCCAACCTTCACAGTCTGTCCAACCCACCCTCCCGTACCCTCAAATCCCTCTCACCTCATCCCCTTTCCTCCCATTCATCTCATCATCCTCATCCTCATACCTCATACCATCCTCATTGTTGACGGCCTACCAAAATTATTCCAAGAGCACGTTGGCGACTCATCCAGAATGTCAAACAGCACCAGCAATAACATCGGACATTCAGCAGATCTGACTTGCTCTAGTTAAGAACCGAGTTAATGATTCATAATGGGAATGCGTCTGGACAACACTGGCTTCCACAGAAGAGCTCCTAACTGGCAACCACTGCTGACCAAAATGAAAGTCCCATCTCAAATCTGTTTTAAAGGACCATGATGATCCTCAAGACAGCTTTTTAGATTAGGAAATTCATACAGACTGTGAAAAATCATGGAGGTTGTGTGATTGTCTCTCGCAACATTATTGACTGTGGAAGAAAATGTCTGGCTATTAGTACATAGCTCTAAGCCCAAATGCGCTTAAGGTATGCACCTCTGAACGGCTAAAATAAATAAATAAATAAATAAAAAGGGTTTTGGAGTGGCCCAATGAAAGAGCCAAATCTAACAGAAATATTGATGCATGTTCCTGCAGGGAAGAACTGCTGGTCATGTCGTTCTTAGCACAACTGAATGTAAGAAGGCGTGAATTCACCCCAAGACCAGTTCAGTGCTAAGAACATCACACACACTAACCACCACCCACAGACCCAATTTCTCACAGCTTCCTGCTGCTCTGCAGCTTATGATTTCTCAGTCTTCAGGCCCCCTGCACAGGCACATCAGCCCCCATCTCAGATGAATGCTGTGTGTTTACATCCGCATCTTTGCAATTAGGTTTCATCTCAAACTGACGGCTGCACACACATTTCTGGCCAAAAATAGCAAACAAATCTAAAGATGAAAGGTCTCCAAATCGCACGCCAACACCATTCAGAAGCCAGGTTTGCTGCTAATGAAGAAAAAAATCGTCTTAGACTAGATTACATGCATTTTATGAGACTGTTAATTTAGAACTTTGGGACGTGACCGTCTCTTAAACATTGCTTGTTGCAAACTAAATTGGACTTGTGCCTTTTTATAATCAAGAGTAGATTGGTGTAGTGCAACTGATCATGACAACAGATTAATCCTCTTCTTCCTCATCAGTTTAGGTGGACACCCATGTCCTGGTAGATTTGCAGCTTTACTATACCTTTTCGGTTTTCAGGTGAATGCTTGAACAATGCTATGTGAAATGTTCAGAACGTTCAGAAAGTTTTACAACTTAAACCAGCTTTAAGCTTTTAGGAAATTGTCTCCCTGGCCTGTCTGCTGTGTTCTTTGGTCTTCATGATGCCTTTTTTTTTTTTCTCTAATGGTCTATAACCAACCTCTGAGGCTTTCATAGAAGAGCACTGAAATTAAATGACACCTAATATGACTTTATTTACTACTGTGAATTCTGAAGGCAGTTAGATGCATCAAATTTTATTTAGGGGGTTCACAGCAGAGATTGGCCGACACTTCAGATTCTTATTTGTACAAAAGTGTGCATCCTTTTTGTTCCATTTTACAATCATTTGCTTCTTTATGTTGATCCCTCACATGAAACCCAAATCAAATACACTGCGGTTTGTGTTGTGTGACCACATCTATAAAAATGTCCAAGAGGTATGAATACTGCAGAGTAAATGGGTTTAGATGTTTCCAGTTAAACTGCGACATCGAGGCTACCAAAGATAGAGGATATGACGACACACATAGGAGTGCTGTTTCTGTAACTTGTACCGTTTTAAAGCAGATGAAGAGAAAGTGCATTATATATGCAGCTGTTAGAAAAACATCCACACAGCATCATCGCTATGTGTCTGTTTTTGGTTGCTTTAGCATCCCTTGCTGCCACTTCTCCATCTAAAACTGGCTGTCCCTGACTCTGGTGCATTCAGCAGCCTTGCATCGTGACTAAAAACTGCATTCTGTGCGCTAAAGAGCCAGTGGGGTTTAGCTCACCCTCCTGTTTCCTCTTACTTTGAGGGTATGATGAAAAAAGAAATAAAAGAACACAGATTTCATCTCACTAGAGCTATGGGAGACCTTTAGACTTCTTAAGATGGACAAATATAAAACGAGGCACGTCTGATGGGAGGAGACAAACTAGATAAAAGGTAATCTGAATAAATGAATCAAAAGTATCCAGTTACATAAAATCAATATATAATAACTTATATATATTTTTAAATAAACCCATAATAACCCATCTTCTTTAGTGTGCGAGCTTTATCTTTGTTTTCCCAAAGCCAAAATGGGATGTAGTCCTTGTAGGGGCGATCATTCATCCAAACCCAGTTGCGCACGACTTGGTGACATCATTGGGGACAAGGAATCCTGAAAAATTACTCCAGGGATTGTGTGACGACAGTGGCAGGGAAGTATAAAAGCAGAGCCGAAGAAGTTGTCAGCTCAAATACCTCCAGGATCTGGCCTTAACGCTCACCAAGAACTCTGAGAAGCGGAGAGAAACCATTACAGCCACTGCCAGCGGTGCCTCAGAGAGGAGACGAGGAGAACTTGGATACATTTCAGGTGAGCCTGACGCTTTTCAGAGTAAACCCAGACATGCTGTCTAGATTTGAATTGGTTCATCCTACCTGGATGCATCAAGTTTACTGTTCATCTTGCAGTTTTAAATGTACTTGTAATAATGCAATTCATTCAATTTCAGCTGTGTATTGATATAACTGCTCTTCATAAATTAAATGTGATTGCTAATAAAACTTTAAATTTGATGTGATTCTTCCACAGTCGAGGGCAAAAAAAAGCCATGAAGTCGGCAAGCCTCTTCATCCTGGCATCTTTTGTGATCTGCAACTTAGCGGTGTCTGAAGGACAGGGTCTCCCTGCTGAGGATGAGATGGACCGGAGTGCCACCATAGACAACATCATGCTACAGAGAGCACAGAGCCTCCTGCTACGGTCTATTCTCAAAAGGCTGCAGGATGAAGACGGCAGAAATGGTGCGTAAAACTTGTGGGCATTTTTAGATCTATTTTCTAAATGTTAAAAAGTCGACTTTGAATTAGAACAGTGCTCTGCACGTCTTTAAAGTGAATATTTACTTTGCTGTCTTGAACGTTTCCTGGGATTGATTTCTTTGCCTCAAATATAATCAGGAATAATTTTGAAGTGATGTCGGACATTTTATTTTCAGTGAGATAAAGAACAATGGAATTGATGAATCCCCCAATTTTTGTTATATTGCGCAAGAAATTTGGACCATAACATAACATGACATGACGTGCGTAATTTACGCACGCCAAATATTAACTGTAAATTGATTCTTGCAGAAGTCCACCAAGGTTAGAGTATACTCGTTTGGTGTAAGAATAATACTAAAGCCCTTAACCATTTTTTTTTTTTTTACCTCCAGATGGAGTTTTTTCACAGCCAGAATGGGTGACAAAAAGACAGCATCCCGGTAAGAGGTACTTTGAGGATCTGGAGAAGCGGCAGCATCCGGGCAGAAGAGAGGGGGGCGACGACGAGCAGTTCTGGGATGCGCAAAAGAGACAGCACCCCGGCAAGCGCGAAGATGAGATGCATTCGTTCATGGAGTTCCAGAAGAGGCAGCATCCAGGGAAGCGCTCCGCCGCGGGGTATGTCCCTGACAGCCCCGTCGCGCTGCTCAGCGAACTTTCCAAGCGCCAGCACCCGGGCAAGCGCTACCTGGCGCTGCACAGCAAGCGCCAGCACCCGGGTAAGCGTTTTCTCGATGACGAGGACGGCGAAGCGGACTGGACTGAGGACGGAGAGGAAGATGCGCCCGAGCTGGAAAAGCGTCAGCACCCAGGAAAACGCTTTTGGGATAACTCCAGTCCGGAATTAAGCACCGGCAGTCCGTGTGATGTTTTGGACTCCGACAGCTGCAGTAAGACGGGTCTCCTGCTCGACTTTCTGGAAAACATCAGCAAAAGTCGCGCCGAGGAGAAGAGACAACACCCGGGGAAAAGGTTTGCACCAGAGGAGGATTTAGAGGATGGAGAGTAGGCGAAATAAATAGCTGTTCTCGCCATGACACAGTAGCTACATGTATAAAATAAGCGGTCAAAATAAAATATGAAAAATATTTTAATTAGTTAACCTTTTAAGCCATTTTTCTTTGGCACACAGTTTGTAACATTAACACATAGCATTAATCTGAAATTCTTCTTTGGAGCGCTTGTGCATAATTATTCTCCAAATCTTTGAACTTTGCTGTAAATACAGATTTAGGATGAAGGGATAAGCTAATCTATCTTATTATTTTTCAGTTATGTTAGGGTTTGTTATGTTCCCTAGAATATTTATGATTAATTTGAACTGTAGGATTCTAATGACTGGCTTCAGCAATGTTGCCTCTGTGAGGCAACACATCTTTGTCAGTGTGACACCTGCCTGAGTCCAGAAATAACGAAAACTGCCTCGCTTGCATCAAATAAAACTCTTGAATGATTGATTTGTGTTTTATTTTGTACTTATGTAACATATAAAGAATTGTACTGCAAATTAAGTGTGCCCCTCGTTATTTTGTTTTACCTTACCTCGTGAATGAGGTTCATTGAGGATGCTTCTGATAAGGAGCAAAATGTGAGGTGTGTGCAGGACAGCGCAGTCGTATTGCAGCTATATCTGTGATCTCAATTCCACAGTGTTCAGCCTGCTATAATCTGTTCAAGCATCATTGATATGGACCAGAGGGATGGTGAAGTGTCCTCATTAATTGGAATCCTTCCATTATGATCTCACCAGCAGCTGTAGGTAGTCCTTAATATGCTAATGAATCATAAAGCATTTGAAGATTCAGACAAAATATTTTGCTACATTCTCACTTGCACACAGCTCCAGCTCACAGTTACAATTTCACCAATAAAAGTGGGATACAAATTTGCACACATTTCAATTTAGTTGATTTTAATCAATAGCTAGGGATAGGAATTACGTAACTTCAACAGATAAGAGTCTTAATTCCATCCATCCATTTTCTAACATGTTTATCCCTTGTGTGGTCACAAGGGGTGCTGGTGCCTATCTCCAGCTGTCAATGGGCGAGAGGTGGGGTACACCCAGGACAGGACAGGTCGCCAGTCTATTCCAGGAGAGTCTTAATTGCATCAGTTAAATTACCTTGCTTAATTGGTTAAATTTGAACAAATTTTAAAGGGGAAATATCACGCAAAATCCACTTTTTGACCCCTTAAACACATTTTGTGGTGTACTTGGAGTCTCCAGGAGTGTAGAAAACTTCAATGTAGTCTGTCCTGCAACTGATAGATATCTTTATATTCTGTTTGGACCATATGTTACAACCTGTTCAGTTTTGTCTGTTTTCTATTACATTTTTTGAACGGTTACGTCACAGTGTTTGCTGTGGAGATGCTAAACAAGGTCACGGACTTCCAGCTAACCATTCTCGCAAATCCGCCATTTTTATTTCTGTGTGGGATTTTGTAAACTGAAGGTGG
This sequence comes from Fundulus heteroclitus, assembly GCF_011125445.2. NCBI lineage: Eukaryota > Metazoa > Chordata > Actinopteri > Cyprinodontiformes > Fundulidae > Fundulus > Fundulus heteroclitus. Next base: position 25,943,507 of record NC_046361.1, on the reverse strand, counting down.
ATAAATAATTGGTTGTTCATTACACTCCAGCTTACTCCAGAAATAGCAGAACGGGGGAACGTTGAATATTCTGTGACCTGGAGGGGGACGAGATATGAATTGCCTCCTTTAGATTTAAAGAGACAGCACCAAAACAAGTTGCTCTCAGATGCTCATCAGAAGAGCCACAACTGACTGATTTTAATGTGAAAACGAAGAACTGAAGAGCATAATATGTCTCCTTTAAGTTATCTGGTTTATTCTACAATAATAAAACAAAAATTAAATAGTAAGAAACTTAAAATCTATTCTAAAAAGAAAGAAAGTAAGTAAACCCTTTTACATGGTAACCACTGCTAAAATGTCCTGTTTCTTGGTAGTGACTGCGTCAGGGTTTTTGAGCCTAGCCTGCCAGCAAGTTCAACTTTAGTAATAGGTTAAGCGAGTAAAAGCATATTAATTTTTTTCTAACAAGGCTGCATGTTATAGGTTATAACATGTTATACATGTATAGGTTTCCCTGACATCAACAGCTGAAATTGTAAGCAACAACTGGCGCAGGGCTAAGAAGCTCATGCTTGCTAGCAGTTTTAACTTTACCATTAGCGCTGACACTGGACTGTTGTATACCAGCATTTTAAATCTTTTCCCACAAAGTGGCGTGTGAAACTTTTCCTACTTGTTCATGTGAATGTACACTGTCACACTGTCACCGGCACAAACTTGCAGGACTGTTCTCTGTACAGTCTGTTGGCAACACAGAGTAAACACAGCTCCAGGCTTGTTGAGCTTCCTCAGCAGTTTGGCAAACAAAATGTGGAAATCATCCTGAAAATCTCAGCTTTTCAAGCACCCTTGAGAAAGAAGATAGATATGCTGAGGGTAATAACACTCACTGTAAAATAGCTACAGGGTAGAAAGGCCTGAGGGATTTGACTGAAAAATGCTGCATCAGATAATATAGGTGCTGTTGCAGTACAAAGATTGCCTCTATTGTTTGTATGACTGTGTGGCCTCCGGCTCCCAGCAAGATCATAGCTATCCATCCAGTTCAGCCACGTACAAACACACACGGCAAACCCTCTAAACTAGCTGTCAACACACCCAGTCTGAGGAATTTCCTCATGAGCTGATTTCAGCCACAAAAGCAAGACACCCGGGTCACTTTAGAATAGAATATATTAGAAATATCCTCTATTGTCCCACAGTAGCAGGTGTGCCGGCATCAACTTACTGCTTTCTTTTTTCTCTTGAGATTTTTTGGCCCGTCTTGAGAAGTAATTAGACAAAAAGAAAGACAGAGAGAAAAAGGAAAGACATAAAGCAAATGGCCCGAGACAGGGGATCGGATACAGGACATCTGCATCGAGGACAACAAAACCAAAACCTCCACTCAGAAATAATAGGTCCCTGTGGTTACATAGGGACATCACTTTACCTGACAGCTTCTGCAGTTTCGGAGTACATCCTTAGACAAAAAATGTGAAGTTGTACAAAATTCAACGTCTCACTTCCCTCAGAAAATGTGTTGTTAATTCAACTGCACGTATTAACATTGTGTTGCTTTATTATTTAGGCACTGCCTTTACAGCCGAAGTATAAGTACAAAGTAAAAGTATGAATTTGATTTCCACTTCTTCATTTATTCAGCTGAAATCTGAAAGCACAAGCTGAACATAGATGTTTTCTTTACTTTCACTAATGATTTTCTCCCTCTAAATTCTGCATGAAAAAATATTTTTCCTAAGAAAAAAATAAAACTGCTTTAATCATTTCCACCTCCTCTTCCACTGTTGGTGGCACTGGTTATAATCAGTTTACGAAAGCCTTTTCATCAGAAAAAAATATATATATGAAAAAGTTATGTCAGCATTTCCATAATATATATCAAAAAGACTTTCTAACTAGACTAGTAACATTCAACTGAACTGCTGAGTAAATATGAAAATAACCTAGACTAATAAACTAAACAAAGAAAGAACAAAAGTGAAGCTAATACCTAATAAAGGTCAGATTAACTTTAAAACTAACTACGAACAACAATTGCCATGTGTTCAAACAACCATTTTACAATGCAAAATAGAAGGGAAAACACATTTTAATAAAATAATGTTTTATTAATAATTGCAAACATTAGACCTTAAAAACCTCTAGTACAATCGATTCTTAATGATGTGTTACTCGCCACCACAGTAGCTATTTAACTAATGAACAGAACCTCAAAGCAGATATACTTAATTTGGTTGACAAATTGGCGGCAGGCAGGATGATGTAACCTCACAGTTAGCTGCTCATGTTAAAAAAGAAGACATTAGCTTTATCTGGAGTCAGTGGAGGAATAATTTAGCACGAGGATTGGACAAAACATAAAACGGAGCAACCTTATGCTACTGGACTATTTGTGTTTAAACCATTCATTGAAACAAAGTTTATTCCAAGTTTAAAACAAAACCCAAAGCAAATGTTGAAGCGTTAAGGCCCAGTGGCCTGTTAACACTGAAGTAATAAAACACAACACACAGAGTATAAACACAATGACACAATAATAATAAAAATAGATTTAAATTATGTCTGTAATTTAAAAAAAAAATTGTCTGGTTCAGACAGTTAGTCTGATTTTGGCCAGTGGCAACTGCCTGGTACACAAACAGCAGACATTAGTTATTTTTGATCCAGGGTGTCTTTGAAAATAAACAAAAGATGTTTTCAAAAAAGACTGACTCAAGTCCTATTCCTATTGCGGAGAATAGACAAGAAAATTAATTTAGGTTCAAAAGAATTAGAAAAATGGATAACCATGTTTTAATACCACAAAAGATGCTAAATCCTTTTAAATTTTGAACATGCAATGATTTATGCACCCCTTGCGAACATAAAATCTCACTAATTTGTTTAATTAAAACAGTGCATGATCAGAATTTGTAAAAATTCATACTATATATATTTTTGGGGAATTTAAATTCGTTTTTTATTTCCATTTTTTTGGCCTTCGAGTACTTTTGACATGACAATTTTGGCCCATTTTACAATTTCAATGTGAAACAAAAGTAACACAATAATGGCAGCAGTAGCTCCTTTAGTGGCTTCATCGAGGAGGAAAACACAGCTAAGCAGAAAAGCTCTGAGCGATTTTTCAAGTCTAAAGGATCAAAGTGGCACATAAAGTTAGTCACAGTAAAAGCTCTGCCAATACACTGCAAAAACTGATCTAAAAATAAGTAAAATGTTCTTAAAGTTAGTGTATTTGTCCTTGATTTGAGCAGGTAAATAAGATTATTTGCCAATGGAATGAGTATTTCGACCCCTAAAATAAGATAATTAGACATCCTGCACTTGAAATAAGATGATGGAGATGACTTGTTCCTATTTTAAGTGCAAAAATCTTGTTCCATTGGCAAATCATCTTATTTACCTGCTTAAATCAAGGACAAATACACAAATTTTAAGAACATTTTACTTATTTTAAGTTCCGTTTTTGCAGTGTAGCTCTGTCTATGAGAGGGACAGGATTAACGGAGGCAACTGAAGGATCCAGCAACTGAAGAATGACACACAGACAGCTTATATACAAGGGGAAAATGGACAAAGAAGGCAGAGGAACTGCGGGCAGGAGAATATTAGGATATTAGGAACAAACTTAAATGGCTATAACTGGAGAAAATAAACACCAGAGAATAGACAAAAAAAAAAAACTCAAACAGCTCAGGATCATGATACTAAGGGCATATTTTTTTAAAAACCTTTATTCAACCAGGAAAGTCACCATTGAAATGAACATTGTCTTTTTCAAGGATGACCTGGGAAAAATAAAATAAACAAAAACAAATGAAAACATTGAAACCTTCTTTTTATTTGCATTTTTAAACACAACTAGTGCCTTGTTTAGTAATAAAGTTAAGGGGACTTTCTACAGCCTCACTCATAAGTCAGAGTTAAGAAATGTGAAAGAATCAGCTAATTATTACCAACCCCCCTCCCAAAAAAAGAAAACAAAGAAAAAACACAATATTAAACTACAATTGGTTGTTGTTATTTTTTTACCATTAGCGATGTTAAACTAGAGCATAAAGCTTAGCATGGCTGGTTGATGTCTCTGTAAGAAGTGCCCAACAGCAAACAGGCTTAAATCGGAGGAAACCGGATCTCCGCTCTGTTCTTTCTGAAAACGTTTCGACACCTATCCAGGAGTCTTTGTCAATTCTGGCTGCTCGCACTTGAGCAGCCTGCAGTTGCTCAACAGGCATGTTGCATTACAAATTGGGAAAGATACCCTCATGTTGGTGCAAGAGTATGAGCGTATTTCCAACTGCAGGTTGCTCAAGGGCAAGCCACCAGAATTGACAAAGACTTCTGGATAGGTGTCGAAACATTTTCAGAAAGAACTGAGCGGTGGTCCGGTTGCCTCCGATTTAAGCCGGTTTGCTGTTGCGACGACCTGGATAACTGAGAATTTGCACAGTGAAACACCGGTTACACAGTACCCTGCAAAATCTCTCGGATTTCGATACCAGGAGCGAGGAGCGAGAACAACAATTTTCAGAGTTGTATTGGTAAAATAATTTTGAAAACTGTGTATCATTTCTGTTCTGCTTCAAAATTATGCTCTACTTTGTGCTTTGATCTATCATGTGACATATGTGACAATTAAAACAAAGAGAAAAGGCCATTTAAGCTACCTTGCCACACCTGAAGAAAATTAGTTTTCAATAAGCTAACTTTATTATCAGACAACCTGCCTAACCTGAGTGAAAAATTAATCACCCCCCCAAACCTAATAACTGATTGTGACACCATGGCAACAGCGATTAAGTCATTAAACAATCAATTGCTGTAACTGGCTGTGTTTTTTATTTCCATGGAGGATTTTAGGGCCTGCTCTTGCTTGGTTTGAAGGCATAGTGGACAAAATGTTTCGTGGTCATCTTGAATGTTTCTCACTTCATTCAGTTGTCCTACGAAGTGCTTAATGGAACGGCTTCCACCTACTTGAATGATTTAGCAAAAACTTATATTACAACTGTCACTCCGGTCGACATGGGAATGTCATCTACTGGTGCCCACAGCAGGGATTGTCAACTCCAGTCCTCGAGGGCCGGTGTCCTGAAACCTTTAAGGCCCGTTTACACTACACTTTTTAAACCGAGCCAAGACCAGTCCGAGCTCGGTAACCGAGATAACTCTTGTGTGTAAATGGTCAGCAGACAGAACGGACCGCGCTAAACATAACCGGACCGCGCTAACTGCAGACCAGTTCTTGGGTAGGTCTCGGCCTGGTTTTATTTTTTGGCCCGGTTATCTGATAAAGAGCGCATGAGCAGACCGCGTCATCCCCTTACAGTCAGCTGACTGTCCGCGTTTTTTCCGGCGGTCTGGCTGCACGTCCCGATTCACACTCCATTCAGACAAATTTCCGACATTCATAATAATACTAGCTTGCTTACCGTGCCACACGGTTTCCAGTGATGATTCTGCTTAGCAGTGTGATGAACCTCAGTGTCTGTCATTGTTTCCTGCGTCTGTAAATCCTTATTAGACGTTCGTTTGTCTCATCCACTTCCCAAAAAGCCAACTTTCTCAAGTAAATTCACCAATGGTTGCCTTCCTCCCCTGACTCTCCGCAAACACCGAAATATCACAATATGAAGCATAACATCCTGAATGTTACGGGCGCCGCCGTTTTGATTTGCTGCTTCCGCCTTCAATCCCAGAGAGCGGTAGTACCGCAGATCGCCACTAGGGGGCGAGGAGCAACCAAGGAACCGAGATAACTCTTGTGTGTAAACGGGTCAGCTTGTCTTGGGTAACTGATCCAAGCTCGGACTGGTCTCGGCATGGCTCGGTTTTTAGGTGTAGTGTAAACGGGCCTTTAGATGTGTCCCTGATCCAACACACCTGAATCAAATGGCTGAATTACCTCCTTAGAATGCAGTCAAAGGCTCCATCCGAATCCCTTTGTTGGGTAAGGACTCTTTAGCCAAAGCGAAAGTGCGTAGCCATGATAAGTGCTGTCCGAATAGTGCAGTCAGTAAGGACGGGTTCGGAAAACGAGCCTGTATGCTTCCTATTGCAGCTAATTTAGCATATGAACCGTGCGATGTCCCTTACCAGCGCTAAGGAGCTAGAAGGAATCCCACAATCCTTTGCGTGACATGACATATACACAGCCCACCTCACGGAAATTAACAAAAAAGGCAGGAAGAGAAGAGACTGCCCACTTTGCAGTTCATTTTTAGAAGGCCAGATTTTACTGAAATCATCCATGTGCATTTCCATCACGTAATGACGTCGGAGTTAAAGGCTGTCCGAAATCGGCACAGCAGTCTGAAGTTCCTTTCCTACTGATAATAGTGTTCTTACTGTTGACCCCATGAAAAGGGCAAAGAACAGGAGCGAGAAGCAGGAGCTAGAAGCTATAATTAGATGTATTCGGATGTATGAAAATGCATCTAAACAAAGTCTCAACAGTTCATTCACATCTAGGTTAAAATTGTATATATTTGAGATTTGTATTACGGTGGTATAAAATTACTCAATAAAATATTCCATCTACTAACAATATTCCTTTTTTAAGAACAAACAGACGTAGCCTTTTTTTTAAAAAAAAACAACTATTACCCGTATATTTGACTTATTTCCATTACAAATTTAGTCATGTACAGTTGGCACTCAGAAATCCTTGCTTCCGATTGGTAGAATCAACTAGAACGGTTGCTAAAGTCGGACTTTCCCCGTGGAGAGTCGGGGGAATGTTTTAAGGTCGATAGTCGTATTCAAAATAGCCGCATCAGCAACAGTAAGCTGTGACAGTAAGATGTGACGAAAACGTTTGTTTTGCAAGACACAGTTGTAAGAGTGCTTTTAAAATCAATGTCACATGTAGTACCTGCAACTCCTAACCAAACAAAGTAAAAGTGGCATTTGCATGCGGAAGGACCACTTTGAACCACATTCAGAAGTAGCTACGACAAACTGCAACTCTCTCCTCTTTGGCCTTCCTCAGAAATCACTCCATAAACTACGACTGGTCCAGAACTCAGCTGCTCGCATCATAACAAGAACTCCCTCTATCCACCACATCACTCCGGTCCTCCGACAGCTTCACTGGCTCCCTGTGCAGTTCCGCATTCAATATAAAATTCTCATGGTGACATTTAAGGCCCTTCACCACCTAGCCCCCCCCTTATCTGTCAGGCCTCCTGCACACTCCCACCCCCTCCCGTGCTCTTAGATCCTCATCTGCTTTACACCTGTCTGTCCCTTCCGCCCGTCTCACCACCATGGGGAGCAGAGCGTTCAGCCGCTCTGCCCCCCGCCTCTGGAACTCTCTACCACCCCTACTTAGAAATACGGACTCACTTCTCCATTTTAAATCACAACTCAAAACTCATCTGTTTAAGACTGCCTATTCTCTTTAATTATCAATTTCCCTGTCCCAGGCTCGGTATTTTTTAAATGTTTTTTGTTTTGATTTTGTTTCTGACATTCTGTTTTTTACCCTTCTGTACGGTGACCTTGAGTGTCTAGAAAGGCGCCTTTTAAATAAAATGTATTATTATTATTATTATTATTAACAGCTTTTTTGTAGTTTTATATTACTGAACGTTTCATAATTATACAGATGGGGGTTAATCTAAGACAAGGGATTGACATTATGTACTGTTTGTCCTCAGTTTATATCATCTTAACTCCCCGTTCCAAACCTTAAAAAATAAAATAAAAATAATAAGATTAAAGAAAACAGCTTTCATATTGCAACTCTGTCCTGTTGTTTTTATTTTGGAATCCTGACTTCTCCAACTGTGTTAACTAGAACGCTGTTTACTCGGGTGGAGCCCATTCCCAGCCTATGTATTGAGTTTCCGAGGTTACTGGAACGCAGCAACACTCCTGACGCGACCTGGTAGGTAGCCCCTGACACAGACATGAATACGTAGACGCCGCGTCCTCGGGTGAGAGGCGTGCCGACAGAGCGGCCATCTTAGGTCAGACCAAGCTGCGCTCAGAGAGAATACAAGTCAATTCAGAAAAATATACTTTATGTTTTCAGACACTCTGAATCCGGTGAATTCTCACCCGATTTCCAGATAAATCAACTGACTGAAACGTCACCCCTTTAGGGGCTACATGGGACCAATTGATTGAATTAAATTATTGTCTAACTTAATATATAATTTCGATTTTGTATTGAAAGTAAGCAAACTTCCAGAGCTACGTCCCAGGAAGCCCGACTTTTACTCCGCTTATGGGTGCGCAAATAAAAGGACAATAGGAACCAGATCCTGGGGAATTACCTTCCATAAGTAAGATTTTATGATAGATCATCCTCATGCTTTACAGTTACAGTTTTTCCGGCATAAACACAATATGTGCTAATGGGTAGCAGGGATGGAAGTAGAGAAAAGTTAAAAAGCAAAAACAAACAAAATGGTCCTAAATTACCGGATAGACATGATTTGTTTGTGTGTGTGTGTGTGTGTGTGTGTGGGGGGGGGGGGGGGGGGGGGGTAAAATATTATACAGTGTTTGCTATGATTTTGTAATGTATTTGATTCTAAGATGCGTTATCAGGTTTTTTGTTGATTTTTTCCCCCCAGATTGCGGTTTGTAATATATAATTTTTAAATGCTGTTATGAGCACCTCTGCTCTCACTTGTCTGTATATAGTTTTGCTCCTATGTAGATCAGTGCTGTTGTCTGTAGATCGGTGTCTGTGTATATAGCCTATACATACAGTGTGTATATATATATATATATATATATATATATATATATATATATATATATATATATATATATATATATATATAGGAAGAAAGAGAGAGAAATTTATGTGTGTATAAATTGTGTGTATATTAGATTAATATATAGCTGCAAAATATGTAAGTGCATGTACATTTTTCATCCAGTTTGACTTCAATTTAAATAGTTTTGGTTCTGAATAAATATATGTAATGTGTCTGAAATGTCACGAGCGTTGTGAACATATGATTAAAATGAGATCTGAGCTGCCTCCTATTCATTTTGACAGCAGATGTCTGATCTGTGGTCTGACCCAAGATGGCCGCCTTGTAGGCACGTCGGCCCAGCGGCCGGCAGCGTACAATGGGGCGTCTACGTATATGATGTCTATGGCCCCTGAAGGCAGATCGGGGCGTGGCCCAACACAGGCATGCCCACGTTGAGGCACGCCATGAACTGCGGTCTTGCAGCCAGGGGTACCTGTCCAGGTCTGTAAGACAGCGTCCAGGGTAAAGTTACCTTCTCATATTTCCTGGTTCAAACCACCGTTTTTTTTCTTTTTTTTTTTTTTGCTGGGCCGAGTTCCTGCGACCCAATCTGAAACTGCTGCTTGCAGCTGTTGGACAAGTTCCCTTCAAAAACAGCTTTTAATGAATATATTTTTCCCAACAACCCCTCCTTTTAAGGTTAAACTCTCGTAAATACGTTCACGGACCGCTTTTGCAGGTAGGAAACCCGACTAAATCACACACGGGCCGTTTTATTTGCGCACGCCAAATGCATGCTGGACGTGTTGCCTTTTGACTGTTGTTATTCCCCGGTGTTCCTCAGTGCGCAGCAGAATGGACAAAGTTGAAGTGTTGACTCGAATCTTGAAGTCGGACAACACTTCGACCATTCTCGGCGGACAGTCTCCAGGGAGCGTCATTAACAGCCGGAAGTACGTACCTGTCACGGCTAGAGCCCAGGGGGATGAGCAGCGCTCCCTAGACGATGCCATCCGGGCGGCTCTGTGCGGTGAGACCAGAGCTGCTGTGGTGGTTGGTTCCGAAGGATCGGGTAAAACCACTGCTCTGCACAAGCTTGTAGCGGACTGGGCTAAAGGGGAGTGCCTTCAAAACTTCTCATATGTTTTCAACTTCCAGCTCAGAGAATTTGGCTCTTCTGCAGATGAACTCAGTTTGGAAACTTTAATCCATCAGGGTCACCACCAAACCCCCCCAGACTTCACCCGCCTGGTTACGGAGAAGCCTGACGGCGTGCTGTTTGTGTTCGACGGTCTGGATGAGTACAAGCACAGCCTGGACCCCTCGGTCCACACCCTGACCTCTGACCTGACCCGGCCGGCCTCCGGGTCCAGTTTATTGGCCAGCCTGCTCCACGGGTCCCTGCTGAAAGGAGCTGCCTTTCTGGTTGCAACCAGGCCCACAGATAACGTGAGGTTTCTCCGCGGCACTCGGGTGGAGGTGTTGGGCTTTCAGAAGCCGCAAAGAGAGGCCTACTTTAACAACTTCTTTACGGACAGCGCTGCGGCCAACAGGGCGTTTCTGCACATGGAACGGACCCTGGGCTTTTATGAGTTCTGCGCTTCTCCTAGGTTTTGCTGGACAGTCTGCTCTGTATACAAGTGGCTCCTGGATTCGGATGCCAAACTTCCCGAGACGCTGTCTCAGCTGTTTGCAGACACTCTGGTCCACCTGATTCAGACTCTCTCACTGAACAAAGCCTGCAGCAGAGGGTTAGTGCTGGCTCTCGGCAGAGTGGCTTCTCACTGCCTCCGCGGCCAACATCCGAGCTGTCCCAAACACGCCGTCGATGCCTTTGGTTTGCAGCAGTTTCCCACCTCTGTGGATAGTTTCTTGAGAGAACACGGCGAAGAGGAGCTCTCCTTCCGCTCCCATCTGATGCGAGAGTTTGTTTTGGCCGTGGCGTTCTTCTTGGACGCGTCGGCCTACGAAGACGCGGAGAAGACGCTGAATGCTCACAAAGCCGGTGCAAAGTTGTTGGATCTCTTTATGTCGGGGCTCTCTGAGCCGGCCCAGTACAGGTCGTTGGAGGACTCGCTGGGGACGTTCAGCTCTGGGCAGATTAAAGCTTTTAAAAGCTGGTTTAGAGGGCGCTCAGAGAAAGCGCTGAAGGACTACAACCGATCTGAGCACTACAGATGCTTCCATTTGCTGCATCAAGCCCAGAATGAGAGTTTGGTAAAGGAGATCCTCACGCCGCCCGCACACCCGTCCATCTTTCATCAGAACCTTAGCCTCCAGGACTGCGCAGCTCTGAATTTTGTCATCACGTGTCTGGGGGAAAGGGAAAAACTGAGCGTGTCCAGAACAACAATTTCAAGAGAGACAATGGAGATCTTGGCTCCATCTGTGAGTCTGTCGCACACAGTGATGTAAGGAATTTGTTTTAAAAAAAAAACATATTTGTAAAGGTGTATGTTTGGGATCAAATTAAATGCAACGCTATCTCTTCCAGCTTTTCGCACTGCTGCATTCACAAAGAAGCTCTTCCTCTGCTGGCGTCAGCTGTCAGCACGGGCGTCACCGGGGATCTGGATCTCTCACACTCCAGCATCAGAGATGAAAAGTTACAAATTCTCTGCGCGGGACTAAGAGAGAGCAAGCTGCACAGTCTAAAGTAAGGCTGAACCCTTCTCAAGTACGTTTTCTTTCTGGCAATGCAGTTATTTGTACAAGTATTTGTACCCTCACACATTCCAACATTATTATTTTTTTGTCACATTTGCTTATTTTAGATCATCAAAAATGTTTTATCAGGCCGAGAAACGCTGAGTAATCACAAAATGCGGTTTTCAAATGAAGGAAATGGGATCAAAACCTGATCCGGTGGGAGAGAGTAATCACCAATACGTTAAATGATAAATTAAACGTAGTTAACCAGATTGTTTAGAAAGCAGAGTTAAATTTTAGACTCGTACCCGATTACTCCCAGACCTGCAGAGTCTACATATCACTGTAAGCAGCATAATTTATGACAGCAGGAAGTAGGCGAGGGATCTCAAAAGCAACAAATCATTGAGTCTGGGTGGTGTTATAAAGCCACTCCTACGGCTTTGTGACTCGAACCAAAGTAAGAGCCATTATGCACAGATAAAACATTAAACTAAAGCACAACAGGCCTCAGTTGGGCTCAGTGTTCATGACTTATCGAATAAGAAATTTGCAGAGCTTCAGAGTTCAAACCACTGTTGACCAAATAGAACAGAAGGGCCCATGTCACATTTGCAAACACTCACCTTGAGGATCTTAAATATTTTCTGCCTTTCAGAACCACCCACCTCTGACTTGAGCAACGTGAACATTTCTGAGTGGCCTGGTCAAAGTCTGAACATGAATTTGATTGAGGCGCCATGACATGGCCCTAAGCCGGCTGTTCATGAAGCCCTCCTGTGCTGCTGGACTGAAACTGTTGTTTCAAAGAAGACTGGGAGACAATTCCTCCTCAGTGATGTGAAAAAATAAATAAAATCGGCTGTTATCACAAACACTTGATGGCAGTTGTTGTCGAGTGGTACATCCAGTTCTTGAGTTTACAGGACAGTTAGTATTATTTATTCTTTAATTAAGCAGGTTACTGCTGATATCTTTTGTTCTATTATGATTGAAGTCATAATTTTAATTTCTGTTTGTACTTACTCAGGTTATCGTCGGTATCACAATTAGGTTGATCCATAACATTTAAGTGTAGCAAAAAGAAAAAAAAAAATCTCTCAGTGGTCAAATATGTTTTCACAACACTGTAGATATTTCTCCAAGAAAGCAAGAAACATAACTGGAGTTGTCGGTCTTTGAAATTTGAAGCCTCAATGTCTGCGGACTGACTGCGGCCTGCTGCGGCGACCTGGTTTCGGTGCTGACCTCGGAGACCTCCCAACTCCGAATTTTACAAATGATGTTCAACGAGATCGGCGATCTGGGCTTCACGAAACTGTGTGAAGCGATGCATAGTCCCAACTGCAGACTGCAGGAGCTTCAGTAAGTACTGAAACAGCGGCGTGTCACGTCGTAACGTCTCCATGCTCAGTGAAAACGTTTTTAAAGTTTTCTGATTTTCTTGTGACAGGGTTAAAAATTGTGATCTGACCGCGGCATCCATGGAGGCCTTTGCTGCAGGGTTGTGCTCTGGCGAAACACAGCTGAGAAAAATAGACTTTGAGGGAAACGCGATTGGTGACAGTGGAGTGCAAGCTTTGTGCAAAGCCCTGCAGCAGCCGCTTTGTAAGCTGCGTAGCCTCAGGTAAGGCTGCTTCAGGGTCATTAAAACCGCAATTAGCTTATACTTTGAGTCATTAGATGATATGAAAGCTGTATGTTTCAAATCTGTCTTGTAGATTGTTCGATAATGGTTTAACAGGGGCATGCTGCTCCGATTTGAAGGAGGTCTTCATGTCCGAACACTGCTCCCTGTCAGAGCTTGAGCTGTCATTGAATGAGTTGGGGCAGGAGGGGGCGCTGCTGCTTTGCCAAGGCCTGAAAAGACCCAGCTGTCCCATTGAAACCCTCGGGTAAAGTGATCTGCTCTGCTAATTAAGTCTATCGTATGTTTTAGATAACGATGGAATGATATATTCTTCCTAATATCTTGGCTGACTTCTCTTGTTTTGTTTCCATAATTACACTCAAGGATGCTTGAGATGCTGCTTTAAGACACCATGGGTGTGTAGTAATCTAACTATAAGTAAACTTTAAGGAAAATAATAAAAAGAAAATGTTATCAGTCTAATTATTCTGGCATGGAAAGGTTTAATCAGATTTAATGTCAAGCTGTGAGGAAAAAGATGTTTTAAAAAGAGTATGTAAAGATGCATTAAGCTGTCTGACCGTCCCCGCAGATTGACGCGATGCGAGTTAACCCCAGCAGTCTTCGAGGAACTGGCCTCGGTACTGAAAAACGGGACGTGTCGAATCAAGTCTCTGCACTTGGCTATCAATAAAGTGGGAGACCAAGGGGTTAAACCTCTCTGGGATGCTGTTGCACATCCGAGCTGCTTGTTGGAGGAACTGAAGTGAGTCAATGAAGAGGAAACAAAAAAGTCCACTGCATTTTTATTCAAAGCTTTTTTTTTTTTTTTTTTTTTTTTTAACAGTACTCTCTATGTGAATCCGTTTGCTTGCCCTGTAAACACAGCGTGGAAATGACTAAATTGACGGATGCCTGTGTTGAAGACCTGTGCGCTGCTCTTAGAGCCAATAACACCCTGAGATTCCTGGAGCTGAGAAACAACTCTCTTACGGATGCGGCTGTCCCTGCGATTGTCCAAGTTATGAAGGAAAAACACAACATGGAGGAGTTAAAGTGAGCTGGATTCACTTTAGTCATAAAGCTGAGGAAGATTGTATATATTTTTAAGGATAAAGTGTTTTTATGTCATTAAAACCTAACGGCTGCTTTTTTCCCCTCTCCTCCCAGCCTGAAGTATAATGACTTCAGCGAAGATGTTTTTGAAATGTTGGAGGAATGTCATAACATAAGATACTGAGAAGGTAATGTCGTCGGGTCCCCTCGCTACTAATGTCAAGTTCAACCCCCAAAAAACTCAGTGACATCTGGATAAGTCTTTCACACATACCAGTACCACCCCACTGAAAGGTTATTTGACCCCTTAAAAATTTGTCCAGTTTTTGCTTTTTTTTGGTCACACTTCAAGGATTCAGATCAACAACCAACCTAAATAAAAAAGAGAGCAGTTTCAGCTGATCCTAGCTGTCCTTTGCTCCAGGTGAAAAAGAAATTGCCCCGTAAACTTAAAGGAGCTATAAATAAGATATTTACTGTAAAATCAACCTAAATCATTTTCATTTGTCACCTGGGATGGAAGTAACATTCCCTGTAAACAATCGGTCCTGTCCATCAACAACGCCTTTGTGAAGTTTTTCTACTTTCAAACTTAGAGGTACAGTCCGTAACTACTTCGGTTCAGTGTAGCCCATGTTTACTTCCTAGTTCCTGAGCCAATCATATGAAATTTCCCAGGGTTCCCACTACAGCGTCCAGCCAATAAGAGAAGCAGATCTGTTGCTATGGGCTCTTTAGGCCTACTTTGTGTTGTCCGATTTTATTTAACTTATTTGCTGATTGCACAGGGCTAGCAGGAGTCAGGCTTTGGTGTGGCTTATAGGACTGAATTAAGTTTACCAAATAATAAGACTAATTCCAATTGGTTTAAGATTTAACAAAGTGGATGATTACTTTCTACATATAGACAGATTGGTCTGGAGAACTGTTACGAAATAAAGTCATTTTTAAAACTGCTTTTTGCATTCACTCTGGTTATCGTTGTCTAATATAAACATCTGTTTAATATGTGACATTGTGACAGAAAAAAGCGAAACCAGAAGAAATCTGTAGGGGCCAAATACTTTCACACAGCTATGAATGCTTATTCTTTTATGTGTGTTGATACTCCTGGTAAAGATGTGTAAAACGATAAAAATAATTTCACCTTTTATTGCACTATAAAACTCCCACATTGAGGAATTAAGTCACATACAGCCTTTAATTTGAAGACTGACATTAAGAGAACTTTTTTTTCCCAACTAAATTGGTGCCACCCTGAAAAATTCCCAGAAAATTCATGAAGTTAAAACGCCCTAAATCTGTGCCATTTTAAGTACAGATTCAAGGAACTATTATTAATCAGTGCAATCTTGCTCATTTGTGGTATATAACGAAAACAGGCTCCGATTCATTCGCAGATTGGCTGAAAGGGACTTGTTTATGTCACCAAAAGACAGTGAGTACAGTGTGGTAAGAGGAAAAAAAAAAAAAAAATCTCCAAACCTTACTGTTCGAGAATGGCAGCAAAGAACGGCATCTTGAGATTTCTAATTCTCCAAAAATAATGAAAGCTTGCTGAAAGCTCTTAGACCATGTTCATTTTATATTAAGAGTTTTCTTCAATAACCACACAAAGTAAGTTTGGTGTAAAGCACAATGTGTGGGGAAAAAAAGCATCTACTCTTGCACCCACGATGCTTTGGGACCGTTTCTCTTCCAAAAGGAATGAGGAACCATAAGACTCCATGGACTCTTTGAAATACCATGAGATTTTGTCTAAAACAAAATTGGGGTCCTCTGTGATAAAACTGGCTGTTACTGGGTAGCGCAGCAGTAAAATGGTACTGATGATCTGGCCAAATCAGCACAGAAATGGTTCCCCGGCTGCAGCATTAACCTCTTTCATGGCCATCTCAGTCTTCAAACCTAAAGCCTATAAAAACCTGCAGGCTGAGCAAACGAGTTAAAAGCATAAAAAAGGACATCTGGGCTAAGAACGGTCAAAGATCCTTCTCTCTATATGCACCAACCTTGTGAAATATTAAAGAGGACTCAACACTAAGAGCTACAAAGGTGATCTAGTTTAAAAACAACTTTCCCTCATCAAATAACTACTTAAAATTAAAAGCGGTGGTTTTCTAAAATTTTAGACATAGGGCTATATCACCCAGATAAAAGTTGCATTTGTTTTAGTGTTTTACACATCTTAAGCAGGAGCACACATCTGTCTCATGGATCCTTGATTGGATTTATTTTGCAGTCATCTTTGAGCTTTTCTCCTGTCGTTCACAGTAAGGATACGAAGCACCAGCCATCATTGGAGGCTGCACCTCATAACCAGGAGGATTCTGGTTCTACAAGCACCGTGGAAGAAAATACACCAACACATATGATGCCATGTACCAAGATAATGTTGGTACCTGAGCGGGACCTGCACAATGTACCTTAAACTGTGTTCTAATAAATAAAAAAAAGTGTACTGGGAGAGGATATAATGGTTTTGTTTGACGTGGTGACAAAATCTAACAGTAAATGGTCCATTTGACTAAGTCGACGTGAAAATTAGGGAAACTGAATACCTAGACCTGTTTTAGTTTAAACCTCAAAGCTGTCAAAACCGTCATCCACTACATAAAAGATGCAATACTAGAACCACTGGATTATTGCATTTATCTTTTTATCAAGAAAACTTTGGTATGTTTGACAATTGAAGTCAAAAGCACATGAGCGTATTTAGCTACAATATAACAAATACATTACAAGCAGTGATTTGTTTCACATCAGTTAAATACATAAACCGTTGGCAATAAGAAAATCTATTTACATGCATAAAGCATTGTAAGCAGTTCTTCAGTCGCTGCCATTCTCAAACATATTTTTGTATTTGTGAGAAAAACCGCAGATGTAAACATTTCAGGGGCCCCGAGGCTTTGTACTAACCATGGAATTTGACATCTTGGCACACGTCTTAGGAAGAGAAATCAAAGTTCACTGTATTAAAGTGTAGAGTGAGTCTCACTCATTTATAGTTGAAAAAATATGACTGGAATAAAGGGCCCCCGCTCCCCCCCCCCCCCCTCCTCTCCTCTCAGTGGTCATGAGTTTCTCCATTAAGGACATTTGTATTACTACTGTCCCTCAGTTTGGAGGTTTGACACGAGTTTTTACTGCCATTGGAGGAAATGTCCTCATCCGTGCTGGTCTCTATGTCGCTGCGATCGTCTTTTGACACCTGCAAACAACAGAAACAAGACGCTTTAATGTTTAAAAAGCGTGAGACGCCTATATTCATGCCACAATATTGATACAGGGGTTGGCAAGTGATAAACACTCGGTGAAAACCTTTCACTCTACCTCTACCAAACTTTATACCCCTAAAGAAAATGGATGTCAACCTAATGTAAACTTACTATAAATTAATCTGCAAATGGAGAAAGTATGGCACCAATATTCCAACACTTGGCTATCAACTTAGACAAGAAGAACAAAGATTTCTAGAGTGATTCTTTTCAAGCTGTATGCAAACGAAATTTCTTTCTGTGCATACAAAATGACAATAAAGATATCTATCTATCTAAACATCTGAGAGGAGGCCAAGAGGCCCCTGGTAGCTCTGGAGCAGCTGCAGAGATCCACAGTTTACATAAGAGAATCTGTTTATAAGACAGCTATTATGCGCTCCACAAATCTGGCCTTTCGGTAAGAGACATAAGACCAAAAAGCCGAAAGGCGTGTAAGATACAAAGCAAACACAGAGAAGAAGATGCTCTGGTCAGAAACTTATTTTGAGTCCTTGTGTGTGTATATATATATATATATATATATATATATATATATATATATATATATATATATATATATATATATATATATATATATATATATATATATATATATATATATAGTGTTACATGAGGCACTGTCATCCCTTTGAATCATCCCCATGGTGCAACACGGCAGTGGCAGCGTCATGCTGTGGGGATACAGAGATGATGCTAAATACAGGACAAACCTGGACGAAAACCTGTCACAGGCACCAAAAGACCTGAGACTTGGGCTGAGGTTCACCTTCTATTAGGACAACTGCCCTAAACCTACAGCCAGAGCTAGAAATCAAATGGCTCAGATAAAAATCATTCTCCATCAAAGACTGAGTTTGGACTATTTTCAAATAAAGTAACGGGCAGATATTTCCGTCAAGATGTGCAAAGACGGCAGAGACATGCCCCAAAAGATTTACAGCTGTGACTGCAGAGAAAGACGTTTAATCGAAGACTTCAAACGATGCACAAAACACTTCAAAGTTACATATGTAAAAAGCATGAATCTGTTTTGCCTTTTCTCCCCACTACTACTACTTAGTGTTAGTTTGTCAAATGAAATGTGCCGATGTGTGTGGCTGTAAAGTGATGGCTTGTGAAAAAAACTGCAAGGAGAATTGAACTTTTGCAATTCACTGCAGCTGCTGTGTGAGGCTGGAGACAAACCTTTCCCTTGAAGATGGCTTTGACAGCAATGCGAGCGATGAGGTAGAACCAGATAATGTGAAGAGCCTGCAGTACCAGCAGTAACCCGTTTATCAGCCACCAGGCCTGATACGGCCCAATAATCTGCCAGCTTTCAACCAGCACGCTGTGAACAACCCTACAAGGAAAACACACCAAGTATTTAGGAAATGCATTTAATGTTTTTTTTAAATTTTATTTTTTTAAAGTTTTTATTTTCTACGTGTCTTGATAAACTCTCACCAGAAAGGAAAGATGACGAGTCGAGTGAAGAAAAAGATTATGCTGAACACCACAAACATGGTGTCGCAGAGCCTTTGGTACTTGGCATAGTTGGCCAACTTGGCGGCCTTTGAGAAATAAGAAAAAAATAAATAAAAAAACAATTCACAGCTCTCGGGAATTAATAACACAACTCAAAGTCTTTCTTTCTGAGTCAACAGCAAACTTGCATTGCAGCTGACGGTGCATTTATTTACCTCGAGGAAGATATCCGACGCGTCGTGCACACACATGACCAAAGTGCCAGCTCTGAGCATGTTGTTGCCATAAGAGATCGTGATGAGGAATATGGTGGCCAGGTGGTGGACAAGCATGATCATGAAATCCTGCCATGGACACAATGAGGCAAAATTACAGAGCAAGAGATTAGAATACAGGGACCAATAAGAAAATTCACGATATTCACTTCTGAATATTGCTATAACAACAGGCTGGGTTATGAGGCTGTATGAGTCAGCACTTATACAACTAAGACTTTTTCAATCCATAAAGGAAATAAAACTGTTGGAGAATATAACTGATTAAAAGTTAATGCAATTTGATGCTGTGTTTTTACTTGTTTGGAAAATCTCCTGTACCGGTCCTACTAGCAGACTTTAGAGCAATGTCTTGTGCACAGGACGTACATTCTTATTTTATTTTTATTATACTAAGAAGCTTGAGGATTGTTCATATTTTAAGCATTATCCCTAAAATCTCTAGATCATTCTCCAAAAGATATTTTCTCAAACACCTTTGTTCTCTCTGATGCTGCAGCCCCTCCTGGTGGTTGCAGAGGGAATTGCACTCCACCACTTGTTCAAAATGTTCACAATATATTTTTCAGGAAATAAAACTTTTCTCTGACTGTTGGCTAGGATGTTAGGTAGGTGAACACACATGTATCCATCTTTGTCTTAGAGTCATCTTAAATTTATATATAGCCTATTTCATTTTTCATGTGTAAATAAAAATGTCAGATATTTGAAGGAACCTAAAATAAAGCTGGTGATAGATTACAACACAGTCTGATGCACAAAAATTATGTCTAAAAAAGGTAATAAACATCAAATCACCTTATCTGTTGGCAACCCCTGCAGCTGCTAATGTCTACATAAAATATTCTACCACTGGAGAAATGCTGCCAATCACCAAGGGCCTGATGTAGGATGTGGGCTGCTAGGCTAAAATTGGTTTTGGCGTCCTACCCTCACCACTAGCTTTTATGCAAAGAACAACATAAATTATAGTTTGATACACATAATATTTTAAGTTTTTAGAGCTTGCCCACTTAGAAGTTTTTCCCCAAAATGTCTCTCTTAAAGACTTCCTTATAAATACGGCCAAAATTCTAGGAATGTTTTTACAACAAAAGCATCCAAAACGCTACAGTAACACATACCAGAGGGACGTTTAGAATAGCAAATTAAACCAAGATTTAAACCAAGATTTTCCAGATATCCTGGCTGAATTAATCCACGACTCAGTTTCACACGAGCAGAAGCACAAAAAAACAGATTCATTCTGTGCAGCTAGCCTATTTGCTGCGGACCAGGCTAACAGCCAGACTTAGTTAATTCCCATTTATTCAGTCAGTGATCACTCAGTCAATTACTATTATTTTAATAACATGATGGAAGCCTATACCATTATTAACTCTATAATTATCCATGTGGGCATTGTTGCATTTCGATTGCGTTTTTGAAGACTGCCGTTTTTAAATTTGACAGAGGCCCTTAATAGAATATTGCATGTGTTTAGGAGATTAGACAAATGGCCGATAAAGAAGGAAATGTGAACAATGGCGTCGGCGTTGGCTTCACTCTACTCCCCCCCCCCCAATTTGTGCCGTTTGTATTAGAAAAGTATCGTTTGCATTGCGAACCTTTAAACCGCTCCTGAGCGCACCTTTACATGGGGACAACATGTAAATCCCTCACTCTATTCGCCTGCTTCACGTTCGGTGTAAAGGTACCTTTACACCATTTTCTGCGACCTATCAGATTCTGTGACTCTACTGGGCGATGTTTCGCTGACTCCTACACAACAATTGCCCATCAGGAGCACAGACTCTATGCAATCTCATAGGACCAATAGGAAGAAAACTATACAAAGTATGAAAGGCCCAGTGACTTAACAACTGTTAAGGGAAAGAATGTTTTCATATTGTTAAATATAACTTATCATGAATAGGTAACATCATTGTATATCAGTATATCACTTATCCTACATTAACTTCTTTCAATTTGTTTTGGATTCTATGCTTAATGCTTTTAAACGCAAACAATGTTTGTAATAATCATTAATGCCACTATTAAAATCTGATATAAAAAGGTGGACATTGTTTTGCAAAGGCTGTCTCCTTAAAAAAATTTAATCTACAATAATGCAGGCCACTTTTACGGGGTAAAGAACCTGGGAGAACCGCAACTGGATGTGGTTAATTCTTTACAATCCCTGCTACTGTTTTTCTTTCAGGAGTTATTGAGGACTTTATAGAAACGGCGCCCTCTAAAGTCACAGAACCTGAAAGGTGAAAGAAAATTGTGTAACCCTTGTTATATAACCCCTTGTTATACAAGTAGCTCCAAAAATCACAAAAATCCCAGCTCCAAAAATCACATGTCTTCATTCATGTTCGCGGCACTCTTTCCATTCTTGAGTGTGATGTGCTTCGATTCCTCATAAGCCTCCATCAAAAGATGTTGCTCGCTCGGTATGAAGTATGGCGCACACAACTCAGGGAATCATCAGGGAATCTGTGATCGACCTCAGTCTCTTAAAGAAAGCTGGAGATGCGCATTTGTCGCAATTACTTAAACTTGGCTTGACATAGTCGCGCCTCCTGAGCCTGGTTTGGCCTTCATGACACGGACAAAGCCAGGATGCACTGATCACACTGGGTCAAGCCTAGCTTTATCGCTTATCCTAGATTTGTAAACCCTGCTATTGTGAAACAGCTCTCAGGTATTTATGTGGTGATGTGATGTAACAGTTGCTTCAATAAACAAAAAAAAAGCAGGAAGCATGCAATTAAACATGCCTTCGTTACACTTGACGGGCAAAAAATCAGTAGGATTTTTGTGTATTGGTTATGTACACAAAGATCCAACAAATTGACATAATTCATCTAATATGCACTCAGTATTTTCAGTTTCCTGGGGCCTCCAAAGTCCAGGGCCACATGCTTCTGCTCATGAAAGCCCTTGCTAATGTACAACTCAGCCAAGTTATCCGAGGAAGAAAAAAAAACACATTTTCTGTCCCACCATCACAAACAGACATGTGTAGGAAGCTGAGCTGTACAGGTACTTTAACTACATCTGTGTGCTTTGTCCCCGTAAGACGAACAGGAAGGTTTTCAGTAACAATCACTCCAGGGGATTTGACAGAAAATAAAAAGGATGGATATGAGGAAAATCCCATCATGGCCACTGTTCAGTATGGTGGAGGTTCTTTAATACTGTGGGACTGTTTCTCCTCTAAAGGGCGGCATTTGAAAATACAGAACAGCTTAAATAAAAATCTGTACAAATCCCTTGTACAAGAACCGGGACCAAATACTGGTAGCATTTGACATTGTGACACGGATACAAACGATATAAATGATGATAAGTAAGCAAAGTATAAAAAAAAAAACACCTTTAGTTACAGTATGAGAAATTAAAAGAGTCCATCAACGTTGGTTCTTGACTCACCTTCCGTTTAATGTCTGTGAACTGGGACACCATCAGAGACCAATAGAAAGCCAGCTCAGCAACATAGTAATTGTATTGTCCAGGACTTAGAGGCTTTGTGAAGGAAAGAAAACAAAACTTTAGTAAATATGCAACCATGATAACCTAGAAACAACATGGTGCTGGACTGCTTAAAGTAACACCGTGAGAAAAAAAAAAAAAAAAAAAAAGTGTACAAAATGTGACACTTAAGCAGTTAGTTGAAAATAAAACATCTCACCTGAAATGGGTAGTTGTACCAACATTGCCTGGTATCCCACATCCAAGGTGACTGACAGAGGAAGATTAAATACAAACAATTAAAGGATATGGAGGATCCAAACATACATTATGATGCTAAATGTTGATATTGCTTCACAAGACTAACTTAGGACACAACTGAGGGCATCCTTTGTTTTTTCTACAAAAACATACAATATACAAGAA
Source organism: Fundulus heteroclitus (assembly GCF_011125445.2). Taxonomy (NCBI): domain Eukaryota; kingdom Metazoa; phylum Chordata; class Actinopteri; order Cyprinodontiformes; family Fundulidae; genus Fundulus; species Fundulus heteroclitus. The sequence continues at coordinate 25,920,556 of NC_046361.1, read as the reverse complement.
CTTCCAAAAGTATTTATACATGTACGTTTTCCTTTTGCCTGTGGTACAACTGCAAGTTGTATCATGCAAGAGCCTCCAACGACCCAGGACAGGGACGGGTGGGTCGTTGATTTGCATCTGAGTAGGAATGTGCCGAGACGGATGGGCCTCCGCGAGCTTAAAAACAGCAGCGCTCGACCTACAGGTTGCTCAAGTGTGAACCGCCAAAACTGACAAAGACTTCTGGAAGAGTGTCGAAATGTTTTCAGAAAACCTGAGCGAAAGTCTGGTTGCCTCCGAAATGAAGCCTGCTTGCTGTTGCGATGACCCGGATAACTGAGAATTAGCACAAGCATACCGGTTGCGTGTATTTTATTGGGATTGTATGCGATAGAGCAACACAAAACAAATCTATACAGTGCGCTTGTATTTACCTCCCCGGGTCCATACTTTCCAGAGCCACATATTGCTGCAGCAAGCCTTTTGGGGTATACTTTGACTAACTTTGCTAGAAAAAGAAATCTTTCCACATTCTTTTTAAAGCTTATTGGGATTGGTGGGAGAGCATTTTCGAACATCAGTTAAGCCCTGCCACACATTCCTATCTTGATTCAAGTCTAAAATCTCATTGTGCCATTTCAACACATGAAAACGTTTCGCTCTAAGCCCTTATAGTGCAAATCTGGCTGTAGCTTCATCGTCCTGCTGAACGTGAACCTCAGCCCCAATGCCAAAGGTTTTGCAGCCTGTAAGAGATCTTCTCCCAGTATTATCCTGTATTTAGCTACACACACCTTCCCTCTGACTTTAGTCAATTTATCAGTCCCTGCCAAACAAAAGCATTCCCATAGCGTAATGTTAGCCTCGTGAGACCATCCTGATCTCGCAAGCTTTCAAGGTTTCACTCGCAGATCAGTCTGGCTACTTTCCGTTAAAGAAAATTTGGAGCAGTTCACCAAACGAACGTCCAATCAGCGTTGGCTTTGAGGCGGGTTGAAGTGTGACGCAACGAGAAGCGCGACAGTTCAGTCTAAAGAACATGGCGGCTTCAGCCGATGAAACTAGCGTTAGCGTGGCTATCGAGCAAGTTTTATCGGAATTACAGAGTATTTCTTTGCTGAGCTAACGAGCCTTTACCTGCAGCAGCAAGAGTAGCTTGGCTTGTGGTTGTGTTTTCGTCGTCGCTCTGTTAGTACGTCATGTGCTTCGTTGATCTGATTGGTTTATTTGGCCCATCTATCACCAACATAGGCCAATCAGCTAACCAGTATTTTCGCCCCTTCCCAAAATTACTTTAACGGAAGGTTTCCAGATGGATATGCGGAGCAAATCTATCTGGCGGAGTCAGGTTAGCGTAATGTAGCCATCACCGTGCATCAATGTGGATTTGCATTCAAGTGTTAGTTGAATGCATCCCCCCCCCCCCCCCATGTTTGCTGAGTCTAATACAAGACTTATAGCAAAGACTACAAAAGGGACTTCTACAAAATGTGTGGCGTGCACAACTAAAAGTCATTACAAAGTCGGCCAGGAAACAGAAATCTATTCTCTCAGCCAGGGCTTGGAGACGATGGACGTCTTTTTTTCCTATTAGTGCCAGTTATGAGGCCGTAGGAACTTTTTTACCTTGTAGTGTCCAACACCATTTTGTGATTGGTCAAGCAGCTGTGGTTACTGTGGAAAAGGGGATATGTCCTTTCATTACCACTTCTACCGTCTCTCCATCCCAGGGGTCCTGCCCTTTAGTTTCTCCCACCCGAGTTGTGGATATCTGCATCTTGGCTTGGCTGTATCTCACATTAATGCTCTCTTTGCCTGGCATGTCAGTCGGCCATGTTTTTGGTAGGCTTGCAGTTTATTTATTGTGGTTCCTGCATGCCACACATCTCAGGTTTGTATTTATAATGTCATATGTTTAAAAGCATGTGGTATTTTGCTTCCTCCTCACCAATATGCTCTACAGTGTGCCGGTGTGTACGCTGGTTTGCGATTTTAACGTGATAACATCGCAATAAGGTTGTTTGGAAGAAGCTGTCGTAGCTGAACTTACCACCCACAAATGGCGAATGGCATAGATAAAAACCCCCAGGTAAAAGGTGAATCTCCACCTGCAGTCAGTAACAAAAAAAAAAAAGAAAGGAAAACACTGCAATAAGAAAATATGTAAAATGTATGTATGGAAAATCTCGCCTATGTAACTTGAGGAGGTCAGCTCCATCGCTGAATGGGTCATGTGACCTAGAGCGCCGCTCTTGATCACATGACCTTAAGGTTACGGCACTCTGAGTAACAACAAACAAATATGACACATACGTAATCAGATATATTTTTGGTTGGCCTTGCCTTTACAAGTAACTTTATGACTTCACAATCTGCTGGTCCAAACTGGCCTGCTATCAGATCCAGAAAATGAAAGGAGACCGTTTAATTTCACGACAGCGCAGTGTTGCCTTTGGCCTTCCGGGGTACTAAACCTGGAAGTTACAGGTCTAGCACCACTAGTGGCTAAAGGTTACACAGTGCTGCTTTAAACATCACTACTAAATATCTATCCACTAATTGCTAAAGAATGTTAGATCTTCGAGTTTGAACCTTTTACGTCGCACTCAGAGAGAAAGTAGATTAAAAGAGAAACAAGCATCATTAGGAAACGTCGGTGAATCAGAAACCCACTGATCCAGAAGCCTGCACAAATATATAATATGCAGTTTTTATGATATTATGCAAATAATATCATAAAGATCCCCTGCTCACTTTAAAGCATGGTGTTCGATCTGTGATGCTGTGGGCTACTCCCATTATGCCCAGGACCCTTGTTACAGAGCCTGACGTCATGGACTCTTTGAAGTAGCAAGATGATTTTTAACAACTAAATGGTGGCATCTGCTTGAAAAACTGAAAATAGGTCATTATTGCTGTCTTTCAGGTGGACAGTAATCCACTAATGTGGCCAAACAAACACAGAAATTGTGAGCCGAACAGAGAAGTAGTTTAGAGGGGAGTCAAAATATCTGAAGGGAGCGCCATGTATGACCCAACCTTGTGAAATATTGTAGCAGAGGAATGAGTGCTGCCTGTTAGCAAAAGATGGGTTAGAAAAAGTAAAAACCACAGGGGGGGCAATAAGGGTCCATCTAGTTAAGACCAATGAATTATTACTTACCCCTTTAATAAATGTACTAATTTAAAGTTAGATTTGTTCCCCTCCTCTTTTTTAGACAGAGATATTACAATTAGTGTTGCGCCGATGCCATTTTATGGCCCCGATACCCATACCTGGCTGTGCAGTATTGGCCGATACTGATACCATCTGTTTGAAATTGATGTGTGTGTGTGTGTGTGTGTGTATATATGAAGAACTGCATACTTCTTTTAAACCTGGAGTTTTGGCTCTCAAATGCCAAAATAGTGCAACTTTCATGAACTTATATAACATGTATAACAGGAGTCGGGAGAGAGAAGGCTGCGTTCAAGTGACATACAAACATCTAAATGGTATCGGTGCCCTATTTGTTGGTACTCGCCGATACAGATGCCACCATTTCAGTGCTGGATCGGGGCCCCGTCCGATACTGGTACCGGTGCAACACTAACTACAATGGAAGATTAATATATTTTAAGGCTGTTTAGACATTTACAATAGAAGTGCAAGGTACTGTATATTTCCACGCTGCTAATGTCGCAGTCTTTCTTCACACCTACATGCTCTCACAGAACTTCTTCTTTACGCTGGGCCTGTCCTGGTTCCGGCGGATGCGAAACCATCTCTGGATTTTCCGTTCCTCCCAGTCCAGCTGCTTGGAGAGCCCCTCCAGTTGTCTCGCATCTGGACACTAAGGACGACAATTGCACAGTGACGCGGCTTTTCCTCCGAAGTGTCTGCTTGTGAAACCGCGGCGGTATTTCATACCACGAGAGGTGTTTACTGAACATATAATTTGGCCTGTGGCCCCATGTGCCGCCGCAATAACACTGCGCTGCAGAGTGTACAGAAACAACAGAACAAACACAGCCCTTATATACCGTGTTGGACTGATAGAGCCTCTCCAGGACAGCGTTGGGCTCAGCTCGCCGGGGCACTCCCCCCTGAATCTGAAGTATGTGGGCACAGGGTTTGGCCACCAGCCTGCGTACACACAGAGAGAGGGGCAAAAAAACCAGAGGGTGGGGACACACGTGTTTGGTATTAAAAGGAGACATTCAGCCAAAGAGAGAGGTTTAATCCCGCGGTACTTTACGTTACAGCTTTCTCAGAAACACAAGTTAGACAGGAATGGCTGCATTCGTCTAGGAGAGAGGGACAAATCGAGATAAAGGCTTTTAAAAAAAAAAAAAAAAAAAAAAAAAGGGAGAGACACAGGGACTCGTTAAACAGCCTGGAGAATGTAGCACCTATAGTCTACACAGAGTGTGATGTCTTGTCATGTGAGAGTATAGGAAACTGCGAGAAAAGACTCCAGCCAGAATACTAATGCGTGTCACAGGATCATCTGGTTGAGCTAGTCGCTGGTCGGGATGAAACCCAGAACATTATGACATGTCAGTGAGGTACATCTAGTTAATCTGGAATACTTTCAAAAGTCGTCGCCGAATGAGGCACTGATCTTTGCTTTTCACATTCAATTTCTGACTTTTACAGCTGCACAAGCTAGAAAATGCTGCATTTGCACAATCCACGTCTTTTTTTCCCCCCAAATTGTAACCAGCTTCGATTTGTGTCTATGTACGATTATGTCATTTTGTGGTTTTAAACAAATGTCATCTCAACGTTGCACTTCCAGCCTGGGATGGCCTGAGGCAAAAGGAGAACTTTGCAAGTGCTTAGGAACGCCAGCAATCCTGCGCGGCCGAATTGTGCTTTTATAGAACAGGTTTACAAATATTTCGGTCGCCAATGTCCTCGGGCTGCTGTTACGCCGCTTCCTGCGTTGCTATGCCTCTTTGCACGCCGAAGAAAAGATCATTTGTATGTCTAAGCGTGTGAAAATGAAGCAGAATTAGTGAAGGACTTACTGACCATCTGGTTATCAAAATTGAGTAACCCCCCCCAGGCTTCAGTTTCAAGCCTCCTGCATCCTGAGGTAACTCTCTGCCAGTGCTGAGTCGACAAGAGCGCCAATACTGGGGATGCATGCGATTAAAATGTCAAAATTAGGTCATTGTGGCAGTATTTAAGCACTAGCTGTGTGAATGTGGTAGCGCTGGCATGCGTGTGGCGTACAGGTGGGATATTAATGCTGTGACACAAAAAAACATCGCTGGAGAATTTCAAAAACAACCCCATTCAAAAACAACATGGGTGAGCTGCTGATCGTATGTTGCACGCTACGTTCTTAAAGTGCGCACAAAGCCGATGAAGCGTTATTTACCTAAAGCACTGCGTTTTCCTACGCCACTGACATTCAACATTGATAGACAATAGAGCTGACACGCGATCCAGATTCAGCTCAAATCAATCCAGTTCCTACAAGTAGCCTGCAGTCAAATGCAGAGCCAATCCCCATGCAGACCAGTTGTTTTTAATTAGAGTACAGTACAAAATCAGGTGACCATTAAAGGGCCTGAAAATGATCATTTAAAACATTAAAAAATGTGTAGGTTATCATAACAGAGTCATGTTTTTTAAAACTAAGCTATTCTCTAATCACTTCTAAAGCTTAACTTTATGGTTTTGCATTTCATTGCTTGCTTTGTAAGTGGATCTACAAGTCATTTATCTTTTGCTGCAGTTATTTGGAACCAAAAACGTATGATTTCCCCTTTCTATCCATCTTGTGCCAGAATCTACCAAAATGTGGAGCCTAAAAAATAAAATTGCTCTTAGGGCCTCTTCTAACCTTTGGCTTGCTTTGCTTTCAGCACAGCCACGTTTCAGGCAACATCTGAGCCATGTGAAATCATTTTTGTGTCATCTCACAGGAATGCTTGAAAAGGATGTTTACTAATTCATTACTTGTATCTTTTTTTTTTTTTTTTTTTTTTGAACACTTTGACATGTTGTCTTCTCACACAAAATGGAGAAGACAACATGTCTACAAGAAGTTTTTTCACTGTCCAGAAAATATGACTCATGGGTGCACATTCCAGAAAGCAGCAACTTTTTTTTTTTTTTTTTTGCGGCTACAGTTTCCATTTTGTTTTATTTTGGTCCTCTAAAGTTTCTACGTAAGCTGTAACAGAGCCGCGGGGCTCTCGAACAGAGCAAAGCGCGAGCAAAAAAAAAAAAAAGAAAAAAAAAAAAAGGAAGAGAGACCTATTATAAGAAAACAAACAGAGCCGAAACAGTAAAACAAGCCGAGAAGCTCACCTTTCAAACAGCAGCCGGAGCAGCGAAACCCCCACCGCCAAAGGGAAGGCATGGTAGAGCATATGCTGCAGCCTGGGGTACTCCACTCCAGCTGGAGGGTGCTCGAGGTCTGCCCACGACACATTTTCGGGAAGCCAGAAGCTCTCACTCCAAATCCAGGCCGACACAGAAGAAGTCATCGGGGAGCAGAAAGCGGTAAAGCCGAAAGCAAACCAAAAAAGTTGTCGAGGAAGCGCTGTGTGCTGTGCGCGGCGCTGAGGTTAAACAGCATTACTCCTTCAGCTAAACTCTTAATGAGGAAACTGAACGTTGGACTTGTCTACTGCCCTGACAGGCTACACCCACCACTGTTTACGCGTGGAGGTAAATCCTGTTTGAGGGAGGAACAGCCTACAGCGGCAACAACCGCGTTTTAATTACGGCTCCGGGCCACTTAGGCTGTTTTAACTTTTACAGCCAATTAACTTTAGCGGCAGCCTCCTGGTTTTACGTTGTTCAGTGTTCAGCAACCAAAAAAAAAGTAAAAAAATAAATAAATAAATAAATAAATAAAAAAAGTATTTTTGCAGTGTATGTTTTAAATTTAGTAAAACATAAAGAGAAAAAACTTTTGTATTTTGTGTATGGATTTAAAGGGAACATATAACGTTTTTTTTAGTTCTTCTTTTTCACATTGAGACAATTTCTTTGTGGTCTATATAAAGTGGAACTGTAATGCTTTGGTCTGAAATCCTCATTAATTTTCCCCTTTTAACTTCTGTTCTGTGGTGTGTCTGAAAGCAACTCGTTTTTATAACGATTAAAGGAGCACCGAGCACACATTTTTAAACTCCAGAGTTTTTGAACAAGTTTGCCCCCTCTGGCAACAAGCTGAAATTACACTGTGTGTTGTGTATAAATCAGTCTGTTCAGGATTTCACGATTGTTATTTTTTGCAATCAAAATCACTGATTTTGTGGTGCTACTATTGAAATATTTCCAAGGAATTTTGTGTTATATTTTTCTAACTAAACTTGTAAAATGAGGTCCAGGGTTGGGAAACATTGGTCAAGTGCATGTGGGTCCATGCGTACTCTAAACTTCCTCGACAGGGCTGCTGATGGTTTGAGTTGAGAGTGGCATTCTCCTGGGAGTTGTCCGATCCCAACAAACCCATCAGCAAATACCTTATAAATGTCGAGGGCGGAGCTAGAGGGGGGCGGGGGGTTGGGGGCACTCGACACCCCCTAACATCTGATTAATAACAAAATTAAGATTTGAGCAATAAGGACTTAATACACTTTTTGAAACACAAAAGCATAAAGGTACGTTCATGATTTAAGTGAACAATGTGTATGGAGTGCCCTATGTAAAGACGTGATCAGGGGCAAATTAACGATCAGTTATGCAAACAATGAATTTCAGTGGACCCAGGGACGCCAGCGTTGATGCTGTGAACTGTGGCCTCAGCGCAGTGCGGTCAGCACAGAGCTGTAAAGTCAGGAAAAGGGCAGTAGAAATAAAAATAAAAAAATCCAAAACAGCCCCTTGAGTGGAGGCTGTGATCTACAGTTTGCCCAATGAAGCGCTTTGGAGGTCGTCAGACTAGTTAAAGCGCTATACAAGTACAAACTCTTGACGTTATGTTTTTAACAGAAACATGGTTAAATTAATTTCATTACGCACCTTTTCTGATAGAGTCGACTCCTCCAAACTACAATTTTTATTGTGAAAGCAGAAAGAAAAAGGAAAGGTGGAGGAGTGGCAGCATTGCTTTGTTATTCACTAAAGTGTAAGAAGGTGTTTTGGGGAAGAATTCGACTCTTGAATATTTGGCTCTCCAGGTAAAGCCCTGTTCTTGAATGTTTACAGGCCTCCTAAGGCCTCATTCAGCCAAAGGGACATCATAAGAAAACGCATCTTTAAGGACAATGCCATGCAAATTTTTATCCAAACTTCAATTTCAACTACTTCAACCTTATGCTGCAACTCACTAGATGAACTGGTAGATTACTTTCAGTCTAAAGTCTCAGATATCATTGACTGCATTGCTCCAATTTAAAGTGAAAATTGTTTCTGGGAAGAAAAAATCTCCATGGAGAAGTGCTCCAGCAGTTAGAAGTGAAAAAAGAGAGTGTCGAAATACACTCCAGGTTCACTATGACATCTATAAAGAGAGACTTTACAGATATAACTTAAAACTTAAAAATGCAAAGGAATCTTTCCTCTCTGAGATTATCAACAAAAACATTAATAATACTTGTGCTTTATTTGCCACGGTCAACAAGTTAACAAATCCCCCTGTGTCTGTGGTTTCGGAACTCCATTCCACCAAGGCGTGCGGTGAATTTGCTAACTTCTTTATTGAGAAAATCCTAAAGATTAGAGGATCAGTCTGCACATCCATATCAAGTTCAGAACCAAAGCTGTCACTAACTAGAACTTATCTTGACAAAATCTCCCAATTCAGCCAATTAAACTACAAAAGCTTAGAGGAAATCGTTCACCAGCTAAGTTCCTCCTCCTGCTGCCTCAATGTTCTACCCACAGCTTTCTTTAAGAAAGTCTTGCCTGTCATAACATCTGATTTGACTCAGATAATAAACACGTCCCTTCTGTCAGGTGTTTTCCCCCAGTTCCTAAAAACAGCAATTATCAAACCACTGCTGAAAAAGAACAATTTGGACAAACTACTTGTGCAGAACTACAGGCCCATCTCAAACCTTCCTTTTATCAGTTTCCATGCTCACCATAGTACAGAGACTGCCCTTGTCAAGGTGTTTAATGATATCCATACAAATGCAGACTGTGGAAGAACCATAGTGCTGGTATTATTGGAGCTCAGTACAGCATTCGATGCTGTCAATCAATCTATTCTGGTAGAACGCTTGGAAAACTGGGTCGGCCTTTCTGGCACAGTACTCGACTGGTTTAAATCCTCCTTAAAAGACAGGGACTTTTTTGTGTCAGTAGGTAACTTTATATCAGACATGACAAAAACACATGTGGGGTTCCCCAAGGGTCCATCTTGGGTCCCCTCCTATTCAGTATCTACATGCTCCCTCTTGCTCAGATCATAAAAAAAACATCAGCTACCATAACTATGCAGACGACACACAGCTCTACATCACCATGTCACCAGGTGACTATGAACCAGTTGAGGCACTGAGTAAATGCCTAGAAGAAATAAATGCATGGATGTGCCAAAATTTTCTTCAATTGAATAAAAACAAAACTGAAGTAATAATTTTTGGACCAATAGAGGAGAGATCAAAAGTTAGCACACAGCTTCAGTCGCTTCAGCTAAAAATCACTGATCAAGCCTGAAATCTGGGTGTAGTGATGGACTCAGACCTGAACCTCCAAAAGCATCTAAAGACAATTACAAGGTCGGCTTTCTACCACCTGAGGAACATTTCCAGGATTAAAGGACTAATGTCTCAGCAGGGTCTGAAAAAACGAATCCATGTGTTTATTTTTAGTCGAATTGATTACTGCAACGGTGTTTTCACAAGTCTGCCTAAAAAGTGATGAGACAACTGCAGATGATCCAGAACGCTGCTGCCCGCGTCCTCACTAAGACCAAGAAAGTAGAGCACATCACCCCAGTTCTAAAGTCCTTACACTGGCCCCCTGTATCTCAGAGACTTTAAAAGACTTCTGTTAGTCTATAAATCACTGAATGGCTTATCACCTAAATACATCACAGACTGGTTATCAGTGTATCAACCCTCCAGACCACTAAGGTCTTCTGGCTCCAGCCTACTCTGCATACCTAGAACCAGAACCAAACACAGAGAAGCAGCATTCAGTTTCTATGCTCCACTTATCTGGAAAAAACTTCCAGAAAAATGTAAAAGTGCTGAAAGCCTGAGTTATTTTAAATCAAGATTAAAAACACATTTGTTTAAGATTGCCTTTGACTGTTCCAGTTAAACTGTTTTACTGAAACGTTCAAGTTTGTTGTCCAACTGTTTTTAATATTTGCTTTAAGTTTCCATTTTTCCATGTTTTATTTTGTTTCGTTTTTTCTACATTTTATTCCAACTGGGTTTTATTCTGTTTTTATTTCCCTATATTTTAATCATGTGAAGCACTTTGCATTGTCTTTGTACTGCAATGTGCTATACAAATAAATTTGCCTTGCCTTACCTTCAGGAACCAGGCTGAAATCCACACTGAATTTATTAAAGGTTATGTTCTCTTACTGAGAGACAGAGTGGAGGGAAATAGAGGGGGATGTTGTACTTTCAGCCGGGGATAAATCGGACTAAGTTAGAAACAACATGAAACGTCAGACCTTTACAGGCATCAAGGGACTGTTCTCCCAACAGGGAGCCACTGTATAAAAACCCCTGGCCACGGACAAAAGCTCTTTTTTCGCCCGCTGCTTTAAGCTGCATTGGGGACCCTCTCACCTTCCTCTGCTGAGGATCTGACTGGAGTTTGGAGATCCATCACACACGCAGACAGAATCGAAGCTAAGTGTATCCCTGCCCTTTAACAGCACTGAACGTAAACAGCCGACTGCCATGGAAACGGTTTGTGACCTCTCTTAGCTGTTGTAGGAAAGCTGAGTCAAGACGGCACGCAGCGGTCTCCTGCGGCTGGCTGAGCTATGGGAAAAAGCTGATCTGAAGTCGCCTGCCGCAACCTGTGCAAGCCCGCACAAGACACCTAAACGCAGACCACAGGAGAGCCATGTAAAGTGCATACCAGTCCGGGATTCACTAGGAGTTTCCCCCTGTGAGCTAGCCGCTTGTTTGCTGCCCCGAACCAGCTTCACCCTGGTCCTACTGCTTCCAACTCAACGTCCAAAGTCGACCGAACAAACACAAAGGCAGAGAAATAAACATGGAAAGTTATAATAGTTTACTTTAACTGTGTTTTCACTTTAGGGTTGACCAGGCTAGACCAACCTCACCGGCTGAGCTCCCTCTAGCACACTTTGCTGATGTGGTTTGAGTGTTTTTACGATTATAACAAACTTTATTTCCATAAGGGTTTTGTCCATAAGGACATTAATGTTTGTGTTTTCTGGTATTTACAACAAGATATGGCATAATCCTTTTTAAGATAGCGCTGAACACCGCTAGCATTAGCCGCTACCAGGTTCTCCAATAATTCATTAACACCCTAGGTAAACATAACTTCGGTTTGATTAAACCTAATGTTATCATTGTACAGCAATTATACGGAATATTAATGTTGTTTTAATGGTGTTTTTTGTAACATTAGGAATAATTCATCAGGGTAATATAAACATGGCCAAGATGTTCACCCATATGCCATTTCCAGTTGATCATCTGCTACAGCGCCACCTAGCTTCCTAAGTTAGCAATTTGAGTCTTAATTATTTCCTGGAGAAATAATCACATTAATAAAAGTCAAGTGACCTAAAGGTTACTGATTTTTATTTAGTAATTTTTTTAAACGCTTGTTCCTCAAGTAATGTTTTGTGTAATTCAGGATTTGCATTGTGTATGGGCTGAACACATCTCAGAGGTTCTAAATTAGTTAAGCTAATTTAACCTCATTCCACATTCTTTAAGATGAACTTTGGTTCTCTTTTTAGATGTGCAGGGAACCCAAGATTCACTGAATTATTCTTATGACGATAGTTGTCTATTTTATTTCCCCCTTTGTTATTTTGTGTGTATGTAGTTCCTTAGCTTCCCTTTTATCTTAATTTTGCCTAGTAGTTTAGTTAAGTTTCACTATTCTAGTAGAGAGGATTTGTTGATTAAAATATATGTGTAATTCAGGTAAACAACTTTCGATAATGATGTACATTTATTTCTGTTAATAAATTCTTATACTTGAAGAGAAGTTGTCACTTATTTATTCCATATGTGTGCAGAGTTTGCTGTGAAAAGATCGCCAGTGCTCGAATCATTCCTTTCAACTATTGTCCTGATGTCTGCTGTTTGGGCTGATACTCACCAGACAAATACCTAACAGACCAAGAGTTATTTATTAAACATTAAATAACTTAAAAACATGCGTAATGGCACAACAGGGATGTATGAAATGTATTAAATAAGTAATAGAATACAGAATATTACAGACAGGTATTGACTTTAAATATATAATAGTTGAAGTTTGGGCTGAAGATGGAAAGATAAAGTTTTTTTTTTCCTCCTCTTTGAGGTCTTGTGAATATTAAACTCGACTGAGTGGAACTGTGAGCATGTTGGCTTACCACGGTTTAAGCAGAGACTAATTTATTGAAGAGTGTAAAGTTATGTTTTCCTCTTTATTGTGCAGTAAATGTGACTTAATAGTCTAGGCCAACAAAATTTTGTATTTCGTTTTTCCCTCCTGCTAAAGGGAAACATTGGTACGGTTAAGAAATCATTTTGGCTGGTGTAGTACTTGAAGGGGGTGCTTGTTTTATTTTTGTGATGTTCTAAGTTGGCTGTTTAGGTTTTCCTAATTGGATCTGGTTCAATAACTTTTCAGTTCTCAAACCCGGGCACCCCTCCATTATGGTGCTACAATTGTTTGAGAAAGCAAATTCATTCTCATATCCTGTGGCCCCCCCAGAGATAGCCATGCCCCCCACTGGCCCCCTACAAAAAAAAATCTGGCTCCGCCACTGTAAATGCCTGCATGTTCTTTGGGTCGTACATCAACAGTGTGAATCAGTAAGACTATGTTTAAGTCTAAACATGCCTGCATGCCAACTAGAGCAGGAAAGGCATCAGCACAGATTATTATCAGTATCCAACGAAACAGACAGTTCTTTGTATCTGCGTGATAATCTGCAGGACCCCTTTTGTTGTAAGTGTCTGTCCACCATATGATGTGAGTTTAAGCTGCAGATTTCCAAGCATCTTTTGGAACATATCTACAGCTATATACTGGGCTGTGTACCTGTGTGTATATTTTAAAGTTAAACTGGTGTCTTTTCTTTCCCAACCCCACCACTGCCTACACCTGACCTGCTCCTTTTATGTATTTTCAATCCATTTAGTGATAGAGCCAATAAACAGCTCTTCTTGAACAGTTCTTGGTCAGGTTTGCTCAGGAAAGCATACACCTTTCTTGCGTTGAACTTTTGCTGATGTTGTGTGGTTTGTGTTCTGCACACTTTGGCACAGTGATTGAATTTTTTGCATTCATTGCACTGTCGTCCTTTTGCAGGACATTCATCCATACGGCTGTGCCTCTACCCCGTGCTCCACATGCTTTGTCCTCAGTCTTGCTGCACTCACCACATTGGCTTATTTTACTGCAGCTGTGTGCTGGTATGATCTAATTCGGCTAACCGCGTACACAGATTGAGCCGATGAGCCAGAGATGGGGTTTGTCATAGTCTTTAACTGCTGCTGTGACAAGTTTTCCTGCGTTAGGTCAGGACCTTAACATAGCAGCTTTTCATGGTCTCTTGGTGTGTTGTTAGCGGACACAATCCTGTCTCCTATCATCTCGCTGCTATTCAGATGGGGACAGTCTTTCACCAACAGTAATGTTGGTAATATTATATCACTTTCTCCTCATGAAATTTTTAACACGCAAAGAAAGGGTTTACTTTGGGCGTTACACAAGCCTCCAAGTAGTCATAGTACGTTTTTAATACCCTTCTCTGATCTATGATTAGGTTCCATGTGCTGAAGACGTCACTACCCTTCTCCTCTATCTACAGAAGCAGGAAGCTGCACTTCTCCTGTGGTTTGTTGCACAACGGCCCCCAAGAATATCAGCTCCACATGCTGGAGAAACTTTCTTCATGGGTCTGGCAAGTTTGATGCAGCCCAGTCCATGCGTGGCAACGGCATGCCCATGTTCTCCATCTTCTGTTGTCAGGTTTATGTGTGTGAACCCTTTAATTATGACACCATGTAATGTCTTGTGGATGCGTTAAGCTAAGAAGCTCAATAAGCCAATTTAGTACAAAGTCTTTTACATTTGTAGACTGTACTTTATGACATACCAAAATTATAAAATTTTACAGGTGTATGTATTTAGATGCTGCACTATAGTTTGGGAAAAATTACGACACAATTTAACAAATACGGCTAAAAGTAATTAGACAAGAGCGGAATAAAACTAAAAATGTTTACGAGGACAGTTTCTATGTTTATGTCTGTTACCTGGTCATCTGTCTCTCTTTGGTCCCCTACTTTCTGCGCTCTCTCTCAACTGCTGCACCTCCTCTATCACCCTCTTTTCTGTCATATCACCTTTTGTCATTTGTTCTAATACCATCCATCCATCCATCCATTTTCCAAACCGCTTTATCCCTCATGGGGTCGCGGGGGTTGCTGGTGCCTATCTCCAGCGTTCACTGGGCGAGAGGCGGGGTACACCCTGAACAGGTCGCCAGTCTGTCGCAGGTGTTCTAATACCACTCAATGTAATATTAAAAACAGCTCTGTTGATTTTCTGAATTAATTTTCCTGTCATTAACTTAATTTCAATTCAATTCAATTGTATTTATATAGCGCCAATTCATGAAACATGTCATCTCAAGGCACTTTCCAAAGTCAAATTCAATCAGATTATACAGATTGGTCAAAAAGTTTCCCTCTGGTATTGTTATAGTATTTGTGATTCTGAAATTTCCTATATAAGGGAACCCAGTTGATTGCATCAAAGTCTTGACAAGCAGCATTCTCTCCTCCTGAAGAAGCGTAGTGCCACAGGGAGAGTTGTCCGTATTGTCCATGGCTTTGATCAGAGCCCCACTTCTGGGCCCCCCTTTACTGGGCTCAAGACAAAAAACTTGGAAAGCATTGTGTAAAAAAAAAAAAAAAGGTTAACCTTAAAAGTAGCAGAACCAAGAGCGCCCCCTCGTCAGCATTGTGTGCCAACCAAAATAAACCCCCTCCACCTGAGAACAAGGCGTGCCTCCCACCCCCCATTGAAAAAATAGTCAGGAGATGTTTCCGTCTTTCATTTAAGATCTTTGGTCACTTAATGCTCAGCTGCATTGATTAGCATTAGCTGCTTTGCATCTTACCTGGCTCAGGATAAGGATCATTCGCTTGCAGTTCCGGTCCTGCTGCACTTGTTCCATCCTCCTGCTGAGCACCAGATGTCTGAAAACCGGGAATTCTGATATTTAACTTAAGAGCTAAATGAACTTCAAAAGTTGTAGCAAAAAGTCATTGGCCAGACCAGCAATGTGTTGGGGGGGGGGGGGGGGTTCTGGGCCCCAATAAAAAAATACATAAACATCGATATAAAGGGTTTATTAACTCAAATATTAAATGTTTTTCAGCTAAAAAAAATACCATTTTGGAAAATTATTCCAGCCTACAATTTAATGATCAGAGCTCCAGTTTTACTTTGCATTGGGTTGCTTGGTGAAATACTTGGCTCAGCTGGGGTTGCTCGGTGACGGGGAGTGCCCACAAATTGTGACGTAATGATGACCTTTTTGCTTACTGCTAAGAAACAGCTGAATGTTTTTTAGTGCTAGGACTCTTTCTAGAAGCAGTAGAGACCCCAATTGAAGTGCAAAAAGTGAAATTTTCATAATAGGTCCCCTTTTAATTTTTTTTCTCATGTGTATACATGTTTGAACAAAAGAGAAAGACATGGTTTTATTAATGGAAATACGCATGGGATTGATTTGGACACTCCTACTGTTAAGTGTTCATCAGGGAGACAGCCTGGGGGAATAAACTATGGCACAGGTTTCTGTAAATAGCGCTCTGTAGAATCGACCTTAAGGTAAAAGTCTGAACCGTTTATGTGCCTGATAGGTTGAGTCTACCGACATCTTAGCTGGCCTTTTTTGGAGGGCTTTCTCAGATTAACAGCATTCTTTTCATCTTACGCTGTTCTGCCCATTACAGATAATTTAACAGAAAGACCCACGTGAAAAGTTTTTTTTGCTGTGTAGTTAAATAAACTTACAAAGCAGGGAGGTCAACATTATTCCATCTTGTTTGTTTTTTTTTTCTTTCTTTTTTTCTTTCATCATGAGGCGTGTAGGGATCTGAAAATGAGACCCAAACAACATTTACTGCTACATCACTCATGTTTTTTTTGCATGATAAAATAAATATCTTCATAACAAAGCATATAGAACCTTACAGCATTTGAGGGCTCAGTTTATGTGTAAAATAAGATTAATCACTCATACTACATTCTTTGACAGGAAATTCACAATAGAAATAGAAAAGAATCTTAATTTTTTTCACATTACATCCACAACCTTCAATGTATTTAAACATTGTATGTGATAGAATAACAGAAATTAGTATTTAATTGAGTAGAAAAAATTTAATCTTTTTTACTGATACTGGCCAACGGGGGTGGGGAAGAATTTCATTATAAATCCAGCTGTTCCCTAAACACGTCAGGGTTTTGTTAGGGATAAAGGTATGGAGAAGTTTAAAACAGGGTAAGAATATCCCAAGCTTTAAACATCTCATGGAGCACTGTTTAGTCCAGTTTAATTAGAAGAAACGAGCATGGTAAGGCGGCAAACCTAGACATGATTGTCCAACTGAACCGCCAAGGGGACGAAGAATACTAATCAGAGAAGCAGGCACATGATCCACGTTAACACTGGAGGAGCTGCAAAGATCTATGCCTCAGGTGGGATAATCTTTTAACATCCATCAGTCATCCACTTCACAAATGTGGCCTTTATGGATTAGTGACAAAAAGAAAGCCAGAGGTTTACCACAAGCCATATAGGGGGACATGACAAAATATGGATGGATTGTTAAGTGTGGAGAGAAACTGTTCTCATTACCCAAAACACTACAACGCCACAATCAAAAATAATGATTGCCGTGTCAGGCTCTCTAGATGGATAGAGCTAAATATTTAGAAGTGCTGAAAGAAAAGCAATGACTTGCAACTGGAGCAAGGTTTCACTTTTCAATTCAATTCAATTTTATTTATATAGCGCCAAATCATGAAACATGTCATCTCAAGGCACTTTCCAAAGTCAAGTTCAATCAGATTATACAGATTGGGTCAGATTATACAGATTGGTCAAAAAATTTCAAGTCTAAGGGAACCCAGTTGATTGCATCAAAGTCTTGACAAGCAGCATTCACTCCTCCTGAAGAAGGGAGAGTCGTCTGCATTGTCCATGGCTTTGCAGCAATCCCTCATACCGAGCAAGCATGAAGCGACAGTGGAAAGAAAAACTCCCCATTAGCGGGAAGGAAAACCTCCAGCAGAACCAGGCTCAGCGTGAATGGTCATCTGCCTCGACCGACTGAGGGTTAGAGAAGACAGAGCAGAGACACAACAAGACATACAAAAAGCACAGAAGCACACATTGATCCAGTAATCTGTTCCACATTAGATGGTAGTAGCAGATGATCTGTCTTCCCTGGATGATGTCACAGCTAACAGAACGCCAGACCAGGTGTACCTACTATGAAGAAAAAAGAGAGAGAACAAAAAGTTAAAAGCTGAAATGACGACAGGCAATGCAAAACTGGAGAACAGTAGAACTCAGTAGAGTGAGAAAATTAGGCCCTGATGTCCTCCAGTAGCCTAAGCCTATAGCAGCATAACTTTAGAGATAGCTCAGGGTAACATAAGCCACTCTAACTATAAGCTTTGTCAAAAAGGAAAGTTTTAGGCTTAGTCTTAAAAGTAGACATGGTGTCTGCCTCACACTAGACTAAATTAGTCTAATGTTAAAGCTTTTCAACATTAACCCGAGACATACAACCAGAGCTAGCATGGATACAGCATTTTATGTGCACAAATGGCCCTGTCAAAGTCCAGACCCAAAATCCAATTAAGAATATGACACTTAAAGCTCTCAGTCCAACCTGACAGAGTTTGACCCACTTTGCAGAGGAAAATTGGCAAAACATTCTCTTGTTTAAAGGCTTGTGGCTGTATCAGCAGCAAAATGTGGTTCTACCAGGTAATTGCTCAGGGATGCAACAAATACAGATATTGAGAACTAAAGAATCCTTTTCTTTTCAGTTCACATTTAGATACTTCTTTGAATTGATCTGTCTGCTAAAATCCCAGTAAAATACACTGAGGTTTGTGGATGTAATGTGACAAAATGTAAAGTAGGTTTAAAGGCTATTAATACTCTTGCATGTACATGTTTGGCACGGTATGGTTCAGCTCTGTAAAGATCACATGTGGATCTAACACTGCTGCACTGTAGTTATAGCGCTGGTACACACAGGACAGAACAACAGAGGAGGATGCTGCACATTCATGACGCACGGTCTTCCAGTAGCAGTCACTTCTGTGTGTCATCCTGTAGGTTTATACATCAGTACCAACCAGCTTTAGAGCTGCTCCCGAGCCTGAACAAAACCCCTCTGTGTCAGTCTGCAGCTGCAGCTTCCGAGATGCCCTATACGGATCTGTGACCCAGTGTGAAGGGGCTTTGGACTTCAGACTCATGAAGGGGGGGGAAATCCTGTCTTTCAGGACTGTCTTTTTACCAAAACACAGCGCAGGAGGACGATCCCACTCGAAGTATTTATTTTAATCCTTCTAGTTCTAATTCGCCATCACCATTTGGAGTCCAGATCCAGCTGAGCGGTTGGGTTTGATGTTTTCCATCACATCAGCGTCGACCCCTTTCCCCCTGCTTTGGACTGCTCCGGCTCAACGTCTGAAAAAATCTGATAGTTGGGGAAGAGTTCTTCATGTCAGGGACTGCTGTTGCCTCAGCACACAGAGCACTGTAGCTCCAGGATCACCTAAGGTAATATTATATAAAGAGCTTTACTCTTCACTGTCTAATCTGTATGTATTTTGTCATCTGGTCCTTTAGGGACATTTTTATGCCGCTGTTTCTTTTAGAAAGAACCAGCCTCCTCATAGATGAGCGTGCACTTTTGCCTTAATCCTTAAAGAGATCTCAAATCTCCAAGAATTTTGTTTTGTTTGTCAGCACAACAGCTTGATTTAGATTTATATTCAGATTTTTATTACTGTTTTTTAGCAGATAAGCAAATGGATCAGAAGGAGCTGAGTGATCCACTCAACAACGTTTCTTTGATTAAAGGTAATCCGACTCTGTTTATTATTTATTCCTACAAGCTAAATGAGTTGGCAATATCTTTTCTCACGCCTTACGCAGCTTTCCTCGCTAAAGAAATACTAAGGTAGCATGAGTAAGATCAGTGTTTGGAGCTGTGAGTCGTATTTAAAGTGTGTGATGCTGTAGATGGCCTTATTTTAGAGGATGACCTCTTGTTCCAGCATGTTGGAGGAGGAAGCTAACCTGCGCACAAGATCCTGCAGATAATGCAACGATGGTCCGACACAAGACATCTTAAGACAAGCAGGGGGATTCATGAGAAAATGTGCAAGTGCATCGATTTAGAATGACGAATGAATTAGTAATGCTACACTGCACGTTATGTAGAGAAGGAGCACAAAGCAAGCAGTGTCCTCCGTGTGTGTCACTTCAGAGAGAGACACCTTCAGACAGAACATTTGGGAGCTGTAACTGAATATCACTGCTGGCAGCCCGATCAGCTCTTTCTGAGGGAATAATGTGGACATTCAGAGCACCTCTGATTCAGTTTGCTCTAACAGCCACTCAGAAGGCAAGAGACGTCAGGAAAACATGGACCACGATGGCTCTAGCCTTCAGCACATGGGCTAAAAAAAGACTTTCTCCTTCATTTTTTTTTTTCTGTCGTCACTCCAGGCAGTGTGATGCTCGCTACCCCCCCATCCAAAGTCTGAACCGGGTATTTTTACTCGCGGGCTATTCCATGATTGCTTTGTCAGGTGTCATTCTGTGACACTAAAAGACACAACTGCTAATGTTTCTAAAGATAACATGTTGCGCCCTCGTGTGAAATATCCCTCTAGTGTCTTTCACACACAGGGCACACAAACAGTGGACTTATTACAGGACAGGGAGCCCACTCACATTCTGGTTCTCGCTCATACATATGCAAACATGCCCTCTCCTCCTTTGTCTGGCACGCAGCTGGGTGGTCATGTGCTCTGGGCAAAGGATGTCACCAGCTCCTAGCCATTGTTTTCGCCCTCGTTCAGTTTAGGGGCATCGATTTTTTGAATGAACAACTCTAACTTGTCCGTGGCACTTCAAGACCTCCAATGGGTCCATTTATGGCGCACAAGCTTGACCTAACCCGTCTCTTTGTTTTGGGCCCCGACCAAACACTCGGCCTGGGATTAGGTCATCGCTTTTTTTATAGCTATGGTAGATTAGGGGGAATTTGCGAAGCTGAAACATTTGCGGAGTTTGTTTCCACCCCACCCAGGAAACACAACAGACCCATGACAACGTTGGCAGCTCTGTTTCCTTTAGTGTATTGTTCGTAGGTTGCTTCTATTAATAAACAAGGTCGATGTGCCAGAGAGCAGCGTGAGGCTGGGCTGACGGACAGTTTGGTCTAAAAGCTTGTACGGAAAATGCAGAACACTTAAGTTGTGACTATTTCTGGATGAGCAATTAGTTTATGTAATAGGCCCATTTCAATATCCTGGGAAATCATCTGGCAGCCCTGGTTAAGTATTTGGGCCTGCAGCTGAATTAACTTAGTCAGTTCTTCTGCTCTTGTTGTATTTTTAAATAAACTAATTTATCATCATGCAGTTCTACTATCAGACTTGGACATCATTTAATTTTGAGCTTTTAATGATGGATTTGAACAGTTCTTTTTCCAGTCTGGGTTGATACAACTGCAAAAAACAAAACAAAAAAAAGACTTGGATTTTCAAGTTTGAATTTAGGCACCCACACAGGCTCAAAAATATATATACAAGCTCAAATATATACATACAACCTAATAATTGCTTACATTACCATTAACAACTTCTGCCACAATTGTAGCTGGATATTTGACCTCCATAGGCTTCTAGGAAATAGTTGTAGCAAAATGTAAATTGGTTGGTTTCTGGCAAAGACTCATCTGTAAGGCAGGGTCCAACTATTGTCAGAAGAGTTGAGGTTGTAGGACTTTATGAAGAGCATTCCAGAACCTTAATCTTATCTATTCCAAAACCATTTGGGATCATTGTCCTTAAGGTCAGCCAGTTCTCCAAGTAACCACTGCCTGAGCCAAACTGTCACTCTCCGATGAAAGGTAATTGGATATAATGTTCAGCAATAACTCAACTACAAAAAGTTTCACTGTCCACAGGGAAGGCGGTTTTTATCCTCTTGGACTGAGAGGTTGGCGACCGAGAAAAAAGTCGATGCTCCAAAACTGACAACTTCAAATCCAGCTGATATTTGTAGCCATATCATCAAACTAAATGCCTTCTGGAGAAATGCTTCACAATCAGATGAGAAAAAAGATGGAAGCTGTTTGATTAGGATGCCAAGAAGAATGTTTTGGGTTGACCATCACTTGACAAGCTGTCAAGCATGGTGGCGGCAGCATCATGCTCTGGGCTTTATTTTTCTCACAGTGGTGTTGATGAAAACTGGGTTGTATATATTTGAGCCTGTGTATCATTTTTATATACAGGTGTGTCGATTTAAGAAAATCCACTAAAAAGCAATGCAAGTGTTTGCTGAACTATCAGGCCACCCCCAAAAAAGAACAGTTGAAATGCACAATCAATGCTCCAACATGAATATGGCATTCATACTGATAATAAGTGCCTGTAAACTTCTAATGTTGTCCATTGACCTGAGAGGTTCTCTCTTTTGACAGCAGTTCATATTTTCTAACTTTTTTTTTTATCATCAGATGATCTGACCAGGTCCAACATGGGTTCTGCTGGTGAATCTGAGAAAATGATTCAGCGCTTGAATGATGAACTTCGAGAGGCTCGGGAGCTAGCTAATACAGAGAAGCAGAAATGCATCGAGCTAAAAGGTAATATCGGGTATCCCAGATGCTGCGTACCTGCATACCTTGTCAGCCATTTAGGGTCACGGTGGTTTCCTGCCTACGCCTACAGCAAGCTCCAGAAATATCTGAAATGTGCATTTATATTTTAAAGGTGTTCTGGAAGAAGAAAGGAAAGGGCATAAACAACAAGCTGACCAATCTTCACAACAGATCAAACATCTCCAAGGTACATTTTTTATTTATAGACTGGGAATGATTTGCTTTGCTAAAGAAGGAGAGTCATAAAATGGCACCTCTTCTTCTCCAAACACTGACCTGGGTGTGGACAGGCCAGCTGCAGCAGCTCCAAGAGGAGGTGGGTGTTCTGAGGGAGCAGTTAAATGTCTCCTCCGGTTCCCGTGACGAGCTACAAAGAGCACAAGATGAGGTGAAGTCGCTGAAACGGACCCTGGAGGCAGCCTCTGCAGAGCGGGACCGTGACGTCGCCGGCATCCAGTCTAACCTAGCAACCGCCTCCAAGGACCTGGACAAGTGGCGTCAGACAGCCAACAAATACGAGCGGGAGATTGAAGACCTGCGTCGTGATCTGGAGCAGCAGAGCAAACAGTGGCAGAAAACAGCAGAAATACAAGGTAGAAAGCCGTGCAAATTCATGTTTTGTTGAGTTTTGTTTCTTTCAAGAATAAATACATTTCACACTCAGAGGTTTTTCAAAGAGCTCAAAGTTGGATTAAAGCCTTGTTCATTTTATTTCATTATAATGTCACCAAAAACGTTAATTTATTTCAGTAATTAAATTGAAGAAGGGAAACTTCTGTAATACATAGATTAACAACAGTTTGTGACATATTTTATTTGTTTATTCACATTGGCTTTGATGCGTATGGTTCATAGCTCATAGAAACCCCGAATTCTGTTTTTTCAGAAAATTTTAAAATGACATAAAACCAACAAAAACAATGTTTAACATAGAAATATGACGTTATAGTTTATACAATGATGGGGACGATTGCTGACTTGACATCTGTCCAGTAGACTGATAATAACACCCTCCACAGGGAGAGTAAACCATTCAGAAGCCTGTTGTTAACAGGGTGCTGATTCAAAGCCTACAAGCGTATCCAAAAAAAAAAAACTGAAAATTGCAAAGAAAAATTAAGTTCAATATTTTTAATCATTCATTTCATAAAAGAAAATGCCTAAGTTATATAGATTCATTGCATGTAGAGTGGAATATTTCAAACCTTTATTTCTAGTAATTTTGATAATCATGGATCATAAAAACCCAAAATTCACTTTGACAGGAAATTCGAATATTGTGAAAAAGTCTTTAAAAGTTGAGTGGAAGGAAAAAGTGCAGCGAGAAAAGATGCACCAGCAACAGGGATGGCTGCAGGGTTGATCGTCAAGCCAAAATCTTTTTAAGAATTTGGGAGAGCTTCACCACGAGTGGACTGAGGCTAGAGTCAGCAAACCAAGAGCCACTACGCACAGACAAATCCTACACACGGGCTACAAATGTTGCATTCCTTGCGTCCTTTTTTATTTGATCTTACATGATATTCAAATTTCCTGACAAGTTGAATTTTGTTTTTGTTTTTAATTATCTATAAGCCATAATCATTCCAATTACAAGAAGTTTAAGGCTTGAAATGCTTAGAAAAAAATCTAACTTTTTCACAATAATCACATTTTTCAGCTGTACTCATATTATATTGTTTCACTTTATGACTTCAGTTGCTGAAACAAATTAACTCTTCGATGGTGTTCCAGTTTATTGAAATCCTCTTCGATGTCCTGCAGTGCTTTTGAATATCTGCATGCAAATTAAAAGCAAACCATCGTCTAAGATCGCCTGATTACGTAAACCACTTTCCTTTTTGCAGCCAGTGAGCTGCAGTCTATGCAGGTGGAGTGTAATGGTCTCCAGAAAGAGTGCTCTGTCCTGCGATCTGACAAACAGGACATGGTGAATAAGCATCAGAAAGAAAAGAACAGCCTGCAGAGCGAATGTGCCTCTCTCAGGGCAGAGAAGGAGGAACTCCTCAAGGCTCACCAGAAAGAAAAGGCCAGTGTGCAGAGTCAATGTGCAGCACTGCGCAGTGAGAAAGAGGCGTTACTGCAGAAACAGCAGCAGATGGAGCAGGACCTTGTCGGGTCAGTGCCCTGATATACTGCATATTACCTAAGGTGTAGCTTTACCCCCACATTTGCATCCTATTTACTTGAGCTGCACCATCATTTTCAGCTAAACTCCAACCTAAACACTGTTCTTCCTGTTGTCCTCCAACATTTTCTCTTCCTTCTTATGTCTCCGGTAGTTTGCGTGGCCAGAACACTGACCTGAACAGCAAACTCAAAGTCCTGGAGGAATCCCAGCAGGAGCTGGTGAAGAGCCTGGATGCCCTAAAACTTCAGCAAAAGCAGGATAACAGCAAGCTGCAAACTCAGCTGGATGAGGCAGAAAGCCGCAGCAAGGCTCTGCAGAAAGAGGTATTTCCATGTTATGGTCTCAGCTTCCTGCTTCAGAGTTAACATTTGGATCCCGTCTAGCCTTGATGCGTTGTGCTGATATTTTCCAGAGCTCAGGAAATAGAAGATCTATTAAAATGTGAAACTGTTATAGTTTAGTGTTATTTCTAATGTCCAAAACTGCTGCAGCCACAAGGTTCAGAGGGTCTTTAACTATTAATGGAATTTCCTTCGTTCAACTCTCAGCAAGTAGGAGAGATTAACCTATTGAAGCAAGTGAATTTTTAGTTTAAAAACCAAAACAGATCAAATGACTCCCATGGTGAACAGGAACAATTATTCCACTGAGAATCAACATTTAAAATGCAAAACAACGTTGATTTGCATTAAAAGGGAAGACTCGTTTTAAACATGGTTAATTTGATGAATTCTTTTGTTTTTCTTTTCCATGAAAAGCAGTACAGAATAGTCAGCGACTATAGCTATGATCTTTAATCAGATGTACAAGTTATTTCACAGTTTAAGTAGCATTTATATGTAACATAATATGCTTTGGCAATGATGATAATAGACATAAATGTTTAACCCTGCTACTGGTAATGTTTCATTGACAGGCTTTAGACGATGACATATGTTGTGCAAAACAGTTGATAAGAAGAAAATCCCCAGCTTGGCTTCATTTTGTTTTAAAAACATAAAACTTAATGTCCCAGTGACAGCTGTGCTTAAAGCATGTCTGCAGATTTTAGCCCTTGTGGCAATAAATACCTTTTACTTCTTGCCAAAAGCTTAACATGCAGTGAACTGCAATAAAAAACTTTATAGTCCTTGGACCTTTTTACGTTTTGTCACATTACAGCTAAAATGTATTATGCAATAGCACAACAATACTTTGTTGAACCGACCTTTCATGCAATTACAGCTGCAAGTGTTCATAGTTCAAAAGGGACTGATATTAGACTTTCGGAACCTAGACTTTATGAGTCTTGGCAGACTCTAAAGACTATTTTCCACGCTTAAATTTCCAGGAAGTGTGTTTGGCCAGTGCAGTCAACTGACTGACTTAATTTATATTTAAAAAAAAGGGTGAAAATACTGTGACTGTGTATATATTATCTGTGTCCATCCTGATCCAGTGTCTGTCTCAAAGAGAATTTCACCGCGGTAAAACGTGGTGACGATAAAGATTCTTGATTCCTATAACTCGGATCTAGAGATGTTCAAAGTTTTGCCCCATCTCATTATAAAATAGCTCAAACTCAGTCAAATTAGAGCGAGAACACCAGACAAAAGCAACTTTCAAGTCTTAAATCGGCTACTAAATTGGATTTAGGTCCGGACCTTAACTGGGTTATCCTAACACATGAATGTGCTTTGATCGGCTCATCCCTGGCAGGGTCGCTGGTTGAAGTGAACGCCGCCACAGTCTCAAGTGTTAAGCAACCCAAACAGGTTCTCTTCCAGGACTGCCCAGTATTTAGCACCATTCATCTTTCCCTCAGCTCTGACCACCTTCCCAATGCCTGGTGAATTAAACCCCAGTGATGTTTCAAAGAGAGCACATAACCCCAGTTCTAAAGTCCTTACACTGGCTCCCTGGATATCAGAGAATAGACTTTAAAATCCTTCTGTTAGTCTATAAATCCCTAAATGTCTTAGCACCTAAATACATAATAGACTTGTTATCAGTGTATCAACCCTCCAGACCACTAAGGTCTTCTGGCTCCAGCCTACTCTGCAGAACCAGAACCAGAACCAGATATGGAGAAGCAGCATTTAGTTCCTATGCTCCACTTATCTGGAACAAACTTCCAGAAAACTGTAAATGTGCCAAAAACCTGACTTCTTTTAAATCAAGATTAGGATTGCCTTCGACCGTTCCAACTGCTTTTAATATTTGCTTTTAATTTCTACTTCCCCAGGTTTTATTTTGTTTCTACATTTTATTCCAACTTGCTTTTATTCTGCTTTTATTTTCCTACGTTTTAATCATGTAAAGCACTTTGCATTGTCTTTGTACTGAAATGTGCTATACAAATAAATTTGCCTTGCCTTGCCTTCTGAAGGCAGTTTGTTAAATTTGATTATATTAGAGGAATGTCATGTTAAAATGTGTTCAGGGGTCATGAGGATTTTTAAGATTTCAACAGTGTCATTCAAACCCCCAGGGTGTGTGTAAATACAAAATGTGGTTTAGAAATCCTGCAGATTGCCAGAGTGGGATCCCCTGTTGTATACTCCCTGATACCTTCATCGGCATCCTTTGCTTTTGTAGCACTAATACAGGATGGGCATTGCAGCACAGAAGAAAACAAAGATGAAGTCCTCCCTAAGCTTTCAGTCACCGAATGAAAAAGGAAACAAAGGCTTCCTTTTGCAATGGATGCTCTCAACTTGCACGGATTAGCTGAACATAAAGTAGATTTAGCAGAGCATCCCTCTGGAGGAATGAGTATTTAAGAACTGGAGAAGTTTAAATTTACTCCATTTACAGTGACCTAGAAGAAAGCAGAATCTTTTTTCTTCAGTTATTTTTCAAAAGGGTCCATTTTTTAAATTTCTCTTTGTGCAGTACGAGGAGGCTCAGGTGGAGCTGTCTGACTTAAAGGAAAAATATGAGAAGACCGAGCAGGAGAAACAGGTGCTTACAGATCAACTGGATGATTTCAAAGCCGGCATGAAGGATTTAGAGGAGAAAGGGTCAAAGGTGAGTACTACCCTGCCTGAAGCACCCTTTTCAATGTCTTTCTATGTCTACTATCTATATGTAACTGACAATACATCAACATAATACACGTGTTTAAATAACAATTTGTACTTGAGTTTAGAAAAGAATTAACACATCTTCCGTGAAGTTAGTTTTCTGTAGACGAGCTTTGCTTCAGATTTGCTGAAACATTATATTTACTGTTTTTGTAGTTCAATTCTTAAGCATAAAATATGAATCTGTTGTATCATTCCTCTAAAATGTTTTATTATTCCTGCTGTTCCCCTCCCGTCCACTCATCCACAGATTTTTTTTAAATTTAATTTAATTTAATTTTGTAATTTACACATTTAGGTCTAAAAACATGCAGGGTTCCTAAACAGTTTAGAAAAGACTGGAATTTGATTTGATTGTTTTCAAGGTGTGGATGAGCAAGGAATCAGGAATCAGAGTAAACGTTTAAACTTACAGACTTTCAAAACCTTCCAGACTTTATTTCCTTATGTCCTAAATTCAACATTGTCCATCTATCCATTAAACCACATCCACTTCATCCATTCATTTGTCCATCCAACCATCCATCCATGAATCAACATTCACTTCATCCATCTATCCATCCATCCATCCATCCATCCATCCATCCATCCATCCATCCATCCATCCATCATCCATCCATGAATCAATATTCTCTTCATCCATCTATCCATCTATCTATCCATATATCCACATCCATCCATCTGTCCGTCGGTCCGTCCATCCATCCATCCATGAACCAACATCCATTCATCCATCCAGGAATCCACATCCATCCATCCGTCCATCCATCCATCCATCCATCCATCCATCCATCCATCCATCCATCCATCCATCCATCCATCCATCCATCCATCAATTCACATCCGTCCATGAATCCATCCATGAATCCTTTAATTCCAGATCCACTCATCCATAAATCAGTATCAATCCATCCATCCATCAATCCATCATCCATCCATCCATCTGTCCGTCCATCCGTCCGTCCATGAATCCACATTCATAAATCCACATCAATCCATAAATCAATATCAATCCATCCATCCGTCCATCCATCTGTCTGTCCATCCATCCGTCCGTCCATCCATCCAAATTCATCCATAAATCAATATCTATTCATCCATTCATCCATTCATCCATCCATTCATAAATCCACATTCATCCATTCATTCGTCTCTTATCCATCCATCCATCCATCCATCCATCCATCCATCCATCCATCCATCCATCCATCCATCCATCCATCCATCCATCCATCCATCCCCTTACTGGTTGCTTCCATGTATAAAGCTAGATCAGAGTTCAGTATAAGCTGCATATTCAGAGTAAATTGACTGCCATTCTTACTGGAAATTTAAATGTTCAAAAAACCAACAACCAGTGGATTGAGAACACAAAAAAGAAGTATGTAATTTTGAGATGAATGATTAGGTATCCTGAACCTGGGCCGGACTCCAGCAGCAGTTTATTCTTCTGATATGTATTGCCAGTGTTAACAACAGCAAGCCAAAACAAATAAACAGCAATTGGGAAAAATGTATCCAATTACCAATCAGTGTTTTGAAGGCATGCTTTGGATTATTCTCTCAGCTGTTTTTATCTGTCTGTGTGAAGAATGCGGCACACGGACAGCTTCGTATGACGAAAACAGCTGTAAAACACACCAGTTAAAGACAGGGTGATTGAGTGACATATTTTCAAAGAAAGCTAAACACCCACAGACGTCTGTCCCATTGCAGTTGATTACTATAATATCCCTTCCCTTCTGTAGACACCCCTATTGCTGCCTGTTCAAGCCATAGTCATCGGCCTTATCCTGGCTTTGCTGTTTTGGTGCCTCGGCGCAATGTGGTAGTAAGGTACACATTACTCCTGCCGAGCCGGCCTACATCTATCATCTCCATCAGTATATTTTTTGATCATTGCATGTCATGATTGGGTTTTCCTCCTTTCCCGGAACGCCCTCCTCAGGGGAAAACGGTCGCCTAAGAAATCTAACCTCTCTAACCATGCAGCTTTCAACATCTGACATCTGTTTGTTCTGTCTGAATGGGTACCGCTTAACATCTGCTCCTCCCAGTTGGCTGTGATGATGCCTATTTTTAGCCCAAAAAGCTTTCCCTTATCCTGCTACTTCCATCCGCTGTGCTCCGTGCTTGATCTCAGTTGCAAACCCCCTCTGTGTGAATTCTGCGGATCCTCTTAGGGGAGGTGTCCGTCGGTCATTGCTCAGTTTCTTTTCTCTCTGTTCCCACCCGTTGCAGAAGCCGTGGATGACCTGGGGACCTGTGGTTGCTGTGGCTCTTACAGCTGTGACGGCCGCGGTGCTCTTCAGAACCTGAGGGCAAACTTATTAAAGCAAAACACACGCAGAAGTTTATCCTTATTTGATTTGAACAGAGCTAGCCCACCTTACATATCTGTTCTAGTAATCAGGTGGGCTCATATTTAACTGTTTATTTCATAAGATGCTCTATTTTAGAAGGTTGGAGATGTTTCTAAAAGAATGTGAGTGTGTATGTCTGTTATTTGATGGGTATTTAGTTGGGCTGTCTAAGGCTTGCTATCTTGACTCATAGGATTATGTGTTAATGAATGTAAAAACTTAAACCACATTTAACTAATTCTATTTAGGCATCTTTAATTGTATTTAAAGTGGATCACTTTGAGTTTCTCTACCCGTGGCACATTTTTTTGTAATTGTTAGAATAATAAAGTTGTCACATTAACGCTCCCTAATAGAGTGCACACTGAGTGAAACAGATTGAACGGTACGTCGGTTGATGGTGTTGGATGTTAACACTGGAGGCACAGTTTAGATGAGCCTTTTTTGGTTATGTTTTTTGTTTTTTTGAAGAGGGCATCATTAAACACAACTGCAGCAACTAGAGTTATCAGTCCTTTTTTGGCTCAGTTTCCTGTCTGCAAATGTTTTTTGTGTATTTTGTTTGGCTTTCGGCTATTCATTTAAGGTTTGAATAGTACGAATGTTTCTCTCATACTAACTACAACACATTACAACTACAAATTTTACTGTATTGTATTGGGATTTTATGCAACAGGACAGCACAAAGCAATGAGGGGCATAATCATGTGTAATGTAACTGAAAAGAATGCCATGTGCTCTGTCTTCCTTATTTCATGCTCTTTTGAACCGCCCTTTAATGCAATTACACTGCACGTGTTTGTGGTTGTAGCTCAACCAGCTTTGCAGATCTAGAGATGTGAAAGTTTTGCCCCATCTGGGTGTAAAATAGCTCAAACTCAGTCAAATCGGAGTGAGAACACCAGACAAAAACAACGTTCAAGTCTTAACTCAAATTCTAAATTGGATTTATGTCTGGACCTTAACTGGGTTATCCTAACACATGAATATGCTTTATCTGATCATCCCTGGCAGGGTTGTTGGTTGAAATGAACGCCGCCACAGTCTCAAGTGTTTAGCATTCCGATTTTCTTCCAGGACTGCCCAGTATTTAGCGCCATCCATCGTCCCCTCAGCTCTGACCACATTGCCGGTTCCTGCTGAATTAAAGCATCCCCACTGCATAACGCAGCCACCACCATGTTTCACTGCCCTTTATATGTGGTGTTAGTTTTCCATCACACAGAATTGCGTAAATTGCTGGTCTATCCCTTTAAGGGAATTAGGGTGCGGCACAAAGGGTATTTTGATCATCTGTCTTGGTGTGAAAGTTGTGTGGACAGATGTGAAATCACACCTCCCACTTTTTTATTTCTAATTGTCTGGTTAATCTGTCAGCAAATGTCACTGGTCACTTGCTGATGACATTCTCAGTCTAATAACTAATCCGAATTTATTGGTGCCGACCTTTCTGCTGACAGCATGAAAAAAGGTGTCCCGCCCCTCAGGCCGTTTAACCTACTGCCTGTTCCTCTTTGAGAGAGGATGTAGTATATTTCCCAACACGATACTGGTTCATTTTCCTGCACTAGCCCTCTCATTTCTGTTCTGCTGAATTTGCAGTGTCAGGAATCCCTCTCAGGATACAACACGACAAGCAGCAGAATGTGTTAGGAGATTAAAGACACTACTGTGGATGTGACTCATAAACAGGTTTAGGCCAGCACCCTTTGTCCCATATAAACCAAAATGTGAGAATCGTTCCGAGGCAGGGCGAGTCCCTCTGCACAGTTAACATGTCCATTTCTTCTGCTCTACTTTGTATGTAGGTCATGTGTATTGGAGGGGAGATCCAGCAGAATGACAGCTCTACATTGCATTCAGTCGGGGTTTTGCCATGCAGTCACATGCTGACCTGCATTTAAAATAACAACAAAAACGCAGTTTAAAGGGTCTTTTGTGCTGATATTGAGTTGTGGCATCTCCATTTGAAAGTAGTCAATACTTTGTATTTTATTAAACTCATCCCGTGGGTTTACTTTCAAAACCTTGTGAAAATTTACAAATTTGGGTAAACTCGTTCTTGAAATTCTAAAATATATGACAATGAAAAAATTGTATTTCGTACATTTTTACTGTTAGTATCACAACTATCCTTCCATAATTTTGCCAGTGCTGTATTCTCTTTAGATGCATATCTTTATACAAGCAAACAATTAGGAGAGAAAAAAAACAACTTCCAACCAATCAAATAGTTACACATGCTTTCATCTTTATGCACACACCAACACAGAGATAGAAGAATAAACACAGTATATGCATGGAGATTGTACATTTTCGCCAACATATTGTGGGCCTCATTTTTGTTAAAACACAATGCTTTAATAATATGTATTTCTTTCTGTATGTTTTATCATAGTATTTTTTTTTACTGACAATGAAATTTTTACTGATTATTTATTTTAGCATCACATAATGTACTTGCGACAAACAAGATGGATGGGGTTTTACATTTACTTCTTAAATAGATTTATTTGGTACAATAAGATAGATAAACTAAATACTGTTTAGTTGATATGACTAAAATTGAATCAATGAAATTATTGGCTGGTTTAAGGGATTTTCATATATTTAACATTTCCCAGAAACAATGCCCTAGGTAAATATAGTACCAAATGTAATTGGTGAATGAGGAGCAAAAGTGGTGAATCGTTTAAAATGACATTTAATAAAAATAATGGTCATTATTATCATATACTATTATAACTTTTATTACTATTACTTTTACATTAGCATTGTTATTAGTAGGCCTATTAGGATTTTAAAAAAGTCTAATCGTGATAAACAAGAATTAAAGGTTTTACGTCTATCTCTAAAGAATTTTAAATAAGTTAACTAAACTTTCTGCCACTCACAACATGGCGGATACGATGACGTCGTTTGTACTGGGCAACGATGGGAGTGCCGCCTCTGCCATCATGCTGAGTCATCATCAGCTCAGGGGGCGGTGTTTTAAGGCTTCGATGATCTGTTCTGCTTTTCCCTTCTAACAGAAAATCTGAAATACAGGTCTACAGATGCGTCACAAATCGGCGCCATTTCTTCGCAGATGCTCAATCACCTGAAACAGAAGAAATGCCGTATCACTGTCAGTGGCTCTCTGTTTAAAATGCCATCAAACCCATCTGCTGCGCAGTCTGCCTCCATCATGACACCCAGTGGTAAACTCTGAGCTTGTGAATACATTGCTAAACTGAATTATGTACAAGTTAGTGTTTTAATAAAAGCGCTGACAATAAGGTTAGATCACATTACCTATGTATTTACAAACAATAAAAGAGTAAAAAGAATTTAATCTTTAAAGATACAAAGTAGATTTTAATTTCTATTTTTTAAATAAAAAACATTGTACTTCTTTGGTTGTACATTATTGTTATATAACATCAAGTTAATAGCACATAACATCCTTCTTTTTAGGGTTAAATAATAAAATATATATATATTTCAGTAATATTCAGAATGGCGCTACATTTATTTCCTGTCAGTTGTTTGTTTTTTATTATACTGTATAACAATAGGTAAAAAAGTGATGCTGACATACATTTTGTTTTACAAGCTATAACATTCAATATAAGAAGTATAAAACCAGACATATTGCTAAATACGGAAATAAATGTGCATGTCAGCAAACTTCTCCCACATCTGACTTCATGTGTTGCATCAGAGGTGGCTTGGCTCTTGTAGGAACTGCCATAAATGTGGCTGCAAGCAACGTTTCTTAATCTGAACCAAAACAAAAAAAAAAAGACATAATTCTGCATTGAGAACAGGTTCCTATTCACACCCCCGTTTAGATTACTGCAATCTCTTTGCCTAAATCAGTCGTCACCAAAGCATCAAAGAAATGTTAAAAATGTCAAATCAAACAGAGGTCACATCTTTTCTGGCCTCCCAACACTGAAAAAAATGACTTTTTGGTGTAGTAAACTCTATTACAGTATTCGTCTTAATTTCTACTTTGTATTTTTAAGCTTCTGTGCTGACCTCCTGACATTTTCAAGATCTTGTTTAAGGTTTCATTGGTTGTTTTTTAAGCTCTCAGTAGTATGGCATCATATTATTAATTTGCACCATAATATTTAAATGCAATACCTTTTGTACCATCATACCTGATCCAGAGTCAAAACCAGATTTTTATTTTTTTGGTGGAGATCCAAGACTGTGAAAAACCTACTGTCCACAGGGGCATCTCACAATGTTAATCTCCCGTTTAAATTTTGTTTTTAATAGTTTTTAATTATAGTTCAGCAGGAAAACATTACTTTTATTTAGACCATTTCATTTAGGTTATATTTGTTTTTATTTTTATTGCTTTTCACCTTATTCATACTCTGCGTATGTGTTTTGCCTGATAGCTACAGTACTAAATTCTCCTGCAACAATCCTTAGAAAAGCCTTTGATGCATATTTTTTTCAAGTCTCAGTTGTAAATTATTCTTTGTACGGCCTGTGATGATTCAAAGGCAAAGTGAAGGCTGTGCGTTCGCTTTAAAAGATTGACTGAATCATGTTGTGGCCCTGTTTCCCCTAATGATGAGTGATAATCAATGAGTTTCACCAGAGCAAACATAATCTGACAAAGCTAACAGAACACTCCTCTGTGACAGTTTTTATCCAAAACTCCAGTCACAGACGAACTCTATTTCAGTATTTTACACCTAGACAACAGAAGGACTGAAACAGCATTTTCATGCGCCTTTGTGTAACAGAAGAAGGACAGTTCATGAAAAGTAAGTCTGTTGCCTCTCGGAAAATGCATGTTATGAAATAGACAGTTTCCTCTCTATTTATTAATGATGTTTACATTCCATCAGTTTTCTGGATTTTTAGGGCAGCCATGGCAGCTGAGCTGGATGTGGTGAACCTGTTCTTTATTGCTGGAGCAACACTGGCGATTCCCATCTTGGTTTTTCTGGCTTCCTTCTTTCTCTGGCCATCTGTACTCATTCAAGTATATTACTGGTAAAGTACCTTGCCATTCATGAAATTATAATATCAGTAACACCAATTAATGAGTGCCTGTGTTGTAAATGTCCCGTTCACCCCTCCTTTGCTAAGTTTTGTTAATTGAATTTACGTGTCATCCTGCAGTATTTTGAATCACATTTTTTACATATGGCTCTATTCCAATCAATCATTGAAGCTAAATCATGCTTACATAACTTATTTTCCTTTAATCATGTAATCCTTTATTAAACATTTCTATTTAAATAATTTAAAACCAAGAACGTTCCAAGCTTCAGTTCAGCAAGGAACCCTGACGTGCACATCATAGCTCCAGATGCAGTATGTAACAACGAGCATAGTGCGCACATTTTTGCCATGTTAAGGTACTAATGGTGTGAGTAGATACTTCAGTGATTGCTATCTCAATAAAAGCCTAGAAATCATTATGTGACAGGAGTTTTGCTTTTTAACACACTCCTGGGACGATTAAGAACATGAAGGGAAGACAATGGAAGGTGGAATTACAGGGTAGATTATAGCAGAATTGAGCAGTGTGGAGGAGATGAACCAGCAAAGAACAATGAAAATATACTGAGGTGAGAGTGGAGAATGGCACTGAAAACACCTTTCTAGCATTAACAAATACAAGGAAATGACCTGATTATGGCAAGACCTTTTAAACAATAATACAGAACTCAGAAGCGATCAAAATCCGAACCTAAATCCAAATAAAAACACACACGGATGGTAACAGTAGCTCCTGCAAAAAGTGGTTCTCAGAGGGTATGAAGTTGTTATTTGCATAAATAAAAATGATAATAATTTGTCTACCTTGGACTACACAATTATTATGTTACTTTCTTTGATACATCCCATAAAAAACAAATAAAACACATTTAATCTTGGGGTTGTAATGTGACAACATGATTACTTTTGAAGAGTTCTGTTTTATTTTGAAGACTTAAAATATAAGTAGATGCACTGATTTGACCTTGATCTAAAAAAAATAAGTAGTGACAGGACAAATTTGTAACTAAACACGTAACATTGGCATGAATTGATCCTTAGGTTAACAACCAGAGTTTAAGGATATCTGATGGGTTTGAAATGTAATTCTGAAGTTACCAGAAAACACTTTCATATCAAAGAACAGGTGGGTTTGTGTTAAAAAAAATATCTGTGTTTTTATTATATTGTTTCAAGAGGTGGAATCATAAGACATGAACCAATGAGGATCTTCCAAGAAAGATATCAACACAAAAGATGATGTATCAGTGGAAATTGTTTGCTTTTTACTTCAAAATGATGCTCATTGAGTGGCTGTATTTGCATGATGTTTGCAGGAAAATAAAACTTTTAAAGTACCATGGGATCTCCTGATTTGTACTTTTTTACCTAGATTTATTTTTTATTATTATTTGTTATTTATATCATACTAACTTTTTGAGGAATTTTGAGCTACTTTTCAGCTGTCCAGGAACTCTTTTAGAAACTCTTCAAGGTAGAACGGGTTGGTTCTGCTCTGGAAGCAGGATGCAAATCATACCATCATTGGGGGAGCCACAAAAACAAAAAACCCTATGACATGAACATGCTGCTCAGTGGCCCTTTTTACATATGGGGTGCTGGACCAGCCCTTCCTTCTGTTGTCTCTTAACCATTTAAAATTAAGGAAATCAGTGGGAAATAATTTAGATTCTAGGCCGGGATAAATCATTAGCAGCA
Organism: Fundulus heteroclitus; assembly: GCF_011125445.2. Taxonomy (NCBI): domain Eukaryota; kingdom Metazoa; phylum Chordata; class Actinopteri; order Cyprinodontiformes; family Fundulidae; genus Fundulus; species Fundulus heteroclitus. Next base: position 25,884,239 of record NC_046361.1, on the reverse strand, counting down.
AGTTGGGGCTTGCAAACCTCCCTGTACATTGTACATAAATAAAAGCAATAGAAAAGCTGCTTGAGTTGTGACTGATAGATAAGTGATTTTTTTTTTTTTTTTTTGTCGTTGTTTTAGTTTACAGATTGGATCTAAACATCCCAGGACAGAGCAGTATAGTGTTTAGATAATTAGGACAGTATAAAAGCAACTCAGCAGTTATACTGAGAGCCACCATCAATACATTTTTCTTCAATTGAATTCTGCCAATTGCTAGTTAACTAAATGTGTAAATGTTAATCTACTGAATAAATTCATTCTAGAAATTTATTTCCCAAAAAATGCCTACACACTCAAGCGTCTAAAAGTATTCAAAATACAAAATACTCATTTAGAAAATGTAACTGAAAAATGTTGTCAACTATAGTCATTGAGAAGACAAAATTTCCTTATTTCAGGTTCCCATCTTTAATAAAGACCTGTCTTTAAATCTTGCATTTATGATTGAATAAAAGATTGTGCTTTGATATTATCAAAGGGGGTTCAAAATCAACAATGTGTGCATTCAAGCAATATCCTGATCTAATGCATGTGTCTGTTTTTAGGTACTGGAGAAGGACTTTGGGCCTACAGGTTCGCTATGCAGACTGCGGAGGTTATCGCTTCTGTTATTCCTACAGAGGAAAGCCTGGGATGAGACCCTCCATCCTGATGCTTCATGGCTTCTCTGCTCACAAAGACATGTGGCTGACTGTTGTCAAGGTCAGACAAACTGCAAATTATTATTTCAGTAAATTTAAAGGCCTGAAAAGTTCATCTTGTTTAAGGGAAATCTTCTATAATAATCAAACACAGAGGAGAACATACATCAAATGAAAAGCTTATTGAATAATATGAAGACAAGTTATGATAAAAGACAATTTCACCTTTTTTAAATCACTTTAATTATCCAACTCTTAGGTCATGTTTTTAGTTCTATTTATTCATAAAAGTAACCGTAAAAGTCCTTTGCAACCCGTTACATTAAGAAACAAGGGGTAAAACTAAATGTATTTATTTTAAAATTTGCTTTTAGAAATGCAACACGAGAGAAAATGTTCATTAACTCGTTATTAGAGAATATCTCTTTGTGAATATCTCTTTGTGTACATTTATGTATGTTTTCCGTTTTTGCAGTATTTACCAAAACACTTGCACATCGTGTGTGTGGACATGCCTGGCCACGAGGGGACGACACGCACCAACACGGAGGATTACTCCATTCAGGGGCAGGTCAGAAGGATCCATCAGGTACTCAGAGCAAGGGCCTTTGGAAATAGAATGTACGGTTGTATTTCTTAGTAGTTTAAATCTTTTCATTTGAAATCTGTCCTTCTCTTACACTTGTTAGTTTGTGGGAAACATTCACTTGAACAGAAAAGCGTTCCATCTGGTGGGAACCGCCATGGGGGGAAACGTTGCTGGGGTTTATGCAGCCTGCTATCCCTCTGAAATCTGCAGCATTACTCTCATCTGTCCCGACGGTCAGTTGGTGTCTTTATGTCTTCATACAGTGATCTGCAAAATCATTCGTAACTCTTGAACCTGTCCACATTTGGTCATGTTACAACCACAAACCTCAGTCTATTTCATTGGGCTTTTATGTGACAACCCAGTACAAAAGGAGTGTGTATTTGTGAGGTGAAAAGAAAAGGATACATTATTTTCAAAAACTCTTCATGAATGTCACCAACTGCCTTTAACAAGTAACTTAGATATCATTTAATCCTTGGTATAAATGCAGGTGTTTTCGGAAGGCCACAGAGAGATATTAGAGAATATTAGTGAACAAAGAGCATCATGAAGACCAGGGAACACAGCAGACAGGTGAGTGGGAAAGTTGTGAAGTTTTAAGCAGAGTTAGATTATAGAGCAAAGTCCCAACCTTTGATCATCACACAGAGCGCTGTTCAACCCAAAATGGCACAAATGTAAACCTAGACATGGTCATCCTGTCATGGTAACTTCAGAGATACACAGCTGAGGTTGTAGAATATTTTGATTGTATAATTACTTTTCTCACCCTGCAAATCTATAAGGTAGAGCAGCAAGATAGCTGAATTGTTCTAAGAAAGCCATAAGATGTCTCCTCTGTCATTTGCCACAAGCCATGACAAAATAACAATGAGGAAGAGAGTGCTCTGGTCAGAGTAGACTAAAACTGGTGGCGGCAGCAGTATTATGCCTTTTTCACACGAGACTGGGAAGCTGGTTGGATTTTAGGCAAAATATAGGGTAATCCAAAAGAAAAACCCATATAAAGCTGCAAAAGCCTTGAGGAGAGGGTGGAGGTTAAAGCTATAGTTGGGAATCCTGTTCAGAAACACTTTTTTGTTATACTGGGTAAAATGGTCCTTCCTGTAAGCCTGTATGTTTCCTACCACAGCTATTTTTACCTAAGAACCCCACAATGTCCCTTACTGGCGCCAAGAAGCCTTAAGGTATCCCACAATCCTTTGCATGACACAATGTATCAGCACGGCCCCCTCACGGAAATCAACGAAAATGTCCGGAGAGAAGAGAGAGCTTACTTTGTCGTTCATTTTCGGAAGGTTGTAGGCCCGGATTTGACTAAAATCATCCATGTGAGTTTCCGTCACGTAATGACGTCTGAGATAAAGGCTGTCTGAATTCGGCACAGCAGTCCGAAGCTCCTTTTCTCCCCACAATAGAGTTCTTGCTGTTGACCCCGTGAAAGGTCAAGGAACAGAAGCTAGGAACAGCAGCTAGCAGCTATTACTAAGGTATTTGGATGTAGCCATAGTCCTGCCGTCACCCCCCTTTGTCCCTCAAGTTCTGGGGATATCACCTTATCTATTGTTTGTCCCATATGCCAATCATTCTGTCACGCTCACGTAACGACAGTTTGCATACACTTCCTTTCTTAGTTTCTGGTTGCTGGTGGCGCATAGTCCTCCTTGACTATGCGCCGACCCCGTGCGGACGTCCGTGCAAGTGGGGGCCTTTACTGCTGACCCCATGAAATGTCAAGGAGCAGTAGCAGGAGCTAGCCATGGAATGTAGCTCTGCTACTCTTACTGTATACTTTGAACATGGCTGAGAGTCGCAAGAAGCAAGTTTATGAGAAGATGAAGATCTAGAATGAAATCAGACCAGAATGGATTTGGGAGATTTGCTTCACACAATCCCTCTAAGGAGTGGAAGAGCAGGTAAGGCGGTCTTGGGCATGCACAGTTATTCAAAAAGGGACATTGGGAAAACTTCCAGAGAAATAGCCGACTCTATCTTTGACCTTAAAACTGAAAGACAACCCTAAACATCCAGCCAGAACAGAGGAAAAAAGCAAAGGAATATTTCAGTCAGAGCATGTTGGAGACTTGAAAATTAATGCTCAGGGACACTTTATCCAATCTGACAGAGCTTGGGCTATTTAGAAATGAAGAATGAGCAAAAATTTCAGACTAGTGGCAAAAGGATTATGGAGGCATACTCAAATTGTCTTGAAACTGTAATTGCAGTAAAACGTGGTTGAGACAAGGCTTTAGATCAGGGGACTGACCTCGAGCATTTCAGATTTTTATAATTAGTGATTAGTGATTTCATAAGAACTGGGGAATCATGCATCATTTCACATCCACTTCAAAAACATGCACTACTGTGCTGCTTTATCACATAAAATCCCAATGAAATATACGACAAAATAAGGGGGTTGTAACATGGCCAACTGTGAAAGAGTGCATTTCTAATCAGTAAGACGCTGGTTTCAACCTTTAGGAATAAGACACCAATGTGAGACCAAGTTTGACAATCACCTTCAAGACCTGGAACACAGCAACTTCACGCTGAACATCCCTTTGATCCCAACCACACCGGACGAGATGGAGGACATGTTCAGACTCTGTTCTCATGTTCGCTTCAAAATTCCCCAGCAGGTCAGGTCCACACATGAAAGTGAATTTAACTCTCTGTAAACCAAGACTGGGCGACAGTCATTAAAAAAAAACAAAAAACGATTGCCCCATTTTGTGGATGCTCATAGCTTTGTTGTTACAATGTTTAGATCCTTCAAGGACTGGTTGACGTCCGAGAACCTCACAACGCATTTTACGAAGAAGGTTAGTTCATTGATGTTGGAAACATTTTTAGCACGATGAATATATTGAACTAATAAAACGGCACTTATTTTTTGTTAGTATTCATGGAGATCATCGGTGATAAATCAAGATATGCCTTACATGAGCATTTGCATCTCATAACCTCGCCTTTACAAGTGATTTGGGGCAAGCAAGATCAGGTAACTACGATGTTCGATGGCAAAGTCTCTTTAGATACACTTGTGACTGCAGGCAGCGTCTGCTACCAAACCTTATCTAAGCTTTAAAAAGGTTTAGATAAGTTTTTCACAAGTTTCCCTACTGATTTCACTGTGAAAAAGGTTTGAGTAGCCGAAACTATATGTAATATTTGCATACTTGTTCAGGTGGTGGATGTCTCTGGAGCTACAGTCATTGCAGAGCTGGTGCCTGGATGCAGAGTGGACTTGCTGGACAGCTGCGGTCACTCTGTGGTGATGGAAAAGCCTTGTCGGACAGCCAAACTTATCCTGGAGTTCATTATCATGCAGCAGAATGCCAGGAGCGGCACCAAGAAGTCTTCTTGAACATTTAAGACTTCTAATGCATTGGATCGGTTGCTCGGAACTACATTGTAGAGATGTTTATATTTTAGGAATTGCATTTTATTGATAATTTAAAGTGAATGGCAGTAGGAGTAGGTTCTGGATTTCATTAAGGTTTTGCTGGTGTGTCCTTATGATTATGCGTGTTTTTAAACTCTCTTTCAAAAAAATACCTCCCCTGTTCACAAATGGGGGAAACAGTTATTTGTCTCTCCTTTTTCTTTATATCAAACCTCAAATTGAAACAAAACCACTACTTCTTCTTTAATGCATTCAATTTGTTTTTTGACTTTGTTTTTCAAATTGTTTTTGACAGATGTATTTTGCCATAATTGTAAAATTCATCTAAAGGTCAATTCATTTCAGTTTTTTGTTTCTTCCGATACACATTTCAGAATAAAATATGCATTCTTTTTACCATATATTTCTAAACTTGACCATTCTTACTTCTGAGTAAAAATGGAACACATGATTACATACAGGTACATCTTAAAAATGTAAATATTGTGAAAAAGTTCTATATTTTTGTCGCTCATTTATATTATTACAAATAGGGTGAAATATTTCAAGCATTTATCTGGAATGGAGGTGATGATCAACCTGTGTTGAGTGTGGACGTCAGAAAACACATTGTACCAACACCAGCAGGTGACAATGCACCCCAAATCCTCACTGTCTGTGGGAACTTCCCCCTGAACTTCAAGCAACTTCTGTGTCTCTCCATTCTTCCTCCAGAGTCTGAGACCTTGATTGCCAAATAAAACGCAAATTTTACTTTCATCTGACAAGAGAACTTTGAAATACTTAGCAACAGTCTAGTTCTCATTTCCTTATCCCAGGAGGAAAAGGAGCCTGTATGCTTCCTCTCACAGCTACTTTAGCATAGGAACCTTGTGATGTCCCTTACCAGCGGCAAGGATCTATAAAGGAATCCCACAATCCTTTGCATGACATGTTGTATAAGCACAGTCCACCTCACGAAAATTAACAAAAATATCCAGAGAGAAGAGAGTGCAAACTTTGTAGTTCATTTTTGGAAGGCTTTAGGCCAGGATTTGACTAGAATCATGTATATGTATTTTTGTTGTGCAATGGCGTCGGAGTTAAAGGCTGTCCTTTAACTCTGCGCAGTCCCCGCAGAGTCCTCCTTTGCTATGCACCAACCCCATGCGGACGTCTGTGGACTCATGTCCGCGGAAGTATGTGGGGGCCTTTACTGTTGATCCCATGAAAAGTCCAGGAGCAGGAGCTAAGAACATGAACTAGGAGCTATAATTACGTGTTTTCGGGTGGGGGTTCCATGTATAATTTATCTATATAATTTGAGTTTCACGTTCTGAAATGAGAGAAAAGAAAACACTGAAATCTTTCACTGTATTCTAATTTTCTGAGATGTACCTGTATGTCCCAGTTGCAAGAGTGAAAGCCAGCGGTTTTCTGTATGTTTTTGCACCGTGTAATTCTGGCTCCACCATGAGTCAATAATGGTGGATTACTCTTAATGTCGGGCCTTTTGGTTGGTTTACAAACAGAAATTGTACCTGTTGGGTGTGAAAATGATTCAGTGAGATATAAACCATCAAAACTGCCGACCAGATGTCAAATAGTCCTACTATTAATGCATATTGATACACAGCAGCCATGTTGGATTTGAAGGCACGGGTTGGTGAAGATTAGCTAGTGGTTAGAGCACAGAGCTTTGTTCCCAGAGGTTCTGAGTTCAACTCCCACAAGCTGCCATTCTGGCTCCCTGAGCAAGACCCTTAACCCCCAATTGCGCCACACAGTGGCAGCCCACTGCTCCCCAACGGGATGGGTTAAGATGCAGAAGTGAATTTCTCCATTGTGAGATCAGTAAAGTTCAATTATTATTATTATTAATTATTAGAACCTAAACGTAACTCCGTGCCTTAATAAATTGGCAGTACAGTGTCTCGTCTAGGCTGTTTTATCTTATTTTTCCGGTTGCATAAAAACACATGTATGTGAGCTGGTATGCTCTTGTGCCCCCTTGCTTGTAACCCGTGTAGTGCTGTTTTTATGCAGATGTGGCCGTAGTTCCAGCGGGACCTCCTCCCCTCTTCCCCCCGCCTTGTGTGCGCAGTGTTGCTGCATCCTGGAGTCGAACACAGCCACCCCCGCCCGGTGCAGCATCATAAATGACCGCCTGTCTGCACGGTTTAAAACATTTACTCCAACGTGCTTTTATCGGATGTAAAAATAAAAACACGACCTAAAGTTGATCTGGTAAGGCTTTGCTTTATTGCAGTCTGTTTCTTTTTTGGGGGTTTTACCCGCGATTATCCTGTTCAGATCCCGTTGTTCACCTCAGTTGTAACAGCGGCTAGTGTAATGGGTTGCTAGCTGTGCTAGCTAAAAACTAGCAGTTAGCTACTAGGCTAGCAAGGGTTGGGTTAAGTATGTTTAGTTTTATTTTCCCGTTTGATTTATGACTTAAACAACAGCTTATGAACGCTTAATCAGCACAGTTGTTTATTTAAACTTTAAAACGCACTTACAGAGATGCTTTTTACTACTTTTTTTTTTTTTTTTTGCAAGCTGCTTTCATTTTCGTTGCAGCAAATGCAGTAAAAATACTGTGGGAACACAGCGTAGCTTTATGGGTTAGGATGTATTAAACCTGCTGTGCGACATAATAAATGTACCGTAATTACAGTTTCATCTAAATAAGATTGATTTCAGGCGTTGTGCTGACTTGTTCTTTACACAAGCATACGGAGTGGAGTGTATGTTGAGCTTGGAGAGATCTATAGGCAAAGTTTGCATCATATTAAGGTGGCCTGTGAATTGTGGAAATTAGTGTTTTTTGCTCGATTTTCTTCACCAGTTTCATAATATACAGGGCAATTGGAATGAAACGACCGTCAGGTAGATTAGAAGACGTACCTTGTTGATTTAATGTGATGCATAACACAGCATGGTGATGCAAGATCAGTGCAGTGTCACACCTTCATTTGCTCTCTCCTGACCTTGTTTGGTCACATCAGCATTACGCCCAGTGCTGCAGAGAAACATTTGCATTCAGCCCCAACGCATCTGGGAGGGCAATCCATGTGAGGACCAAGGCCAGCAACTGCAGATCACTGTGCAATCAGAATTTGATTATGTTTTATCCTTTTATGTAGTATTAATGACAAATCCTGCAACCTGTTTCTTAAATAGATGAAAAAGAATTGGAAATTGTCCCCCATCCCCCCCCAAAAAAAAGGCATTTTGAAGACATGTCTCCATATTTTTATGTTTACGCTTTATTCTTAAGATTCATTTTTCCCTTAAATTTGTACCTGTTATTATATGACTCAAAGTGAAGAGTCCAGTGTATTTCTACAGGGTCAGTTTAATGTCCTCTCACTGCACTTTACAAGACAAATGTGTCCAACTGATATTCAAAAATGTAGAGTCAAATAAAGACGACGCGATCATGCAGGCGGATTCAAATCTGATCACATACATGGCAACTCCATCCTAGTTTTTACACAGTGCAGTCAAATTCAGTTTGTAATGCCAGCCGGTCAAATGTTTTTTTTTTTATCTAGAGAAGCCCAGCCGATTCCATCTAGTTATTGACTTTTCAGGATTCCTGCTGGAGTACAGCACAAAAAGCTTTAAACTGCAACAATCCCTTTCAGGGGGTCATCCCACTGGGTCTCCGTTTAGCCCTGTCCTTTTTAATCTACAACAGTGATAAAGCAATTTAAGGTACTTGCATTGTTTAAAACGTATACTCAGCAAACAACTGGGCTTTTGCTCTGTTTTTCTCTCGCTTACTTAAGTGGGAGCCATCAGAATCGACTCCCGGATAGGTGTCGAAACATTTTCAGAAAGAACTGAGCGAAAGTCCAGTTGCCTCCGATTTAAGCCTGTTTGTTGTTGCGATGACCCAGATAACTGAGACTTTGCACAGGGATGTTTAAAGGGCATCTCTAGCTTGACCTGCTAATCTATTTCTGTTACGTCTCACATTATTTTGCTTCTTCTTCCAAAGGTAAAGTCAAAGTGAGGCAACCTCTTCCCTGTTTTGGTTCGGACCTTGTGGGTATTACTCTACAAATGGATAATGGAGACTGGGGCCATAGGGTAAGCGATGGGTAAAGTATATTGCGTACAATGTTGAATGCAGTCCCTTTTTTAGCTTTTTTAAAAGTTCCCAACTGCAGTTAATATATGCTTTTATCCATAGATGACTACCCCTGTGACCCTAAACGTTGGCGGCCACCTGTACACCACCAGCCTGTCCACCCTCCAGCGTTATCCTGACTCCATGCTTGGCGCCATGTTCCGGGGAGACTTCCCCACAACTCGCGATTCCCAGGGGAACTATTTCATCGACCGCGACGGAACGCTGTTCCGCTACATCCTGAACTTCCTGCGGACGTCTGAGCTCACCCTGCCTGTGGATTTCACAGAGACAGACCTGCTGAGGAAGGAGGCAGACTTCTACCAGATCGAACCACTGATCCAGTGCCTTAGCGACCCCAAGCCGCTGTACCCCCCAGACATCTTTGAGCAGGTAGTGGAGCTCTCCAGCACTCGGAAACTGTCGAAATACTCCAACCCAGTGGCGGTTATCATCACACAGCTCACCATAACAACGAAGGTCCACGCCCTGCTGGAGGGCATTTCCAACAACTTTACCAAGTGGAACAAACACATGATGGACACCAGGGACTGCCAGGTGTCGTTCACCTTCGGACCATGTGACTATCACCAAGAGGTGTCTTTAAGAGTTCACCTCATGGACTACATAATGAAGCAAGGCTTCACCATCCGGAACACGCGGGTGCACCACATGAGCGAGCGTGCTAACGAGAACACCGTGGAGCATCACTGGACTTTCTGTAGACCGGCTCACAAAGTCGAAGACTGACTCAGACCAACGCAGGTGTTGCTACTGTGACATCACTGTTAGACGTGTCTTTGTATTACGTAAAACACAAACAGCTGTCCTCTGTTATAATAATGTACTGCTGTTTTTTTTTTTCCCCTCATGTTTTACCTGATATTGTGCAAAGCTATAAAAGGCTTGAGCCTAATAACCAGGTCCAGGCAGCAAAAAAAATATTAAAATTGTAGATTTTTGATTCGCCAAACACTATTTAAGGAAAATATTTCTTCATCTAATCCCGCGTATGTATTTTCCTGATGGAGTATTTTTGGTTTTGCGATCTACGAAACAAAGTGTTTTTCATTTGGGGGGGGGAAAAAATATGAATTTGATATTATTGTTATTATTATAAGTCAGTTGAGCACAGTGATAAAACAACTTTTGTAATTTTGGCCAGAATTGGTTAGGAGTAAGTAAAAAAAAAAAAAAAAAAAAAGGAGAGCAGTAGGTTGCAGTTGACATTTGAGAGTTCGTTTCCTGCATTTGGCCGTAAATATAAAAACATAACATTTCAGTTCATTTAAGCTCAATTTGTAGGAACCTTTCCAAAAAAGAAAACAAAATTGGAAAAAGTCCTTAATGAGAAAAAAAAAGTTTTAAAAAAAAATCCCTCCACTGTGTATGGAGTGTACTGTTTAATTACTAAAACTTATAACTGTCTTTTGTCCAGTAGATGTTTGGTGAGTAAAATTAGACGTAGTCTCTTAGATCCCTCGTAGACCCCATGTACGGTACTATTAGGCCCCTTCATAGTTGAGGCATGTGTCTTATGTATGTGTAATTTATGGATCTGATGTGTGCACTTTATGATGCTATGTCATAATGTCATTTCAGCAGTAATGTGTTTAGTCATTCCAGCCAAAAATAAACCAGTTTTTGTATTTCAGTCATATTTCTTTTATGGGTGATACTTACATGGGTTGCACTACAACCCATGTAACAGGTACAAACGGTTTTAAAATTTAACCAATTTTGGAGGAAAATGAAAAGTATTTTCTGTTGATTGGCTGAAAATATTGGATGTTTCAGTGTGACAGGTAATAGTTAAAATTTGTTTTTAGTTTGCTGGCCATTCAAGTTTGATGGTGCCATGGTCTTTAAACCAGGCATTAGTTAGTTTGGCAGTGTGGGCAGGTGCCAAGTACTTGAAAAGAAAATCATCTTCATAAAGTTTGTCAGCAGAGGGAAGCATGAAATGCTGTAATACCCGGTAGACAGCTGTTCTCTTTTTGGACTTGATAAAACTCCGTGGACCAACACCACCAGATGACATGACTCCCCAAATCCTCGCTGAATGTGAATGCTTCACTCTGGATTTCCAGAGTGGATTCTGTTCCTCTCCACCTTTACTCTAGACTAAATGCACTCAATGCAAAATTTGCTTTCGTCTTAAGAGGACTTTGGACCCACTGAGCAACAGCCCAGTGGTTTCTCTGCTTTACTGCCTTGACTCTCTGAAGTGAGTAAGTAAAATGAATGCAACAGTTTTAGTTTCAGTTTATTTTTATTTCATTCAAAAATGACTTTAAAACTTGTACACCCCATGCACACAATAACAATGTCAAATCGACGTATCTTAACTGAAAAGGAGCAGCAAAAAGAACAATTATATTTGCCCCTTAATTCATTTTATAACCACTTTGCATTAGTTGCATTACTCAACTTTTTTTAGTGTTTACATCCATCATTTCTCATATTAACAGTAACATTTTACTGTTTACAATATTTACAGGTATGCAAAGTGTAATAACATAAATGTTTCCACATCATTTTCATTAACTCTATCATACATCTTTAGCATTGTGGTTTTATGTGTTATTTTTAATCTCTTTAGAGTTCATTCTACAAATTAATTCCTTTCACTGTGACAGTCCTTTCCATAATTTTGGGTTTGAATCTGGGCTTTTTAAAGATGCCTGTTCCTTTCAGATTATAGTGACATTGTCTTTTTTTAAACCCTTCTTGGATGTTCACAGGCAATATTATTTTATTGCCTTTATATGTATGTATATATATATATATATATATATATATTATGAAGGACATTATTATCTTCTATATCATGGAATTTGAATAACTTACACTTAAAGAGTGGGTTTGATCCTTTTGTGTAAGCTCTGCCTCTCACATGATATGTAGACATGAGTGAATTTGCTCTGAATTTTGAAATTTGCTTCACACATCTGTTTCAGCTGACACAAACAATTTTGTGTTTTCATCTATTAAAAATTCTTATTAGCTAATAAAATGAGTAGAAATAAATGCTTTACAAACATCTATCTATCTGTACCTGTTAATTATTAGGTAAAATTAGATTTTTCTTAAGGATCATATTAGCTAATATGGAATTTTAGGTTTCACGCCTGTTAAATTTATTCACTGACATCTGTACAGAAATACTGTGTATGACCTTGAAGCCCTGCTTACATTTAGGGCACATTATAGTGAGACGGGAATCAGAGCAGAATTCAGTCACACACGCGCGCCACACACCCGGATGTTACGAACTCCTCTGCGGTGCGTTCGTTCTATACGCCATCGCTGTGTCATTGCGGATGTGCCAGGAGCTTCTGATACACTCCGCCTGTCTTGTCTGGCCCATTGCCGTGAAACGAGCGCACCCCCTTTACTGCTCTCGTAACGTCTGTAAAGGACGTAGTAAAGGTGGCTTCCTTTACTGCTTCACGTCGAAGCGGCTTTAATAAGAGGGCGACAATAGACTGTTTTGCGAGAGAAACATAGCTTGTCAGCCGAGATGTTTTACAGAAGCAAGAGCATAAAAGGTTTGCTGAGTATTGTCCCTGGGAAACACCGGCTGGGAGCCTACAGGTTCCTACCTATCTTCTTCTGCATAGGAGGAGTCATGGAGTGGATCATGATCAACGTGAGGATAGGACACGAAACTTTCTGTAAGTTTGAACGCTCAAAGTCACCGTCTCCCATTTAGCCACATGATTTAACCTGTGGTGGGAGGTTAGCTTGTTAGCATAATACAGGTTGGCCGCTACATGATTTACGGTACCCTTTTAACTTGTTCATACAACCACATATGGATTTAATGTGCTAAACCGATACAAACTGGTGCATAATCATGAAGCGATTTTCAACATATTTTTTATTATTACAAATAAAAATATGTAAAGTGTGTATTTGCAATCAGGCCTCGAGAATTAATACTATAAACCTACCTTTCTCTGCAATTACCACTGCAAGGGATCTCTCCCAGTTTTGCACATCTAAGATTATGTTGTTTTTTTTTGTCCATTATTCTTTGTAATTTGACCTAATCTCTGTCAGGATGAGGAATGTTACACAGATGATCTTCTTCAAGTCTTGTCACAAATTGTCATAAGGATTCAGGTATTTTTCTGACTGACTTCCACATGTAAATATGCCTTGTAGGTCTGGCTGTGTTTAGGGTTCTGCTGGAAGGACAGCCCCTGAGCCAGCCTCAAGCCTTTTGCAGCCTCTGGGAGGTTTTCTTAGTCAAGTCTTCATGTCAACTGTCTAGATTCCCATTTCCAGCTAATTTAAAGCACAGCCTGATTCTGCCACCTCCCCCACGTTTCACTGTGGGAAGGGTTTAGTCAGAGTGAAGTCCAGTGATACATTTTCTTCCACACACCATATATGTAGGCCAACAAGTTAAAACAATTTTTGGTTTCATCTGACGAGCGCAACTCCTTTCATGGCAGAAAGTTTAAACTGGAAAAATTGTTTCCTTCTTGAAGTGCAAGTCCACCTGTTTCTCCTGAGCTGTAGCTCTCTGCAACTCCTCCAGAGGTACCTTAGCCTCTTGGTCACCTAGCTGAATAATGTCCTCCCAGGAGGTCTGTATGTGCTAATTGTGTGTTTGATTGCACAAGACTTTATTGAAGGGAAATTAGATCATAGGGGGCTGAATATATGTACTCACAACTCAGGTCTGATTACTATTTGGAATCAAATCAAATAAAAAACAGTTGTCCTTGCTGTTATTACAGTGATGAGATACGTTTTGTTGTGCTGTCATTTAGAATACATTCAGGTGTTGCGACACAATTTGAAAATTGTTTTTGCAAGTTATTTTAAGTCTGTAAAATAGCTTCAAAGGCATTCATTATATATGAAGAAACTACAAGAATTCAGTAAATGAATGTACTAGACATTACCAGATTGTCCGGATGTCTGCACTGAAGTGTGCGTCCCTAACCTTTATCTGATCTTCAGCGAACTGAAAAGAAAAGGGTGTTAAAGAACATACTGCTGGTTGTTGTGGTTAAATACTGAAAAAGTAGGAGTTTTCGGTTTTTGTGTGTTTAGTCAAAAGGAAAAAAAATAAAATCTGAAATGTTAAAATCTGACTTCCTGATTGGCGTCCAGAGACGCTCCTGGGCCGGTTGATAGCTGCATCACCTAGAAGAGACAAACTGTTCACATGGCCAAAGACAAGAAATGTGGACGGGTAGCTTTTTTTCCTGCTTTTCAGCTGCCAGATATTTGTGCTAACAGCAGTGAGCTGCGTGGTGCAATGCTGACCAAATACTGCACATCGATGGCTTGAATTCCCCACAATTTGTTTCTATTTAACAGACCCAAAGATCACTGCGTCTATGTTGTTCAGACGCAACTTTACTGTTGCATCTGAACAGTGAAAATGTTGAACTAAAACTTTGTTAAATCTTGTGGCTCAGAGTGACTCTAGATTTGAACCTTTAGTTTTGTGGCGTCTGACTTAATATCACAACAGTGAATATTTTATGTTTATCTGAACCTTTATCTCTACAGGTTATGTAATTGAGACCCAAGATGTCATTTATAAGAGAGGCCCGCTTTGATGATACAAAAAACAAAAAGTTGCAAACCCAGGAGCAATATGATGGATTAAAACATTCGATTCAGATTAAATAAGGTAGTAAAATATGATCTAAAGACAAGAGCGGCTTTCATAGCTGGATTTCTCTATTTTTCTTAAAATAAATGTAAACTGTCCCAGAGGAATCAGCGAGGATAGTTTCAGATGCTGTGGAGTGGCTCAAGTTGACAGGGCAAAGCTGGAAAATGCTTGTTTTTCCAGGTTCTGGTCGTTTTAACAGAGAGCTGAAGGTCTAAGTGACATGTAAGAGGATAAATGAGTAGGAAACAGTCCAAGGATGGGTTCATAGATGAATATCTACCGATGCACGAGTCTACAGATTGATAATGATGGCCGGTGACCCGAGAATATAAAGTACGTGATGAGTGAAAGATTGATATCCTGTTATAAACCCGTGATAGACAGCATTCAACACATGCAGAGAGGTGGCAGGTGTATTAATATAAACCACATCACAGTAGCCTGACTAATGTTATTATCCTTAACGTCATAGAAAAACATGAAACTGATTATGGCAACTCATTTCTTTCTTTATTTTTATTTAATTCTCTCTCCACGTTCAGATTTTCTCTCCTAATGTTTGCTTCGACAATCTGATTTCTCGAGCTTCCCCTCTGCAGCCGGCTGCTCACACAGTGATCAACTTCGGAACATTTTATTTCGTCTTCCTGTTATTAAACCTATGCCTGGGAGAACTAAAGAACCGAAAAGATGAAAAGCAATAATAAACCATAGTTTGCCACTGCTCCTGCTGAACGGTTTTCTGTTTTAGTTTTTTTTTTTTTTTTTCCCCCGATGTCCTCAGTCGTCGCTTGCAAAGTTTGAGGAAAACTGATATGATTTAAAATCCTCTGCTGATTAAAAAAAAAAGGAAATAAAAAAACAGCATTTTATCCTTTTAATACTCTGAGCCTCTCCAGGATAGAGAGGAATGTTTTCTCAGCAGACTCCTTTTTCATTCCTCGGGTTCTGGTGGCTATAAAACTGCCTTTATGTGGTGCTGGTTAATAAGGCTGTGTCGGGAAAAGCACTTGTGAAGTAAAAGTCGTTCTTCGTTTTTTGAAGATTACGTTCTGTCAAACATCCCGGTTAATCGATATAAAGCGCACCAGGAGGCCAGGGGAATGAAGCAAATGGGAAATTACACATGCTTTTTTTACTCTGTAGTGACGAGCCAAACTGTGCCGCGCAGCCTCGTCCGCTTTCACACAATATATACGCTGGGTCACGCAAATGAAACGGCGCCGTTGCCAATGAATAGTGACACCTGTTCTTTTTCTGCTGTTCCACATTAAACTAACCTGGGAAGAAAGTCTGTTGTTCATTTAAGTGCCAAGTATCAGTTAGCTACGTCTTTTACTGCATTCCTAAGTATCCCACACTTCATTCCTTGTACCTTTTTTTATTGTTTTTCTGTTTTTTTGTTGTTTTTTTTAAACAGATGACGTTTACAGAAGGAAGAAATCGGAGCGGCAGTACCAGCAGAAGATAGCAGATGGTCTGTTTGCTCAACCTGGAGCCAAGTGAATGATGGTCAGACTTCAGAAGAGTCACCTGAGGACCCACTGTTGGACTCAAACCCCCTCGCTGGTTTTTAAAAGTTGAATCGAGATTATAGAGACGCCCAGGGACAAGAAGACAGTGGAGAGACCCCTTCTTGCTTGCAGGTTTTACAGGTTTATTCTGTAAATAGTGTCAAAGAAGCAGAGATACTCAGTGGAACCATACTGTACGTGAGAGGAAGATGAAAAATGTTTAACACAAGGGGGGAAAAAAACATTAGTGGCTATATTTTTCAGGATTTTGTGCTGATCTTTTCAGTACAGGAAGTGAGACACTGTATGGTTTGTTTACTGACTGTATAAACATGCATCTCAGATCGAATCTGCAAAATTGTGCTTATTCACTCATTCCATCTTTCACCCTCATTCATTCAGTGCTCTCAGTGTAATGCGCGTGTTTCAATGCTTCAGTTGTACCTGCCAGCAGGAAGAGACCGCAGACGGATGAAACGGACTCCCGACAGTTCGCTGGGGTTCCCATCCGACCTCACCTGGTCCAGGTTGGACCCGGCTGGCGTTGCCTTTGCAGAATCTCTCCTCTGTTGCTGTCGAGATCTTCTTGTTATGTAGGAAAAAAAAATTCAAAAGGTATAAGGACTGGGTCAAATTTCACTTCTCTTTGGTTCCAAAAAAATAATTTACAGAAGAACTTGCCTGCAGGGGCACAACGGGAAGCGACTCTGGAAGTCGGGGCACCGCTGTCAGTTCGTTACCTCTGAGGTAAAGGTGTGCAAGGCTATTAAGCTTCTGCAACAATAAAAGGACACTTTAGATGTTCAAAGCAAAACCTTTTCTTATTTAACAGGAAGATTACAGGAGGAAATTGTTAACTCACGTGAAAAGCCTTTCCTTTTACACCCTGTTTGAGCTTACAAGCATGGGGGGGCAGCATGGGAAGTCTGGTCTGGTGGTTTCTGCTAGATTAAAACCCTCAAGTGTTGAGAAAGCCCCGTCCTCTATCTGAGCAATGAGATTCCCAGTCAGGCCATTTGTTAGAGTTGGGAAAAAAAATGAAAGTAAAGTAAAGCCTGGAAATTTTGGATTATCATTTGACCATCCTACAGGATACATCTCACTGAGAAATAAATTCTCCTTTTCAAGAGAGGCCTGTTCCAATATCATTTAAAGTCATAAAAGTTAAATACAGAACAACAATGGAAGTGCATATTAAAATACAGTGTGGTTTCAGAACCGTCTCAGAGGTTTGTCGGTGAACGTCTCTGAGCAAAGCGGCATCATGAAACCAGGTCAAAGTTGTGAAGCTGGTTAAAGCAGGTTTAGCTGATGAAACGGTTTACGATGCTTTGAAGGTTTCATGTAGAGTTAGTTCAACTTTCCATCATCTGCACGTGTATGACACAACTGGCAGACATTCTCAGTCCACCTAAACTGACAGTTAAAACAGAAGAAACTGGTCAAAGGTGATAGGAAGGTGATAGGAAGTTGGATTGAGCTAAATACACGACAGCACATTATCCCAGTTTTAATCTCTTTACATTGGCTACCAGTGCATTTTAGAGTTAATTTTGAAATGTTAGTCTTTACATTTAGAACCGAGTGGGCAAGCTCCAGCTTATATTACCAACCTTTTACAACTATATTCTCTTTCTCGTAGTTTGAGATCCTCCAGCCAAAGGCCGTTAATGGTTCCCTGAACTAATTTCAGGTCCAGAGGGGATTGGTCTTTTAAAGCTGTGGCCCCCAGACTGTGGAACGCGTTGCCTTTATCTCTATGCTGTCTAGACTCTGCTGATTCTTTTAAGAAGCTGTTGAAGACTCATTTGTTTGACTGGCTTTTAACTCGTTTTCAACCAGTTTTATGCTATGAAGTTGCATTTTTGTTGTTTTATCTTTATTTTATTATCTTTTTATTTTGTGTTGTGTTATGGGTGTTTTTAGTGTGAAGCACTGTGGTTTTTATCCTGTGAAAGGTGCCATATAAATAAAGTTTACTTACTTACAAACCTGGGAAGAAACCTAGGCCTTTCCATGGACTCCACTCCACTTCGCTGTGCTCTACTCCACTCCACCTACTTTGCGAGCTTTTCGACTTTAGGTTCTTCCTTAACGGCCTGGTTTTTCTACCATACTCAGGATGTAGTAGTACTGCAGGAGTGGAGTCGAGTAGATCTGTGACTCTGAGATCTGCTGGTCAGCGGCCTTGGGTGTGGCCAGCCGAAAGTGGAGGGAGCCAAAAGAAAACAACCGCGATTTGCCAACTCGGTAATAAGGATAGGGAAGCAATGGATTCACTGGATACAATGAAAGCTGTTAAGTTTTGTCTATAAAGAGTGTGGTTCAAAAAGTTGGTGTAAAATGTGTGGAGGCTGCTGGAGCTTCCCTCCATGGCGCAGCAGCAGCCGAGAGGAAGCTGCCGCGGTCCGTAGTGTGGTGGCGACACTCCACCGAATCAGCACAGTGCAAATATCTAATTTCCAGCCTATAAAAATACAAAATCTTAAATTTTAATGTTGTAAGGCGGTTTGGAACGGATCAGTCTATTCTCCCCTCTCCGATTCTGTCTCTCTCACACACACAAAAATATTGAAATTCTGTCCAGGCAGAGAAAAACTGCATTATTAGTTCAGCCTGATCTGTGATCCAGATATTTATCCCAGTGGATTATTTTATCCATAAAAAAATATTCAAGACATTCTTGCATATGCAATGATGCAAACATTATTTTTATAATTTAATTTTTTTATTTAGGATTTTATAGAAGTTTTATTCTACAGTTTTTCCCATATTTCTTTAAAGTTAATGCCACACCATATGCTTAATAAAAGCATACTCCACCCCCAGGAGGGCCCTCTGGCCTTACCGGGTCTGTGGGAAACCCAACAGGAGTTCAGTGGAGCAGAGACGGGGCGAATAGAGTGATGCAAGGTAGAAAACGGCAATGGAAAAGGGGCATAGCAGATGCTACAAAAGACAGGAGACTAAGGCAGAGCTTTATCTCCAGCTGGAAAACAATCCAAACACACAACCAAAGCTTCAGAGGGGTTCCAATCAAAGCATTTTCATGTGTTAGAATGGCCCAGTCAAAGTCCATATCTTAATCCAACTAAGAACCTTAGTAAGGCTTGAAAATTGCTGTTTTGCAAAGATTCAACAACATGTCCATCTGCAGATGTGCAAATATGGTAGAAATGCACCCCTGAAGGTTTCAGCTGTAGCTGCAGCAAAAGGTGATTCTACAAAGGATTGACTCATGAAGTCTAAATACAAATGTGTGGCAGTTTTTTCCCCAGATTTTCTTTTTTTTAAAAATCACAATTACAGACTACTTTATGTTGATCGTTCATCTAAAATGTCTTTAAATATAAATAACTTGGTGGTTCCAGTCTGGTGAAAGGTTAAAAAGGTCCTCGGGTATGAGTACTTTTGTAATTATATTTTACCCATGGTGGCAAAGTCTCGTTTGCTTATTTTTTCTGATTTGGTGGAAACAGAGTTACGCGGTGTCTTTCGGTAGCGATGGCACAGCAGTCTGATCAGGGGACTGCTCCTCACAGAGATCGGATTCGCTCAGGCAGACGCTCACAAGACATGAAAAAGGTCACATCTGTTCTTTAGATTCTTTATACAGGCACAGACGGGCTAGTGAACAGTCCGGTTCGGTGGTCTCACCAAGGTGACTGCTGTTTAAAATGGGGCACATCTAGTTCTGAAGGCGTCACATAACCAACCCTTTTATTACATAATATGAACTGTGGTATAAAAAAATAAAAAAGTGGAAAACACCCCTGAAGGGGTTTCATAATCAGACATCAAACAGTTTTCAAAAAGTTCTAATTTTCTGAGAAAGCGTTACTGCTGGCTTCTTGAAAACCGGCTAGGTCACGTTCTGAGTCGGACTGGAGGCTGTCATCAGGAATGGATGTGCTTCTCAGCTCTTTTTCTTAGCAACGCAGACCATTATACCCGTCTGCTTATTACAGCGGTACATAAACATTGGAGGATTCTTACTGAATGTCACCCTGCTTCCATGGATGCATCTTTTTGTAGCTGATACACGGAGCATAATCGACGCAAATAGTAAAGTCCTTGGATGCATCGTTGTGAGAGAGAAGAGGGCTGCCTCAGCTGTGTGCATGTGAGCACGAAAAAAAAAAATGCTGTTTCTGTTACATTGGTTAACCTGCTTGGCTCTTTAGAACGAATATAATGTGAATATGAGATGGTGATGTTATTGGAGAAGAGGTCAAATGTGGAGTGACTTGGCATGAGCTGGAAAGAGATCCTCACTGTATGTTAACCTTGGGTAAAATTACTGTGGTTTTTACTCCATTCACACAAGTGTTTAAAATAAAATGTCTAATGTGATTGAATTGCATTCATTCAAAATGGCAAAGCAACAATTATTACTACTCTTACTCAAACATAAAATTGACTATTAACATTATAGTAATGTTAATAAATAAATATATTATTTTTTTATTTGATTAATGCAGACTTGCATGAAAATTTACAGTAAAAACTAGTCATTAAAAAGCTTGGATACATATTTTTTTCTCAGTCTGGAATTAAATTAAACTTAACCTTCTGGGAGTGTCGGGAGTGGCTAACAGAAAACGTGACAGTTGAAGAGTTCATTTCCTGGGTACATTTGTGTGTAATAACTCTTGAAGCACTGACTCCGAACACAGTTCACACCTTCTGCATCTTCCCCAAACTATTGAAAGTGTTTTGTTTAATAATTCTCTCAAGTAAGTGGGTATCCCTACTGTTTGTGCATCTTCTTCAACCACATATTTTCCTTCCACTCAGTTTTCCACTAATGTGCTTGTGTACAGCTGTCTGTAAAGAGTCAGCTTCTTCTGCAATGATATTTTGTGGCCAACTTCTTTTGGAGTCCGCCAGCTGGACAACACTCAAGTCAAAAGCCTTTCCCAAGAATATTGAAAATGTTTATATATATATATATATATATATATATATATATATATATATATATATATATATATATATATATATATATAGCCAAAAACATTTACAGACAGTATGTAGATACATCACAGAGCTAATTATTGGTCCTGAGAAATGACTGTTTTACTATATAACCTGGCCAGCCACATTGATAATGTGTAGCACTCTCCGTTCTGCACTTTATCATTCTCGTGTTTGTGAACGTACAAATACCGCGAGAATTCATCTCGCAGGAAATGCTACATCTAATTCGCACCTAGTAATCAATCAAAACACGTCAGATTGTGTACTTATTGGTCTCGATTGGTATTGCAATGTTCTGATAACTTGGGGTGTTTATCAACTGCGAGCGAAAGTCATCAAAATGGACTGAGATTAACACTTAAAATATATCACTGTCTAATGAATCTAGTTTCACTTTTGAGATGAAAACCGGAATGAATTAAATCAACATTTATATTCTAATTTAATTAAACGAAACAGAGTACGATGACATTGTTGATGTTTTTTCTAACATAAAATGAAATATTTAGACAAAACAAAAGTCCTGAACTACCCGGCAATGACACTTGAGGCTGGAAATCAGCAGTAATTTAGCACGTGGCCAGTAAGGCTTCCAACAGCTCGCCTAAAAAGTACCAAAACATGAAATATATATAAAACGTGGGCTAATATATGTTTTAGACACAGTAACAGGTTAACTTCGGCTTCGTAAATGATCATTGACCGTCAGCAGAAAAGCAGCGCCTGCATTACGTAAGGCAGATGTGCGGTGAGAAAGGAGGAAACAGAAGTGCCAGTGTAGCGGAAGTGGTACTGCCCTGAACGCTGAGCGAGACGGAGGACGGAGGCTGAATCGTCCAGAGAGCGAAAAAAAAAAAACCCCGACAAAAAAAAGCAGGATTAAAAGTCACCAATTTTGTAAGTGTAATAACCTCGCGTGTCTGAATATCTTACGATAACGCTAGCGTTTCATTGGCGATTCGGCGGGAGAAGAGCTGTTTTTTTTTTATCGTGTGCGGCTGAATCCTGTTGAGAAGCCATCATAACCGAGAGGCTAGGTTAGCTGCTAACCGACGGTCGGATTCCATGACACTTTGTTCTGACAGGCTCGGCAGCCTGGGCGGGCCTCGGTACAGCTGTGGGAAAATGCGCTAAAACGCACACGCGGCTCGCCCCCCGAATGCCACGGCTTGACCTCGCCTGGTTGAACGGTGCCCATCGACCAGAAGCACCGCTGCCCCGTTTCTTCTTTAAATAATTTAACGTGGCCGTTGGAATTTTTCTGTGCTGGCCTAGCGACACAGAGAGACAGCGGCGGCCAGACTGACGGTAGCTAGCCGACTTGTTAGCTTCTCCGTTCGCTTTGCGCTATCACGACACGTTAGCACCCTGCGCGTGCCGTGGTCAGCTCGGGACACACCCTTGGATGTAATTTAATAGAAAGTGTAAACCGATTGTGCCGTGTTTGTGGTTTCGGCGTTAAAAAAACGGGCAGTTTTAATACGACAGCCCGCTAGCGCTGCTAGCTACCTCAGGGGAGGGCATTAAAGGCTGACCCGGGAAAGCTTCGGTTGGTTTTGCGGATTGGGGGATTAAATCGGAACGTATTGAACCAATAAAACAGCCGTGAGCGTTACATTAAATAGTATTGTGCTTGTGCATGTTGATGGGTGAGCACAGAGCAGCTAAGGGATGTAAAGAGAAGATTGAGGTACGCTAACAGCTAAACCTTAGCTAGTGATGTGTATGCCTGACCCACTTGCCAATGGGCCCAGTTCAAACTTACACCCAGTTTCTATTAAACCATGTGGATTCTGTCAAAAATTTGTTCAAATCGTGTTCATTTAAAACATTGGTTATGGGTTTTTCAATAGAAAGGTGAACTCCACCTTTTTTTTGTTAAAATATGAATAAGTGTATGTACTGTTCACATATCTTTAATGCCTCTCCTTCTTTTTTTCCCCCCCTCCAGTCTAGAAAATGGATAAGAACGACCTGGTACAGAAGGCCAAGCTTGCTGAGCAGGCTGAGCGCTACGACGACATGGCCGCAGCCATGAAGTCGGTGACAGAGCAAGGCGCAGAGCTGTCGAATGAGGAGCGCAACCTTCTCTCCGTGGCCTACAAGAATGTGGTTGGGGCACGTCGCTCATCCTGGCGTGTGATTTCCAGCATCGAGCAGAAGACCGAGGGCAATGACAAAAAACAGCAGATGGCACGCGAATACCGGGAGAAGATCGAAGCTGAACTGCAAGAAATCTGCCATGATGTGCTCGTAAGTGGTACAGTGGTGCGAGCGCTGCCACTTTTGGTGTTTTTTAAAGGAGATCTGGCTAAACTGGCGATCTCACTCTGTTGATTTCAGGGGCTACTGGACAACTTTCTCATTGCCAACGCATCTGCTGCTGAGAGCAAGGTGTTCTACCTGAAGATGAAAGGCGACTATTATAGATACCTTTCTGAGGTTGCATCTGGGGAAACTAAGAAGGGTGAGTACATTAGCTTAACTTTGCTATGCATAACACTGTTTAATGTTGGGGATTACAAAGGTGATTGAAAGGTTTGACTTGAAAAGTCTGGTGGTCAAAAACCTGTTTAAACCAAACAATTGTTTTATGTGAAACTCTGAAAAACTCCTTAAAAAAAAAAAAAGAATATTGAAACCTTTTCATGCTTTTAAAATCCAGTCAGATGTTAATAACAGGGCTTGTAGCAACTTCACTTGTGTTTCCGAGGATGTGGTAGAAATCAAAGTAGAACTTAAGTAGCATGTTATCTGCTTTGCGTGTGAGACGTTTCTGTGGAGATGATTGGATAATGTGTTGTGCTTACAAAGTACATTCGGTTTCTTCGCTTATTCTGCTGCCCTCGTGTGGCCCAATTCAAAATCTTGCCTTTTTTTGAAATGTGTGAATTATGAACAATTCTGTCCCCTTTTTCTGCCCAATACAGATACAGTGGAGAATTCCCAGCAGGCGTACCAGCAAGCTTTTGACATTAGCAAGGGCGAGATGCAGCCAACGCACCCCATTAGGCTCGGCCTGGCCCTCAACTTCTCAGTCTTCTATTACGAAATCCTCAACAACCCGGACAAGGCCTGTAGCCTGGCTAAGACGGTACGGATGAAACCTTGAAGCCAACCAACAAGAAATGTCTGTTTTTTTCCCCCCCGTATGAAGGGTCTGCAGACGGACTATTTGTTTTCAGTTTAACTAGTCAAAGATGGTGTACAAATTAATTAAGAATATTAAGTCTATTACTATTGTCTTTGGAGGATGGTACCAGGTTGTGGGAGTTTTAAGTTCTTTTTTTTGTTTTTTTTTTGTTTCTCTCCTACAGGCATTTGATGAAGCAATTGCTGAACTCGACACTTTGAACGAGGACTCTTACAAAGACAGCACCCTGATCATGCAACTACTAAGGGACAACCTTACCGTGAGTTCCCCTGCTTAGTTTATCCTGTCCGTTCCTGATGTCTCTCCTCACAAAATGTAAGAAAAAAAAACAAATGTTCTTTCTTTTTTTCTTCTTTTTTTCCAGCTGTGGACATCAGAAAACCAGGCAGATGAGGGAGAGACCGGAGATGGGGAAAACTAATGGAATTGCACTGTTAATCCACCTACACTCTTATCTTAAACACAGACAGCTTATATACATCCCCCCCCTCCACTCCATCAGCCCCTCCCACTTCTGTATGACAAGCAGCCTGAATTGCTCCTGACCAACTAGTTTACCCCTCTCAGTTCACTGTGAGGTGACAGGGTAATTTTCAGTTGTTAGCAGATTCAGTCACTTTGTGGAAACATGTTGTATTGATTAGTGAGTCCATGTTGCTGTTGTTTTTTTTTTTTGGTTTTTTTTTTTTTTTTTTTTGTCAGCTTCGTGTGTAGGTCTGTATGTAGCGAGAGTGAAAGCGCGAGCGAGTGTGAAACGATTGTGCGTGTGTATCTGGGGGGGAGGGGGGTGTTGTGAATTCGAATCGTCCTTCCAACTTCCTTTGTCCCAGCTAGTTTGGTGTGAATTTTTCATCCCTTTTTTTTTTTTTTTTTTTTTTTTTGTTACTTTTCTTATTTGTGATTCATCATGATATTTACAGGTTTTATTGTATGGTAATTAAACTGGCAGTTGATTTCCACCAAACACTGTGATGGTTGGCTTTCCATTTGCTCACGACCCCCCCCAAAAAACAGGTTTTCTTTTTTTTTATTTTATTATTTCCAGACACCTACGATCCTGTATTCAGTTAACTGCAATTCTGCTGTGGGCTCATACAGAATGGAGGCAGGCTGTATTGTGACACTGACAACTTGGTGTAATATTCCTTGATCATGTTCACAAATTCAGTTTTAAAGATCCAAGGGACCCCTTAAATTGCCACGATTTGTTCAGACATAAGACATTCCACATCATTAGGCTTTCTGAAAACAGCAGTGCTCCTTATTGTTTTTTTTTTTTTTTTTTTTTTTTAAACTAAGTATAGATTGTCATTGTAGTTTTCTCACTGTTCTGGTGCTGCTTGATCTCAGTACAATGGAAATTGTATGCGTAAATGTGGTTCCATGTATTTTGCAAGATTGACTATCATCTGTATGTAAAACCTAAAGTAACCTTTTATTGATGTTAATTGAAAATGTCTTGCCACACTGTATCAATCCTGCTTGCAAAATATTCCTCTTAAAGCGGTTGTTTTCTCCAAAAAAAAAAGCTTTTGTGCCTGGCTTTCTCTTGCAGCCTCCTGCATTTTTTTTTTCTTTTTTCTTTTAGGTAGTAGCATCTGCTTGTTTGAAATCTTACAGCACGAGTTAGACCACAAAAAAAATAAAAATAAACCTTGATCTCAGTTTTTTTAACCCAGGTAAATCTCTCAGCTATTAACAGAAGCTGGTGGGAATACTTGCCTCTAAAAATCAGGTGTTAGAAGGTGAAAAGAAGCTCAGTGTCACAATACCATGTATCACCACTACATTCCACATTACTGTAGTTGAAAACACCATTCCACGTTATAGCTGGCGGTCTGTTTACTTTGACAATGCTCCAATAAATTGAAAATCTTTTGTTGGGGGAAAAAAAAATAATAAAGTATGTCGGTTCATTATTTTGCTTGATGAAAATGCAGTTAGTGAATGTGGAACGAAGCCTGTCTGTATATCAGGTATTTACTTGCTTTGTTTTTACTGACAAGTCTTATGGCTAAAAATTTGCTTCTGTAACAGTCTATTACCCAGTGCACACACGTGGTTGTGAAAATTTAGAATAGCTATTAAAAAGCAGTGATGAAATGGAGATAAACAATGGTTGGTGTAATTCTAGCTTTGTGTTTATGTATCTTAAAACCATTCTAGTTTCACTATACATGTAAGAAATAGGAAAGTGTCAAAGACCATTCAGTGAAATAAAGTTTCGTTTAAGATAAGAGGTAAATTACGTCTTCATTTCTGTTCACAAAATCTTGTAAAACGTTTTTAAACGTATAAAACGTGGCTTTAAATATACGGGCCCGTCGAAATGCTTGTGTTCGGGTCCAGCTAAGAACTAGTTTTTATCGCGGAGTGACACCACCTGATCTCTGCCTTCTCACCTCTTAATTGAAGTACCGTTGAGCGGAGCAAGCGTGCAGGTGTTCGGCCGTGTTAATTAAATCAAAAACTAGCTGGAGGTTCTCGTGGAAAGTGTTCACAAGCTGCTGCGCTGAAATAATACAGAGCCTCGCTTTAAATGTAAGTTTCTCTAGCTGGATTAAAAGTGTTTAGATGTTTGAAGTTAGTTTTGTTCTTCTGTGGCGCTTGGTTAGTTTCTTTAAACGCGTGATGCGCAGGCTAAGTAGGAACATTTAGCTAACCACTGTTTTAGCCTCGTGTTTTTCTTCTGTGATGGACTTGCTTAAAGTTATACATTTGGTTACAAAATGAAACATTTTAAGTGTCTTTCTTCTCTTTTTTTGACCTTTTTGTTCCCCCTTAGAGGTTCTGTCCCATGTCCAGCTAAATGGACCCTGAAATGTTACCAAAACGTTTCCAGTTGGTTAGAAGAGGGAAATAAGAAGTCTCCATGCAACAAATCTTATTCGCGAAAGTTTTTATTTTTTAGTTTATACTGGGGACTCTTCTTAAATTAGATGCAAATAGAGAAATTAAGATTATAAAGGTGAAAAAAGTTCGCCATCTTGACACACTTGCTCTAAGCATTTAATTGACGTTTAAATGTAGCTTATTATGGTTTATAGTGTAAACCCAGTTGATCAAAAAAATTATAAGCAGAGTTAAGTAAAGGATTTTAATACCGTATATGCACTAAATACTTATATGTGGCTTGTTTCTGCATGAATTACTGCATCAATGAAGCAGGGTTGATTTAGGACGTGGGCCCCTGGGCTAAAGAGAGTTTTGGTGCTTCCTCACCCAGGCTAGTTTCTTTCAGTAATGCAAAATACAATATACTGGTTGGTGGGTTGCCCTACAAAGTAGCCATTTCTGAAGCAATCTTTATATTGGTCATTTCTGAAATGATTCCTATAAACCTGTGTAATTTCGAGAGGGCTCTGCCTCACTTTGCCACTTCACCAGTTTTACCTGCATGCGGTACCTACATGTTGCCATTTTTCCTCTTTCTAATTTACATCCGTGACCAAACAATTTAAGTGGTGTATTTAACTGGTGAATATCAGTTTTTTTTTTTCTTGGTACTATGAGTTAGGGAGGCAAAAAAAAAAAAAAAGTTTCTACTGTGATGCATAATTCTTATTCCACAAGATTTTCTTCATCTCTAATAAAACCCATTTCCATTTATTTTAGTTCCAATCCTCCTTTGGGCTAGTTGACTCTTAGGAAATGGGACAGATTATGAACCCAGATCAATCTAGAAACGATCCAAACAATTTCTTGCTGGTAAATATTATTGGCTGGTGGCACATTAGCACATTTCCTTACAGTGGACTGCTGATAGAATAAAGAAAATGTCTTCTACTAAGAAAAAGTAACTGGTTATCAAAGTGGGTATGGCAGGACCTATGGTCTGTATGAAACATTCAGTGTAAATGGCTTGCACCAGGAAAAACTTGGTTATGATCTGATCAAAACTACAAGGGTAGCCAATTTTGAATGGAAAAAAATTGTCTAGCACTCTTTACAGAAATGTCTTCATGCATAGAAATGTGATGGGCAACTATGTCAGGCCTGTATGTTGTGATGGAAGATGGTCAATGAAATGCATTAGAAGAAACGAATATGCGAGGCATTGTGCTCAAAGCTTGCTTGTAAACCTGGCGTGTTCGGGGCTCAGACATTGTTTTTGAATATTTGTGTATTGATTCTTTATAATAACAAATTTAGCAAATGAAAGCAACTCACCCCGTCTGGTTGTATAAGTTTTAAAAATTGTCGAACACCTATGGAAAATTGGGGTTTCCCAAAAACGTCTCTGTCCTTGTAAACCCTTTAAGTAGCCTAGGCCAGGTTGCTTAAATTGTGGCCTTCAGCTAATCTGCACTAAGTCTGGTATTTCTGATCTTTGTGCTGACAATAACCGATAGAGAAACTATGAGGTTAGGCCAGTTTCCTAGCCTATCAACCACAGTGACACTATGTTCAATAAAGCAGATTAGTTGTGTGGGCAGGTGGAGAATGAAATACTGTGAAATTTATACATAGCTTTCCTGAGTTTGGACTTAAAAAAGAAAACAATGGACAAACATCAGCAGATGACGTGGCTCCATAATCCTTCACTGACACTTGGAACATCACACTGTGACTAGACCATAAGCAACTTGGATTCAGAGCCTTTTCACTCTTCCTCCAGACTTTGGGACCTTGACTTCCAAGTGAAATGCAAATTTTAGACCGCCGAGCACCACTCCAGTCCTTTTTTTCTGTTCAGCCTGGTTAAGATGGCTGACATTCTCAGGTTTAGGTGTGGCCTAATACTAGAAAAGCAACAGTTATCGCCTATGGCCAGGATACACCTGCGAGTGGTTCCTCTTGAAGCACTGACTCCAGGTTTAGTCTGGTCCATTTGAATCTCCTCCAAATGTTTAAATAGGCTTTGCTTAACAGTCCTGTAGTCCTGGAGCACTATCTTATCTGTGCACCTTTTTAGACAGACCTTTTCTTTCCACTTAACTTTCCACTGATGTGTTTTAGATGTAGCTTTAGCATTGAGAGTTTTACCCTTCTAGCGGAGGGTATCAGTCACTGTTTGACAAGTATGCCATAACACAAGATCCTTTTTTCTGACAATTAAAAATGTTTTAATAGTGTGAGATCTATGTTGAATTTGTGTTAGCTCTAAATATACAATCATCAAAATCAACAGAAATAAATGCTTGAAACTCATCATGCTGTCCATACTGTTTTTTTTTTGTTTTTTTTACTATGAGTGTCACTTGTTTGAGATTCACCTGTATCTGTTAGAATTCAAATATTTTCCTATGTTTGAGTTTATGGTTTCAGTTTCTCTATTGGTTATATTTGGTTCTCGTAAAATGCAATGCAAAAACTCCTTTAGGATGAAGTTTAGTACTTGGCATGATAAGTTATTGTAGCTATTCTGCATTTTAGTTATTTTCTTAAGCAGAGCAAAAGCTCCACTTCTGGTAATTCTTCTTATAAGATAAAACTGCTGTTTTCTGTTGGCTGTGAAAAGTGGCGTTTGAAGATTTGGACTCGCCTAATTTAAAAAGATACTCGTCTATGTTCAGTGTAAGGCTGCTAAATACAGAAGTTGCAGTAAAACAGTTGATGATATTCTCCTAATGAAAACTAGTAATACATTTTGCTATCCATAACCCCTCTTTTGTTTTTTGTGTGTTTTTCAATCCAGTTGTTACGCACCATGAACAGCAGTGGTCCATCGTATCCTCTGGCCTCTTTGTATGTTGGGGACCTGCACCCTGATGTTACAGAGGCCATGCTTTATCAGAAGTTTTCCCCCGCTGGACCAATCATGTCGATCCGCGTGTGCCGGGACATCATTACCCGCAGGTCCCTGGGATATGCCTACATAAACTTCCAGCAGCCAGCTGATGGTACAGTCGTTTTTACTGCTTCCACATACACTTGCTGCAAAACGGTAGTGCAAATGAATAAATCGGTGAAGAACTCATTTGGAGACACAAATGGCGAGCTATAAGAATCTAAAAGAAGGCAAATGGATTCTTGCGAAATTAAAAAAAATAATAATTCAATGGGAATTCCAGATACAGTTTTATTTATATACAGTTGAGCACAAATTAGTCATGATCTAAATCTGACAGAGAATCTGGATAAAGTTAAAGATGAGGGTAATGGCAAGGAGGTGTTCAAACCTCTAAGTGAGTAAAATGTTATCCAAGGAAACCCATTGTGTTGCATTGAGTGCTTAATTTTGCCCTGGAGGGAATGCTACAAGCATACAGAGACAGTGGAAAGGAAACACTCCCTTTTTAACAGGAAGGAACCTCCAGCAAATCAGGATGTATATTAAAAACATCCCATGCATGTATAGCAACTAAAATAGAAAAAAGTCATGTATTCACCATAAATGAATTAGAAATCAATCTTAATTCTATCTCCTGTTCCTATTACCGTTTGTTAAGCTCACAGCAGACAGACTGTAAATCAGAAAACCTTTACTAAATGCAGTTTACAATTGAATGCAAGGTTTTTTCTTTGTCTGATTTTCCACTTTGTTTTTATTTATTTATTTTTTTAGCTGAATGTGCCCTAGATACAATGAACTATGATGTCATCAAGGGTCGACCCATTCGAATAATGTGGTCTCAGCGTGACCCGGGTCTCAGGAAGTCTGGTGTGGGTAACATCTTTATCAAGAACATGGATGAGTCCATCGACAACAAGGCGCTGTATGATACCTTCTCAGCCTTTGGCAATATTTTATCCTGCAAGGTAAGTTGATTTCCAGAAGATTGTTGCGTAGATCTGTCTTGTTACCATGACTCCAAAATGTCTGGATTTTTCTAGGTTGTCTGTGATGAGAAAGGATCCAAAGGTTATGGCTTTGTTCACTTTGAGACTCAGGAGGCTGCAAATCGGGCCATTGAAACAATGAACGGGATGCTTCTGAATGACAGGAAAGTGTAAGTGAACTGTGATTGAAACAGCTTTTTGCAATTGCGTCTATCTGAGGGCTCCAGACTCACTTTTTGCACTGGTCGCACTGGTGCCTACTAACCTTTTCAGTTAATTGTACCACGCCTATACTTGCATGCACCTAAACCACGGGTTAAAGTTCTCCGTCGCTGCAACAGATTTCCGTCAATTGGAAAATTGGAGCAAAAAATATATCCACTTGGTTCCGTTTAGACTTTTTATTAAAGGTATTTATTTGAAGCTGCTCTCAGCCAATGAAAACTGGCAGAGCCGGGACATTAGCCAATCAGAAAGAGACTTTGCAAAGTGGACATCTGCCAGTCTGAGTTGTCGTTGTTCCATCATGTATGCAACACTATGTATGCAACCATAGTGAGCTGCTGACTTATAAGTTCAGTAAACAAAGTTAATAGTTAATGTAATCAGAGCCCATTACTTTCACCCAAAGGTGAAAATACAGGTTTGATGGTATTTTCCCCTTTAAGGTGTAAAAGTTGATGTTCCATCGTGTTTTAAACTCATACTTGCTCTGCAACAGACCACTTGTTTGTGTAAAAATGAAGAGCGGAAGTTGCCAACACAATTTACAGAACGTATCACGTGATCTAGGAATAAGGGTGAAATTACTGCTGTATTCTTTTAAAATTACATGTTATTCAAGTAATCTTTATTTTCTTTGCTGCTGTCTGAAGCTGAAATTATGTAGTGAGAGATCTAAATTAGAGGACAAGTATCCCAAGCAGGATGTCTTCAGGATGCTGGTGTGTGTGTGTTTGTTTTTATTTTTTTAAGGCCTTTCAAATTGTGAATTTAGCTGCTTGAACAGCAAAAGCGCTGTTACCAGCCATGCTTTGGCCACATTTCTTGCCGTAAGTGCAGATCATTATTTTGTGTCTGTTGTATGCAATTTAGGTTTTCAAAAAGGTTTATGTTGTGGCCTCTTAAGGCACAACTCATACCAGCTCTGTGGCAGAGGCTAACCGTCTTCTAGGGTTGGGTATTTCTGGCTTGTGGCCAAAACAATATGTATTTCAATATGGCCCATGGTGCATTAAAGCTATATAAACTGCAAAAACAGAGTATGGGCTAATTAACTTTTCATCTATGATTCAATGAAAAAAGTGGCACATCTGTGAAACGGCTATAAAAAATGAGGCTGCTTTGGAGATTGCATCCTGTTTCTTTAGGATTATCCAACGTTAGATGTCACATGATCGGGGGAATTGACCTGTACCGCACAAAAACTCATCTCCTATTAGCAGCAACTAATTCTACTGTGATGCAGACAACCTGACTGATCAACTTTAAATGAACCAGATGAAATGGCACTAACAACACACTGCAAATGCCATTTTATATAAATGTAACATTTCCAGTATTTTAATCTGATGGTCTGAGCTTGGGGCTGTAGTAGTGGTCGGTTTGTATCGGCTAATCCTTATATCCAGTTCTCTCTGAATTTTGTTGAGAAGTGAACATCTCACCTGTGGCTGAGGAGACGGATGATTGTTTCTTCTGCTGATGGTGTAAGTTTGAGTAGGGATGGTAGTAGTCAAGGAAATCTTTGGTTGATGTTCTTCCATGAATCGGAGCATTAAAATTTTTTTAAAAGACCCGCAAAAGGTTAGGCACACCAATGCAATCAAGGAGAAAAAAACTGGTCTGACTCAAATGAGTTTAAGTCACATTTGACCAATTTGGCCGGACTCTGGAGCCCTTTGTCTTTAACCTGAAGATAGGCAAAGAAGAGAGCTGAATTTATCTGTTATCTACTTTTTGCAGATAACTTCTTCATATGTTTTTGTTGTTTTTACTCAGTCGAAAGATGGTTAAAAAGGAATCTGGCATTGTCAACCCAAAGGACCATTTTCTGTGGGAAAAATGTCAGCTTAGGTCAGCAAATAGGTAGGAGCTTTGTCTAGGTTTGTTCTCCATGTTTGTATTTTAATTTTAGAGACATGCAAGTAAAGCCGCCACACCGAGCAGAACCTTTTGAAACTTTCAAGCTTTAATTTAAGCTTAAGTTTTGTGATTTTTATAGTTTGTTGGAAAGGTATTGCTACTCCTTGAGCTTTTTAATATTTTGTCCCATTAAAACCAAATATTTCATTGTACTTTTGGGGGATTTTTATGTGATAGGCCAACATAAAGTTATGAATATCTGTGAAAAATGCTTGATTTCCAAATAAAAATCTACACCCTTCGGTAAATGCAGTGTATAACATCCCTGCGCTGCAATCACTACGAGTGATGGGTCAGAAAATATCGAACTTGCCCTGGTCGGCTTTTCTCACCAAATATGTTCGAATGCTTCAACTCTAAAATGTCTCACCTTTTTCTTGTCTGAAATAAATGCTGGATCATGTTTGTGCTTTTAAGTTCTGCACAAACTACATCACCACCACGTAACTCAACCTGCAAATCCTGCTTGTCGCTGTAGAAGTCAGTTGTTGCAGACCGGTGGCTGCCGAGCTTGACGAGTCGGGGTGTGACGTTAAGCGTTGACCTTTACCCCAGTTTCTGCATCAGTCTTTTCACACGATGCATAAAGATAGCTAACCTGACGCTTGCCAGACGTATGTTGCTCCGCCTAGCTCCACTCACATACATCTGGGACATCGCCCATAGAGAGTGATTTCTCCAACCAATTTTATGGTCTGGCCAATCAGGACGCGTGGCTGGAGTTTCATAGATGTGACGTAGCGGAGACGCGACCATGACGTAAGACTGTTTTGATAGCAATGGCGGCTCGTCGAGGAAGCAAGCGTTAACATTGATGCTGCTATTTCTTCCGTGTTGTCCAATCTACCTAATATTGTTTCATTAAAAGAACATCAGAGAACATCTCTGAAGGCTTTTGTTGGTGGAAACCATGTTTTCGCCCTTCTCCCGACCGCATTTGGCAAGTTTTGTTTTCAGGAGCGGTTAGCGGTTAGCGCTAACCATATTAGGAGGCCTTTAGTCCTCAACGCGGTCGGCCCGGGATCGACTCCGACCCACGGCGCTTTACCGCCTGTCTTTCCCCCTCTCCCTGTCAGCTCACTGTCAATAAAACGCGTGCAACTAGAGCCGCAAACACATAAAAAAAAGTTGTTTTTTTCCTGCGTCGCTCTCATCAGCGTCACGGGTTAGCTTCGGTGTGAGTGGTTGAAATAGCACGTCGATAAAGATGACAGACAAGTGGCTTATCCAATCATATGCAAGAATTTTTGATAAGGCCCAGCCTTCAATAAAGGCAATTCCTATGGCGGTGTCCCAGATGTATGTGAGTGGAGCTAGGCGGAGCGAAATACATCTGGCAAGCGTCAGGTTAAAAGATAGCATGAAGAGGGCAGAAAAGCACTTTATTGCCACCTGGAACTGTTTTGTGAAAGCCGTTAATTTATGTTTTAGTTTGTTGCTCCTGCTGGATGATGAGCTTCACTTCAGTCTCAAGTATTTCCAGCTTCAAACTCAGATCTCCCAACTCCAACCCCGCAGAGCATCTGGCCTGAAAATAAAATATCGCTTATTAACACCTTTTTATTATACTGCATAACGTGGTGGCGTGCTGAGGTAAAAACTCAGTCCTTGTTTAGGAGTAAAGTTAGTAGTTGTTTTGCTGCCTCTAACAGGTTTTCCTGCTAGAGGACTGCCTGCTAGTTAACTCCATCAAGCCTCTCATTAATTTCTCTAACTTCTCTGCCCCTCCTGAATAAAATGATGATGCCACCATGTCTCTGTGTTCAGCTCCCAGTCATGATCAGTGTCTTCTGAAGGCGGCTGATGAGATGTTATTTAAAGTGTAAAGGTGGCTGAACAAAAATAACGGCTGTATTTTTTTAAAAATAAAAGATTGTAGGGATCTTTTACATTTTTGCTTGAATTAAGTAAAAAAAAATTTATATTTATGTTTGACAGCTTTTGTCTCTTTAATTTGTCCGGGTTCCTTGGTCCTGTCACCAGGTTTGTTGGCCACTTCAAGTCTCGCAAGGAAAGGGAGGTAGAGTTTGGATCCAAAGCCATGAAGTTTACCAATGTCTACATCAAAAACTTTGGAGAGGACCTCACCGATGAGAAACTCAAGGAAGTTTTCTCTGCCTTTGGTAAGAAAATGTTGATGACTGGATCTGCTCCTTTGACTGATACGAGGCGCATCGCTGACCCGTTTGCTCTCAGGGAGGACCCTTAGTGTGCGGGTGATGAAGGATGAGAAGGGCCGGTCCCGAGGATTTGGGTTCGTCAACTATTCTCACCACGAAGATGCCCAGAAGGTAACATGCCTGCTTTCTCAGACCTAAAACAAACCAGTTGGTCAATTTAATTGGCCTTTTAAACAAGCTCATGTGACCATTGCTATAAGTTTTCTTTATTATTTTTTTATGTTTAAATAAGCTAATGGCTTTGAATTTAACTTTCGTGTAACCTCATCTTATACATCACAGTAGTTTTTGGGGGAACTGGGAGATAAATGATTACCAGGTTAGAAAGCTACCTCAGAAAACAGCTGCTGGTAGAGAGGTAGCCCGTCTTCAATGGACACTGAGCTATATGTGAAATTTATGATGGGAGGATGAGGAACCATCTCCCACTGGATGAATTGTCCCAGATATTTTTTCAGTCTTTGTTTAAACTTGCCTGCAGCATCTGAACCCAGTCACTCATCTTGAATAGCACTGTTTAGTTTTGAAAACTAATAAAACCAGCTAACCGTAAGCCCCTTTCACACTTACAACCTTACACATTAATTTACAGGGTCAGGGTTATGTGTGAGTTATTGAATAATGAAATTTCCTGCTAAAATTATTTTTGTTTTTGGCTTGCTCAGTTAAGATTATATCCCTTGTATTACTGCCACCTGCAGGTGAAATTCGGTACATCCATTCCACTGAGCTGACCCGGCCGGTAACTCTTGTTCGACCCGGGAATGTGGTCTCTGTAAATTACTGGTACTTATGTGTTACATGAAAATGTGTCAAATAAAATGTGGATTGCAGTTGGTGAATGCTGGTTCACACAGTATAATATTTTCCCACGATCTTCCCCTCCGACAGGCTCCAACTATCGGTGTGGCTCTTAAGATAATCTTAAGACATTCCTGCTGTGTTAAGATCAATCTGGTCCACCTGGTAGACTGTCGGGACCGCTCTGACCTAAAGTGGGGGACATTGAACATGTTGGATTGTCTTGCCCTGATGTCCTAGTGTGTGGGGTGCTCCCTGAGGACAGATGAGCACACAGTCTGTTGACTGTGACGTGTAGCCAATCGCAAAGGGAGGTGAGGGAAACCCTGAGAGAAAAGACAGCTCACCACCATATCATAGTGCAGCAAGCGTAGAGCCCATGGAGAGATGATCCTTTTTTTTTTTTTTTGTCAGGGATTCAGAAGATTCCCATCGTACAACTGGTTGCTGCAGTGTAGGTGTGGCAGAAATGTCTAAAGCATATCAGTGAAAGAATAGACAGCAGATGTTGAGTGTCAACATGCTGCTTATTAGGGCTGCTCGATATATTAAAAGTTTATGGTCATTGCGATATCTGGGATTGCTAACACTATGCATGTTGCAACATGAATAGTGTTAGCGCCCTGAGTTCAGGCTCTCGGTGCCTCTAATATGTTTGGGGACATTTGTTCTTTAATGCAACATAAAAAGTTGAGAAAATAAAGATAAAGTTGATAAACTACAGCAAAGTTGCTTCATTGCCAAAACATCACAAATTGGACGGGGGGGGAACAGTTTATAAGATGGAATGATGACTGTTTTTGTTTTTAGTAGCTGGATATACTAATTATCTGGGGTCTGTTTGCTATGATCCTAAAGGAGAATTTTTTGCTATATATCATTATCACAACATTTACCAATATCATCGCGCACTGCAACTTTTTCTGGTATCTCGCAGCCCTACTGCTTATTGTTGTCTGATCCTGAGACGAAGAGGTCCAGTAAGAGGGGAAAGGAGACTATTGGTGAACTCATCCAGTCCGATTAATGTCCTGTTTTACGCAGCCATGAGCACCTCCACAAAGGTCCGACCCTGCTTGATGTTTGTCGTTGGTCGTCTGCGGTGGAGATGGAGCCCATTTGGTGATCAGAACAACCACCGACCCTCGATTAAAGTTCACAACCGAAGATAGTTTTTATGCGTTTTTGGGTTAGGGTTTTTACCTATAAACTTTGTCGAAAACTTAAAAAAATCTAGAAGGTATTTAATTAAATAAAAATTTTACAGTAACCCCAAAGTAAGATTTCAGTCTTTCCGTATCTGCAGTTGCACTGACCGAGAATCCCTGTACGTACGAATAAAGGCAAGTTTAACTAGACATTTGATTAGAAAGTCTGATCTAAAATAAGTCTTGAGATTGTAAGTAATGAGCTGTGGAAATATTGATTCAATCTGGAGTGTGCTTAGGCCTGTAGACAAATGCTGAAAGTCGGGTTGCATATTAATAGGAAAACACACAAATATTAGTGACATTATGACTAGCAGTAAATGAACAAACTGCACTAACAGCTTTCTCCTTCGGGTTCATCAGAACACTGGACCCCAGATAAGGAGTTGTCCATCAGGCACGATAAATTAAATTAAGTACACATGCCGTCCCTTTAAAGATGACGTAGTGCTGCTCCTGCTGCCTGTTTCCCAGGCTGTGGACGAAATGAACGGAAAGGAGATGAGCGGGAAGATCATCTATGTGGGCCGGGCTCAGAAGCGTTTGGAGCGCCAGGGGGAGCTGAAGCGCAAGTTTGACCAGATCAAACAGGACCGCATTCAGCGCTATCAGGTGAGTCTGGTTTCACTCCGAAGGACATGAAGTGTAGATTTCATTTTAAACAAATTTTAGCACAATCTTTTATTGCTATTTTTTTTTTTTTTTTTTTTTTACAAGCAAATTAAGGTTTTGGTGTTGTTCACGACATGCAATTCCCCAGACATGTTTAAAGTGTCTCTAACTGAATGAAAGACAGAACAGTGATTTGGCTCTATTCTTTTTGATGGTTTAGGGGGTGAACCTGTATGTGAAGAACTTGGATGATAGCATAAACGATGACCGGCTCAGGAAGGAATTTTCTCCTTACGGCACAATCACTAGTGCCAAGGTAACATCTGTGCAAAACGCACCCAAAGACCGCTGTGTCATCTCTGACCCTGCGCTGTTTCGTTGGCTGCAGGTGATGACCGAAGGCGGCCAAAGCAAGGGCTTCGGCTTCGTCTGCTTCTCGTCTCCAGAGGAAGCAACGAAAGCCGTGACTGAGATGAACGGGAGGATTGTCGCGACCAAGCCGCTGTATGTGGCTCTGGCGCAGAGGAGGGAGGAGCGTAAAGCCATTCTAACTAATAAGTACATGCAGAGACTCGCTACCCTGAGAACCATGAGCAGTCCCATTATTGACTCGTACCAGCAGTCTGGATACTACATGACCATACCGCAGGTATGAATATTTAAACTGCAGCACTAGATTGTTAGTATTATGAAAAAAAAAAGTTGATTTTGTTTCTTAATCAGAGTTTAAAATCATATCTTACAGTAGGGGTGTCAAACATACGGCCCGCGGGCCGGATCCGGCCCGCCGAACAATTTAGTCCGGCCCGCTGGCTAAATGCATTATCAGTATTAAAAAAAAAAAAAATTTAATTTTTTTTTTTTTTTTTTCCCAGTGTCGTGTCTGGCAATGTGGCAATAAGAATTGTTTTCTTAATGCCAAAAAGAGCTCATCAGATTTGACTTTCACAAGTGGAGCAGTACTGCTTTTGCCATAGTGCTCCGCTTGATTTATGAATGTGAATAGTTTTATTATGATTCATGCGGGGAATATCTCAAATGATATGGACACTACAATGGGAAAGTAGGAGAGCAAAGAAAGAACAAGAAGAAAAAAAAGGTGAAAGAGGAGATAAAAGGAAGAGAATGACAAAACAATTATTGAAAAAAACATGTACTTCGTTTAATTGAAAATATGCAGTTCCTATATCGTCCACGAGGGGCGCTGTGTTTTAATTAGCAGATTTAGCTTCAGGTGTGGACAAATTTAAATCATTTCTTAATTTTTATCTGTTTGATGTATTTTGTCATGCAGGACAGTGTTTTTAAGTTCCAAAAAATGTGAATAAATGTTTTTCAACTTTGTATAATCACTGTGATCAGTTCTTGAGCATACTGCACAAGTAAATGTTTAACTGAGTAAAAGTATTGTTGAAATTGCACATACTTTTCTTAAAAACGCTGAGGTTATTCATATTTTTATTGTGTAAAAGTGAAATTAATTTAACATAAGAATCAACAACAAGTCCACTTTTATTAGTTCTATTTAATCTTGCAATGAGTTTACTCATG
This sequence comes from Fundulus heteroclitus, assembly GCF_011125445.2. NCBI lineage: Eukaryota > Metazoa > Chordata > Actinopteri > Cyprinodontiformes > Fundulidae > Fundulus > Fundulus heteroclitus. Next base: position 25,844,932 of record NC_046361.1, on the reverse strand, counting down.
TGGCCCTCTTGAGATCAGATTAAGCTGCATGCGGCCCCTAAACCAAAATGAGTTTGACACCCCTGTCTTACAGCCTCCTGCTCGTTCATTCTACAATCCCAGTGCTGTCAGCAACCAGAGACCACTCCCTCGTTGGACGGGACAGCCGCCCAGGCCCCAGGGTGGGTCTCATCATTTGATGGAAACACATTTTTTTTATTTTTTTTTTAATCTGGTAGGAAAATAGTAAATGGGTTAATGCTTCCAGGACCTTACTCGACCCAGTATGTTGGGAGTCCTCTTCCTCGTCGTGGGTCGCCAACCATCACTACAGTTCGGCAGGCTTCCACCCAGGCTCCACGCGTCATAACCTCCACACAAAAGACAAGTACCTGAACTAGAACAGGCTTTTTCTACATGGTCCGATATAAAAGGATGTTACTGTTTGACGTGTTTGAACTCTCCTGTCAGATAACATAGGGACGCAGACTGGAGGAGGGCTGCCCAGAGGAAGTCAGTACAAATACTCGTCTGGAGTGAGGAACCCTCTGCATGTCGTTACTGTTCCTGCACCCATGAGACCACAGGTACAGCTGTTGGGCCTCCATCAGGGGAGATTTAACGTGTACATGTCAACTGAGAAACCAACTTTTATTCTTTTTATAAGTGTGCAAAGTTGTTATTGTTTGAAGTGCCTCTGATTAACCCATAACAGAGATCAGTTAATCTAGCTTTTACTGACTCTTAGTTTCATCTCACAGTTAAATCCACTGTCTGCAAAGATCATCAGGGGGATCTCATTGGCTAAAGGTATCAGTCAGGAGAAGCATACAAGGGATATCTATGGGGATTATAGGATGGTCCTGTAGCAGAATAATAGGGTTGTGTACTTTTTTAAATTTTAAATTGATTCAGCAATGTTGGCAATGCAAAATAATGATCCCAAATGGCCATAAAGTTAAGTTGACAGCAAATGTAACCATTAGTACCGTATTTCTCGGACCATACGGCGCACTGGATTTAGGGCTGGGCGATAAATCGATTTAATCGATTAATTCAAATTTACAATTCTTTAAAATTTCATTTCTGGAAAATATGGATTTTATTTTGCCAATACACTCATTGGGTTTCCATGAAGAGAACAGCATGTGATGCTGAATAGATGTTTAGACAAATGTATTGTCAAAATATTGTTAAGTAGAAACTTTTTTTTACTATATTACGAGGTACTTGATTTACTTATTTCCTTTTTTTTTTAACTTGGTTTGATGTTCACAAGAGAAGTGAAGCCTGTTCTTAGCTCAATGTGTAATACCACTAGCAGCAAATGTTTTGTTTTATTTTCATTGTTCGTAGTATTGGCACGGCTGCCATCTTGTTTTACAAGCATGTTTCACAGCTTGTTTTCAGTTGCACTTTGAATTCAGGTCAACTCCCTGACGAAATGCTTGACATAAAAGCAAGGTTTTAAAATAATTTCTTTAATTTCTTTTTATGAAACATAAAGGAAGAAAAAAATGGATTAATCGGATCTGGTATGATAAAATCTGAGATTTATTTTTTAATCCATATCGCCCAGCCCTAACTGGATTATAACGCGCATTCAATTTTCTTCCCAAGTGTGTAATATCACTCTGAGAGCTATCCGTCTCTGTTGGGAGGACAGAGTAGTTGGACAACACTGCCCTGTTTCTAACATAAGGCAAAAATAAATGTAACTTTTATAATGAATTAACTTCCTAGGTTTATTGTTGCTAGCATCTACTCCGGCCGCAGGCTGCCTTACATTAATGCTCTTTTAGCTTCGACATAACAGTCCGGCAGTCTTTTAGACACTGTCACTATCTGATCGGGTCCGATCAGGTAGTGACAGTGTAAGGATTTTAAGTGCGCCTTAGTCTGAAAAGTATGGTATTGTGACTTCATTGAGATTTCTGACTCGTTGCTAAAATGTGCTATACAAATAAACTTGCCTTGCCTTACGAGTCATTATAGTACTGCTTGTAACCCCCCCCCCCCCCCCCCCCAAAATAAACAATATTAATGTAAAAACATGAGGTTATGTCACATAAAATGTGAAAAGCAGTTCTGAAATAATTTTATTCTCTTGAAATAATTTTTGTCTCATATTTTTTACATCCCCAATAGGCTTTAGTGTGTGTGCACCTTTCATATCTATTACATGTGGGACACTTGGCTGGAAAAAGGAATACTTATTTAAAATGAATGACTGTGAGGTAAAATTGATAGTTGACTGGAGGTTTACCTTCTCAGGTTGTGCCTGTGCCTGTAGCAGAGCCTGCAGGCCTGGAGCCGCTCACCGCCTCAATGCTGGCTGCAGCGCCACTCATGGATCAGAAACAACTCCTTGGTATATTGTCTCTGAATCAGTCACCTCTATTGTCGCTCAGCGGGGAAGTTTGTTTGGCAGTGTAGGGCGACAGACAACATGCATATGCAACAACCCTAACCATCCGTAAAATATACATTTCTTCGATCACCAGTCTAGAACCTAGTGCAGATTGATCATATTAATTACTGCTGGTATAGAGGTAAATTTTTCCTATTGCCTTCGGCTCTCTGAAGCACAAACTCCCTGAGATTGGGGGATCAGGGCTGGCTCTGGACTCGACCATCGTGGGCATCAGACGGAGCCTCTGTGTGCCAGTTAATTTTTACATGACAGATTAAAGATGTTAAAGTGTCACGACTAGGAATCCTGCTAATGATTATACACAGGAATTCATAGCTCTCTACGGTTTCTACCTATGACCCCTTGATGTTAACTGGGGGTCATAAAATAATTGGCTAAACTGAGGAACCCTGCCCCTCGGTTTTCACACCTTCTCCTCTCTGCTGTGACGCACAGGGGAGCGACTGTACCCACTGATTCACGCCCTTCACCCAAACCTGGCTGGAAAAATCACAGGGATGCTGCTAGAGATCGACAATTCAGAGCTGCTGCACATGCTGGAGTCGCCGGAGTCCCTCAATTCTAAGGCACATTTTATTTTTCAGTCCTCACAATAATAGTATTGACTGTCTTCACAGAGGCATTAGATCACGCAGTGCATCTTTCTTCAGAGCTATTGTCAAACGCTGCTGGTTAATTGATGTACAGTCATCAGCTTAGTCACATACTGCAGATGCCAGAATGATTAAAATAACACCAGCAATAGTTTCTGTAGATTTTAAATGGTTTAATTCAGATAAAATGTGGTGTTTTTTGTGCCCCTTTTTTCTGTATTTGGGATTTAGTTAATTTAGTGTTTAACGTAGAAGAGAATTAGATGCAGTTATTCTACCTTTCTCCTTTTACTGATGCTGCTCTTGTAGTAATCCTGAGGTGCCGTTGAGTTCTGCCTGATTTTGGTTCTCTGTCTTTCAGGTAGATGAGGCGATCGCTGTCTTGCAGGCTCACCAGGCAAAAGAGTGTTCTCCCAAAAAGTGAAACAATTTAAGGTCGGTTTTATAGTTTAAGAGCAATTGTTGCAAATGCATTTAATGTTTGAAGGGAAGACATCTAGGATTTTTCTTGGGGCCATGAATGTGAGCTTTATTGGAGCACTGATTGTTTTTATTTTATTTTTTTCCCCCAGGTTTGAACGTTGTTCTGGAGGAGATGAAGAGTTGAAAGAGTGAATTTTGAAGGAAAAAGAGCAAAAATTAAAAAAAAAAAAGAGACATGATTAGAATAAGTATCGGAAGTTGAAGCTATTTTGTTGTTGCAGAACCTTTTGTTAGAATATAAAGTTTCCAAAATATGCATTAAATTTGTGTTTTGTCATTTGTTAAAGGCAAAAGTGAATGTTTGTTTGACTTCAACCCCAAACATTGCTATACCAGAACTGAGACCTGGTTGTGGTTCAAGATATGAGGAATATTGAGCTGCAGTGACTGCTGGGCCTAATATTTATCATGTAGATGCATCTCAGTGATTTGGAATATCACTAAAAAGTTAATTTCTCTAACCCAATTCAAACTTTAACAGCTTTATTACATGTTTGTCTAATCAAACCACAAAATTCAGTTTCTTAAATGATTATGAACAGTTATTTTTTTTTTTTTTTGATGCACCAATGTTTACCTACTGAAAAGTATATTCCATTTCTGGTACAGAATGGCAGTCCTATAAGGTTCTCCCTCATTCAGGGGTCACCACAGGAGGTCAATACTCCTTACACTCAGACCTGACAGAATTTTTATGCTGGATGCCCTTCCTGACGCAACTGAGATTCAAACCTGGGTGGCTTTGATGGCAGCCTTCAGGTCATCTGTAGTGTGTGCCCTAGCTTTCATAGATTGTCTGCGTGTTGAGATCAAGTGAGTTTGCTGACCAGTTAAGGCCATTAAGCTGATGCTGGTATCTTTGGCAGCCAAGTTCTGCTGGAAAATAAAATCGGCATCTCCCTAAAGCTGATCACCAGAGGGAAGCATGAATTTGCAGCTTTTCCTACTGCGCTTTTTCCTTCCACTCAACTTTCCATCGCTTGGCTATAGTGTTCTGAACAGATGTGGTTTTTCTATATCTTTTTTTTTTTGTTTTTTTTTTTAAGAAAAGACCTGTTAACCTTGTACAAGGTGTCAAGCCAGCAGTCTTACTTGTAATTGAGTTAAATAATACACTGAACAATAACGAGCACATTGAAAAGTTGATTAGTTTTGAGAGACTGTTCCTACTTTTTATAAAGTTGGAAACATTGACCACATATCTGGTTAAAATTTGGTTTGCTTAAGATCTGGTTTGCTTTGTGGTGTCTGCGCTTGTTGCTGGCGTTTGATTCAAGGCTTTTTGGTATTGAATAAAATAGCTTTATAAAAAGATTAACTTATTTTGAACTATGGGAACAGTAAGTTGTATTTGTTAAGCATAGCTTGTATATTAGAAAAGCACTTAAAAGTATTATTGAATTAAAGATTCAAGAATAGAAACGAGCTTGAAAAATTAAAAAACGTCTGCAAGGGCAGCCTGCCCGGGAGTTTGAGATTTGATGCACTTGTTTTTTAGGAATGTCATCCAGGACCAGAAAGGCCAGTTTTACACAACGGTGGTCCAGATTCCTGCTAATACCTTTTTTAATATATACTGCTCAAAAAAATAAAATACAGGGAACACTAAAATAACATGTCCTAGATCTGAATGAACGAAATATTCTCATTAAATACTTTGTTCTTTACATAGTTGAATCAGTACTGACAACAAATTCCCTAAAATTATCAATGGAAATCAAATTTATTAACCCATGGAGGTCTGGAGTTGGAGCCACACTCATAATCAATGTGGAAAAATACTACAGGCAGATCCAACCTTGACGTAATGTCCTTAAAACAGTTCAAAATGAGGCTCTAGTGTGTGTGTGTGTGTGTGTGTGTGTGTGTGTGTGTGTGTGTGTGTGTGTGTGTGTGTGTGTGTGTGTGTGTGTGTGGCCTCCATGTGCCTCTATGACCTCCCTACGACTGGGCATGCTCCTGATGAGGTGGCGGATGGTCTCCTGAGGGATCTCCTCCCAGACCTGGACTAACACATCCATCAACTCCTGGACTGTCTGTGGTGCAATGTGGCGTTGGTGGATGGAACAAGACATGATGTCCCAGATGTGATCAATTGGATTCAGGTCGGGGGAACAGGCGGGCCGGTCCATAGAATCAGTGCCGACACACTCCAGCCACATGAGGTCTAGCACTGTCTTTCATTAGGAGGACCGGTCATGGTGGAGGATGTTGAAGGCAGCAGAATGTTCTTCACAGCGTCTCCAGACTATGTCACATGTGCTCAGTGTGAACCTGCTTTCATCTGAAGATCACAGGGCGCCAATGCAGAATTTACCAATCTTGGTGTTCTATAGCAAATGCCAAACATCCTGCACGGTGTTGGGCTGTAAGTGTAACCCACACCTGTGGAGGTCAGGCCTTCATGGAGTCTCGTTTCTGATCATTTGAGCAGACACATGCACATTTGTGGCCTGCTGGAGGTCATTTTGCATCGCTCCTCATGTTCCTCCTTGCACAAAGGTGGAGGTAGCGGCCCTGCTGCAGGGTTGTTGCACCCCTACAACCTCCTCCATGTCTCCTGAGCCGTGCTCTGGACACTAAGCTGACTGTCGCATTGATGTGCCATCCTGGATCAGCTGCACAACCTGAGCCACTTGTGTGGGTTGTACGATTTTTTTGGTCCCAGTTTGGAAACGTGTAGCTGTTCCAGAGCCCAAAACACTCCTGCCTCAAGGTTTTTGATATCAGACCAGTCGTCCTGATTTCTTTAGTTCTGAAATGTTTTGAGAAACTGTTGGAAAGGGTTCCTACAGATAACAGAATCTTCTGGATCCTAAACATCCGGCTTACAGAGCTAAACGAGGTGTAGAAGATGCCTCTGTTTATTGTACCGTCTAAACATCTGGAGCTCAGCAAGACACATGCAACGATGTTGATTTCTCATCTGCCTTTAATACGGTTTAACCACACTTTGATAAAACTATTGGATAATTTTAATTTAGATTGTAGCCTACCTGGCTGGATTCTGAGTTGTTTTTAAACAGGACTTGAAAAAACTGACCGTTTTAACCTGCGTAACTGAGATGACTACTTGCAGGTGACCCAGCTACTATCAGGCATAAGATCCTTGTTTAAAAGATTTCATATCATGGTCCCATCAGTCTTTTAGAGCTTTATGCCCAAATATAAGGGCATGATAGATTTTAGATGAAAGTTGTGATTGCTGATACGTCTTTTGTCTGTAAAAAGGCAAATATTCAACCAGAACTGTGACATGCATATATCATAAATACATTCAATCTATTCTGACTTCCTTGATGTGCTGATATGGAAATGTTAGTGTAAGAGAAAAATTAAGCGTAAGCAGTAAAATGATGAACCAACTGAAAAACAGCCTGACTGACCTGTATAACCACTACACTGAGAAAAAAAAAAAAATCCAATTCCTTCCTTTCAGTCCATCACTGACTTTTTAGTCTCCAGATCCTGGTTCCCTTGTTTGGAGCAACAGATATAAACATTTTCATTCATTATCCAGTTCCCTCAATTTAGCCAAGAGGAGCTACTGAAACGTTCACCACTCATTTCTTTTAATGCATTTTAGCCACTTGGAGGCTTTTATCTTGTGTGGTGTCTAAAGGAAATATTTGAGTACTTTATATGCTTTTAATGGACATCTGGATTTTCACCCATTGGTTGCAGCTGTTGAATTCAGTGCTACTGAATTTGATGCATTGTTGTGTGTATATATACACACACTTCATCGTGACTTGCTTAAAATAAAAATAAACCAATTACCTATTGAGACAAAAGATCTGAATCTGACATCTTAAATTTAATGACAAACTGTTCAATCAATCCACATTAAAATGACAGACATGGGCCCCAACACTGTTGTTAAGACTTTAATCACAAATTGAACCTGGCATGACAAACTCAAATAGGGACAAAACAAGAATGAACTCTGAGGTTTGCCAGATTTATTGGAAGCCTTCATACAAAAGAAATTATGGCTGTATAAAGTTACAAAGGATTACCATTGACATCAATAAACTTTCAGCATTTTAGGCCTTTGAACCCAACAGTTCTCTGTAACTTCAAGGTAATGGATCTAAAACGGCTGATTTTAACGAGCAGATAAGACGATATTTAAAAATGTACAGACCCAGGATATAGGCGGATTACTTCTCAGTGGTAGTTTACAACTAAATCTGAAAAGTAACTTCAAAAAAGAAAGAAAGAAAAAAAAAAAAAAAACCTTGATAATGTGGGGGGCACTTATCAGTACACAGCCAACTAAATTTCAATGCATCTCCGCTTCAGTGAGATTTTCATGAAACACAAACAAATGTATTTACAGCGACCCTCTGAAAGACGTCTCAGACTATCGACGTGAAGGCATTAGAAGCTGCTTCGCCGTTACTGAATCTGGGAAAAGGTTGTGGTAGGTCGGTAAAGGAACGTAAGCAGCCGTTATCATTTTACCTGCAAGAGAAAGAAAAATGCATCAATCACAGTCGTCACGTTTCCACTCGTAGACACAGTCAGCAGCTAGCCAACGTACCTGCAAACCAGCGTCCATGAAGTGCGTTTACAGTCGCCATTGCTGCGGGTATTGAGGGACACTTCACATACACATTACCCTGTGCGCAAAAAGAGAAGATTGCTTAATATATGCACCAAAGTGTAACGGTCTTTAAACTTTCATAGTCTAGTCATGTGCTCTAGGCCGATACATTTCTGAACTTTGCCAGATGATTACAAAAACGTACCTGGGAGGAGTTCCTGTCGACATAGATGTGAACGACTCCCCCGTGCTTGTTGCATTCATCAATCACATCGTCTTGGATTTCAGAGGCCCAGTTGGGATCATTTTCTCTGTGGAGGACGAGAAATAACTCAATGAACAAGAAACATTCAGGAGCTGAACACGAACCGGAGCAGTTGAGACCATTTTCAACAATATGAGCGAATAATGCCAGCTGGTAATGTTGGTAACCGTAATCTATGGTCTGGCCTGGCTTGTATCGGCAACTATATGCTCCTTGTTGCGCTTAGCATCGTCCCTCTGTTGCTTAAAGTGGCTTCTTACGTACAAGTAACACAGATTGAAACTTGAGAAGGTGTGTGAACCAATGAAAAAGTCGTCTTACGCTTGTGGGTTAAACAGGTTGGAGAGTTGAAGGCAGTGAGTGGCCAGCGGCTGTGAGGGGAGGTTCAAGGCTTGGCTCGGTGCAGGAGTAGGAACTGTGAAAACAATAGAGATCTGTCACTGGGGTTTCAATGGAGTTGGGCGGGGGTTATCCATCACCCTGCCGCTCACCTGCTGGGGCAGGTATGCCCCCAAAAGGTATGGATCCAGTCATCTGCAGAGCCTGCTGTGCAGCAGGGGGGATTTTCAGGCCAGTTCCTGTGGAGGAAGGGGAAATCCACATCAATCAGATTGTGATTGGCTACAAACGAAACAAAAAGTAGTGAGCAGATCTACACTTGAAACGAACCTTCTGCCAGTCGAGCCATGAGCTGCAGACGGCCCGTTGTCCCGAGGTCGATGCCGGTCCTCTCCAGTTCGTCGTTGTCCAGGAAGGAGCTAGCCGTGGAGGAATCTGAGCGCTCTGTCACGTGTCCCACCTTCATGGGACGTCCCGCCAGCTCAAACCCGTTCAGCTGCTCCAACGCCTTCTTCGCACACTCTGCATCTGCAAACTTCAGAGAACGGGGAGATTAAAGACTGAACGCAGCAGAGCGCATCGGTTCCAACACAAAGAAAAGTTTCAGGTACCGATATGAAGCCATATCCTTTGGATCTCCCGGTCTCGCTGTCCATCATGAGTTGGATTCCTTCAATCTATGAAATCAAACCAACCGCCACTAATGAATATCAAAGCTAATGACGTGAACAAACAAGCTTAAAACGTGAATCATATTTCTAACCTTTCCAAAGGGCTCAAAAATCCCCCGCAGCATTTCTTCAGTGATGTTAAAATGCAGCGAACCCACATACAGTCTCATCGGACCTGCGCTGCCCTTCTGCAGGTTATTGGCTGCAGCAGCAGCTCTGTTTTTCTCAGCCTGGAAATAAACGGACAACATTCATTAAACCAGAGAAGAAATTCTACAGACATATTTTCTTAAAAAACGATTAGCCTGAGCCAAAACAACTAAAGGAACATGTTCAACTCTTAAAGCTTTTCCAAACGTTTCGTATATCTGACCTGAGAGGCCTGGACGATGATGGGGACGCCTAGGAGCCTCTGACCAGTTAGTCCGATGGCCAGCGGTACAGAAGACGTCTCCACAAACTCGATGTATGCGATACCCTTTGACCTCCGAGAGTTTCTATCAGAGATGATTCTGACATCTCTGACCTGCAGATAAGCGAGAGAAAAAAAAAGAAGAGATGTAAGCTCATTTTCAAATAAATACTGTCTGGTCAGCATCTACACCTAACAGAGCCGACCTTTCCCACAGCAGAGAAGAAATCCTCCAGGTCACGAGCTCTGATTCTGGCAGCGAGCTGCATGCAGAAAACTGTGCGGGCATCCCTCTCCTCTGGTGTTAGATTGTCAATCGGTTGCCTTTAAAAACAGGAAGAAAATGGTCCGATTTAGTTTGGAAAATTTTAATTTGTGAAAACAGCCACAGCCTGCTCATAAAATATCCGTTTGGAACCAAAAGTCATGAAACAAACTGAAGTGTCGTTTTATCTCACCTAACGGGACTCTTCTCTTTTTTGAAGGGACTCCGACTTCTGGATCGTTTCCGGCTAAAATAAAGAACCAAAAAGTTATTCCTTTTGTTTCGAATGTCATACAGTTACCAGAGAGCAACAAAATGACTAAAGCCAAAACTAAGCACAGAATGGGAATGTGCAACATCAGCAGCTGAGAAGCTACATACATGGGGCTCTTGCGTGCTTTGTAACGGCCGGCCCGATCCCTGCTTCTGGAGGCGCTGCGATGACGCTCCTTGCTGCGGCTGCGTTTTTTATCTCTGCTCCTGCTCCTTTTCTTGCTCTTCTTCCTGTCTCTACTCCTGCTACGGCTTTTCTTCTTCCTTGAGCCCGGACTACGGCTCCTACTCCGACTTCTTCTCTTCCTGAGGTGCGTTACAACCAGGGAAGGAAATTACCACAAGCAGCATTTTGGTAAAATAAACTGTATTAAGATTTAGGTTAGGGTGTGAAATTCAGACATTTTTTGGAGGGGAAAATAAGATATTCTGAAAATGATTCTGTAAATAACACATTAACAGTAGAAAACAGCTCAGAGTACTATTAAGAAAGTCACCAAAACTTACTTCTTGCCGTGTTCATCGTGTCCATTTGCATGATAGGACTTGTTCTCATCCTAAGCAAGGTTTATAGAAGAACATCATGAGGACGTAGATGAAACATTTCAAGTCGTCAAGGTAAAGGGGGTTGGGGGGGTGAGACAAGAGAAAATGCAAAAATATATTCAATTAATAATAATTCATACTTTCTAAAGTCAACTCTGGACAGTTCTTCCACCACCCCAATACCTTCCTTCCCCCCCCCCTCATTACAAGGCTGGTCAGTACTTAATGCTACAATAGAAAGTTAAGGGATGTCCAACACATTAGCAGAGTTCAGGAAGCTTTGATAACTGTCAGGTCCTCTCCACCATCCCCCCCACCCTCTATCAGGTCGTACCAATGCCACTATTTGTGCCTAAACACGTGACCACGCATGGCCCATGGCCACTAAAAGAGATCCTGTGTGGTTGGTGTCAGTCCAGTGATCTTCACCCATTTTCGTTCTTGGACTGTAAGAGCTCGATGCCACCTCTGTCACACATCTTGCCCTGAAGCAAACAGGGATTCACACTTCTTAGTAATACTGACGCCCAAAAAGTAAATAAATAAAAATGATCAAAAGAAGCCACCTTTAACACTAAAATGATCTGTAGATTGCATTAATATTTACAATTGTTTGGACTAATAAAACTACTGAAAATACAAGATTTTCTTAAACAGTAATGCTAGATACGTTGTATTTTACAGCCATTTGACTAAAATGTCAATGTAAGATGTTTTGTGTAGCATGCAATTAAATCAAGATGCTGAAAGAGGCAGTATTCATATTTGCATGAAAAAAAAAAAGACAATCTATCCCGACCAGCAAAACTGGCATAATAATAATAACTTTGTAATAAAAAGGTAACGGGTGCATCAAAAGGCTTTGATATTAAAATGCCCTAGGAAATTCTCCAGCAACAGATACGTGATACAAACAAAAATGTATACATGTTCTTCACAGAGTAAATCGTCTTAGAGCAAAACAGTTACAAATATAAACAATTAAATCCACAATTTTGCAGCTGAAATCCTTCTGGTAAGGACCACACAGTAATAAAAAAAGAGGGGTCAAGAAGCCAATTGTAAATCTGAATACTGCCTCCTTTGCTGGACAGGTAAAGATGGGCTCATCAACCACTGGCATTCACCTTGTTGCAACCGAATTGGGGCTGGATGGTTCTAGGTTGAATCTCTTTTAGTCCTAAAGTGAACCACAGTACATCAGTATATGCGCAATAACTACCTTCCTTTTTTTTCACAGTTCACAGTGGAATCAAAGATGAATTCATGGGAGTAGAGGTGAGATATCATTAGGGAAGTCTATAAAGAGAGATAGATGTGGATTTATTTATATTTCTGTATTGCGTTTGTAAATAACTCAATCACCAGACACAACATTCAAGTGAACTTCTTCATGATAACACAATTTAAGAGCTAAACAATACAGAGGACAACAACAGTTCACAGGCCCCATTTCTTCAACTCTCGACTCACCTTCCTGTATGGAGCTTCCAGCATCGCCTCAACGTCAAATTCATCCGCCATTTCGGACCTGCGGGTTAAACAGAAACAAGAAATAAATTCACTACGGTGAAGGGGAGGGAAATAAAAAACATTAACATCGAGGGGAGGGGGGGGGTACACTGTTTCGACATGATACGCGCTCACTATCAGGTCGAAATCACATTTAGCTTTTCTATTTAAAAAATATTTTCCGATTATTAACCATGTAAGGATGACATCATAAATTTAGGAATGTTAAAAAAAATCGTCCACAAAACACGATTTCAACCCTTACGAATCCCACACGCGACACGAGTTAACGTCGCTGCAGAGCTAATGCTAACTAGCAACGTTCGATGCTAGTTTGCCGTCGCTTCCATTTTAGCAAAGCCACTTCCAAATGGAATTTCGACAAAGAGACCAAAACGACTACGTCAAACCAACACGGAAAACAACCGAGAGTAATAAATAGAATACTCAATTACTTAGACACGGTTACAGGGCCGCAAAAATGCGTCTGGGTGGCTAAAACAGGCGTTTAGTTGAGGGTGCCAAAATGGCCACTCCGAACTCGGAGCGTTTCCGCGGCAGCGAGCTGAATATGGCAAACAATGACGTTACCGTCTGAAATGGAGGATATGCCGTGCCAAAGTCTGAGTATCACGGTTAATATGCTGCTGACGAGAATGGCGTCGACGGTTTTCTCCTTCCTAAACACAGACAGCTACGGCAAAGTTAGACCTTTTGAAGTTATGTAACCTTTTCGTTTTCCGCTACAGCTATTAGGAGCTATTCCAGGCAGGTCGTGGCTTTACGGTCTCCTTCCGTCTCCTTCGTCGTCTTCTTCGAATGTTGCTCCAGCGGGAAAAAAAAGTAACGGTGTTACCGCTGCCTGCTGGTCAAATTCAGCATTTACATTCACATTGGAGAATTAATGTGGCCAAATATTATTTTGGCCAACAGATTTAATAGAAAAAGTTCCAGTATTTCTACAATTTAGGAAATTGATTTAATAAAAAATAATAAAATATTTCCTGCGTTTTCATGTAGTTGGATGGGTATTTTAAAACCTGTTTTTTACATCTAAATATAAATCTAAATGTATATGTAAACAATTGGTACTGTTTATTTACAGTACAAATTAATATTACATATACATTTGCAATACCATATTTTAACTGTAATATGCAATTACCTTCCACTGCACTTTAATTCGAATAGCTTCTGTCCAAACTTTATTTATTCATTTTATAGTAATAGCCATCTGTATATTATGCTCACATTCTGCCTATAGTAATAGCCATCTGTATATATATATATATTCATAGTACATATTCACCTGTAAACTCTGCTATATTAACAACCATCTGTATATTATGCTATTGCACATATCTGTAAAAACTCTATTTATAGTAATATCCACCTGTATATTATATTCAGTACATATCCAGCTATAAATTTAGTTCACAATACTAGTTATCTATATATTATATTTATAGAACAAATCTATCAGTAAAATGTTGTTTATAATAGTAATTATCTCTATATTTATTCAGTACATATCCCTGTCCTGTACTTATGGAACCATTGTATATCTTGCACTTGCTGCTATTGCACTTCTGGTTTGACCTAAACTGCATTTTGTTGTCTTGTAGCTGTACCTGTGTAATAACAATAATGTTGAATCTAATCTAATCTAAATAATGGCCGGGCAATGCTTTGTTCTTTTTTATTGTGAGTTATACATTGCCTTGGAATCATATTTATAACCCACATTTCACATTGTGTACAATTAACACACAAACCTCAGTATGTTCTTAGGGATATTATGTGGTTGACCAACAGTGCAAATAGTGCATGAAGGTGAAGGTATGAGGTATTTTGGCCTACGTTCACAATGCTGTATGTGCAGGAAAATGAACACTGCACGTCACCCATAGCATACGATCTGATAATTAAACTTGGTGGCAGCAGCATTGTGGCGAAGGGATGCTTCTGTTCAGCAGGAAGATGATCTGGGAGGATAGATGGAGCTAGAGCTATACTGGAAGAATTCCTGTTCATGACTTGAGACTGGGGTGAGGGTTTTAACCTACCAGCATGATATCAACTCCAAAATTAAAGCCAGAACCAAAAGCAAAAAAGGGGATTAAATATAAAGCATATTCATGTGTTAAAATGGCCCAGTCACTTTCCAGATCTATATCCAACGGAGAATCTGAGGCAACTGGGAAGGCCAAAAAAAAAAATACATTCACAGATGCTCTCTGTTAAATCTGACCAAACTACAGCTACTTTGCAAATGAGATTTGGTAAACATTTTGGTCTCTTTATGTGCAAAGCTAGGGGAAAACATGTTACAAAGGACATGCAGTAGCAATTGCAGCAAAAGGGCTTTTTACAAAGTGTTGACTCATTGAGCCCAGATTCAAATTCATGTAACACATTTCTGATTCTTATTTATGATGAATAATTAATAAAAACATGTACCATTTTACTTACACCTCCCAATCATGCACTACTTTGAGATGGTTTGTCTCCTAAAATCCTAACAAAATGTGGAAGTTTGCAGTTGTTTAATAAGAAAAAAAGAAACATTTAAGAGTTTAATAATAATAATAATAATAATAATAATAATAATAATAATAATAATAATAATAATAATAATAATAATAATAATAATAATAATAATACTAATAGAATTGACTTGAACTTCTTGGTAGCCATGATATGGTTGCTTTCCACTAATATACATTACTTCTGTATACAATAGTGTCTGCACATTTCTATGCATGTCCTGTCGTCCTGTCGAGTTTTATTTGTCCGATTGCAAACTAAGCATTAAAAAAACCTCTCCAGCGGTCCTGGACTCAATGTGGTGTGGGTTGACAAGGTGTGTATTGGTTCCGACAATACACCAATACACATTGTGTTTTATTTTGAACTTCCACTTTTAGTAATATTAAAATTCAGATGATTTTGCTTATTTAATTTCATTCTTTTTTTAATTGAAATAGTTGCTTTTCATATATGAAACCAAGCCCATATAACTCAATGATTCTCACAAACTTTAAATAAAATAAGAATTGAGTATTGTGTTTCTTGTGTAGTGTTATTGCTCTTCTGTAACTTTGGGCTTTGCAATGAGATGACTTGCCCTTTTCTTCCACCCTTTTTCAAAATAGTTCTCAATTTTGGACATGGAAATGAAAACGACTATTGTGACCTACAAGCCTGAACACAGCCGTAAAGAAAAGAATGATGAAACATCCCCTTAAAATACTTAATTACATTTTTAATTAATAATAATAAAAATGACAACAATAGTAATCAGAGTTTTTGACTGTAAGCAGCAGCTCACCCCTCTGTTTTTGCAGAGCTTAAAATTATGGACAAAATTGCAAAAATCTACAAAAAAAGAGAGAGATTTCATCAAGATTTTTACAGTGCAATGGATATAAACACGTATTTAACAGTTGGTGAATCACACAGCACCAACACAACTTCAATCAGTTCAAAAGACCAAGTTAGGCCACATTATTGTCCCCTAATTGGATGAAAACTCTTTGATGCTGAGCATCTGGAGAATCCTCTGCAGTCATTTTATAGTTGTGTTTAAGCGGTGCATCGTAATCTGGGGGAACTTCAAAAAACAGCACATCATCAAAACAGAACCCATCGGAAGGAGATGCAAAGTAAGGTAGCTTCAACACATAACCTGTCAGGATCCCCCCCAGTGCGGACAGTCCTATTGTGGAAAACACTGCAGCAACTTGGAAGAGAGCCTGCTCCCGCGCGGTCCTTCCCAAACCCTGTTGTAAACCTGGAATCAGCGTCTTTAGCTCCTGCAGCTTTGGGTCCCCCTCCGCTGGAGCTCTGTGAGCAAAGATCTCATACAAACTGGGGCCGTAAACCTCCTCGTCCGCGATCAGAATGGCGCATATCCCCGCTGCGCATGAAATAAGTCCCGTTAGTCCGTGCAGGTTGTGTATGCCGCACTGATCTTGGATCCTGCAGCGTTGTGCTAAAAATGGACTCAGGTACTTGTAGCCCAGCATGCAGGCCGTGCCGCCCATCATGCCCAGCACGTACGCAGCCGCAGGTGATATCATCATATCCACAGATGCCCCGACGGTTACTCCTCCAGCAAGAGTCACGTTCTGGATATCCGCCATGGTGAACTTTCCCTTTTTGTTCAGCATCGCAGACAGAGCGAACGCGGTGAGCGTGGAGGCGCTGAGGCCGATGAAGGTGTGAAGGATGGCCCTGTGCTGGTCGTCTCCTTTGTGGGTCAGTGCTGAGTTGAACGAGGGCCAGAACACCCAGAGGAACAAGGTGCCCATCACAGACAGGATGTCAGAGTGGTAACTGGTGTTCTCCTTAACGTGGCCCTCGTTTAAACCCGGCCTGTACAGCACAAACGTCACGCCCAGTCCAAAATAACAGGCAAAGAGATGGATGAGAATGGACCCTCCTGCATCGTTGATCCGCAGATACTTCAGAACGACCCACTCTGTGACCGCGAACGCCGGCACCTCAAACAGAGCCATGACCAGCAGCTGCAGCGGGCTGGTCTTCCCCAGCACCGCTCCGAAAGAGATGAGGACCACCGCACAGGCAAACTCTGCATTTATCAGATTGATGACTCCGATGTGGATCTTCCCGTTGTGGTAGAACTGGAAGTAGCCCTGCACCAGGATGGCCCACTGGATGGCAAAGGTAGCGGTCAGGAAGTTAAAAACCATCCCACCAAAGCCGTAGAGTCGGAAAAAAGCCAGCAAGCATCCGAAGCCAAGGAATATCATGACCTGTATGTCAGCGAAGAAGGGGTAGTCCTTGTACACGGCGTTGTGCATGGGATTTGTTTGATTGGTCTGAAAACGGGCATCGGCGTGCTCGTCATAGGTCACGAAGGCATAGTAAATGACAACAAAAATCACCTGGAAGACGAACAGGAAGCCAGGTAGCTTCACTTGAAGGTTGGTCGACCGCTTCTTCATCCTGGCAGCTCTCTGGAGCTAATGACAGGAGCCTCTTTCTGCAGCTCGGACTATCTCTGTTTAGATAAGATACGTAGGTCAAAGACATTAGTCAACCCTGCTCCACTTAGACAATAACGGCACTGTTTTTTTTTTTTTCTCTCCACCTGAAGAATGGAGCGCTGCGGACTTTGTCTGTTGTAATAAACTGTTCTGAAATGTCAGCAGTTTTTTTTTTGAAGGCTTTTATTTACCAGTACGTTTATCTCTGAATTCCTGTTTCAAGCAAAATATGGTCAAGTGGGCATAAAACAAGTATGTATCTGAATGATAGAACCTATAATCTGATCATCAAAAATGTGTCACGTAAAAAAAAAAGAAAAGAAAAAGTAATACTCTTAAACCTTAAAACATCTGTTTTACAGCAGGAGTCAGATGTTTGTAGTCTTTGTTCCCAGTAACAGAGTCTATGATCATCTTCTCTTTCTGCGTAACTCTGTGGGAGATGTTCAAGGAAGCTTATCACTACAAATGGGCCGTTACTTTGCAGTTGACGTGCTCCTGCTTTTTAGATTTGTTCCTACAAAGAAACTGGCATACTGGGAATCCTTTTGTTACAAGAAAGGTTGACCAAGTGTGTAGCAGCACTTAAAAGTCAAGGTGAAATATGAACAGATTTTTCTGTTTCGGATATACAGTGCCTGGAAATGGTTTTCACATCCCTTGAACTGTTTCCATTTATTTCATGGTATAACAGCAAACTGCAAAGTAGGTTATCGGGGATTTTTGTGTCAGACCTACTCCCGGTGGTGCATAATTGTTAGGTATAAAGAACTTATTCATGCTTTTACAAATAAAATAAAAAACGTTTGTTGTGCACTTGATTTCAGTCGACCCAAGTCAATATGTTGAAGAACCCTCCATGTTGCGCTTCATGTCAGTTTGAGTACTGTGTCTCTACCGGCTTTGCATGTTTGAAGACTGAAAATTGTATCCATTGTTGAATAGCCCATAAGTTTCCGTCTAAAACATTACAGTGTAGCTCTGGCTGGTCGTTCATATTGTCCTGCAGGAAGATAAACCTTCAAACAGGTTTTTCTCATGGTCTGGTCCATTTTTAGCCTCATTCATCTTCCCACCAACTCTGACAATCTTTACTGTCTCTACTGAGGAAAAGCATCTCCACAGCATAATGCTGCCACTGCCGTGATCCACCATGAGGACTGTGTGTTCAGAGAGATATGCAGTGTTTGCGTTCTGCTCACATTGCAAGTTGCAGGTAGGGCAAAAGGTAACCCCGGTCTTAAAGGGGACAAATATTGCTTTTCAGTTGTTGTTTTTTTTCCACATTTGAATCAATCAGTTGTGGTTTATATAAAGTGGAACTGAAATGCTTACGTCTCAATTCTTCACTAATTTACCCCCATGCTCCTCATTTTTCTCCAATGTGTCTGGCAGCAACTTGTTTTGGTGCTGTCTCTTTAAGAGAGAAATAGGGCGCGCTGGGGGAGCAGTGGGTAGCGCGACCCATGTAAGGAGGCCTTAGTCCTCGACGAGGTCGATCCGGGTTCGACTCCGACCCGTGGTCCTTTGTCGCATGTCTCTCCCCCTCTTCCACCCCCTTCCTGTCAGCCTACTGTGCTAAAAAGTGAGCTACTAGAGCCGCGAAAAATCCCCCCCCCCCCAAAAAAAGGAGTAATAAGCGAAATCTCATTATTTTAGATAGAAAGAACTAAAGAAATGGTGACGTGCAGAACTAAAGGTATCTCTTTAGGTGAAACATGATATGACGTCACACATCTCTCTGTGTTGTTCTCCAGTCTCTTGTCTACATAAAATGCTATCGTCACGTTCAATTGCGGACGACCAGGACCCGTTATTATTACCACAAAAAACAAAGAAGTTGTCAAAACGAGGGTTAACATTGGCCTCGCGTTTCCAAGGTTGAGAGCATTTCGAGAGCAGAAGCAGCTCCAGTTTGACTCGGAGCTAGCTTTTCTTCTCCAGACAGGTGAGTAGCAGCATGAAGTCAAACGTTTGTTTTTGTTGCTGTTACGGTCTTGTTAGACCTGTGTTGCTCTGTTGATTCGATTCAATGTATTGCTAAAATTGTGACGTGTGGGCTGAGTGTTGGAGTTTGACCAGCACTGGGCCAGGCGTTACTGGTAGTTGATGTGCAGAGGGACAGAGAAACGAATAAACAATGACTTATCCAATTGTAGTTTCAGCATTCCTTCAGCTTGGACTACAAAATCACTCAGAGAAATAAATCGGTGGAATGCTGAGACTGGTAAGCCAGAAGTCCATGATTTTGTTTAGCACCTCTGCAGCAAATACTGTGACGTAATTGGTCAAAAACATAATAGAAAACAGAAAAAAAACGAACGGCTGGAAAAATACGACCAAAAAGTAATATAACAAAATCTTTGCAGGGACAGACTGCATTGAAATGTTCTGCACTCCTAGAGAAACCCAGCACTCAACTAAACATATTTGAGGGCTAAAAAAGTGGATCTTGCCTGATATCTTATCAGACCATAGCACCTTTATCCACATGTTCGCAGTGTCCCCCCACAAGCCTTGTGATAAACTGCAAACAAGACCTATTATGACTTTCTAACAAAAAGCTTTTCTTATTGCCACTTCTTCACAAGGGCCAGATTTGTGGAGTG
Source organism: Fundulus heteroclitus (assembly GCF_011125445.2). NCBI lineage: Eukaryota > Metazoa > Chordata > Actinopteri > Cyprinodontiformes > Fundulidae > Fundulus > Fundulus heteroclitus. The sequence goes on along the minus strand of NC_046361.1, from coordinate 25,824,990 downwards.
CACAACTAATAGTTGTTCTGAGAACAAATTCTCCCACTTTCACCATGGATTTCTGTAGCTCTCCAGTTACCGTGGGCCTTTTGAAAGGCTTCTGCGATTAATGTTCTCTTTGCTTGGCCTGTTGGGTGGGCAGCCGTGTCTTGGTAGGTTTGTAGTTGTTTCATTCTCTTTCCATTTTCAGGTGATGGATTGAACGCAGCCATGCAGGATTTTGAAAGCTTGGGTTATTGTTTTATGACCTAGCCGTGCTTTAAACCTTTCCACAACTTCACCCCTGACCTGTCTGCTGTTTTCCTTGATCTTCATGTTTGTCCAATAACGTTCGCTAACCACTGAGGCCATCACAGAACAGCTGTACTTGGATTAAATTAAACACAGGTGCTCTCTGTGCTTAGATGACTGCTGAAGGCAGTCGGATGCACTGGACTTTATTTAGGGGTATAAGAGGGGCTGAATATAAATACACACCATACTTTCAGATTCCGCTCTCCTGGAGCTAAGGTCTGCATGTGAACAAAAAACAGTGCAAATCAAAGCAGCTCTGTCCTGTACCATGGCTATCTTTTTTACTCTATACAGGGTCAAAGGTAGCTGGGACTGCAAGTTCAGGGAAAGAGTAATTCATTTCTTTCATATTAAATCTGCAAAACTGTAAAAAATATACTTAAGTAACTAAAGTTATCCTGCTCCCTATTTGCCAAGTTTTTTGCAAAGAAAACTAAATGAAAAGCTTGAAAAAAAGTCAATTGCATAGTTAATTTAAGACACAGCGTCAGTAGAAACAGCTTCCTGTTGACTGAAAAATGTTAAACAAACAGCCAAAAGAAAAGACAACACGCTATTATAATCTTTTGTTGATTTTATTTAGATTTGTTGCATTTTCTGCAGACACGAAATGGTTCGTTTAAACCATCGTCTGTTTCTAAAATCAAAATATGTATCGGGTCATAAGATAAAATGTGTAATAGTTTTAAACACATTCCTAGCTTAAATCTGTTAACAACAATAATACATGTTATGTCTACACCTACAGCCACAGACCTTCTCATAAATGTCGCTCCTATTCTGTCTTAAGATACTGTTGTCAGTGAAACTAGTGACGGCTTTAAACAAACTCAGCAAGCACACTCTGCAAGGAGGAGTTTAAAAACAGCGACCACTTCTGCAAACAAGGAACCAGTAACTTTCATCCGGAAAAGCAGCACCCAGGATGTGCCACTGCTCCCAGCTCCTATCAGTACAATAAAGCAAACACTTCTCAGCATAGAGATTTATCAGTAAAACAACATATTAGTGTATAAAGGATGAGGTAAGGTTTTGCAAACTGTTCGCTACAGCATCAAAAACATGCGTGTATATAAATGAATGGGATTGAAAATACTTGATAAATGTAAAAAAAAAAAAAAAAAAAAAAAGGAGAGAGAGAGAGGGGGGGGGGGGGTAATAATAGACCAAGGGGGGAGAAAGTGGACTGTCTTGTGCTTTCTACACAAACCATAATTACAAGGATCCTTCTCCATAAAGATAACTTGCACATGTTCTGAGGTGTGGAAACACACTGATAAAGTCAGGCGACACTTAGGAGTAAAAATGCTGATCACAAACATACAGTAATGTAAACAAATCAGGGCACCCTGTTAAAATATAGTTTACCTATCATTAAATGTTCAGATGTTGATCTGTAATGACCATTTTTCATTTCTGGAATAGAAAGTAATTAACTGCAATTAATAACATTGTTTTAACTCAAGAAACAAAAGATATAAAAATAATCATGTTTTCTAACTAAGGAAAAATATAGGACACTCTTCTGATATAACAACGGATGGTACCTCCTTCAATGAGGTGCTTCTTTTAGTCATCTACCATTCTCTGAGGAAGGCTTGCTCCACTACTCAGTTTTAGTTTTGAGATGTTTGAGCAGTTAGTTGGACGTACAGCCTCTCTCAAGCCCCCCCCCCCCCCCCCCCCCCACAACAGTTCAATCTATTTCAGTGGCTTTACTGCTCTGTTTGGTTCACTGTCATGTTGAAGGATCCAGTTCTGCTTCAGCTATTCCCTTCTACAGATTGTCTCATACTGCCTTCAAGCACCCTGGGATACACAATGGGACTGACGGTGGATTTTATGATGGAGTGGGCCATCATTATGTAATGAAAAAAAGAAGACAATTTGGGAGGATTTCATCTGCAGTAACGGATTGAACTGCAAAGGATTGTTTTCCAAAAGGAACATTTCTGTCTGCTCACAGTTTGAAATAACATGGAGATTATTAGAACCACAATTTTTTTTCCGACAAATGAAACATTAAAATATTTGATCTTAGTTGCAAGTGAAACCCCCTCCCTACCATTTAACAGGAGAGTAAAGCATTTTGGAAAGCGTGGTGGTGGTAGTTTCATGATTTGGGCCTCTTTTGGTGTATCAGCACCAATGTTAATAAAACTAGGATCATAGCAGTCTACTAGCTAAACAATAGCTCTATAAATACAGAAGCTATTGAACCAAAAGGCGAACCAAAGAACAAAGTTTAAGTTTTAGAGAAGCCAGGAGAAAGTCCTCGCCTCAGTCAAAGCAAACGCCTAAAAAAAACTTAAGTCGTTTTATACAGAATTAGCTACAACTTGGGAACATTAACTTGAAGTTGTTGCTACATAGTGGGGGTCATAATAATTATTATGACTTAGGATTCCCCATTAAGAACAAAAACATGTAATTCCTCTTTTTCTTAAATAAGTACATTATTGTATTGTATTACTATATGTGGATATTTTAGGCCTATCTCCTCCACAATAATCTAATCATGTTTTAAACCATGTTTTATTTAAATATTGACAATTTATTGCTGTTTTACTAAATTTTAAACTCTACTGTAAAAGTCCATATAATCTGAATTAAAAAAAACATAAAATAAGATGAAATTTCCAACAATTATAAAAACACTTAGACCCTCGTGAATTTAATAGCTGATTAAGAGAATCAGCGTAAATTTGTAACCACCCTCTTTATCTCACTTTTAACACAAATCAATATGTTTGTGTCTGTATTTTGCAAGTTTTGTGCAATTGTGTGTTAGTGAGTGACCTTTAGACAAATGAGTTACCTTTGGACAGTTTGTTTCTGGCCAACGTGTCAGAGGCATCGATCCTCAAAAATACACCTTATGAAATAAGCAAACACAAAAGTGCCTGAATATTTCTCTATGATTATGTCATTCGGGACTAAAATGCTTTGGTAAATATATTTCCAAACCACATACTTCACTGTCCCTAAAGTTAAAGTTTAAAAAAAAAGAAAATGGATTTTGATTCTGGATCCAATACAAAGTTTGTCTCTGAATTATTAAAGGTTGCAGAGCGTGACTGCAAAGTGAGGGAGGAGTGTTACAGGACCACAGAGCTGGCCAATAAAACGGACTGAGCTTATGGGCAAGGAGCAAGGAAGCCTTTTTTTTTTTTTTTTTTTTAAACCAGTCCTGCATAGCTTGGCAGATTCTTTACAAAGTTAAGCTGCAACATATTCAGCTGACATGTACAGCATAACCTTAGAAAAAAAAAAAATAAAAAATAAAAAACAAAACAAAAACAATGACGGAACACAATTATTAATCTTTAGAATTAGGAAAAAACGAACTGGATAAAAAATGGCTGTGATATTGCAGAAAAACAGTGTGATGGAGTCACATGATTACTTTGTTGTCCTGTACAGTATTTTATTAGATGAGCTTATCTAACACTGCATTTGAAAAAAGAGATACCGTCACTAAATTCTATTTTTACTACAGATTATTTTCTATTCTTAAAAAAAGACAAATCAATGCATACTTGAATGTATATAATTCTACATGATCACCAATTCAAACTTCTTACGTAATAAAGTGAAACGAACAGGTTTAGGGCCATTATTACTATAATATATTTATAGTAATAATTCTGAGGAAATAGTATATTTCTTCAGAGTTAAAGCTTTATTAGCTCATTTGAAGATGATGTTTAACAACCCTAAATTGATTGCAAGGTATTTCTTCGTGTTAATATGTTAAAAAAACAAACAAACAAAAAAAACAAAACAAATCAGCTGCTCTTGTATACCAGTTTTATCTAGCTGGACACAGAATACTCCCCTTCAGCCACTCGGTCATTTTCATTGCCTGGGTATTTTCATTCTTACAATGACAGAAGACAAAAACAAAGACGGGCTGAGGTGAAAGCACAGATGCCTAATGGTTGAATGGGAAAAATTCAGAAGAAATCAAAAACGTTTCTGAGCTAAGAAGACAGAGTCCTCAGGTGATGTGAGCTCAGGTGGTTTGGAGGTAACAGATGGATTTAGGTCAGAGATCAATGTCTCCTGGTAGCGCTGCAGTCTGGTTGCAGTGTGAGGCGGTGAGTGACAGGATGAGGGAGGATTTTCCTGCGATCACAGAGAAGCAGAAGAACCCACGAGTTCCTCACAGATGCTGATAAAAGCCCCTCAGGAGTAGATGGTGATGACCTCTCGGCCTCCTCCACGCACTAGCAGAACCCTGTTGAGACCTTCAGTGAGAACCTCAAGAAACTCCATATCTGGGAGACACTCCAAGTGAAGGATTGTCACATTAAATAAAATTAAGTTTCGTTAATTGTGTCCCTTTTTTGCGAAACAGTTTTTTTTTTAATTAAGCACAGAATGCCATCACCGAGTAAGATGAAGGATACAGTTTTCGTCGCCCACTCGGTTCTTTGGCGGTCCCGGCATGTTGAGCAAGACAAGTTTGGCCTCCTTGGATTTCTTTGTGATGACCTCATTCAGACGCAACGCCGTGTGCATGCGCCTCACATCCGTCTGGTTCCTGAAACAAGAGAAATTCAGATCGCGGCAGGAAAAATGGCTTTTGGGCCGCACCGATCCGGCATCATGCATGATCAGAAAATGTTAATACTCACAAGTTCTCCCATTCCCTGCAGCATGAGTTAAAAAAAAAGAAAAAAAAAGAAAGAAGTAATACTTGAGGGAGGCGCTAACACAAAGCTAGGTGCATCTTTTGGAAGTTCATTTGATTTTCTTTTAGTTATGAGTAAAATTACATTTAAAAATACACGAGCCAAAGGTACTTTATTTAAAAAGATTAAGAAACTTACAGGCTGGCATTATGTAAAAGTACTGACAATGACAACCAATCTGGATCAAGGTTTCACAGAGAACTAATTTTGGGAAAATGTTAGCCCTCCATAACCTGACTCGCGTCAAATGGACGTCGTTCCACAGATCTCCACATGGTTCCACACATCCGTCTGGAATCGCTGCCATTGGGAGGGATTTCAACACCACATAAAATGGACGAGCCAATCAGGACCGCCAGGCGGGATATTCGTAGATGTGATGTATCAGACAACAATGGCGGCTCCCAGCGAGGAAGCAAGCGGTAACGTTGATGCTGCTATTCCATCAGTGTTGTCCAATCTACCGAATATTAATTCTTTAAAAGAACACCAAAGAACTAACAGCTTTGAAGGTTTTTATTAGTGTAAACGATGTTTTCGCCCTGCTCCCCACTGGCTTTGGCAAGAGCTTGATCTTCCAAATGAAGAAGTGGTTTATCCAATCATATGCAAGGATTTTTTTAAAAGGCCCCTCCTTCTGAAATAAATCTACAATGGAGCGATCCCAGATGGATGTGTGGAGCACTGCGGAACAAAAACCTTCTGGCGAGAGTTAAGCCCTCCAAGAGGTGTGAGACAAAAACAAACATGACTCAAAAAGCCATGGATCTAATGCAACACAATGTAATATATTATATGTTAACACAATAATATTGAAGTTTAGTTTTAAGTCACATCATTAAGTTACGTCATAAGTCACAGGAACGGTAAACTACCGCACTGGTTGGTGTTGTGATCGTGCCTGTTTTTATCCCCTAAATGACTCGGATCAGGACTAAAAGTGTATATCAAGACTTCATCCTCACATTTATGTTTAACAGTTGGAAAAACAGAAAATGGAAATAATATAGGAAACCAGTGTTAAGTGTGTAACAAATGTAGGATATATTTGTCTGGAACAAGAGTTCTTATGGTTTCCTGAACGTTTTTCCTCTGAAACGTAACATTATGGAACCCATTTATCTACCTGGGCCGTTTATTATGTTGTGTCTTTAAAACAAGCATCCTGTGCTTCCCGCTGAGCTGAATTTAGGTGCCAGGTGACTTACGGCTTCATGCTGAGGGGGTCTTTGCATGTCTCTGTTGAGCCCTTATTTGGACCCTTGCTGTCCCTCCAGGTGGTAGCGCCTCCTGCAAGCGTGGCATCAGGCGAGGTGGGGCTGGTGGGGCTGGTGGGTGTGGCTGCGTTCTTACTTTGGATCAGGCGGACCTGTTTTGGGTTGGAGACAGCCTCAGACTGAGAGACAAACACGTGTGATGACAGGGTGAAAGAGTGAAAAGAGACACCTGTCAGTAAAGGTGGACGTCTGAAGCCAGTGACTAATCACTGAGCCGCTTTAGGAAAGGGTTACACGCTGCAGCGATAACCGCGTCTGGCATGAAGCAGCTGTTTCATGACAGAACAGGGGACACAAAAACTAAATAACATATAGAACGGAGCAAGGATGTTTGAAATCTTTACCTTATCATCTGGTTTTTCTGTCAGGCTGATCCCCTCCTCTGTGCTGTGCTGGGGGTGCAAAGTTGAGGGTTTTTTGCGACGGATTGATCCCCGGGATGAATCAGTAATACTTTGGATCTGCAAAAACAAAACAGGAAGCATTGTCCTTGTCGTTGGCCTGAAGACTTGTTCCAAATTTAGAGGGAAAGGATCAGACAGCATTAGGGTTGCTAAAGTACCATTGTGAGAGTGTAACTTTGCACATTTCCACGAAATTTGTCCTCTGCATCTAACCCATAACTTAAAGAGAGAGACACTGTGTGGCACCCAGGGAACATTTCTGGGGTTAAGGGTCTTGCTCAGGGACCCAGAGTGGCATTCAGTTGGATTTGAACTGGGGAACATGCAGCCTTGGCTGGATGCAAGCACCCTGCTCTAACCACAAGGCCACCATTCACCCTACTTCATAGCCCTTGACCTTTTTCATGTTGTCATACAACCTCCACACAGTGTGGGGTAGAAGAAAACTAAGTGGTGCAAAACTGTGAAGAGGAAAAAGAGACAATGCTTTGTTTTCAAAATGAAATTAAAGAAAAGTCTGACTGAACATTGGAAAGACCTATATGGATATTAAAAGATATTATCAAGGCGTTGGTTTTAATACTTTATTGGTTGGTTTTGCTGTTCTTTTTATGTCTCTCTGCAGGTGTAGAAGCAGACTCTGAGGATGCTGTCTTGGACTCTTCTTTTCTTTTACTCTATTTTATCACCTTTTCCTTTCTTTCTTTTTTACCTTTCTGTGTCCATTGAGTGTGAAATAGTCTCAAAATAATATTTAATAATGCATTTGTATATATATTAATCAAGCGGAGTACTGTGGTGAAAGCAGTAATGCTCCCCTTGTGAAAGTAAGTCTCTTTGGCATTAAGACTGCAATGCTACACAGCCAGACAGGACACGTTAAAAATAAATACATTTTCAAAAAGCGCTGAAATGTTTGATAAGTTAATTTCTTCCAGCGTTGCAACAGTGTTTTCTAATTTACCTCTCTCTCCATCTCGTTCTTTGTCAGATGCATCTGTTTGAGGATCTGAGATCTTTGCTCCATTACCAGTGTCTTCTCATAGGTGTAAACTGAGATGTCACTGTCAAGCTTTGAGAAGAATACAGATGTTCGTGTTAAATAGCATTATAAGGGGACGAGAAACTGATTGTATTTAGAGACAGTGTGCAAGATTTCCTAAAAAAAACCAAAAAACACAACAACTTCTTTTCAAACTCTCACCATCTCCACCACTTCTACAGCTGCATCAATGCGCAGGTGATAGAGGAAGGTGATGAGGTCTTTCTTCATCTGTATGCTGTTGTCATCCATTTGTGCCACAGTGAAAATACGCATCTTGCACTTCCTCCACACCTGAGGCAGCAAACATTAACTTGAACATGCACTCAAGTCTTTGATGTTCCATAAATATGCTGTTTTAAGTTCACCTCACTGTTATATGATGGATTGTTTCTCCCCACATGACAATCTTAGGCCATCTAAAGTACATATAAAGAGCGCAGTGTTTCTCACCTTATGTTGGCGGAGTAGGAAGGGCAGAAGCATCAGCATGCCTCCGTCGTGGACAATCCACCACATGTCTATGTGGCCTTCAGTGAAGCGCTCTCCATTGGATGGATAACTGGAGATATTCTTAGGAACCAACAAGGCCAAACTCGCTATGGTCGTCTCTCTAACTACCTCTGCAAACATAGAAAACAAACATAATGAAGCATTTATCTTTTTTTTTTATTTTTTTTTATTAAAGTCACTGGGGGGAAAAGCATCCTATAAGGAAGCTAAATAGACAACTTAATGCTCCAATAGTGCTCAGTGATGCTGATAATACATTGCAAATCTGCCAAAATATCATCAGCTCACACTAAATTCAAACAACTATCTCCATAAAATGATCAAGTTAGTTCTGGTATAAATAATCATGAGAATATATTTAGTTTACTTTTGCAGTAAAACCTTTTAATAAATCTATTTAATACCTCTTAGCAGCAATAATACTGGAACTAATTGTCATTTCACATATAAAACAGTATTTAAAGTTTGTGTGCCAAGATTACATGAGGTACAGAAAGCTCAAAATAATGTTTTTTGAGAGTATTACATTTTAAATTGTGTAGCAACAACACCTCTGCTAATCTGTCTAAATGTGTAAATAAAACAAATATTACAAAGTTCCTAAAGTCTTGGCTTTAGCACTTTTCACACTGCATAATAAATTAGACTAAACATGAATTAGACAATAAATTATTGTGAATCACCACTGTGAAAACCATGTGATCTCAGAATTTTCCTTTGTTTTACTGTGATAAATAAGTAATTAAAAAGGTGAGTACATTGTGTTTAGCTGTGTAAACATCTGTACTGCAAAGCTGCTCCTGTAGTTAACGTGTTAGGTAGGCTAAAACATTAGCTACTGTACAGGCCAATGTCTTTTAGTCACTTTTCCATATTTATCCTGACCACACATCATGAGGAAGGTTAAAACATTTAAAACTATCATGTTAGATAACCACTCAAGCAGTGTCATCCTGGGGTGACCAAGTCCCCGTCACAACTATTAAACACCATCTGAATGCCAACTAGCTGGTGCCATGAAAATTTTCTTGTAAAGTTTCCGTAATGCTAATGCAACTTTAGGTGGAAATAAGCTAAAGATTGAGCTTTTTTCCAATCAAACCTCCAGGTGGGTAAGGGGTTGATCAAATGAATGTGTGGAAAAGCATCTTATTCTCTCACAGTAGACAACATGTGACGCTGTGAGGCAATTTTTTTTCCAATGGCCCTTGCAACCTTGTTGCGCTGAAAGATATGAAACTCTAAAATACCACAACATTGTCTGTCCAAAGTCCTAGAAGTCTTGGTCTTTGTCTACATCATCCCTGTCAAACTTTAGTCAGGCTTTCATGTTTTTGTTAAAATGCAAAACTTTCCTGCTTGCAATGGCACAATCTCTTTCTGATTGTACAGGCATGCACTTTCACATTATTAGTATATTGTCGGTCACAAGATGTTTGTGTTTTGAGTTGAGACCTCTCTTAGCATCTTCCAGTCTAGTTTCTTGGACAGCCAAATCTTTGCATTTTGCAGTTGTTTTGAATGTCTTCCTCTTGTAGACTAGTTTCTTCACTGTAGAATGGCTGAGTTGAAATTTCTGCGGACATCTTTAAATCCGCCACCAGACTGATAGATTTATACTGCTTTACTTAACATTTTAAGTAGTGTTAGAATTTGCAATAAATATCCATACTTCCAAACAACACGTGAAAAGACACAAAAAACACAAACTCTCATAGGGCATCTCATTTTTTTCTACGTGACTTCTTTCTGCCTTTCCCCCTCAATATAGGATGCATTATTAAAGAAAAATTAAATCAGAGAACATGCTGCAGTAATAAAAGATGCATTCATTCTGAGGCTCGTTTAAAGGTGGTGATAATAAAGGGGGATTGGAGAGAATATTTATGAACAAACCGTTTTAACAACCTAAGCAACAAACAAAAGTTTTCTTACCGATAAAGTTCTTGAACTGCTGGTAGCACTGGGGCTGCTTCCAGTTCTGAGGCCAGCTGACCATCACAGTATTATGTTTTAAACCCCCGAGTCCTCCAACCTGGATCAGGTGTGACGTCCCATCTCTTATGTTGGAGGAGACGACCACCTGAGAGAAACCCTTCACCTTCTCTGTCTCCATCAGCTTACGCAAAGACTGCAGACCAAGGTACACATCTGGAAATTACACTTTATGACTGAAAATGTGAGCGGAAAAGCTGCAAATCTGTCAAACGGGAGTACGATACCTGATCTGCACGCTGGGCTTCAGTATAACTATCGAGGAAGGTTCCTTGAACAGAAGTACCTACAATGGTCAGACCTTTGCCTGCTTTAAGCTGACTGGTCAGAGAGAGCAGGCGGGGCTGCTCCACATTTTGCTCAGCATCCATGCTCACCAGCACCAGGATCTGAGGCCTTAAAACAACCAGAGCACCATAGCACAAGCACAAAATAGTAAAAACAAAATCCACAGGCAACAGCTAATTAATTTCAAGTTGTGTAATTTGTTTTAATACTTGCTCAAACACAAATCTCACGACTAAACGGACCTCCAGTTTTTGGT